>NC_138952.1:13905145-14505145 GCF_965226115.1 Aulonocara stuartgranti
ACCGACAAGTACAGTCAAAGTCACAGCCTTTGTTTTACTCGTCTGACCAGTACATGGACCCGCACAGTTCCAGACGCAGCTCACTTGCTTCTGCAGACAGTACTCCAAATCCCTCTCAGAAAAAAGAAAAGAACAGGCATCATATTTTCTCTTTTGTTCTCAGTTTTTCGCCTCTTTTCTCTTCGCTCTCGTCAGCTTTTATCTCGTCGAGCCTCTCATTTCTCTCAAATCCTCTTTTCTCCTTTTTGTCTTGGCTGTCTCTGTTGTCTTCGTTAGTCTGCCTCACACTATAGTGAAACAACTTCCACTCTTATCCAGAACTTCACCACGGGCTGAATTCATCAGCTTATCCAGTGTGTTTGTGCGCACCGGCTTGTGTCTATGGCTACAGTGTGAAGCAGCATTGTAGGAGAAAAGCATGTTCTGAAAATTGAAAGCAAGGGTTGGAGCGTAGAAATTTGTGTATGCGACCTCCTTTCCTGGCTGCCTAACAAAATGGGTAGGGTGCTTGGAATGGGTGGTCGTAGCAAAGCACTCAGCCGTCCATCGACCGGCGGCCATTGATCTGCAAAATCCAATGACTCACTAGCTACTCTGAATGCAACCCACATTCATATACATGCAGACGCGACTGTTGTGTTAGTAAACAAGCACACATGAAGACACTGACTGATTAATGTAATTACAGTCCACAAATTAAATGACTATAATTGGACCAGACTATTTAGACAGAGTCGTTCTTTTGGAGATTGCAGTTAACTGAGATTACAAACCCCAGCCCACACATAGTAATTAAGAAAATGACATTGGAATCTAAAGGTGGAATTGAAATACTGCCTTTGCATTTCTAAGTAAGGTAGTCCTTGTGGTTTTTTTTTGTTTTGTTTTTTTGTTTTCAAAACTATGCAAAAATCTAAAATGGGGGACCAGAAACAGGGTGGGGTGCACGTTTTCTTTTAATGCAATACTTTTTTCTATGTGTTATTTTTGCCTTAAAATTGAGTCACGAGCCACTTTATTAGGAACACCAGTGCATATGCTCATAAATGCAAATACTTAATCAGCCAATCACAAGGTAGCAACTCATAAAGATACCAAAGTTCAAACTGAGCATCAGAATGAGGAAGAAAAGTAATTAATGTCAATTTGAATGTGGCATGGTTGTTGCCAGACAGGCTGGCATAAGTGTTTATGATCTGCAGGGATTTTACAGAGAATACTCTGAAACAGAGAAAATATCCAGTGAGCATCAGTTTTCTGGGTGTAAATACCTTTTTCACGCCAAAAGTTAGAGGAGAGCAGCTCATAGAAAGATGACAGTAACTCAAAAAAAAATTATTACAACCAAAGTATGCAGAAGAGCATCTTCTGAACAAACAATACAATACAATCTTGAATCAGACATGCAGCAGAAGACCACGCTGGATGTGAATTCTGTCAGCTAATGACAGAAAACTGACAATACGCATAGACTTACCAAAATCGACGTTGTCTCATCTGACGAGTCTCGGTTTCTGCTGCAACATTTGGATGGTAGGGTCAGAATTCAGCACAAACAACACGAAAGGACGGATCCGTCATGTCTTGTATTGACAATTAAGGCGATGGTGTAATGATGAGGGGGATATTTCCTTGGCACATCTAGGGACACTCAGTACCAACTGAATATTGTTTAAATTTCACAGCATACATGAATAATGTTGCCTGAGATATAAGGCATGCCTGTCCCTTTATGACTACAGCATACCCATTTTTTGATGGCTTCTGTCAACAGGAAATTGTATCATGTGCAAAAGCTCAAACAGATCGAGAACTGTTTTCTTGAACATGACAGTAAGTTATCTGTGGCCTCCACAGTCACCAGTTCTGAATCCAGTAGAGCACCTTTGGAACATGGTGGAAAAGGAGATTCTCATCAGGGATGTGTAGACAAATCTACAGTAACTCTGGGATGCTATTATGTCAATGTGGGGCAAAAACTCTGGAGAATGTTTTCAGCACCTTGTTGAATCTATGATATGAAGAACTGAGACAGCTCTGAACATAAAAGGAAATCAAACCAAGCTCTATCAATATGTACCTAATAAAGGGGTCAGTGACTCTACAGTCATTTTTTAAAATCTAGTGTTACAGGACTTAAAAATAATTCAATTAAATTAGCAATGAGAATGAATACATGTAGGGTTAATGGAATTTTCATGCTGTCTTTCATTTGTGTTTAGAAAAATACTGCAATATTCCTCGATATCTTTTTTATGTAAGGTTGCCCAATTAAGGTTTCAGACACGCAGGCACAAGTCGTTCACGTGGGTGTGCAGATACTTACAAAGTGTTACATCATACTGTAAATGAAGAAATGCAGGCAGGTAACAAATTAAAGGGAAAAGCAACATAACGTGTCTTTGTAAGATGTCAAGTCATCACAAACTGCCAAAGAACCTTCAGTCTGCTTTGGCATTAACTATACAAGTCTGTGTCATTGTTATGGAGGGATGTGACAGTATTCTTCCGAAGGATTTTTCCTCATTTGGTGATTTGATGATGGTGGCAAAGAGCATTCCAATAACAGGTCCAAGCTCTCCATCCAGAAATGATGATTTGATTTGTTTTTATACCTGGTGACTGTAGAGGTCAGAGCTTGTTCACATAAATTTCAGCCCAATGCATTTCTGTCCGGCAGTAAGGAGAAATAAGACCGAAATGTTTGAACAAAGGATAAAGGTCACTCAGAGCAACTTTGTATTGATTCTGTCCAAGAGGACCTAAAAATGCCAGAGAGATTCCCTCCACAGCAAAAACAGAGCCACTGGATTTCCTCACTCTAGGGTCAAAGGTTCAGGCTTTCCCTTCAATATGACGCCATTTTTTAATGGCCCGTGTATTGATTCGACAGGGCGTTGAATGTCCATCTCAATGGAGAGATTTTAAGGCAATGCCGAAAAACAAATGTGTTATCAAGCTTAAAATTCAAAGAGAAAAATCGGATAACTTTTGACAGCAAACCAACAAATAAAAAAGTCACTTCACTCGTGAGAGACTGAAGATGAAATAAATGAAAACGATCCACTGTCAGTCCAAAGCCTTTAATCCATGACCAGGTTGCAGATAAAGACTTAGGTAGAAACTCTCACTGTGGAGTGTTAAGCTTTTTATTTAATTCACCAAGAAAATCCACAGATTAAAGGCTTTCAAACTCTCTCCATGAAGGCTCTCCTGTGTAGCTCGGTCTGAGTAACACAAAAGGCTTGCATACTAAAAATAATATTTCAAGTGTCACTTCCCAAACAAACTTTTGTTAATGCAGTTCCTACACAATATTTAGGGATTCACATTAGTGTTTTAAGGGCATTTGTCGCAAATCACGGAGTGCGTGATTTCACAGACTTCATGTTTCTTGATTTAAGTGTCAAAACTTCCACGATGAAAGTACAGTGGAAATAAAGAGAAAGTGCACCACTTATAGGAGAGATTTATAACTACTGCTTTTTTCTGCCCTAAATCATTTTCTGAAAGGGCATTTTAATTATCTAAGCATTGAGGATATAGTAGCACAAGCCCAGTTCAAACATTATCATTATCTCTATCTATCTTTTTTTTCTTTTTTTTTTTTTTTTTTTAAACAGAGAAAATACAAACTGCTCACACACCAACAAACACTCTTCCAAATCAATAACTTGTATAGACTGTGCAGTTGAGCTCCATCGCTACGTATCCCTATTATGGAGTGTCTTAAACCATGCTCAATCATCAGGGTAAGGAAATCCCAAAAAGTTGATTCTGTTCATCTGGACGTAGCGTAGCCTGTTATGGAGGTTTCTGCCATCAACACAGCACTGATGTGTCAGCACCGGCTTCACACCATATAAATTTGATATTTCTTTTCATATAACTTGGCAATTTCTCTTGAATTCTATCACTTTAATATAATTGCATTTTTCTTTAAAAAGTGTCATGCCCACATTTTAGGAAGGTGTTATTATTTTCAATATGTTTCCACCAAAAATGGGTGCACTGTGGTCACAGAGGGATGGACATGGTCAGCAACAACACTTAGTTGCTGTTGTTTATTATGTAGTACACTGAGACCAAAGAAATATCCGGAGCCCTCTTCCTTGTATGTGTACAGACACTTTATCAGTAACAAGGATTCTGATTCTGTGATGTTTAAATTATGCTCAGTTTATACGAAAGGGCTAAAAAGGGTGCCAAGAAAACATCACCCACACAATTACATCGCCACCACAATTTAATATGACTCTACAAATTCAGTAGAGATCATTTAAACCATGCTGTTCCCTTCCCTTAAAAAAATATATATATTTAAAAACACCCCCGCAAACTGGTAAATTTAGAGAGAAGTCTTTGACTCCACTAGACAGAACCAAGAGACATTTGATGGAATATTGAGCAGTGCATTGTTTCAGAGTTTGGAGAATTTAATTCATTAAGGGTGGTTCTTACCATGCAATACAAGACACAAAATCAATTTCTTTAAACAATGTCATCTACTTATGCATCCAAGTGTTCACATCGCTTTGCCAAATAGTAGTACTAGTATCCATTCGTTTTTCTACATATCCAAAACCTCTAGCTTAAGTATGAACAAGATGTGTTAAATCCACTTCAAATCACCCATCATGCCAGTGTATCGCCACACACCTTTAAAATCACAACGGAAAATTTCTTCACACAAACACTATAAACTGTGGATAATTTTTTTTTTAAATTTATTTATTGCGATGCATGTTAGTACAGCACAGCTTGCAGCTGAAAATGCACGCACCCTCTATGGGAAGCTTTACTAGTTAATATTTATACCAATTCTTGTAATATTCAAAATAATGTTTTGTAATGATGATGATGTCACTGGAAATTTCTCCAGAAATTAAGATCCACATAAAAATGACTAGTCAACAAAGAACAGGAGATCAGAAGTACTTATCATTGAGGTTTTTAATAATCATCGACACATTTATGTACAAAGCAAGCGATGTAATATTCAAATGACCAAAAAAGAAAAAAAAAAATCCTAAAATGCATCACCTTGTTTTTTTCTTTCATTAAAATAGCTACCTCAGGGATCAAGTCAACCGAATAAGTCTTGTTAAAACTTTCAGATTCCCTCCAACAGTTAAACAGCCCTGGGCATGAGAGGAAGACAAAGCCAGATGGATTCAGGAATATTCCTCCCTCTAATGAAAACAAATGAATTATGAGTGCAAGATTTTTGTAAAACCAGCAAAAAAAAAAAAAAAAAAGAAGAAGAAGAAGAAGAAGCTCGTCCCTGTCAGTTTTCCCAAGAGCACCAAGTTTGTCTTTGTTCTTCAGTTAGGGACAAATTAATTCTATGAAACATGTTTTCCCGGCCCACATAATACAGGATAATGTAATAGCATTTACATGGAAAGCAAATATTAAATGTGATGAAATTAAATCAAAAGGGTTTGTTGGGCGTTTCATGTTTGCACGATACACTTTTCTTGATATCAATTCACTTGTATTTGCCACCTGAGTACAAGACGTGTACATTTCAAGCAGCTACAGTTCTTTCTTCAAAACAAGCATATTGAGAGAAATAACCTGATTGTCAAATACACAAAAACAGAGCATCGTCAACTCATTCTACAGTATTAACCATGCGCTAACCCCAGCTCAGTACAATACAACCATACCTTTCTTGGTACTGACATGCCATGTCTGCCTCTTAAAAAAAAAGGCCCATAAACACAAATAACTGACATTTAAATGTGTAAACTAAAAACCTGATAAACCTGTACTGATGAACTCTATGAATATGCACCCCTCTTTTTTCTCATCAGGAAACCTTCTCAACCGTTTCTGCCTGTGATCTAAATATAGGATATTCACCACTTGTCTTAAGTACCTCTAAGACAGCCCATCAATCTCGACTGCTTGTCATGCCTGACAAATGGCACTTGTTGCCATACTGATGGAAAAATAAACTCCCCTTTCAAAATTTGAAGCAAAACATGTTCCTAAGTTCAAAACATCCCAACAAAGCCCAAATGAAAGACCAGGACAGAATCAAAGATCAGCTTGGTGCTATAAAAACAGGGGGGAGGGGGAGAACACCCAGGGCAGTACAAACTGAATTAGTCATGTTTAGTGAAATGAAATTCTTTTTTTCATTGCCACAATTCAAGCACTCTTTTTTTTTTGGCAACCTATATATTCAAATGACTCTTTCCTTCAAAAGAACCTGTGGTTACTCACACACCCTGGAGATCCAAGCTTATTAAAACACGTGAGGATCTACTATCTCTACCTTAATATGCATTATTTATTTATAAAATCAGGGACTAGAGATAACCGAGGGAAAAATACAGCAGAACAAGGAAACAGTCTCCACTGAACACAATTCTTAAGAAAGCATGAAGGTAAAACAAATGTAGAGAAATTTGGAGGCAGTTTACAAAAACACTTGCGCCACTAGTTTGGTTTGTTTCCTCTTCAGTCTTTACAACAGTGACTGCTTGCATAAGCAGAAACACTGAGGTGTTGGTGGTGTAAGTCACTATGTACAAACACACACGCACACACACACAGTACAGTCGTCCAACTGTTGCACGCCCCAGAGTCCCCAGTTTTCTCAGTGGCATCACAGGTGGAAGTCTGGTTGTATCTCACTCCTACAAACCGGGGAGCAGAGTGGGCAGTGGCCAGTACTCCTATGTTGTGTATGACAACTACAGTGCTCCTCCACTCAACCAAGTCATCTGTCTAACAGAGAGAAAAGTCCTTTTGGGGGGGAAAAGACAAAAAATGTTTTCCTTCAGTCCTTCGAGGGAAGAGGCTGTATAGAGACAAAGACAGAGGAAAATATAAATGTATGGTATTTTGTCTAGTTTGAATAATCGACAAAAATCACAAAACTGATTAAATGATCACCATCTATGCACAAAAACAGGGCTGTAATGTGCATTTATTTTTTCTGAATTATTTGGTTTGGTATAGCTGTTCTCAGGTCCGTATACCCTGTGAGCTTAAACTATAATAGCTCTACTGATGTTGACGTGCTTGTGTTCTAAATTAGTACTAATATTAGAGGGGGGGCGCTCCACTCAAGGCGTTTTGGCAGTGCACAAGTTGTTGTCCACCAGCTATAGACTAAAAGCTGCATGCCTTTCCAGGCTAATGTATGACCTAGTGCCTAAATATTTGCATGAACAAAAATAACATATTTAGAGGTCTCCGTTGCTATGGGGAACACAAATGGTGTCATTTACAAGAACAAAAGTAAAATTTAGATTTTCAACTGTCAGATGAGCAGCTATAATAGTAAATGTGCAATTTTAAAGCTGAAATTGCACAGTTGGCTTTAGTGATTTAGTAATGTAGTTACCGTAAAACAAAGAACTTGTGAACTCTTTGGAATTGCCAAGATTTTAAAGTGATTACTTGTAAATGAGGCCTGACTTCATCACAATTATGGACAAACAATCAGCCCACACTAATCACAGCAAACAGTCAGATAAAAACCAGACACATTATTCATTATCACTTTTAAAATGTTTATAATTTCAAAGAGTTTACAAGTCATTCCTTAGAAAATAATGAATGCTACACCTTTCTGAATGTACAACACGGACACTTCACATTTGATGGGCTATAACTTTGTGTCATTCAATTATATAAAAATTAAATTTAAAAAGTTTATTTGATGGAGCCTAATGACTAAGCTGCTGAAAGGTGTTGCAGCACATAGCAGAATGAGGAACCTACAGGAGAATAATGTATAATTTATGAAATTAATATAAAGACTAGGGCTGCCACGATTACTATCAAAATCGTCGAAGACTAATTTAATAGTCGACGTGTCGTTGGAAGCTTTGTAAGATCCCAAAAGACGCAGGAATAAGTAGTAGGATTTAAGAGTGTAATAACGGACTGAAACAGAAGATGGCAGCATTGCATGTACAAGGACGCCAGCTGCCATTAAACGCTGAAGAAGAAGAAACTGTGTCCCAGAATTCATAGCGCGGCCCATCGCAGCCCTGCTCAGTTTCCAACAATGGCGGCAGCTAGTTAGTTTTAATATTACTCTTATTATTCTTTCTGGGTCACAAAATAAATGTTTAACATATTTTCAGACGAGAATGTAGCTGTGTAAACTTCAAACATCTGCTCAGTTTATCAGACACCACATATTTTCAAAAGCGCTCCGTTTTCGGAGACGTCTGTTACCCACTAGCTCATTAGCTAGCCGAGGTTCATGGCTCACTAGAGCCGGTGAGAACACCGGACTTCCGGCAAATCGTTTTCAAACCCACCGCCGTCTTTCGCTACTCAGGTTAAACATATATAAGTCACTTAGATAACTTAAAAATGTTATTGTTTGGCTTTTTTCAGTATTTTATTTGTCCCTGAGTAAATCTGAGGCTGAGATTAAAGTTATAGTTTTTACACAGCTGAATAAACGTCAAGCAGACAACTGATTACGGTATCAGAAGTGTGAGACGCTCGAGAATATACTCCAGTGTCCTGTTATATTTTAGATAGCAAGGAGCAGACGGCTGAGTTTATTAAACTCCACCGAAACAATCTGCAAACTTCATTAAAATTTAATAAACTATCATCCTGTCTTTATTTTTAGTTAGCACATACCTTAAACACTTAAAACTGTAAGCTAATGATTGTTATATAAGAGCAGATGCATGCTGGTGCAATAAGCTGTACGTTTTACATTCAATGGATGCATGATCTGATTAGTCGACTAATCGCAAAAATAATCGGTGACTAGTCGACTATCAAAATAATCGTTTGTGGCAGCCCTAATAAAGACGAAGGTACAGACTAATATAGAAATGAAATAAAGACAGACATTTACCTTGAGGGTTGGGGTGTTTAGCTTTCATCATCTGAGACATGTGGTTTAGCAGTGGCCATCTCCTCCTTGCTATTTGCTATCATCTTACACTTCTACAAAAAAACAAAAAAAAAACAAAAAAAAACCATCAGGTAAAGAATGGTCCATACTTTACATATATGAACCATTACAGAAATGTTATGGGGTTCAAAAGTAGAAAACACAAGCAAAAGAAATTCCATTGTGTTCTTTGCATGGTGACAAACAACTTCACCTCAATATAACTGAACCCTGAAAAACATTATGTCACTATGTCAAATATTTAATATTCTAACTGCTTTCAATTTGCACTTACTGTGATTTGTTTTAGATGGCTATATCCAACACATTATTCTTTCAATAGACATAAACCTACTCAAATAAAAAGATAAATGTACTAAAGCCTTGAACGATTTAAAAAAATTAATAAATAAAAACAAAAACAAAAAAAACCACTGCACTACAATATTTTCTGTTCCACATGATTTCAGAAAAACAGCAACGTCAATCAAAATCTGAAGCAAAACCACACGTTTACCTCAGTAAGCTCTTTGATGGTATGTATGTTAGCCTGTTGAGTGACTTTCCTCTTGGCTTCCTCGATGTGGTCCAGGTTAAGAGATGGTGTTGGTGGGACAAGGCACGGGGGAGGCTTGTTAGTTATTGTAGGAAGTGGAGCAAGGGGAGGCATGGCCGCCAGGGCACCCATGTTGGTCAAGGCAGCGGTCATAGTAGCTGCTGTCATACTTGCCACAGCAGCACTCATAGTGATGTTTGACATGCTGGGTATTCCCGGAATATTTGGTAACCCCATTGGACCAATGTTGGGCATATTCGGCATGTTTGGCATTCCCATGCCCATTGGAAGGGGCAAAGGTAAAGGTAAGGAGATGGGGGAAGGAGATGGAGTAGGCAGAGGGAGCTGAAGGATGGCTTTTGGTCGAAGACTCTCAGGAATTGGAACCCCGGCCTTGGCACACATGGCAGCAGCATTAGCCTTGGCTATCTCGAGCAACTGATCCTTATCTGAGGAAAGGAGGGTAAAAGATTGACAGAATGAGGGGAAACACATTAGGGCAAAGGAAGCTTAGATAAAGCAAATGGAATTAAGAAACAAAACCTCTTGCATATGTGGAGCACAAAAAGAAAAATCACGTAAACACGTTGCATAAATGTTTAGAAATATGACATCAAAATGTCTTACCCAGATCAGTCAGCCGTGGAGGAGTCTTGCTGGTGCTGCGTCGTGTCCGGGAACCTGAGCGACGTTGTTTGCGGAGGATGAGAACTGGAGAGTGGCTAGGTTCCCTCTTCCACCTGTCTCGTCTGTCAAAGGATCGACTGCGAAATACTGGGCGCCTCCCTCGACCCCTCGACCTTGACCTGCGTCTACGATCCGGTGAACGAGATCTGGATCGCCTGCTTCTATCTCCTGATCTGGACCTTTTTCTGCGGCCAGTGGAGCGACTCTTAGAGCGCTTACTCCTTTCTGTGGACTTCCTCCTTCCTCTGGGATTTGGTGAGTGTGAACGAGATCGCCTCCTGCGGGTTGCAGAACGGGACTTGGACCGGCGCGTTTTGGTTCGTGACTTGGACCGTGAGCGCTTGCGTCGCGTGGCAGACCGTGACCTTGATCTCCGACGACGTGCAGGGCTCCGAGATTTGGACCGCCGCTTCTTCCTCTCTGATGGAGAAACAGATTCTCTTTTCTTCACTGGAGACTTGGACCTAAGGGAAGGTAAATGATAAGACTGATAACCGTACACTGTACTCACATTTAATATCTGTACACAGTCCAACAGTTTAACAACTACAGAACAAGCAAGAGGGAGAGATTTCTCTCGTTTACTATTTTGGTATCATGTAATACCACAAAACAAACCTGGACAGTTTTCTTCTGGATGTAGACTTTGATGCTGAACGCCGAGGTGATGAAGTTGAACGAGAAAGTTTTCTGTGCTCCGCAGGTGAGGGAGATGGGGAAAGCTGCTTTTTCTGTACTTCTGGAGATGCTGAACGTGAGGAGCTTCTCTGGCTTTTGGATCCCGTTTTAACTGGAGATTCCACTTCCTCATCTGAGCCTTCCGAACAATCTGACCCTTCCGTGCCAGTGCCAGGCTCTTGAGAAACAGACCTGGACCTGGAAACATCTCCCCCTTTTTGAGGAGAATCTGAACTTGTCTGATTAACAAGTTCATCCTGCAACTTTTCTGAAGAATTCCCAATTTCAGAGCTGGAAGATGTTGCTGGGAGTACTGGCTTCCAAGCACCTGCAACGTCAATGACATATCATATGAAGATATGCACATTTGCATAAACTAAACCAATCAATCAATTAAATGATTGATTACTTGAATCTAATGGGCAATACATGAATTGGGACACTTATATGAAGATAAAAACATCTGGAGAAAAACATTGGTTTCAATGGCTTACTTAAATATTTTGAAGGGAAAAGGTCTCACCTTCTGTAGCTGCAAGTCCTCCATTTTCCCCAGCAACCTTAAGCAAGGGGGGCTTCTTCTGTTTAACTGGGGAAGGAGATGTGGATCTGGCTGGAGATGAGCTGTCAGAAAGCCCACCACTTGACTCAGACCTAGACCTGCAGTCGGCAGACTCAGATTTAGACTTTGATCTTCTTCCACTCTTCCTCGGAGTTTTGGACCTCCTTTTGCTAGGCGGTGGTGAATGTGACTTTAACCGGTGTCTTCGAGTCAATGAGCGAGACCTAGACCGTCTACTAGACCGTGGTGGTGAACGGTTTCTCTTAGCAGGGGAACGAGAGCGCCTTCTGACTGGAGATCGGGATTTAGACCGCCGTCTGGAGGGAGGGGTCCTGGATTTTGTTCGTTTGCGGGGACTCCTGGATCTGGAGCGACGACTGCGCTTAAGCACTACAATAGAACGTGACCGAGTTCGTCTGCTCCTGCGGACCGACCGAGATCTTGAACGACGGGATCTGGGGAGTGGTGATCGCTTGCGCCGAGACAAGGATCGACTCCTGGAGCGTCTCCCTCCAGTACGTCTTGCTGGTGATCGTGATCTGGAGCGGCCAAAGGGACGTCTGGATCTAGAGTGGGAGCGGCGTGGTCTAGTGATTGAACGTGACAGCGAACGTCTGCCAACTCCACCCCCACGGCGAGGTGAGCGGGTCCTGGAGTGCCGCGTGCCTCCACGGGAACGAGACTTTGACCTTCGACTTCTCCTCGGAGACCGAGATAGAGATGGTGACCTCCGCCTGTCACGTTTAGGGGACCGTGATATCTTTCTTTTTGGAGACGGAGAAGGATGACGACGCTTTGGGGAAACAGATAGGGAACTCCTCCGCCGTTTCGGAGACCTGGACTTCCTTGGAGACTTTGACACTTTCTTTTTAGGGGTGACAGAGTGAGAAGTAGATCGGGACCGACGGCTTACTCTTTTCGGAGACTTGCGGGGGGGAGACAGTGACTTCGTCTGGGATTTAGGGGTCTCGGAGCGGGACCGAGAACGGGCGTGCTTTATAGGAGTTGCAGATCGTTTTCCCTTTGAGGTTGACCTGGAATGGGTTCTTGACCGTTCTTTCACTAATGATGTTGTCTGAGACTCCTGCCTGCTGGGACTACGTGATGGTGACCGACTTGGGCCTGACTCACTCTTCTTTATTTCTACGGTTCTGGAAGGTGAAGGAGAATTACGCAATTCATCCTCCGTGACTTTCGCCCCTTGAATTGAATTTGTCTGATCTTTCAGTACTGGGTCATCTCTTTGAGCAGCACCTTCCTGTTTTGGGATTATGTCAGGCAATTCCTGGGCATGGCTGAATGTACCATCTCCCTGACTGCACTCTGTTTTAACTGTTGCCATCTGGACTGCCTCTTCCTGGTCTACAGGGGGTGATCTCATAGGCTTCTCCTCCAATTCATTAATGTTACTGTCCTGCGCCTCAGTTGTGGGCACATCGATATCTGATGTCTCTTCTTTTTTGACTCCAAGCAATTCAGATTTCTGCTCAATGATGGGAAGGGGTTTCTCCTCCCCTCGTTTGCCTTTTGGAACCAGTCTGGATACTGGTTCTTTGAGGTCAGATGCCACAGCTGGAGAGTATTTACCACCACCAGATGCTTTGCCTCCTTCACCTTCAGAGTCTGAACCTGAGGCAGAGCTGCTTTCAGAAGGGGAGCGAGATGGGGATTTCCTTTCCTGCTTTTCATCTTTCTTTCTCTTTTTTTTCTTCTTTTTAGCTGCATGCCTTTTTTGTTTTTTGGATTTTGTCTCTCCCTCTGTATCAATACGATCTGAAGAAAATCACAATTTAGAAAGAAAAAGAAGACAAAAAAAAAAGTTGACATTACACCATTGCTTTTTAAGCAATTATCAATTATAGCCATGTCTGACTTTCTCCTACCTGTAATTGGATCCTTTTTGCTTTCTTCCTTGATTCCTTGGTCTCCAACTCCTGCAGCTGCTGCCAGTCTGGCACTAAAAATACAACAAAAACTAAGTTAAAGAGATTTTTCTTTGTTAATCTGCTAAAAAAAAATATTAACACACTTGAAACAAAAAAATTCAGCTAATCTATCAAAAAAGGTTCACAGACAGTGAAAATTTATTGAAATAGCACACTGGGTTGATTCAGAATTCATTAAGTCTTTAGTCAAAGGCAAAACCTGCTACTTTTATGCGCAGATGTATAGATCTGTTAACTGGCTTTGAAGTGGAGGTCAGCCTAATTGCAACCATGGGCTCATTTAGACAAAATTGATTTGTCATGAGTGTTTTAAAAGAGATGCAGACAGTCATGCAATTTCAATTGAATGAATGGTACCAACAAAAGAAAGATACAACATGTAGACATAGACCTTTAGGAAATTCAGATAATGTGCACGTGTCTGTTCTGCACCACGGTTTAGAGAGGACACAGATCATTGGTTGTTGAGGTAGCTGAGTAAATGTTGTGATTCCTCTCAAACTGCTCATCAAAAGAGAACAGATCCATCAAAAATCTTTATAATTCGTGCAGTCTGTGCCCAACAAAAAAGGCACCTTGTGACTTTTCTTAGAAAAGCTTCCCATTTAATATAGGCCTTTTTTAAAACAACTTCAACTTTTATATTATTTTAGTGGTTTACAATTTCAGTTATTTCTACTTACATTAAAAAGAAAAAAGAAAAATGCAACGTCTATGTGTTGTTTTAGTCAGATTACATTTGTCTACAATTATGACTTACATAATGAACAATCACATCTTCATTTCATTTATTTATTTCACACTTGGTACAACAGATCAAACAAACAAACCACACTTTCTATCAATAAAGCACTACAACCATGTGTGAAAAGGAGCAGGAAGAAGAAAATATTCTTATTAAAATTTAAGATTGCAAATAATTTCCAATGGTTTGAATACAGGATTTTCCTTGGTCAAATGTAGGCCTTCAAGGCACAAGAGTAAGCATGAATCAGTCCATGTACAGTAACGGCAAAGAGTCAACTACAGAAATCTAAGCACTTCTGAATAACAAAACTGATTATTTTGTTTTGGAAAATGAAACTTTTATTAATCAATTGCTTTTGTATGCAAGAAAAAAAATCCTAAATATTAAGTAATGTACAATTTTTACTGTGCCAACTTATCAAGTCTCACATTTAGTTTAGAATTTTAAATTTTTCCAACCTGGCTCTGGTGGTCCTGACAGGTCTCGGTGGAGGTGGAGGCTCAACATCAGACTCTGCACCAGATTCTGAACTACTCTCCTTCTCGCCCTTCCTCCGCCTCTTCTTCTTCTTGCTCTTGTGTTTTCTGTGTTTCTTGTTTTTCTTGTGGGAAGGCTCAAGCTCTTCCTTGGCATTCATGTCATCTTTCTCAGGTGCCTCCCCCTCACCTGCACAGGGAATCCAATATTTCAAATTACACAAGTCTTTGACAAACAGAAAAGGAAAAATCTACAGCAAGCAGATACCATTTAGTTCTGTACGGTTCATCTAGTTTATAGTGTAATGTTGTGAGCAAGCTGTTATGAGATAGTTTACAGATATTGGTTAGCACCAGCATTAGGGTTGGGTCATATCATACCGTTCACGGTAATACCGGTATAATGTCGGGCAACGATAATAAAATGAAATATTGCAATAGAATATGGGTAAAACTTACTGACAATACCCAGAGAACCATGTTGGGTAATTTACCACTTTTCATGTATAGTTGTTTTTTTGTTTTTTTTTTGTAAGGCAAGAGCACCCAGTAGGAAGGGTGATGGCCACACACTCTGTGAATTCACTCAACAATTACCTGCGTAATTCGAACACTTTTGTAACAAAACATCACACAGACTTTATGCTCCAAACTGGACTTTGTGTCCACGGAGCTGGTATCTTGAATATCCTGTTCAATATCAAATCCAACACTGGGTGAAAACAGTTCAAGAGAAAACTAGAACCATCTAGAGAGAGGGATAACTGTAACCAACTCTGTACATGGTTCTGGGGAATGCCAGATGGTGTTCAAGAGCGCTGGTCAAACATAATGAAGCATGAGATATTCTGAATGTTCAGTCTGTTTTGATAACCTTCTTCAGCCAGTTTCAAGCATCTAGTAGATGGGATGAGCAGCTGATCAATGATACTGACAGAACAGCAGGCAGCAAAACCTGTGCCCAAACAACTACATCATTCCCAACAGGCTTTAAGGTTGTGTTTCCCATACACTTGGAATACAAGGATTGACATCTCATTCACAATTTAGTTTTCACTGGCAATCACAGCCCACCCAAACAACTATCAAATTACAGTGCATACCTAGATAGTAGCTTTACCTGTTTGAGAGAATACTAGATCTAATTATTGGTAATTATTTTACCCAAGATGAAAAAACGACTTTTTGGCAGCTGCAGTGGCGTTTGGTTCTACATTTTCCTGTTTGTACAATGTAAACACATTTTTACTAATCAGATGCCTGCTTATTGTTTATTAGTGATAGGTAAACAGCTCTGATCAATACTACCACCACCTGGCACTAATAGGACATTACATCTTACACAGCATTGCAAAAGAACAATATTTTCAGACGGAACAGTCATGTAAACCATTACTTTTTTTTTTGTATTTTAATAATTTAATCACTATTGTAACTGTAACTTCGGTCATTGCTGTGCTTTTTTTTGGAAGTCGAATTTCCCAGAGGAACCCACCCGAGGGATTAATAAAGTTCTATCTTATCTATTCAAATATTCAACAATGATCGTATTTGTGTCCATGCCTAATAACAAGCAGTGTTTCCAGTGAGTCACTCTCGTTCTGAACAGATCATTATTTGTTGGGAAAATAACTAATTAACTGTAAACGGACTAATTAATCATTTAGTTATCTTCATGTCAATGGGCTTGCTATGTGCAAAGGGAAGTAAAGAGCTTTACACAAAGAGAGGAGAGAAACTAGCACAAATACTGTGGTTTATCCATCCCAAAAATGAATACTAAAAGGCATCCGCAATCATGCAGTGAGACCAGTTCAGCATGGAGCTTTACAGAAATTAAAAGCAACTTGATATTTTTTTGTACATTTATTTTAAATCTCACATAAATTAGAGATAACAATAAATATAAGTTATATTTTATTCATTTCACATAAATTTACTGAGGCACATACTTACACTTTAACACTGAAACCTGTGGGGCAAAAACAAACTTAAACAAAATGAGTCAAATCTGAACAGATTCGGACCTCTTTGGGGCTTGTGCATCGCTTACCTGAGGGGATGTCCACTGCACACTCCATTATGCTGTTATGCTGATCTTGTAAAAGATTATTTCAATGTCACTGTTGTGCTGTTCCCTCTCTCAACTCTAGGGAGAGAAAAAGGTAATTTAACTTGAGCAACAAACGGATGCCATACCAACAGAAGTATAGATTCACCATACTTTAGTATACATTTTGGTAACGCTACTGAAACTGCTAATATTTCCTCAAACTACATGTAAGGATGAAAACTTTCTACTGATTTGGAGCAAAACAGTAATCATTGGTTGTTATGAGTCAACCACTGTTGATGACTAAATACCATTTAAGTGGTATTCACGTATCTAATAAAAAAAACAGCCCGATCTAATTGGTTTTAAGTGTCGTGGGAGAAATATTCTTAATGCCTAACATGAGTCTGAAGAAAAATTTGTTTTACTACACTTGTGTTTTATTTGCCCCTGCAATTATCCAAAGGTACAAAAACTGCCCCAAAGTAATCAGTAGGGCTGTGATTAAAGCTGCTCTGTTTTTCTAAAACAAAAGAAAGAAAAAAAAAAGACAGTGTACTCTACCCAGTCCCCATGGCAAGCCAACTTAATGCTCCCTCACAAATAATATAGCCATGGTGCGATTAATACTGATTTTGATTTTACCAAAACAAATGAATTATTTGAGAATAGCCTTCTACTAGGAAACTAAGGTAGCTCATCTATGAAAAAGGATATAAACCAGTACATCAAAATCAGACAATATTCTGAAAGAAAAACAGAATAGCTTGGCCTATATTTAATCACAAGTTTTACTGTGAAACAACAACAGACCATCAAACGGCCATCTTCCTACATTTCTCTAATTTTTAAAAAGACTGACGTTTAACACTTAAGTCCCTTGTCTTGAGCAGCAACTTCCATATTAAAACTGGTATATTTCTGGAAAATTATCAATTAACACTCTTCAAGATTACTCTGGAAATAAACAATGAAGTATCAACCAGAAAAATCAACATAGATAACACAGATTTAGCAGATGAGTATCCTTTAATATTTACATGTCCAAAGAACAAAACATCGCTCTTTTATTCCGCTACTGAAGAAAGTAGTTTTCTAGCACTTCCAGTAATATGTCTACTATAAGCCAATATCATAACCCATTTAGCACATAATAACCAGAATCAGGTAGTTTACCCTTGCCGTCTACCACACAAAGGTGAATCTGAAATGTGAAGGCAAACATATTTCAAAAGTATTCAACAGTGTAACTTAGCCACGTAGTTTTAAGCAATAATGCTTCGTTAGCCAAAATCTAAGATCAACGGACATCTTAAGTAACATCTAAAAAACGATTCTATAAATCTTTTACAATCAGGTCCCAATTGCTTATTTGAGGATTTTAATTCGGTTTTTTCTTTCCATTAAACTCTGCACATTACTCACGGACGAAGTGGTTTTGTAACGCTAAAGCTTTAACAAAGCCATCAGTAGTCCTTGCCAGCATGGATACATAACCTGCGAAAAGGACCAATGCTCACAAACATTATTAATAACGCCAATTTCGGGACGTAAAGGCTTCACTTAAGGATAAATTCAGAACTGGTTACTTCAACGAAAACAAAGACGATACTACGCTAAGATGCACACGGTGTTAAATAGCTAACACGTTTAGTGGACATTACGTTTCTCTATTAAAGCTAAGGCTAACGCCAGAGAACACATTATTTTTGGATTCAGTTACCTTGAGCTAGTTTAGCTGGCCTTTCAGCAACAGATATATTATAATACAGTTTTGATTAACTGCGAAATACAACCCTCCTGTACTCGCAGACCAAAAGCTAAATGAATGGCGAAAACAAGGGACACAAAGTTTCAAACTGCGACAGTTCGTTAACACGTTAGATAAGCCGCTGTCGGGCCTGCGCAGCTAAAGCTAACGTTCATTCACAGATGACTGCAGCTGGTTGCTGCTAGTTAACGTTAGCTTACTTTTAAAGAACAATAATTCCGATGTTTGTCAAACTATTATTCCCTTTAACCTAAACGCTTACCAGCTAGGCAACACGAAAGCAGTAAAAGACAACTATACTGCCTGCACACCTCGGCCTCAATGTCGGCTCATTGCCCGCTTGCTCTCCAGCGAGGACATTACCGCTAGCCATAGCATGCTCGTTAGCTTAGTTTGCTAATCACTTGGCTGCTACTTCTTTCAACAAAACAGATTAGTTCGTTCGTTCATCATACAGCCCTTTCAGTGACGCAAACTTACTGTGTTAATGTTGGATGGCTGCGCTTCCCGCGTAGAGGATGCCAAATGAATGCAAATTGCCCGAAGCTAAGAAGTCACTGAATATGCTAACCGTAGTCGTTAGCCAACTAGATGCCCCGCCATGATGGGGAAGGTATCCCAACATGCCATGCTCCGCGGGTTTGAATGGCGGCGTCACTGTCTCCTAGGCAACTCCAAGCGCAGCCAAATGCATTAAAACTTGACATGTTTATATCTCGGTGTTTTCCTATTTATTAATTACTTTAGCTTGCAATGCAAAAAACCCTATATAGCCATATCGTGTACATAAGTGGTGGTGTGGAAATTTAGTCCACTGCACACATAGTTTAGGCATGTAGTTTAAGCTACTCTCTTGAACGCTATTTACTCAACAAACTTGGATTTTGGTTTTGATGCACTTCTGCTGATATTTGTTTAGAAATATTTTCGGCCTGAAGTGTTTTTCATAATTTTTCCAGAATTTGGTATGAATAGAAAGCTAGATTTATTTTTAAGATTTTTAATAAATAGTCTTCATAGACTCTTGTATCCATTCAATTTAGGGGCAAAAAACAGTTAAAACATATATTTAAGCCACCGTTCTCTCTTTGAATCGCCTTTGGATTTCAACAGGGATGCATAGGTGGTTTATCACAGACACGTTTCTTTGAGACATGTATTCACTTTGAAAATCAGAGCCAAACAGAATTAGGGGCAATGCTTTGACATGAGGAACGAATGCTAAAGTGGGACACCTAATCCCACTAATGAGGAATGACACGCATTAAAAATGTCCTTAAAATGAATGTTAAAAAACCTTCAAATCAGTTGCGGGTCTGTGTGAACGTGGACTAATTATTCGGAAATATCAAGACAAATTAAGGTCGTGTTGATAAAGTTGTTTTAACTTACTTGCATGTCATGCCAACAGTCTAGTTTAGTGCATAATTATCGCGTAATAACGCTTGTTTTTATCCTGTGACAGAAGGAACTGAAAAGGCTGTGTGTTTGTGCTTTTATTCTGAAAGGATTGGCCCGGAAGTGCCGTTGCAACCTTGCATTGTGTGTCAGAAAGCGAGTTCTTGCAAGTTCAACTTAATGTTTTTACTTGAGAATTCTCCAGCTGTCAACAGACATGAAGAAGAGATTTAACATCAACCTGGACGATTCTGCTTTCACTAAAGAAAGAACACCGGTCTGTATTTTGCTAAAAAAAAAATAAGTTCACGGTTACGTAGCAGGCTTGCTAGCAAACGAGTCTTCAAGCATACAATTTAAATTTTTAACGTAAGATTCGTTTAAAAATGAGCTATAAAAACGTATCTATAAAGGGTTTTCGTCAGGTGGATTTCCAGACTCGTGAATGGTGGTTTGATATGATTTAATTCATAGTTAAATTATCGGTTCTCAGAGAGTTGATTGTGATTGTTGATTGATCATTGTGATTGCGTTTCAGCCAAAGCCACAGTTTCAACTCGCTTCCAAAGTTGGACAAAGCACTTCAGCTTCAGCTACCACAAAGCCTGCTCAGTCAGTGACCCAGCCGGTCTCCTACGCAGAATACATCGTCCAGAGTAAAAGCAATGCGGCTGCTGCTTCACGTAGAGATGCTGCCTCCAAGTTGCCCAGGAGCGATAATGCTGAAGTTACCTGTGTGAGGCAAAGTGAACCATCTACAGTGTCCTCCAGCACAGAAAAATGTAAAACAGTGCAGGACTTGGCTAAAGGGCCCCATGTCAAACTGAGTGAAGAGGCACAAGAGGCTACAACGGGTCAAATAGAGGGAAGCGGCCAAAGGTCAGAACCGGGCATCAGCTCCGGTCCTAAACCAGTGGGATCTGGGAGCACCATTATTGTCAGTCCTCGACAGGTATGTATTAAAACTATATAGCTTTGATCCAACAGGTTATGGTTTACAGAAAACCGTAGCGTCCTTTCATGCATTCCTATTAGTGTCCCAGATTTTGGCTTGCACAGCTGTGGACTCCTCAGTGTCAAGCAGTCTGCACACGGAGAAGTGAAGTACAATTCATAATTCAAAGTATATATTAGACACATGAAAACAGGAAATAATTGTGATTAGCTGTTGATGGGAAGATGCGATGGTTTAGACTTGTCGCCCCCTGATTTGTTCTCCTCAGGGTTCTTCCGCATGGCAACGGTCATTAACCTCTAGTCAGGGATCTTGTGAGAAAACCGCTCCCTACCTTACAGTTGTTACCAGCGATGTTTTATTTTCATGTTGAAGTCAGCTTTAATTGACACAATGAAGTCTCTATTTCTTGTTGGCTATAGCACCCTGTTATTATACACTCAAGGTCAAGTAACCTTTCTTGTCTGATACTGTGTTCTGTAAGTGTGTAGCAATTTACCTTCTACACCCAACTCTTTCTATCTCTCTTAGTTCATCCTTTACAACATGGGGTTAATGCTTTTAATGAGGAGTGTGTCAACTCTATTATGAGCATATATTGCAGTCGATGTTGAAAAGACACCCAAAAACCCCAAAACTTATTTCTAACACTACAGAGAGGAAACCCCATTCTGAAGTTTGTTAGGAGTGTCCCATGGGAGTTTGGAGATGTTGTGCCAGATTATGTCTTGGGACAGACAACCTGTGCTCTCTTCCTCAGGTGGGTTTTTGTGCTTCACAAACTCTGTTTATGTGAGCAAGAAAAAGTTGTTGTCACTGCACACACACTGGAACATTTTTGTTTTACTTTTTTCTGTTACTGTAATATCATGTTGTTATAAAAAAAAAAAAAAGGTTTCTATGCTTATATTTGTTGAAAAAATATGCTTTTTTCCTTTGCTTTATTTCTATTGTGTATTTTGCTTTGCTTTGATGTTGGTTTATGTTCTTTCTGTTTGTTTGTTTTTTGACTCGACATAAAGTCTGAGGTATCACAATCTCAACCCAAACTATATCCATGACCGTCTGAAACAGCTTGGACACACATTCACACTACGAGTGCTACTGGTTCAAGTAGACGTGGTAAGTAAAGATGCTCTTTAGCATTACTGATTATTTAAAGTATTCTCAACATTCAGTGGCCTGACTTCTTTGTGGTAACTTGGAGATTATTACTATTTATCAAACCATTAGGGGATGCTCTGTGTCAGTCATTGTCAAATCTAATCAAATTAAGATCTTTGAATGGCTGCAGCAGCTATTCTAAGGTGTCATTTCCTCTGATAAAGTAAAAATAGCACATGCTTATAATATACAGTCCAGTTTAGAGTTTTTTCTCAATTGTCTTAATGTGTTTATTGTTCTACTTTTATCAAAACCTTACTGACTGCAAAAACGTGAGCCTAATGTTAAGTGTTCAGATTCTTAAAAAGGAATGTAAAGGAGTGTATGTGCAGAAACAACAGCAGTTTGTACAGACGCAATGGGAAATGCTAAGGTTGGTGGGGAAGCGTGTTATTAATTTGAGAAGAGCGGTGAGAATGGTGTTCCTGATGTGAGAAATGCGTCAAAGTGATTTGAAACTGTAGTCACATAAATAATGCATTAAGGCACTTTTTTTCTATTTCAAATGCAGCTCCTGCATCTTTTTTAATCATTCAGTACCTCAGAAGCTGTTGAACATTACTCTTGTGAAATCTATATCTGAATAGCTTCAGTTTGTACATATCAGGAAAGGAGGAGGCTGTACAAAGTTTCCTGCTACAGGATTTCAAGACTGATACCATCTTCTTATTCTCTTTGTTTTCATCTAAATCTTTTACACTTCCTCCAAGCAACTAGAAGCCGTCTTGTGACAGGATCAAAACAGTGGTGATGCAAATTAATTTGCGCTCATGCTTCATTTTCTTTTGTTGTGCACTACACATCTGTGAAATATAATGACTGCATTTTGCACAGCTGTGTGGTATTACATTCAGAAGATTTGCACACAGACAGCAGACGTGGGTACACACCTGTGCAGTACCACTTGGTTTTAAAATTGTGTCGTTTTCTTGTAACTGGATTACATCTATGCTGAACAGAATTTGCTCTTAAAGTAACTCATTTTAGATCCTGTTTAGATCGACTATAATAAAAGCAGAATCAGTGCAGCTACTGCATTTTAGATCTTTTTATACTTTAATACTTTGTGTCCATCTTTATTTTTCACGACAGACTCAGTCCTCCTCCTCATGGAGTATACTTTTTCTTTTTCTTATTAGGTGGATGGTTTGTATTGCTCTATCCTTTCTCTTTAAACTGGTTCAGTTGGATTCAAGTCAGGCAGCATACTTGGTCTGACCTGAAAAGGGCAGGTCATAGTGTTTTTTCCCTCTACTTTTGAAACTCTATTGTGATGTGGGCAGTGTGCCTTGGATCATTATTATGCTGGATTATCCCTCTTCTGCCGGCTTCTGGAGATTAGGAGTCATGGTGTCAGACAGTATTTTGGTACATTCATAGTGCAAACTATAAAGGTAATCTCCCCAGCACCTTTTGCACCAATGTATCCACACCTCATCAAACATGTTTGATCCCATTTGAACTGAACATATTTATATTGTTCTCAACTGCCCAAAGAACGTGCTCCCAATATTCATCGGTTTGTTTTGGGTTTTTTTTTTCCATGTCCTTTTTTTCTCCTCTAAGTTTAATATTACAGTTTTGTACTGAAGAACAAGCAAGTTCTTTTACTTGGACGCCATCCACTGAGCTTAATGTTATGCATTGTCCTTCACAGCTGTCACAAAAACTCTGATTTCCATTTATAACCCCTGTGCCAAGTCTTAAGCACTTACCCAACTGTTTCTCAGAGCTGGATTGTGCAAGCAGTGCACTGTTGGTGGCATCATTTTAGGAGGACAGCCACTGCAGCTCTGATGAGTGGCAATATGGCTCATTTTGTACCTCCTGATTACTGCTGCAGCAGCTGTGCTTCCACTGATTTTTAGGTGGAAATCAATCTTTCTTTATGTTTTTTCCATCTTTGTGGAGCTTCGTGTTGAGATTATTCAGTTCCTCTGACAATTCTTTTCTATGTGGAACCATGAGGCAGACATACAGATCAGACAAAACCCACAGGTCCAAAATTGAGAAAGTCCAGCAAAGAGTGTTACTTTTCATAAGAATCACTACTCTAAATGTCAGCTCAGGAGAATGCAAGTGCCATAAGGTGATATAATTTACATCATTTATCATTTAAACACTGTTTCAAAGGATTATACTCACCTTTGTTAAATACTGTGTAAACATCTGCCACAGAACTCAAAAGTAAATTTGTGATAGTTCTGCAAGTGTTCGTGTCTCCAGGGCCGCTTTGGGACATCTGGGTAATACTAGAAACAAAATTTGAGGCTTTTAAGCAAGTGAACAACAGAAACGGGGAAACAAATTACCTCTATGAAACTGTGGATTATCTAACGATAACAGCTGTCAGGTTGGTAACGTCAGCTAGCCTTATGAATTGCTGACAAAAATGTAAACATCCAAAAGTTTTATATATTAACAAGACAACAATCTTTTCAGGACATTACAGCTCTCCTTTAGCAGCTTAATGTAAGTGATCAATGCAGATCTACTCATTTGTGAAGTATATCTTGCCTCAGCTGAATTAGTTTCGCTAACAGTGGTGTAAATGAAGTGTGAAGAGGTGCAGCTGGAGACTATTTTTGGCACTGTGCGTAGGAAAATAAAGGTCTCAGAGCTGCCAAATAATAGATACTGTGTAAGAAGACTCAGATTTGGGTCAAAATGAAAAAATGTTACAACATCTCAATTTGTAGCAAATCTAAAGGAATAATGTGACTTCATGAAGTCTTTAAGAATGAATTGTTGTTGTATTTTGTTTTAACCCTAACATCTGTTCAACTACAGAAAGATCCTCATCATGCGTTAAAAGAGCTGGCTCGCATGTGCATCATGGCTGACTGCACTCTCATCTTGGCTTGGAGGTAAGCAGCTTGCTACAAGACACATATATAAAATAAATAATCAGTGTGATTCTGGCTCCAACATCTAAAAACTATAGTTCAAAGACAAAGTCAAACACTTCTTGTCTTTTTAAATGTGTTTTGTTGTTTTCTGTCGTTTTCATTTTGAACTGCCAGTCCAGAAGAGGCAGGTCGCTACCTGGAAACGTATAAGTCGTATGAAAAGAAGCCAGCTGACATGCTGAAGGAGCAAGTCGAAAAAGACTACCTGTCAAAGGTGTGTGTAGAGTCACTGTTTTCTATGTGAGCTCTTGGTGCTTTTTTTGTCTTTTCGCCTACTTGTGCCCATTTAATAAAAGAAATAGATGTTATAGAAATGTCATGGAAGATATGATAACATGGGAATGTACAGTATTTGCCAAAATGTTGCAGTAGCTTTAAGACCATGAATACTGAAAATGCTGATTGGATCTCTGCTTACTTCAAGGTTACAGATTGCCTGACAACTGTGAAGTCTATCAACAAAACTGATGCCATTACTTTGCTGTCTGCGTTCTCTGTGAGTGCCTCATTTTTCACAATTTTCACTTCAAGTATTAATTAATCATGTTTATTAAATTTCTTTAAAGACTCACTATATATACCACAAGAGTCTGAAAAGCCTAAAGGGAGATGTGCAACTTGATTGGTTCATGAACAACTGCGAGTGTGTAATTGTAGTTCAGTCATGTTGTCAGTGGATATGATCCAATCAATAAACAGACATGATGTATTCTTCAGTCTGTAGAAGGAATCGTCAGTGCCTCTAAGGAAGATTTGGTTGTCTGCCCAGGACTTGGACCACAAAAAGTGAGGAAAACACATGTGCTGAGTATAAATATACACGGCGTAGATGAAGTGTTTGATGACTTAACATGTTGACATTTTGTGTTTACAGGCAAGACGACTCTTTGACGTCCTCCATAAGCCCTTTCTCAAGGCAAAGACAAAAGACAGCTGAGACTTTTGGTTTTTTTTTACCAAGAATGTGATATGCTTCTGAAAACAGTTCTACATGTTTGATCATCATGTTGAACATCAAACTAAAACACTCAGGAGGACTGAATACTACAAAGTCTATCGATTTACAGAGTTAAGGGAGAAACATGTTTATCCCATACAAACTCAACTAGACCTCAAACTTCATGCCATGGCTTTTCTTTTGTGGATTCTTGACATGAACTGGTTAGTTTGAAGTGGTCCATGTTTAAAATGTACCTTCTTCCTCGCTGGAATCAGTGGATGTGTTTTAGGAATTTAAGTTGTGAACTGTTTGAGCTTCAAACTTATGTATTTTTTTTTTCTGTGTGTGTGCGTGTGTTATTAATTTGTATAATTTGTTAATAAATATTTTTGTTATATTTTGGTTTTTACATTATTTTATTTTTAACTGTATAATATATCTTAATATTTCATTGCAGACACACAAGACAACAATGATTTTGCTTGAATCTCTGCAGAAAGTGCACTAGAAAAAAACTAGTGCTTTAAAAAAAACTCATTCAAAAAAGGAATAAATAAGGCAAAAAAAATTTAAAGTCTGATATAGAGGTATGGATAAACTGGCGACTTGTCCGGGATGCTTTCCTTTTTATAGCTTTTATGATCTAAGTTTTTGAGAAAGTGGATGGAAGGATATCTAAAATTCTTTGAGATGTCCAGCAGTATATTAAATCTGTTTTATCTTCTTGCAAAAAAATTTTTTTATGTATTTGCATGAATGGTCCAGGGTTATTTTTAATCAAGAACCTAATGTTTAAATTTGAGGCAACGGGAAAAGCGTGCAGATCAAAAATAAATTTTTCATACCCTCAAGTCATTTTCTTTTAAGTCAAACATTTTGTCCAGGAAATTGTGAAATTCTGTTCTTTGGTCTTTCAGGAAACTTTCAGTGAAGGGTCGCTTTACACAAGCTTCAAGTCGGCCAGTTACTTAACGTGATATTAACATAGAGGCCATTTGGAAATAGAAGTGAATATGACACCAGAAGAAGGACGAAAATGCAACTGTGAAACAAACCGAATATGAAGACCAACGTATCTCATAATGAAGCTTAATAATATTTGGTGCACAATGCAGTAAATGCAGGGTTAAATGTCGTGTTATTTCGTTTGAGATGAACTTACAGTTTCGAAACTTCCGACAGCACGTGAAGGCTTGATAACGCAACCTTACGTCGAAACAGGAAGTGTTTGCAGTGCGCGCTGTAGCTGAAAGTAGGAGTTTCGCCGCTCGATTCACTCTAAACACACAGTGGGGTTTTTTTGTAGTTTTTTTTAGTTGCTCTGCACGTGAAATGGTTTGGCTTGTTTGTTAGAGAAAAACAACCAGCGAAAGTGTCAAAAGCAAATATGCAGACGGAGGATGAGGATGAGGCGTCCTGTGAGGAGTACGTTGCCCGGTCAGATTTCACTGGAAGTAGCACCGATCAGGTCAGAGAGACCCGCAGACCTCCGAGATCCTAGCCTTAAAATGGGAGGTGGGGGTATCAGCAATAACCGTGTGACTTTTTTTTTTTGGTCTCACAGCTTAGTTTCAGCAGAGGGGACAGATTGCTCGTGCACGCGAAGCCCTCCTCAGAGTGGTGGTGGGCAGAGCTGCAGGGGGTCATAGGTTATGTCCCTGCCAGCTACATGAGCCAGGATGCTGCAGGGGAGGAGGAGGAGGACCCCTCAATAGAAGACCCGTGGCAAGATGAAGAATACTTTGGCAATTATGGAACGCTGGTTGGACATTTTAAAGAAGTGTATTGCTTTGCATATGTCCAGATTATTATCATGAACTTGAAGATAATGATGATTTGATCATAATATGCGAGTATAAACTGTTTCCCAGCGCGTTAAGCAGCCATGCGTCTAAGCATCGTCTTTTGTCGACACTACCCTGCAATGTAGCTGTGCTGGTTTAAGATGATGGTCCTCAGTGGTGCATGATTCAGAGTTTCCAGTGATATATTTACTCCTGAGATGCTTGGAAACCATGCTCAGAATAGATAAAAGATTGCTTTTAGACCCTGATTTCCAAATATACACATGTAAGCCTTTTCTTGAATGCATTACCCCTGATAAACAAGGGGGGAAAGCATGTAACTAGACCCTGCTGTGTTTTGGGAATTTATTTGGATCCCATTTGGAGTCGTTTATTTATCAGTCGATTAATTATCAAAAACTCTTGTTTAATTCAAGCAAATTTTATATGTCTGATTTTATTTCATATTGCCATTTAGAAATTAACGTTTTATTTTATGAAGCCACTTTTCATTATAAAGAGTTAGGTTTAACAGGGGCACAGTTATGTGACTGATCACTGCTTTGATCAGTATTTTATTATAGTTAAAAAAATGTCTAACTTTTGAGCATTAAATAAACTGCCAGTGGCTACCTGTCAGTTTGCTGTACATACATTTTTTAGGCACTGTGTTTCATTTAGTCATGTTTCACGACACAGAGGCTTCACCTGGAGATGCTGTCAGACAAGAGCCGCACTGAGGCATACCGGCAGGTTATTCTCAGCAACAGTGCTTCTCTCAGCAGCAAGAGGGTAATGGACCTCGGCTGTGGGACTGGCATCATCAGTCTGTTCTGCGCTCAGTTGGCACGCCCCTCAATGGTAATGTTGAATCTTGGATTTTGTGTTATAAGGAGAAATGAAATCAGATTGAAATGAAATGAGATTGCATTCATTTTTAAATAATGAGGAAAAATCTGCATATATTGTGAGTTAAGTTTAAGTTTCCTGCCAAATAACAAAAACGAATTAGAATCTAAGGGTCCAAAAGTAAAATCTTTCACATAAATGTGGTTACTTAGAGGAGCAAAATCACCAGTTAGGTATTGAACATTGGTGTACTTCTACTTCCATCTGCTGGACAAAGAGTGTTGCTGCATTGAGGAAACAGCATGATGTATAGAGTGCACAGAAGGAGATTATCTGTGGTGTTGTAGGTGTATGCTGTGGAGGCGAGTTCAATGGCAGAGTACACCAGGCAGCTGGTGAAGCAGAACGGCTATGATGAGGTGGTCACGGTGCTTCAGGGGCGGGCTGAGGAGATTGAGCTGCCTGAACAGGTGGACGTCCTGGTTTCTGAGTGGATGGGTAACTGCCTTCTGGTAATTATAACACTTCCTGTCCTGCTACTTTAAGAAAAATACATTGTTGTGGGACATCCTTTTCTGCTCTTACCCATGTTCAGGTTTTACTATACCACATTGCTTCTTTCATTGTTGTTTGTTTTGCCTTTTCCCCATGCTCTAGTTTGAGTTCATGGTGGAGTCAGTTCTGCTGGCCAGGGACCGCTGGCTTAGAGATGGTGGCACGATATGGCCCTCTTCTGCGGCCCTCACCTTTGTGCCATGTCAGGCCGACAGCTATTATGCCGAGAAAATGGCCTTCTGGGAGCAGCCATATGGCCTCGACTTCACTCCTCTTCAGTAAGAGCCATTAGTTCACAGTTGACAGTGAGGAATGTCCTGTCACTTACAGATATGCGTGTGTTTGTGTGTGTGTATATGTATGTATGTGTCTATCTATCTATCTATCTATCTATCTATCTATCTATCTATCTGTCTGTCTGTCTGTCTGTCTGTCTGTCTGTCTGTCTGTCTGTCTGTCTGTCTGTCTGTTTGTTTGTTTGTTTGTTTGTTTGTTTGTTTTATTAAGTCCAGTAATGGCTGATTTCTTACTTTATGTGCTTGTGTTAAAATCTGTTTTACCACTAGATGGCCAGCTTTGAATGAATCATCCTCTCTGATTCATATCTGAGAGACAGCCTTGTGCCAGTTCATGCGTTGCCTTAAACACTTATATTGCAAAGCAAGTTCAACACATCCAGGCTTTCTTGATTTAGCTGGCTTGATAGAAACTAAAACCCCAGTCTGAGATAAGAGGCTTCATGATGCTGTGCTATCAACAGCCAGTCTTTCTGCTTCAGGCTCTGTGCACGTTCACATAAAAAGTCTTTTACACATCATTCTTTTTCCACACAAAATCAGCTGTGGACAGCATGGTGCAATCAGGGACAATATCAACAATATAAGAGCATCTAACCTCAATATGTAAAGATTATAAAACGATGAGAGCAAAATGCAGCACTGGAGCTGCAAATAATATGAGATTATTTCTTCAAAAACTCTACTCTGGTGATTTGATCATCACAAGCACACAGAGCAGTACAATAAATATATTTCTGTATTACTGCTCAGTGAGCTGTCTGTGTTGCTGTTTCTACCATGTCAGCAACACGTTAGAGCTCTAGAACTTTAAACTTCTCAGGAAATGAAGAGTCAGTTTCAGCTCTTGTTCTGTCCCGCTGCCCGATCAATTAAACGTAGGAATTGCTGTAGTTTGTCACCAGTACAAAGTGAAATTACTTTTATTGATTGAATATTGATAGGTTGGTGATAAATAGCCCCAAAATGTAAGTGATCACTCTTTTAATGTGTGTTCCCATTACTACATTTCCACTAGTGTAAAATAAAAAAACCTGGCAGTATTAGGACCAAACTATGAAAGCTTGTGTCCATTACTGAAAAGTGATATGTCAGATTTTCAGGTTATTATCTTGTAAGTTGTAATTTTGAAATAATAACACAAAATTTGGCATCATCAGTTTTATGTATGTAAATTACAATTACAATGTAACATAGCCAGGTTTTTTACCACAAATTTCTGTAACAAGTAAATAAGGTTTACTTATATAGCGCTTTACAATACAGAAATAGGGATAACTGACTTATCTTTAATGTTGCAATTGAAATCTAACGTGAAACTTTTTCATCTGGGGACTTGTTTTTTGTTCATCAGTATTTACAATAATATTTTGTTTAGCTGACTAAATACAATGCACTTGGAGGTTAAGATGCTCCTGCATTTAACATTTTTATATATCAGAGTTCATCACATATTGGCTAGAAATATATAAGGTTAGAATAATTTACGAGTACACTGATAATTCATTTTACCCTTGTGCTAAATACTTTTGTTTCTGGAGGCCTTTGGCACAGCAGGAGTTCTTCACCAAGCCCAAGTTCAGCCACATCATTGAACCATGTGACTGCCTCGCTGCTCCTTGTGATGTCATCTCCCTCGACATGTACACTTTACAAGTGGGAGATCTCGAGGTCATTTTTTATTTATTTTTTATGGGAAAGTTATAAATGAGCCAACTTGGATTTTATTACTAATGCTTGACTGTTTCGTTTCTCAGGAAATGAAGGGTCAGTTTCATTTTTGTGTGGAGAAGTCTGGAGTTTTCCATGGATTCACCGCCTGGTTCACTGTTTGCTTCGAGAGCCTGGAGGCAGGAGGCGCAACTGTGGAGCTAAACACCGGCCCCAACTCTGGGTGAAAACATGAAAAGCACAAAAACAATCTGATGCATAATTAGTTAAATATGATTTTATACTAACTAGTCCCTTTTCCCTACAGGCCAACACACTGGAAGCAGACATTGTTCATGCTAGACAGGCCAGTAAGTGTATGCGCAGGAGACTCGATCAGTGGAACCATTGTCCTCCAGAGAAATCCTGTCTGGAGGCGCCACATGACCGTTACCCTGCACTGGACCATTAAAGGGAGCACAGACAATCCAGACAACTCCCAGGCAAACATCTTCATTTACTATATGCACTTTATCTGAGATATGTATTGATTATAAGGAATTGGAAGGTTTCTTTATTACTTTTTATATGAGTGTTCTTTGGAAGGGTCTTTTGTTTGTCTTTTGCATTGTTGTTGCACAACCTCCTAACTTAACCCTGCCCATAAAGTTGTTCACTTGCTGTTTCCCCCTCCCCTCTGTCCTTAGGCTGGAACAAAGAGTTTCCCCATGTGGAGGTGACACATATTCGCTCATCACCGGTGAAGATCTAAAATAGAAAAACAGTCTAATAAAATTAAACTGTTCGGCTGTGAGACTGCTGCTGAAGCGGACTGGTGTGTTGCTCACATGTTGCAATGAATGTGCCAGAGGAATTCCTGCTATCATAGTGATGAGCCCGATTGCTGCAATCACACCACCCTAAGAGCACGTTTACTGCTCATTTTTATTGAAGGGCAAAAGTACTTTACATAAAGCAGCACTGTGTCGCACAGCTGGAACATCAGTTGTTGTTTTTTTTGTTTACTGAGATGCAAAAAAAAGACAAAGTTGAGTCACACTAGGTTACTTTTCATCAAATGGCATATTGTTTTACAATAAGCATTTAACTTACATTTTTTATTGTTTGTACATACATGCCACTAGGCTTTTATGCATTTAGAAGAACAGATTAATGAAAACCATAAATTACAATGGTTTAAGATATGACCTTTTTTTTCATTTTAACATTGTAAGATCAGAACAATGTACGCCTCTGAAATGTTACAAACATTAGCCTAAAAGATACCTCAATAAAAATATTATAGTGCTTAAAGATAACTGCTCACAATGGAAATCACCATCTTAAAATAACAATTAGTGAACTCACATTGATATAAATTAAATAAAAATTGGAACTGTTTCAACTACCAATCTGGTGTTTGTCCCTTTCTTACCATCATCTGTAAACATTTAACCTTTTAAAACACCAACATTACACTACTGCCACCATCTCTGTCTCAGCTGACGCTCTCCTTCTGGCTATGGCTCTGTTTTAATCTTTGCTTTTGCTCTGGAGCGTGTGTTGACCTCCTGGGATAGCTGCTGAGCAGGTAAGGACTCAGGAGAAGAAGGCCTGGAGAGCGGAACAAACAGGGGAGGTTTGACGACTTTGTCTTCCACCCCCTTATTTTTATCCTTTTTCTGTCTCAGGTGTTTGTCACAGTGGTTCACAAATGTTTCCAGTTTGACAAAAGTCTTGTTGCACACTTTGCAGTGATAAGGTCTCTGTCCTTTGTTGAGGCGAATGTGCAGCCTGATATAAGATGACCTGACAAAAGTGCGACAGCAGACACCGCATTTCAGATCTTCGCCGTTGGTTTGTGTTTTCTGAGGCTGGCTGAGCGGTGGTGGCGACAGTGACTTGGCCTGTCCGGAAGCCTCTTGAGCCTTGTGAGAGAGCAGCAGTGACAAAGAGCGAAAGCCCTCGCCACACTGCTCGCACTTGTATGGTCTCTCCCCGGTGTGCAGACGAACGTGTGCCAGTAGCCCAGCCTTCTGGGTGAAGGACTTGTCACAGTAAGTGCATTTAAAAGGTTTTTCGCCTGTGTGGAGTCGACGGTGGGTCTTCAGGTGTGAAGCGCGCCCAAAGGTCTTACCACAATCTGGGCATTTAAACGGCCTGTCTCCGCTGTGGATTATCTTGTGTGCCATTAGGTGGGAGGACTGATGGAAGAACTTGCCACAGGTGTTACATTTGAACTTCCTTTCCTTATTGTGAGAAGCAAGGTGAAGGGTCAGGTGAGCGGAAGAGATGAAGGTTTTGGAGCACAGGCTGCAGCTGTGAGGGTCCAGGCGGATGCGCCGGTGTGGCCGGCGTCCATTCTGGGGGCTGCTGCCTGCCTGGCAAGATGGGCATTTGGAAGAACTGTCTGTTTTATTCTGCTGTTTAGGATCGGCTGGAGTGTCATCGGAATCAGGCTCAGAGTCAGGATGTGAAAGATTAAAACTGCACCCACAGTCTGAGCAGCGCCCAGACTGCTGCTCCACTTGATCACCGGTGTTATCCAGCATGGTGCCATCTACGCCCACAGCAGCAGGGGAGGGGTTTTCACGGTCCTACAGATGATGGGAGCATCTGAGAGACAAACATGACATAATTATTGTTATTTTTTGTGGGGGAAACGCACTGTTTAATCGATGCCCCCCCTGCTTACTGACCAAACAGTTTTATCGCTGTTTCAGGTGAAATATAAGCCGGATATCCTTCATCGGTTTTTGGGCATGTTGTATAGGTTATGATCGCATTAGCGCTCCTTGTCGGCCAAATAGGCGACAACAAGACCTGTGCGAATATAACAAGTATGTGCACTAGCTTACTTAGCAGCCTACCAACTATTGTAGGCCGTGGTTGGTTTTAAACAATGCGGAAGATATTTGAGGACGCAAGCAGCACACAAACAACAATTTCACATACCGTTCTCATCCTTCCTAAGCAATGTGCTTGAATGTAAGTACTTTTCGTGCGAACGCGGTAAAAACACCATATTAACAAGGGTTAAATAACGGCGGAACACTGTCGTCTACATTTTATCGTTTTCCTTTGAGATGATGCTGCAGCCCGTTTTCTGATAAAAACGGGCTGCAGCATCATCTAGCGAGCGGCGGGACAACTGTCCTCACTGGGAAGCTCTGAATGAGTTTCACGAGATGCTCTGAAAGTTTCGTTTCACTCAGAACATTTGAAGAATGTGGCTGTTTTTGTTTATTTCGGTTTCGTTTCTAACAGAATAAGGGCGAAAATGAGACAAAACCTGAGCAGAAGTCCACGTGCCACGCTGTGATTGGCCATCAGCAGCCTTTATATAAATCAGACTGGTGTAGGATCATTACTTTAACTGGACCAGATGGGACCACTCACTTTCATAAGCGAGGTACTATGATTTTAATCTTTTAATATCATTGGTATTGCAGTTACCTACTTAGTATAATGTACTCCTTAAAGGATGTACAGATATGTACAAAGTGTGGCTCTTTAATAGTTTAATAGTTTAATTATTTATATAGCACATTTAATTACAACAGAAGCGTTGACCAAAGTGCTGTACAAGAATGCAACATACATAATAAAACAACTTAGAGTATTCATAGTTTAGTTTGCATAGTATTGCATTGTATCTAAAAACAGTGCAGCGTGTAGGTAGCTGATATTTGATTTTTTAAATTCCAGCTGATTAACAGGAAGTTGGCTGCTATTCAGCGATCGTGTATATTTCCTTCCTCTTAGAGGCCACCCAAACACATGAGATATCAATAAAAAGCCCAGAATGTCCTCTATTTAGTACATCAGGACTTAGTGGGATATCTCAAATAAGTCAAAAGATATAGACCAAAAAACAAATGTCTATTACAGAGGACATAAACGAATAGGCTGGTTCTCAAGAGGATATGTTATATGACTTTGTTCTGCTCACAATACCCTGAATTTCTTACAGGAACCAACCCTGGAACAATGAGTCTGAAAGCAAAAAAGAAAGCTCGGTGAGTTACTTTGATTTTACTTTAATGTTATGTATACAGTTCTTCCTACTGTATATAAAACAATAGGAAATACTGTTATGCACTTCCTACAGAACAGTATTTCTGTAGGAAGTACTGTACGCAAAAAATGTGTGGCTCTATAGTACTGTAGGAAGTGCTGATACATATTAATATGATTTTTGGCGCCAATGTTATTTTCTCATTTTACTTGTAGGTCAAATTATTTATTGAATTGAATTACTGCTCAGTGTGTAATTATTTGAATCACTATATGAAATGTTTTTAATAATCTTTGAGTGCACATCTTCATTCATCTCCATTTGTAACCAGTTCCCTACAATTACATACTAAATGCAAAGTTCGTATTCAACGTTTTATCATCCAAATTACATCAAGTACCTGCCCCTTTTCAATTTATTGTCCCATAAAGTATCTTCTGATTTCATCACAAGCTGTTATCTGATTTAAAGTTGAGAACTTTATGGCTAAGAATACAAGTAAAATACACAAGCTTGTTTAATATTAGCTCTTTCCTATAATCAGTGTATCAGGAGGACTCACTTTGTTTTAAATTAAATTCAAACTCGGTGCTTTTTAATTTCTCTGCTGATACTGTTGCTTTTTTATAGGACTTCTTTCGGGGCCACAGCACCGCCCTTCATTGACTACTTGAAAGATATTCTACGTCGATATCCAGATGGCGGACAAATTTTGAAGGTTGGTGTAATGTTTTGCCAAAAGTCCATTTCATCAGTTACTTCTTAAAGTACTATCATAGGGTTGCAAAAGGATTTTCAGTCCTTTAGAAATCCGGTTTCAAAACTGTCCCTTGGCTCTGATCAGTAAATGCTTTCCTAATGATTGAATTGTCTCAGTTACTCATTTTGACATTTTGTACCTTGCTGATAAAAAAACACGAAGTCCATTTTGTAAATAACTTTTAAATAAATCATTATGTGATCATTTAAACTGTCACAAAGGAGGGTTATCTAGTCTGTGCTAACGGGCTAACTCCTTGTTATTAAAAAACACTATTTTCACAGTAAGATACACCATTGTGCACCCGGTTTCCAAAAAATAACAAGATAATGACAGCAAAAAAACACTAAGATTGTGGCCTCATAACAGACGTCAATGACTAATGTCACTGTGGTTCTGTCCAACTTTCATAGTGTGAAGAACTCATAAACTAATTTTGACCAAATTTCACACAAATGGATACGTTTTAGGAAATGATGATATTTTATATCCAAAGGGTCAAATTTCTGGTTTACAGTAACATAATATTAAAAAAAAAAACACTTTTCTGGCTATTGTTCAATACTGCAACACTAATCCTGGATGTGTACCTTGTGAGTATTGTCCGACTATTTGAACCTTTTTGCTGCTTGGATACAGTTTCTTTTTAGTAACAAATATATTTAAAACTCTTTTGGCTATCATAGCTATAAACTTGTGTGTGGAATCAGCTTTACAGGTCAAACGTGAGCACATGTAACATGTTTTTTGAGCTTCAAGATCTGTACCGCAAACAACATTCTCTATCCTAGATGCTTGACTTGGATAGGGATCAAATTAGTGGATTATTGGAAACATGGATGTAAACTGCAAACTGACTGCAAGCATTACTATAATTCTGTTTTTTCTGAGGTTTTGCACCACTTGCACCACATAAGCACCATGTGCATTAGGGTTCTTCTACATACTCAGTTGCCTTTTTTGTGTGCTTTAATGTTGGAAGAAAATGTGAAAATATAATACAGTACAATTCAACACTAATAGTATACAGTTGTGTTCAGAAGTTTACATACACAGGGGCATGAATGTCAGGATAAATTTTTCTTTGAAAACTAAGAATTGTATGCCCAAGTTTGGATTTATTTTGGATTTCCCCTAATCCACCAAGGGTCAAAGATATATATTAAGTTAGCCTTCTTTATCCATCTCAAAACCGGTTTTGATGTGCGTTTAGGATCATTGTCATGTTAGAACACTCAATGGTGTTTAAATTTTAACTGTCTGACTGTTGATTGGATGTAAAGTTGAAGAAGTCAATTTTCAATATTCCATCCCCTTCGTGTAATGTACCAGTACCATAGCAAAACAGCCCCAAAGCATGAAGCTATTGACATCATGCTTGACAAACTGGCACACTGTTCTTAGGTTTGAAAGACTCAGCTTCACTGCTTTTCATTGTGGCCAAATACCAGAATCTTTGTTTTCGTCTGACTATAAAACTTTTCTCCTGAATGTATTTGGCTTGTCCTTGTGGGAAGCTGCAAATTTTAGTTGAGCAGAAGGTGCCAATTTTGGAGCAGGTGCTTTTTTTCTTGGTTAGCACCCTCTAAGTCCAGGGCGAGGCAAAAATGGGTCTTTGGGTCTTCTCACAGACCAAGGTCTGTAAGAAGTAAATGTAAATCCTGTAAACTTTCAGTTGTAGCCAGTTATGATTTAATAATGATGATAAGAATTTAATAGGCCTTGGCATTGTAAAAGACACTGTAGAACCTTCAGTAGCACTTAAAAGATTTAAGTTACTGTATGTATATAATATATATATTATATGTTATATTTTGGCCTTCTGTGGATTAGAGAAAATCTAAAATAAATTCAACCTTGTGCATCCAATTCTTGTTTTTTAAATAATTCAAAATATATGCTGTACAATCATTCCACCGAGGAAAAAGAACAGTTCAAAGAAATCAGGAAAGTCCCAAATTACCATGGCATTCACGACCGTGTAAACTTTCAACCACAACTGTTTAGTTTTCAGTATTTCCGCCGAGTTAAACTGACACAAATAATAATTATGTCATAAAGCTTAAAAGATTTTTGTTTTTCATTGTATTTTGGCGAGCAAAGAATTATAATTAAAAAGTTGATTAACAATGTGCAAATGGATGAAGCAAATAAATGTTAACAGTAGAAACGGAGACAGATCTTTTCATTGTACACATTTTGATGTTACAGTAGGAAACCTAAATGGCTAATTAAAGCAGGGCTAGATCCCATTTAAACGAGTCACTTTCAGGGTTTAGTATGCTGGTTCACAGGAGAGATGGGACACTTCTTGGAACAAAACCATTGTTCACATCACCTCTCCTGCTAAAGTAAGGCAAAATTGCTTGTAGGGGTGCGGCTATCAATTATTTTAGGGATCAAGTAATCTATCGATTATTCAATTGATTATTCGAGTAATTGATAAGAAATACTTTTGTCTTATTAATGAGCAATAATAAATAATCAAAAGAGAAAGAACCAGCAGTGCATTGGTTTCAATTTTACATACTGCAATGTTTTAAAGTTTAACTGCATACAAGATCTGTAAAAAATAAATAAATAAAATAAAATCTATATTGAAATTTTAGCTTTTAAAGAAAACAGTTTCTTAAATGCAAAAGATATATAAAAATCTCAATCACAAAGTAAACTAAGGAATAAAAATGTACCTTTACTCTGTCTTGTTGGAAGATTTTCTGACATTATTAAAAGGTAAGTTTAAAAACCCTCAGGTCAGGTACACCCCATCTCCCCCTTTAGCCTCACCCCTGTTTGCTGAAGGTATCAGACTAAACTCCTAGGAGCTTTTTTCCAGTAAAGGTTTTAATGGTAATTACAGGAACAGCCCTGCTGTTTTGGACGCTAGAAGAGCGTTTTCTTTCACTCATCCTGACCTCACCGTTCTCGGTAATGGCTCTGACTCTTTGCTCTGTGTAAACAGACTCTGGCTCCACATTAAACTGTGCCAACATCAACATCACTGCTGCTATTGTGTTATCAGTGTTTTTGAAAAGCTAGTATTTACGTTGTTTGGCAAATGAGCGCGCTACAGAGCCGTGCGTTAAACACAGCATAGAAGAATTTGTGTCGAGAATGTTTTTTAGAATTAAATTACTTGATGAATTTTTGCAGCCCTACTAGCTTCCATTGGCTGTCTTCTGTTAATGGTTGGTTTTGTTGGTCAATCAGGAACTGATTCAAAATGCAGATGATGCTCAAGCCACAAAAGTGGTTTTCATCCATGATGAGCGAAGCTATGGGACTGAAAGCCTTTGGACTGAAGAACTGGGAAAATTTCAAGGTATTTATTGATTAACAATAAATAAAAAAGCTTTTCTCTAAAACATATGTTTCTAATGTTTCTTTTACTTTTACATGAAAAAAAGAAGAAAAATCAGTCAGTCTTTTTTTCAGTCTTTCTTTTTCTTTTTTTATGTATTATCACAAAGCCATGAGAATGTTTTATTTTTACGAAGGTCCTGCTCTCTATGCCTACAACAATGCCGCATTCTCTGAGGACGACTGGGGAGGAATTCAGATGGCTGGAAGGAGTGTCAAGCGTGACGACCCGAACAAAGTCGGGAGGTTTGGAATCGGCTTCAACTCTGTTTACCACATAACAGGTGAAACTATGTATAGTTATCACACTTGATAAGAGTAATGTTTGTTTTGTTTTTTTAAATAAACAATTGACAGTAGCATATCTTTACTTTGTCCACAGATGTGCCAAGTATATTCAGTTCAGGCCACCTTGGCATGATGGATCCCCAAGAAAAAATATTTGGAGAGAGAAATGGAGGGTTTCGGTGGTCTTTGGATGATGCTGAAGACCAAGAAGTTCTGCTGAATATGCATGATCAGTTTCAACCATTTAGAGATATAGTCTCACATGTGTGTGAACATGGATGGTCAAAAGTTGTCATGGAGGATCAGCACTTCAATGGGACAATTTTTAGATTTCCTTTACGCAATGAAGCATCAGAAATTTCTGATAATCTGTATGACTCAGATAAAGTGGTTGAGCTTTTTGATAGCTTCATTGCAGATGCAGATTTGAGCCTCCTCTTCTTGAAAAATGTCACCTCCGTGTCCTTGTTACATATTAGTGAAGATGGAGCTGTTAACACCAGACTTGAAGTGAAATCTTCAGTCCCCACAGATGGTGTTTTGGAGCCAGAAGAGGAGTCAATCACTGAGGGTCTAACAAGGTTCAAAGTTATAACTGTGAGTTCAAAAGACCAAAAAGAGACAAAGTGGCTTCTGACAACATGTACCATGAAAGAGGGCGTTGCAGAAGATCTTGATTTGCTTACAAAGAAGTTGAGCTTTTTACCTCAAGTTGACCTGGCATTCCCCTGTGGTGAGAAGAGAGACTGTAGCCAGAGCAGACTGAGCTGCTTTCTCCCCCTTCCAAACAATGAATCCAATAAGACAGGACTCCCAGTTTATGTCAATGCATGCTTTGGCCTCACAGACAATAGAAGACACATCAAATGGCAAGAGGAAGACCAGAGACATGATGAACATGCTTTGTGGAATGAAATGCTGATGAAGGAGGTGTTTCCACAAGCATACATCAAGATCATTCAAGATGCCATTAAACTTGCCCAAAAATCTATCCTCCCTGTTTCCTCTGTGTACAATCTGTGGCCAGATCTCACTCAGATACAACACAAAGAAAAATGGCATGCTCTCACTCTGGATGTTTTTCATCACTTATTCAGACAGAACGTGGCCATCCTCTCTCTTGCTAAAGATGAAAGACAGTTTATCTCTCCATCAGAAGCTGTTTTCCCCTGCAATGGCCCAACAAGCACCAACATATTGTCTGCCATTAAAAGGGCTTTAGTGTCATGTGGAGAAAATCTTGTCACTTTACCAGCTAGTGTTGCAAAGGCTATAAATGAGGCCTACCCAAACCCTACTACCCTAAAACATGTGACTCCAGCATTCCTCAGGGCCATTCTCCACAGGACCGGTGTGGATAACATCACTAAAGATGACAAACTCAGTCTTTTGGAGTACATTTTAGGGGATGAACAATATAAAGAACTTGAGGGTCTTCACCTCCTTCCACTCAGTGATGGCTCTTTCAGATATTTCACATACGAAGAGGAAGACACTGCTTTGATTGACAGCCATGAATGTCCAAGGTAGGGTTTCCATACATCTATCAATATTTAAAATAATGTTATATTTATCATGACTAAAGTTGCCATTTTTATGTGTTATTCACATATTGATTGTAACTGAATATTTGGAAGGTTCAGGAATATTTCTATACTGAATGAACTCCTAACAGTTTGACAGAATCCATTGCACTTTTTTATAGAGTCTTGCTGCCATTCTGTAAACCCTTCTTCATCCCACATGATCTGACTCCAGCCTGCAGTGCACATCTGAAAGAACTGGCCAGAAGAAGTAAGTGAAAGTAATTTTAAACAATACAGAGTCATTTGTACACAGCTACACATTTTAGCACACACATTTATTCTTAACTTTAAAAAAAAATCTTTTTAATCTGCTCTTCAGATTTCTTCAAGATCACCAACATTGATGCATCCCATTTGGCTGAATATGCAAGAAGATATTTGCCACCAGACTGGAAGCAGACAGGGAAGAACCTTGTTGCATGGGACAACAACAACAGTCAGCATCCACCTTTAGACTGGTTCCAAGAATTCTGGAGGTTTCTCAACAGTCATTTTAATGAGTTAAGTCCTTTCACTGACATACCTCTAATACCAGTTAGTCCTCTGTCTGGCAGTCAGACTGTATCAGTAGCAAAACTACAGCAGAGCACAACTCTGATCTTTCAGAAAAGTAAACAGCTGAGTTTGCCAGACCGAATAGCTCAGCTGGTGAACAAAGTTGGTGGCACAGTGGTGAGAGGAAATGAGTGGCTCAAGCATGTAGACCTTGACTCGTATGTGCTGTGCCCATCTCCAAGGAGTGTTTTGAAGGTCCTGATGAATTTAGATTTCCAGCATCTTGTCACAGAACTCAAATCTGCCTCTTACACAGCACGAGAAGAACTGAAAGATTATCTCTCTTATCTGGATTCTCTCTCAAATACAGAGAAAGATTTTCTCTTGAGGTTGCCTTTGTTTCAAACCATGAAAGGATTCAGTGTTGCAGCTCAATCGAAACAAGCTGTGCTTCTGATCTCAGGCCTAACAGTACCAACAGAGCTCCCTATGCCTGATTCCATAATCCAGTGTTCTACTGAGACTGACCGCAGACTGTTACAGCTGCTCAAAGTTCATCTCTTGGACACCGCCGAAGCAGCCAATGTTCTTGTTGACAGCATAAGGAAAGGCGCTTGCAGCAGTGACAACACTAACAAAACAATGACTTGGATTTTACAGCATGGTAAGGTGCTTTTCTCACAAAACGAATCCCTGAAATGTAGCTGTAAGGACTTGAGCTTCATTGAGGTGAATGGACAGCTGAAAAAGGCATCTGACTTTTTTGATCCAAGAATTCAGACTTTTAAAGTCATCTTTGAGTCAGACTTCTTTCCACCGCCTTCATACACTCATTCACTGCAGATGCTGGAAAGCTTAACAGAAATCGGATTACTGAATAAAGAGATGGATGTCTCACCTGAACATTTGCTACATGCTGCCACGCTGACTGACAAACTGTGTGTGAACTCACAAACTGAGGCTCTGAGAAGAGCTCAGGTTCTGTTGGAAATGTTGGAAAGTAATGATCTACTGACAAAGTTTTCTCACAGACAGCTTCATTGCCTCAAAATGCTAAAATGGATCCCATGTGAACAACCTGGAAGTGAGAAACAATTCAGTGATAAATCTCAGAAGTATTGTTTGTTTTGCCCAAATGAAATAAGACATTCTGTGTATAAGGACATTGTTGGACATGTAATGCCACTAACAGGGAAGCTCAGTGACAGAGTTAGCAACAGACTTGGTCTCAAAGACCTACCACCACCTGAAAAAGTGATTGAAAATCTGTCAGTCTTGAAATCAAAAGCACTGGAAATGGTTAATCCTGACACAGATGTAGACTTCAAAAGACAGCTGCACAGCATTTACAAACACATGCAAGACAATGTCTCTGTATTTGTTACAATGATGGGCAATGAGACATGTTGGCTATGGGCCCAGAACGAGTTTGTTGCACCCCAGGATCTGGTTCTTGAATACCCAAATAATCTAGATCTGAGTTCTTACATTGGGAAGGTGCCAAGTGAATTTTTGCCATACAGAACATTGTTCCAGAGGTTTGGCCTGAGAAAAGTACTTTCCAATGAAGACATTTTGGGCATTCTGTACTCCATCCAGCAAACAATTGAAGCAAGACAACAGCCGATTGCAAGTTCTTCAGAGGTCAAAGTGTCAATAGAAATTCTCAACTGGCTCTGGAAAGAGAAGAAAACAGTTCAGGATGACATCCCAGTGCCAGTCATTGCTGAGGGAGGAAAATTTACCCTTAAACCACGATCAACAGCTCTTTTCTGTGATGTAAGCAAAAATGGACTGAAAGAACTAAACTGCAGAGAAGAGGAAATTTATGTCATACATGAGGAAATCCCAAAAGCAGCGGCTGAATGGCTGGAAATTCGTTTTCTCAGTACCCACATTCTTGATCCAGAGGAGATAGGAATAGAACAGTGTGGACAATCTGAACCAATAACAATGAGAATAAAAAACATTCTTAAAGAGTACGATGAAGACAGTGACATCTTCAAAGAGCTCATCCAGAATGCAGAGGACGCTGGGGCAGATGTTTGCAAGTTCTTGGTGGATTTCAGAGTACACAGAGATGCCCCCGAAAGCCTGATTGACCCTGACATGGCTCTTTGTCAGGGACCTTGTCTTTGGGCTTTTAATAATGAGCAGTTCACAGCCGAGGATTGGGAAAATATTGTCAGAGTTGGCTCAGCCTCAAAGGAAAACAAAGTGGAAAAAATTGGAAAGTTTGGACTTGGATTCAACACTGTGTATCATGTGACAGATGTCCCCTCCATCCTTAGTGGCAACACTCTCCTCATACTTGATCCAAATGTTACTCATCTCACAAAGCATATCAAACATAAATCAAATCCTGGAATCAAGCTGGATCTCTCTCAACAGCAACTCTTTCATTGTTTTCCTGGTCAGTTTGGATCATATGAAAACATTTTTGACTGTAATTTCACTCGAAAAAGTCCTCCTGAACCCTATCCAGGCACTCTGATCAAATTACCTTTCCGAAGTGAAGAAGAAGTTGTCAAATCAGAAATAAGCACAAATGTGTATCAAAAACCCCATATCCTTGATTTTCAACATCTCTTTTCTAAGAATTCACAAACCCATCTGCTTTTTTTAAAGAACATCATTACATTATCCCTCCAAAATATCCCACACAATGGATCAACTCCACCAACAGAAAACGAAATAGAGACCATCTTCTCTGTGTCCAAAACCACTGTGAGTGCAATGGAGATTCCTGATGACACCAGTGTGTCCAAGCAACGTCATGCTGAGAAATCACTGATGAAAGTTGATGGTAAATGCAAAGGACTAATTGAATCTTGCACAGTCAGAATTATCCAAATATCCAGTCAGCAGTCTAATGAAAATGAAGTTCAGCTCTGGCTCCTGTACAACTGCTTTGGGACAGATGAGTCCTTTAAAATGGCCATTCACAAAAACAAGCAGGCCAGTTTCTCTTTGCCCATTGGAGGGATTGCTGTGCCTTTGCAAAACGATCCAGAAACTGGAAAATTCACCACATTACAAACAGAACTTGTTGGACAGGCCTTTTGCTTCCTTCCTCTTCCCATTCACACGGGTCTTCCTGTCAATGTAAATGGCACATTTGCTGTGACAAGCAACCGAAAAGGTCTGTGGGAAACTGGAGTGAAAAATGACTGGAACAAAGCTCTCCTTCAGGATCCAGTAGTGACAGCATATGTTACTGTACTCAAGGCACTAAAGAAAATGTCAGAAAATAAGCAGCTGGTGAGTTACTGTTATCACACCTTTTGGCCTGATAGAGAGAAAGTGAGTGAAACTTTCAAGCCTTTAGTGGATGCACTTTACTCAACCATTGTTGACGACTCTGTTGGTCCAGAGCTCTTTAGTGATGGAGAACAATGGTTCTCAATGAACAATGCCATATTTCTTCATGAGAGCATTGAAAATGATGAAAAGATTGGTGACCTTGCAGTGCAAGTTTGTCAGAAATATGCAAAAGGACCCAATCATGTTGTTCCTCTTCCACTTTGGCTGAGAAATAGCTTCAAACAGGCTGGCCTAGAAAAGGTTTTACAAAACAGGACCTGGAACTGGGAGAAGTTCTACAGAGAAGCAGTGTTCAGTAACCTAACTACAATGGACTCGAAGAGTAGAGATACCCTTGTGCTGCATGCTATTGACCTTCATATCAAAGAAATTGACAATCTGCTGCTCTGCTATCCATGCATACCCACAAAGGGTGGACAGCTCCAACATGTCAGGAAACTTGTGAATCCTACAGGGAAAGTGGCCTGTCTTTTTGAACCAAAAGAGGGACGCTTGCTTGATGGATCCGAAAATAACTACAGATCTCCAAAAAGGATTCAGCGTTTGTTGGAACTTGGTATGGCAAATGACCATCTCCCATTGGAAGACATCACAGAGAAAGCAGGCACAATTAATAAAACCTGGAGCATTGACAAAAAGAAAGCATTTGTCCACTTGAAGTGCCTTTTTGAACTGATGAAGAATCACATTTATGATGAAGGCTCTCACCACTGGAAAACACTGAGGACAACTGCATTTCTTCCAGCATATTCACCTGGTGATGCAAAAATGGAAGGAAATGTAACACTTAAAAGGCCCACTGATGTTTTTAGTGACAAATGCTCCCTTCTTGTTAACATGACACAACCAGTGCTGAATAATAGTAATTTGAAAATACACCACAGTGATCCAGTCCTAAAGATCTTGGGCGTGAACAGCACTCCGAAGCCAGAGGTGGTGCTCCAGCAGCTGCATGAAGGAAGCAAACAAGCACACTCCATTGACAGATCCATGCTTTACAAAATAGCATTTGAGTGCTATACGTGTCTGGATCAGTGGATCTGTGACTCTGGAAATGCCTCTTACATTTCACAACAAGCAAATTCATTTCCATTCATCCTCATTGGTGATACATTTGTGAATGTTGATCGTGTAGCTGAGAACGGGCAATTTGAAGCAAAGCCCTATCTCCATGTACTTCCAGCTGCCTTCACAAGCTTCAGGAACCTCTGGAAATGTATAGGTGTTGAAAAACAATTCACGACCACTCAGTTTCTAACTGTGTTGCAGGAATTAAAAGTTCAACATGGAAACCAGCCCCTAACAAAGAGTGATCTCTCAGTTTGCCTCACAATTTTAATCAAAGGGATATTTGAGGCCAAAGTCAAAATCACAGATGACTGTTTGATACCCAATGAGCATGGAGTTTTGCAGTTTGCTAGTGAGCTATTTTACAATGACAGCCCATGGATGCCACTCACTTCAGGTGTCACATTATGTCACGAGAATATCCCACGAGCTATGGCTCGCCACCTTGGAATCAAAACAACAAGGCATCATACTCTGGAAAACCACATAGTTGATGACCTTTCACCATTTGCTTTTGACTTTGAACAGCAGGAACAGCTGACTGTTCGTATTAAAAACATAATTTCAGCCTATCCATCAAAGAAGGATATCCTTAAAGAGCTCATCCAAAATGCTGATGATGCAGAAGCAACAGAAATTCACTTCATCTGGGACAAAAGACAACATGGAAAAGAAAAAACATTTGGGAAGAAATGGAACAATCTCCAGGGTCCAGCACTTTGTGTGTTCAACAACAAAGTGTTTTCTGATGCTGACATTAAGGGAATTCAACAGCTGGGAGAGGGAGGAAAGCACAGAACCCCAGGGAAGATAGGCAAGTACGGAGTTGGATTCAACTCTGTTTACCATCTGACTGACTGCCCTTCGATCCTTACAGGAGATGAAGTACTTTGCATTTCTGACCCCAATCAAAAATACATTGAAAATCATTCAAATAACCAGCGAAATGGCATTGGCTATAAACTAGCAGACACTTTCAAAGAAATGTACGTAGATGTCTACAAATCCTTTCTTCCAGACAAATTTTCTCTTAAAGAGGGCACCATGTTCAGATTACCTCTGAGAATGGGTACAAATGCAAACACCTCCAAAATATCACAGCAAGGAGTCACTGACCGTGACATGAAAGAACTGTGCTCTGCCCTGTCTGAAGATCCTGAAGGACTAATTCTCTTTCTGAAAAACATCTGCAAAATCAAAGTCCATGAAATCAGTGACTATTCAGGAGGACTTAAAACCATCTTTGAGGTTGAAAAAAATCTGCCACAGAAAAGTCGGGACGAGAAAGATGCTTTTGTGAAACATCTACAAAATGCACTGCAATCAGACAAATTAGCAACACAAAAGACTTTCTATGAAACTGTGATTTCCACCTCAGATAAAAGACAAAGTAAGTGGATTGTTGCAGAACAATTTGGCTCCTTCAAAGACAGCTACGATTTAAAACTATCAGAAAAACTTCCCCAAGCATCATTAGCTGCACGTGTGAACACAAAGGGATCCAGCATCATGGATTTTAAAGGAGAAGCCTTTTGTTCACTTCCTTTGCCAGGGAAAACTGGACTGCCAGTACATGTCAATGGAAACTTTGAGGTTGATTCTGCCAGGAGAAGCCTTTGGAAAGAAGATGGGAAGAGTAAGAAATCAAACTGGAATGAGATTTTGAAACAGAACGTCATTGCTCCGCTTTATGCAGACCTCCTGCATTACATCAGGCGAATGATCACAGTCAAAGTTTCCCTTGCAAGGATTGAATCATGTTTCAATACAGAATACTTGTGTTTTTGGCCAACTGTGTCCAAGGATGTTTGCCCAGACTGGCATGAAATGATACATGAAGTATACAGATCACTGAAAGAAAAAGGCCTTGATGTAATCCCTGTGATGAAGAGCTCAACACGTATAACTACATATAGAGAAATTAAACAGCACTCTTTTGACTGGAGTAATGTCAGTGAAACAGACTCAACTGAGGCACCTTACTTGACAACCTTGGGAAATTTCCAGCTGAATAACATTTTGGAAGATCTTGGAATGAAGCTGGTTCCTTATTCCACAAACATGCAGAGGATTTGGACAAGTTTCAGATCTGCTGGGGTTGAAGTGAAAGAGGTCAGTCCCTCCACTGTGCAGACTTTCCTACGAGCAAAACCTCTAAATGATCCAACCCAAACAGATGAGGATTTACCTTTACCCATAAGTGCCACTTTGATCAAAGATGAAACAAGATGTTCAGAGCTCTTGAGTTTTTGTTTAAAAGATTTCTCCTCACAAAAGGTCACCCAAGACAATTCAAATTTACTTGATGGGCTTCCACTTCTTCTCAGAAGAGATAAAGTATTGACAGTTTTCAACTCCCAGTCACCCAAGTGGATATCAAGATATGCAAATCTCTTCTTTGGCCGTGAGGAAACATTTGCAGATTATCACACAAACATTCAGCACATTCGTCTTCTACAAACTTTTAACTTTGTCAAAACGTTAACATTGCCATGTGCAGCAAGAGCTTTGAAACCATTTGTTCAGCATCTTCTTAAGAACTGCTATGTTGATCCACTCTGTGGTCTTCATGTCCCAAATGAGACAATGTTGGAGTGGCTGAAATCACTTTGGATGTTCATAACAAGTGAAATTAAACTACCAACATCTAGAGTTGATGAACAAAGCCTGACACTAAGTGATGTGAGGAAACTCTTCAGTGACTGCTACATTTTACCTGTTGTGTGTCCAAGGTTGAACAACAAGCACTTCCTGCAAACAATGAAACACATGTCAAGTGTTGTGTTTGCCTCACAGAAACACAAAGACATATCAGGCATCCTCTTCAAACTTGGTTTTATGAGGTTTGATCATGTTTTCTTCTCTGAGATGGATCGATGGATATATTCATGTCTACAAGATGAACTTCTTGATGTAGATGATGAAAGCTCAGTGTTGGATCAAGTATACAACATTAATCGCTCAGAGTTTTCCCAGCTTTCAAATAATGATATGAAGGAGTTTCAGATGTTCCTGCAATCAGGATTATCCAAGTCCAAAGACAATCAAGAGTATGTGAGGAAACTTAAATCCTTACCAATATTTGAAACAACACAAGGTGAACGAGTGAGGGTTGATGGAACTAAACAGGTTTATGTTCTCAACAGCGTTTATTCAGTGAAATTTCCAGATTTGTTCAACCTGCCCAACACCGGCAGCATTTTTCTCAAGTTCAACTCTGAGAACCACACACTGTCAGAAACACTCAACATTCAGGTCCTGGATGATTTGCAGTATTTCATGAAGTTTATACTGCCTGCTGTACACCAACTCACAGAGACACAGATTCTTCACAGCCTCAAGCTGTTGCTCTCACTACATTACTCTTCAGAGGACAAGAAAACTATCATCTCCTCACTGAAGACAGTGAAACTGATTCGTAGTTCCCAAGGTAGACTAGAGCCTGCATCATACTACTTTGATGAGAGTGTGGAGCTGTACAAAACAATGCTGCCTCAAGAGAAATTTGTTCCTGAGAGATTTTGGACTGAGCTGTGTGAAGGAAATGATTACCGGTACGCACCAGAAAAGGCAAAAGAGCTGGTCAGAGAACTTGGAATGAAGCATGTTGTGTCAAACGATGAAATAATAAATTTCGCGTACCAGCTGGAATCAGAAGCAAAAGGAAAAGGAAAAATTGAAGACCTGAAACTGAAATCATCATTACTTTTCAGGGAAGCCTTGAATAAAGCATGTGATGTCAAAGACAACAACAAAAGTTTGCTGGAAAGCATTGCTGACATCAAATTCATTTTTCCAGTTAATATTAGAAAAGAACTGTCCAACTACCACCAACCATTTGCTGCTGAAGGAACTACTGTTAAAATTAGAGGCTCGTTGATTGAGAAAAATCCAGGACATCAGGATTTGATTTGGACCTCAATGCCAATTATTCACTTACCATTTTATACAACACAGAAACTTATGCAGATGATGAAAAATGCAGGAGCTCATGAAGAACCACCTCCAAACTGTGTAACCAGTAACATAAGAAACATCTGTCAGTCACCATGTGAAACTGACCAGCTGATCAAAACACGAGCTAAAGTGTTCAGAAGTTCGTACGCTTACCTGCAAGCAAAAAGATTTGAAGGAAACCAGCTGGCTGGTCTTCCTGTTGTGTTGGTTGAAAAAGACACAAAACTTATGAGGCCTGATGACGTGTGTCTGTCGCTCTCCTATGATCTGGACTTCAGACCATATCTGTACAAGATTACTCCAGAAGATGCAATGTATGCACCGTTCTTTCAGAAAATTGGTGTGAAGAACGAAGCTACTGCAGAGCAATATTGTAATGTTTTGGCAGCAGTTTACGCTGATTCCTGTGATAAACAGAAACTACATTTGAACCAGCTGATAACTGTGAAACGAGCTGTTGAGCAGTTGTTTAAGTTAATCAGTGCTCAGGGAAACCAGACGCTTCTTGAAAATGTTGAGACTCTGTATCTTCCTGCAGTAGATGGTAAATTATACCCATCATCCACACTCTGCTACAACGACACAGTGTTTGAGACCAAAAGGTTGGAAGAAGCGCTGGAGAACAAGTTCCTGCTGCTTCAGAAACTCAGTGAATGTCATTTGGGCAACGACAAATACAAGCATCATCAGCTGTTGCAACTGCTGCCTCAGAAGTTTCAGCCAAAGATGCTGTCTGAGTTCACAGAGGAAAGAGTTGTGGAATCAGAGATGCAGCTTTGTGAACTTGAGACTGGCTGTAAATTTAGTGGATGGTTTGATAAACATCTCTCCTCAGGAGCCTTTAAATATGGATTAATTTGTCTTATTAGAGAGAATTCTCAAGGCAAAATAACACAAGAGGATGCCACTAAAATGTGTGAGAAGACTTTTGGCAGTATACAAATTATCTGCTGCAAAACATTGAAAACAACACTCTGGCTCGATAAACAGCCCCTTCCCAAAACAGATGAAGAAACAGATGTATCTGTGGAACGAGGGCAACAAGGATGCACCTTTTACTTAAAGCACAATGATGACATGGCTCTCAAGGTAATAAATGAAGTCATCATGACACTGACAAAGGAGATTAATGCTCTTTTAGGGAACAGAATTGCATCGGTTCACCTTCCAGTGCTGGGACAACTCCTCATGTGTGACGATCTGCAAGATGTTCGGAAAACTCTGGCTAAAAATCAGATCCGTGACAGTGCTGAAACTGAAAGTTCCTCTTTTAGTCCAGCAGCCCCTGGGACAGAGGTTCCAGAAGAATGGCATGATTGCTTGGACATGAATGTCCTCAACAACTTTGAGGAGGGGGAATATGTTGGTTACAGCATTGATGACAAGTACATTTATGCAGTTATTGTTGAAGAACTGCCTGGTCACAATGGACGATATTCATGGAGATACAAAATAGATATTGGAGAAGATGAGCCCATTGAAGTCAGCTGTGTTGATCTGTTTCAGTTTAAACGAGAAAAGAAGGTAAAAACAGAAAGGAGGAAATGCATGGAGCCAGGACCACAGAAGAAGACGCTAAAACCAGAAGAAAACACTTGCATGGAGCTGGAACCACTGACAGGAGCTGTGCCACATTCTTCTGAATCATCAACAAATTCTTTACCGGCCTCTGTTGAGGAAGCTAAAAGGGAAATTGATAAATGTTTGACAGAGATCTGGAGGCTTCCTGAGGAGGAGAGGCACAAAGCCATCAAGAGACTGTACCTCAGGTGGCACCCTGACAAAAATCCGGATTGCCAGTCTCTCGCCAATGAGGCATTCAAATATTTACAGAATCAAATTGATGAGCTCAGCAAACCCAAAGCTGCAGGCTCGACCTTTTCAAGCAGAAACACAAATTTCAGAGGCTTCTATGAAGAGTGGAATCAGGAGGCCAGGTATCACAGAAATAGTCGAGAGAGGTTCTCTAGAGGTTATAGAGGTTTCCATTCCTACAACTTCTGGACCCATAATGAAAATGTCCCAAGGCCAGACAGAGAAGAGGCCAGGCGCTGGTGTAGACAGGCTCGCTGCGATCTCAATGCAGCTCACAAAGACACTGGTGGAGGGAGCACAGAGTGGTGTCTGTTTAAGGTCCATCAAGCAGTGGAAAAGTCTCTCATAGCAGCATGCTATAAAAGAAATGGACAACACCCCAACAGCAGCTCAATTTCAGCCACTGCTGCACAAGTTTCCTGCTACAGCCTCCAACTGAGAGATCTGCCTGAGATTGTGAAAAACCTGCAGACACTCGGAGTGGATCCTAAAAAGACTCAATATCCCAACTGCCATCCATATCCTCACATACCGAACGGACGATTCAGATCAGAGAATGAAATGCTGGCACTGAACAAGGCATCAGAGCTCCTTAATAAAATAGAAGCATATGTGAATTAAGGATTTAAGACAAGGTATTGGTCAGTGTAACTGTTTTTCTAAATGTTAAAAGGATGATTCCCACAGTGGAAAACTGAAATATTATTTAGCATCACAACCAAAAAGGAATTTAAGTTGTATTTTTTTTTTTGTTTGAGTAATGATCACTGAATGATGTTAGTATGAAGTATAAACAACAAAGGTTTTTGTGCACTTTCATGAATATTCACCTAGGAAACATGTAATGACTGTATGACTTTGTTTTGCTTTGCTTTCGTTTTGAAGCTGCTCATTTGTGATATTGATATATTATGTGTTTTGTTTTATTTTGAAAATGCGTATATCAAGTATTTTTTGTATGCAACTTAGTTGGGATTTTTGACTACTCTTTGGAGTAGGTCATTGGACTGCTTCATTGTTGTTTGGTAAATACCTGCTGGGAAGCAATATACTTACTGTAATATAACATTTATGAAAAGGCAAATGTGAAGACTACTTACTGATTGAAGCTGCAACTACTGTAGAAGTTCTGTCTAATGTATTTAGAGATTTTCTTACTTATTTTTCTTACATTTTAAACAGTTATTACTATTGACATCCATAACTTTTGGTGACAGAAGACACTCAGCATGTAATTTTGTTATGTTAAGTGCAAATGCAAATGAAATTGGCAGAAATCTGTCCCAACCTATTATTATCATTTAATAAAAGTTTTCTTATGAAAGAAAAGAAATGGCAATGCCTGTCATATTTCTAAAAAGGGGTCAAGGGTTAGCTAATATTACTATAATTAAGTATAATTATATAATAAGTTTAAGATTATTACTTCATTTCATTCCTTGTTCATTTACTGTATATTCAGGAGTTCTTAAAGGAATAAAGATTACCTATTTTACACTAACTGTGTCTGTTTAATGTGATTTCACTTTTTCACTGTATCATTTAATTTTAATGTGTCAGTGGCCAGTGTGACATAAAAACTGTACCCGGTAATACCAGTAAAATCTGACAGGAAAAAATCTCTGAAGTTTGCTTACTTTGACTCTCTCCCTAAACTTCGACCACCATCTATGGCAATGTAGAATTAAGGCTACGTCCAAACGTACACGGGTTTTTTTGAAAACGGAGATTTTCCGTTTTCGTTTTAAAAAATAATCCCGTCCACACGTAAAGGCAGAAATGAAGGAAAACGCTGCTAGGAACATGCCAAAGCAGCGCACACCTTTGATGCTGCGTTTTCTCCGTTTTTCTCATCCACACGTAAACGCAAAAACGGAGTTTTCAAAAATATCCATCCTGGCCAGAGTCTTTAAAAATCTCCGTTTTCAGTGACCGAAAACGCTGTTTACGTGTGGATGAAAGGTGCAAACGCATAGAAAAATCTGCGTTTTCAAAAATACCCGGGTACGTGTGGACGTAGCCTAAGATTGCTCAAATTCAGGATTACTTGAGCTCTGCAATTCATGAGCTGCGGCTGAGATGAACATACAAAAGACATCTATGCTAAGATGAGATCAGCCCTGCACAAGATTAGACAAACCATTGAATCAAAGTGTTTTGGGCAGTTTAAAGACAGTGATGCTCACTTAAAGATTACGTTTACATATACTGAACTCAAAGAAACGTAATTAGAGACGAGATCCGTTAGAAAGAATAAGAAATGATTGTACATGATCATTAAATGTACTTAAGTTTCTCAAAAATTGTCTGTGTGAATCTTAATCATCCATATTAGTAAATGGAGTTTGCTGAATTAGAATTCCAAGTGTACCTCCAACCACCTTCAAACCAACAAGTAGTATAATCAACCCAACTACGTAACATGTCTATATGGTCTCCACGAGAATCTTGTTTTCACAAAGGAAATTCTAATTTGGGTGTTAGCAGATAATGAACCTAAATCTAAAAAATGTCATTGGACCCCATTTGGATGTTCAGTTGTCAGTGAAGAGGAGCACGAGTTAAAGTTAAAAGCATTTTTTTTTATTCATTGTAAAGTCATGTTATGAATATAATGACACCTTAACAACATATCTGGCCAATACATGTTTCCATATATTGTTTGTAAGGAAAAAGTTCACATATATATCAGATTTGGTCCTTGTGTTTTGCCTCCTATTCTCTCTTCCTTCAACTGATAATTTACACTAAATCTCTACAGGGTGGCGCCTGTAACTGAAGGGATGTAAAGATAATAATAATAATAATAATGGATTGGATTTATATAGCGCTTTTCAAGGCACCCAAAGCGCTTTACAATGCCACTATTCATTCACTCTCGCATTCACACAGTGGTGGAGGTAAGCTACGGTTGTAGCCACAGCTGCCCTGGGGCAGACTGACAGAAGCGAGGCTGCCATATCGCGCCATCGGCCCCTCTGGTCAACACCAGTAGGCGGTAGGGTAAAGTGTCTTGCCCAAGGACACAACGACCATGACCGGGGATCGAACCGGCGACCTTCCGGTTACAGATACGCTTCCCAACCCCCTGAGCCACGGTCGATAGAAAAAAGAAGTAAGGATCTTTACAAAGTTAGTGCGATACAATGGGAGCTCAAGGTGTTACAAGCATATTAGACACTTGCCTTAATGACACATCTAATCCAAGCCTGGAGGGAACTGCAATAGGTACATTCTTCTATTGGTATATTTTGTGTTGAAGAGACTCAACTCATTAACGCAAAGACATGTTTTGGGTTTTGGAGCTTAGGTTCTAGTTGTGAAGGTTGAGGTGGACACATCAGAGTTGTTATAAATGTGATGAATCACGAGCTCTGCAGTTTGTTAATAGCTGATCACGAGGCAACATGAAAACCGGTTTAGCTAGAACACCATGTATTATTACTGAATACCTACCTGGCAACTTTTCTGTTGCCAGGTGGGTATTAACAGAAAGTTCAGCACCTATTTTATCTAGAAGAGAACAAAAATACATCAGAGCTTATGAGAACATCTCAGAAAAACTTTGTTTTATTCAAGAGTGATGCAGCTTTTAGGACGGATATACATGATATAGCTAAATCACATCTCCCCTGCTAATGGCCAATTCAGCTTTGTTACTGTATCAAATAAAGTCACCATGACATGTAAAATTAGCCAAATGGGGAACAGCCTATGAATTACTGTAAGCTGTACTTCATTTTAAACAATGTGGAGCTTCCACATTCCACGGGAAGGAAGGGTACTAGAAGTGGATAAACATAGATTTTACTTTTACTACTCCTCTTTCTTCCTGAGAAAATATGCTATTTACCTTGTGCAACACCATATTATCGGAATGAAATAAGCAGCTCCGTTTTCCTGCAAGAAAAAACTGCAGACCATTTCCTGATGAAAAGCTGCTGAAGTGGAACAATTGTCCACAAGAGCAATATGTGCCCATATTTCCAGTGTCTGTCATAGCCTTTGATAAATGAATGGATTTTCTGCCATCTACATTTGATTCAACATCTCTTGCCTGTACAAGTAGAAGATCCATACAGTAGTACAAGGAGGATGTTGCTTTAGCGACTCATATATTCACTCATATAGTCGTCATTTGTTTTATGAAACACATGTTTACAATGAGTCTTACAAATTTTTTTGTATTATATTCAGTAATAGGGTGGGTATTGACAGAAAGTTCAGCACTTATTTTATCTAGAAGAAAGCATAAATACAGAAGAGCTGATGAGAAAATCTCAGAGAAACATAACATAGACTTTGTTTTACTTGAGAGCGATACAGCTTTTAGGACTGACATAGATGATATAGCTAAATCACATCTCTCCAGCTTATGGACAAATCAGCTTTGTTACTGTATCAAATACAGTCGCCATGACATGTAAAATTAGTCAAATGGGGAACAGCCTATGAATTACTGTAAGCTGTACTTCACTTTAAACAATGTGGCGCTTCCACATTCCACAGGAGGAAAGATACTAGACATGGATAAACATAGATTTTAATTAGTCTTCCTTCGTACTGAGAAAATATGTTACTTACCTTGTGCAACACCATATTATCGGAATGAAATAATCAGCTCCGTTTTCCTGTAAGAAAAAACTGCAGACTATTTCCTGATGAAGAGCTGCTGAAGTAGAACAATTGTCCACAAGAGCAATATGTGCCCATAGAGTCATGGGGATATTGGCACAATAGATCTTTATTGTTTTAACTACTATTCTGCAGTCTCATAACAAATATAAACAACAAGAGTAGATATACTAAACCTGTATTCATTAATTATTACATCATGCTGCCGTATTTATTCATGACTGTGCTATACACTGCAAACAAACCTGTGACAAGTGCCATAATTTGGTTACAAGAAGAAGTTCCATAATTCCATAGCTTTGCCTAATAACAAATGCATGAACGTTTTTTTAAAATGTTTTGCTTATTTATTTTTTTTTCACTTTATATCAGTTGCAAGAAAGTAGCTGTCTACGTGAGTAATCTCGGTTCTACAGCTTTAAGCAGCTGCAATCACTTTCTGGCAGACAATCACTTTTCGGCACAACACCGGCAATGACTTTGCAGACATCCTGGAGTCAATCGACAAGCGATTGTCCAGTTTTGATGTGAGGATGTCCCTGGTGGAGATTTCACACCGGGAATTTAAATCTCTGAGAGAATCCCTGGAGACTGCTGAAAACGTCACGCTACGGGAGTCGGTCAGATCTTTTACCGAAAATGTGACCCAGCTAAACATAGAAGAAGAAAAAAGAGAGACTGTTATCATTTACAAGCCCGTAGCATGAGAGATAACCTTGTGCTCTCTTGTATTCCAGAATCTGCTGGAGAGGACACGGAAATAGCGGTGGAAAAGCTTCATTAAAAACACCTGAAGCTGCCTGAGGACACCGTGTGTTACTCTATACGGTTTACAAAGCACCTTATTTTCCTTGCCATCAAATTCAAAATGTGTCCATCATAAATGAATGCATGACAAAAATAACTATTTAGATTAAAAAAATGTCTTTATAACTTTGAAGTTTAATTCATTAATAATTGCTTATACGCATGTGTGAAATAGAGTCACTATAGAATTTGGTTAATTTATTCATAATTTTTTATTTTATCCAAACTTAAACTTTCTGCGGATACCAGCAATTTAATATTTCACAAATGAGAAAAGGAAAACCCACCAGGGAAACTGCAGATTACCCAGGTGGGTTTGTCGTACCTGACCAGAAAAATATTGGATGTAACTTACATACGTTAAACATGCATGATTGTATTATGTGATTGTGGAGTTTGAAAGAGGTTTAAACTTAAGATTCTCGAACAAAAAGCCAGCATATTTATATAGAACAGTTAAATAGTGACAATAATCTTAAATTCATGTGAGGGTGTACAATACTGTTCAAAACTCTTTGGCAACTCACAAGGCACCAATCTTGTCACGATTGGTGGAATTAACAACACAGAAAAATACTGTCAGATTTGTTCCAGCATGCAGTATCATCTGGTAAGGGTCTGATTGGCAACAGCTTCATTTTTCAGCCTTACAATGATCCCAAACACACTGCCAGTGCAGTAAATTCATACCTGGATAGAAAAACACAGAGTGGAAAAGTATCCGTCATGGATTTGCCTCCAGCTCTGTTCTAGTCAAATGTCCCTGTAAGTAAAGCATAAATAGGTCTTATTAATTTATTCTTTACACCTGATCTTTATTACCCCTGAGCACTCACATACTGCAACAGATCTTTTTTCAGGCATTTTGATAAGAAATTGTATTTGGAAAAAAAGTGATTTGGGAACCTTAATGATGGCTCTGTACCAAAAAAAAAAAGCTACAGATTTTCTCACAAGTTTAATAGCATGTCTACCAACTATTACCTGTTTAAATAACTGCTGAGCATTACTCCAAATACTTTATTTGGTGGCTCCTCATTAAAATTTTTATTTATTTGTTAACATGAGCATCAGTTACTGTGTATTTTTAACACCTTAAATTCAATGTGATACCATTATCCTGCCTAACAACCTAAAAAGCTCCAAAAGGATTAAGTATGGAACATATTATAAATGGAAAATCATATATTGCACTCCAAACACAGCAGTTCTGAAATGGCTGAAAAGACCAATGCTCTGTTGCAGTATGCAGAGTACATGTGTAAATTGATCATAGTACAAAAAAATATAGTGCCTTTGTAGAGCGGTGATCAAATACAGAGATAGAGGTCGCTGACATTGAGACATTCAGAGTCATCATAAGGCAGTAACTGACAAATAAGACAGCATAGCAGTTACATGATTAGATCTTACCACAAGAGGTCAGTGCAATACATTAATGTAGTAGACACAAATTATGCAGGTTCAGGCATAAAAATGTACAGAGTAAAAAGGTAAATGAGGTAACCAGGCTTAAAATCCATCTTTTCTTTTTCTGTACACAGTCAAGTAAAGACTGTATGCTTTCCTCTGCTTTAGAGGAGTTCTTTCAGGCTTGCTAATTCTACTTTTGTCCTTCCAGAGATGGTTGTCTGGGAAAATCTCAGTAGATCAGCAGTTTCTGAAATACTCAGATCAGCCGATGCTCACTTTGAACTTAGCTGGGTCATCTTGGCCATGTCTACATGCCTAAATGCACTGATTTCCATTTCCTAAACTGACACTATAGTGTTTACACTAGACAGTATAAAGTTGGAATTCAGTGAATGAATCGAAGCATCACCAGTTTAAATGCAAATTCATCCCTGCTACACTTGATGTAACATAAGTCTGACCATCACAACCACAGCCACTGTGTATCAGTCTAACACAGATCTTTACTGTGAATTCACCACAGTCCTGCAAACTAACTAAAATGTGTAATTTCTTAAAGCACATCATATGAACTACTTTCAACCCACTTTAATTCCCAAACATTTCCGTTATAAATGACACCGCTTAACCAAAAGTAACAAGTCCGTTATGAAAATGTAAAAAGTAGAAAGTAATTATATTTGTGTTAAAATATAGGGAGTAAAAGTAAAAAGTTAATAAGTACTCAAGTAAAATATAGATACCTGAAAACTACTTAAGTACAGTCCGACCCACTTCTGTGGAATGAGCATGTATAAAGGTGTGATCCTAAAATTCAGATAAACTATCTTGAATAATTTACTTAACGAATGACATTGTTAGTGAAAAACCAGAAGATTATAGGGCTGGGCTAAGCGCCCAATGTTTCAAAAACCTAGTAACGCCTTTGGACCGCCGATGCTGGCTCTCAGTGGGTCTAACAGGCGAATATCAGAGCCGTGCATATACAGAATGTAAGTACTTATCTTACAAACGCAGTAAGAAAAAAAAACCATAAAATAAAGGCGCAGGATTGAATGTTACATTTGATAGTTTTCCTGCAAGAACATGCTGTAGCCCGTTTTGTGATTTAAAAAAAAAGAAAAACTAAAAATAATAATAAAAAGGGGAGCAGGAGAGGGCCCGGTATAGTTCACTAGGATGAGCGGACGAACATATGCCGCATGGCGTGGAGCGTCCGCGTTTGCCGCGTGTCTGCTCCGTCTGCTCCGTCTGTTCTGTCCAATAAAGCTGAAAAAGCGCCCCCATTTTTTTAAAATGGGTTTGCAGCATCATCTAGCAAGCGGCGGGACAACAACAGGTAGTAGGGTAACCTGTTGGAGCTCAGAAAGTTTCGTTTCACTGGAACATTAGAGAAAAAAATACCTCAGTGGCTCCTTTTGTTTCTTTAGTTTCGTTTCCAAATGAATAACGGAGAAAACGCGACCAAACTTGACTGGAGCCAACGTGCGACGTCGTGATTGGGCACTTGCAGTCTTTATATAAAGCAGAATAATGTAGTATCACTATCATCACTGAAACAGATGGGACCGTTCACTTTCACGAGCGAGGTACTATAATTTTAATATTTTAATGTCATCAGTAAATAGCAGTTTCCCACTCTGTGCCATATACTCCTAAAAAGATGTACAAGTAAATATATGGCTCTTAATTGTGAAGCTTTTGTGGCATTGCTTTGTGTCTAAAAGCAATTTTAAAGTAAAAATAAAAAAAATCTCAAGCTTTCAGTCTTGGACTTTTTTTAGGTGATTAATATTTGATTGTTTTTCTGTCTTCCAGGAGGCTGGCTGCTTATCAGGGATAGTACTGAAAAGTCTGCAGAATTTAATCCCTGGCAGAGTTTTGCTTGCTTTATTTTAAATAACAGTTACTCTCTGCAAATTTTTCAAATTATTTTGTTTTCTTTTCCTTTGATAATTGCAAATATTTGCAGGTAATTGCAAAAGTTTTAGAAGTTTTAAACTTTTCAGAATGTGTCACAATACCCCGAAGTTATTACAAGGACCAAAGCAGGAATTATGAGTCTGAAAGCAAAGAAGAAAGCTCGGTGAGTTTTCCTTATTCTACCCCACCCCACCCTCAAGGGAGTGATTGTGTATTAAGTCTCTTTTGTTTGTCTGTGTGTTTGTTAGCAGTCTATCAGATCGGAGCAAATGTGAAAATCATTGAAAACATTATATTACCCACAATTTTTTATGGATCGCCTTCAAAACTTAACAATGTACTAGACCTTGGGGGACATGACTACCTAGGTTGGCTAAGGATTTGACCTTGACCTGACCTCTATTGTTATGCCCAAGATCAAAGTTGACCTTTGACATTACAATGATAAAACTTTGCTAAATCACACACTTCATGAATACATCCTAAAATGTCAAGTTGTTACAGCTCATAGAAGCCAGATCAAAGGTCAGACATCAGTTTGTTGTTTAAAAAAACAGGCTGATATAAGCAAGCTGTGTTTGTCTTTTATATTTGGTGGTATTGTACAGCACTTTGGTTTGCCCTATTACTGTTGGTTTTAAAAGTGCTTCACAGATAAAGTGGACGATATGGTATGCAGCACTTCCTGCATCTTGAACAGTGATGGATATTGATATGATTTTGTCACTAATGTTATTTTTTAGTTTGCTTGTAGGTCAGATTATTTATCAGTTGCCTTACTGGTGACTGGTTTGTTTTCTGTAATTAAAAAAAAAAGGCTTTCACCAATGTTGCAACATTTTATTACCTCCTAATGTAAACTCAGTGTAGCTGCATTACATGAATGTGAGACAATTGTTCTGTGATGCAAAAGTGTCTGAAAAAAACATGTCAGTATTGGTAAAAGGAAATTATAAGCATGGAGGTTTTCTAGTGTTTGACTGACAGTATTATTGAAATTGCGTGGTGAAAGCAATCGATAATGACTGTGTGCCTGTTTATAGGGAGGGGCACGGTTACACCCTACACTTCCAGTCTTATCTCTGTAATTGAACATGGAATTGTTTTCCCACACAGTGTGAATTACTGCTCAGTGTGTAAAGATTCAAAGAAATGTTTTTTATTAGTCTTTGAGTGCACAACTTCAATGATCTCCATGAAATAGTATATTTGTAACCAATTCCCTAAAATACTAAATACTAGGTAGTAATTATATACTTGTATAGTAATACAATATTATCTACACCTATAATGTATGAGGACTCATTTTGGGTTACTTTTAGTTCAAACTATATGTTCTTTAGTTTCTTACCATCAATTTTGCTTTTTTTAGGACTTCTTTTGGGGCCACAGCACCACCCTTCATTGACTACCTGAAAGATATTCTACGTCGATATCCAGATGGTGGACAGATTTTGAAGGTTGGTGTAATGTTCTGCCAAAAGCCCATCATATCAGCCACTTCACAAAAAACTTCTTATTCTTTAGAAATTTGCGGGAACCAGACCCTTGGTCCTGACCTCAGTAAATGCTTATCTTAATCTTGATCTTAATTAGCATTTTGGACCACACTAACTAAAAAGTATTTTGTAAACATAATCATTCTAACTTTTATAAATGGTGATTGGCTCGGGTGTGGAAACTGGCTAATGACTTGTGTTTAAAAAAATGTCAGCTGTGTGGTTTCCTACTGAGTTCCACCATTTGCGGTTTCTAAAAAACATCAAAATGAGGATAGCAAAATATGCTTAGCTCAAGGCCTCATGATGGACTTCAGTGAGTAATGTTATAATGTTCATGTTTTTAACTTGTCACATGCAATGTTTACACCTGCAGTGAAATTGGACCCCCCGGACCATACATATATAGCAAAGACATGATGTGGGAAGACAGGTCAGAGACAGGTAGTAATTTGGAAAAAACAATGAAATGTACAATACAATGGGCAAGTGGAAGAGGGGAAAAAAGAGACCTCTACTCATACTGGGTTCCTTATGGGAGGTCAGCATGAGAACAGAAAACAAAATATGTAGTTTACAGTGACAAAAACACTTTGCAGTAACATTCATATTTGAAGCTCTGTCTTCTGTTGAGGCTACAAATTTGTGTTCTGTTATGTGAGCACAAGTGACATGCTCTTTTTATTGTTTCAATTTGTTCATGTTGACAGCAAATTTTAATTTGATTCTTGAATTTCGTTTTAGTCATAGTCATTTGACTAAAACCTCATTTAGGTTGTGATAATTTAGACACCTAAACTCTCTTAGTTTTAGTCTTGACTAAAACTAAGAGAGTTTAGGTGTGTATAAATCTAAAGTTGATCAAGGTGAGTAAAACAAAAAAGTATAAAAGTTTGTTGTGTTTTCACCTCTAAAAGTTACTCTACACGGTTTACAAAGCACCTTGTTTTCCTTGCCATCAAATTCAAAATGTGTCCATATGTCTACTCTTCTCTTGCTCTCAAGTGTTGACATTTTACTTTACTTCTGATTGGATGGATTGGTTTTAGTTTTTATTTAGACATCATCTTGTTCTCATCAGGCAAAACAGCTTGTTGATAAAAAAAAGAAAAACGTGTCAAAAATGATTTGTTAGTGACATTAGCACTGGTTTCAGAGATCTTAAAAACTATAACAGTGTCCAGACAAATACCTTTTTATTTATATAGAAAATAATGGCAAACCCAAAATTTGCATCAAGGCACTTCATCATATGTATTGCAAGCAACATTCCTTAGATACTTGACTTGGTGAGTTAAATGGAAACTTAGATGTTGACTGTAAATAAAAACATAATACTGTACTATACTAATATGTATACTCTTAAGTATTTGACCACACTGAGCTGACATTTTATCAGATATCCTTCATATGTCACTCAGGTAGGTGAAATATGAAAAAATATAATGCAGTAGAGTTCAACAATAAAATATATGTAGCCTTCATTATTACCAGTGATTTAAATCAATACACATAATGAACATGTGACAAAGCATAAAACACTTTTGGTTGTCATTGTTGGAGAATAAAGAATAAGAAATAATGTGCAACTATACACAGCAGATAAATATTAACAACAGAATCTGAAACTCCTTTCACTCTAGATATTTCTAATAAAAACAGGGCTAGATCCCATTTAGATGAGTCACTCTCAGTGTTTGGTATGCTGATTCACTGGAGAGATGGGACACTTCTTGGAACAAAGTCATCGATCATATCACTTTTGTGTTATTTTTATTTGTCAATCAGGAACTGATTCAAAATGCAGATGATGCTGGAGCAACAGAAGTGGTTTTCATCCATGATGAGCGGAGCTATGGGACTGAGAGCCTTTGGACGGAAGAATTGGGAAAATACCAAGGTATTCACTGAAAACTGAAGTTTTGAAACCTTTTTTGTTTGTTTTCTACATTTAAAAAGATGAATATAGAAAATATAAACTAGTTGCTTCACAGGAAAAAAAAAACAATATTCAGTTGTCTTTTTAAACTTTGTGCAGCCTTGGTTCTCTCCAGGTACTCTGGCTTTTTTTATGTCCTATTATAGTGGTCAGCGGTCATTACAGTGGTCAGCGGTCATGTTTTCTCTGTCCCAGTGTGGATTCCCTCTGGAAACCCAAACTGGCACAGAGAAAAATATAAGCTCCACACAGAAGGGCCCCAGAAGGGCTCCACACTGTTTTCCTCCAACAGTCCAAAGACATACTTATCGGTAAAATCAGCGGTCCCCAACCTTTTTTGCGCCACGGACTGGTTTATGTCCGACAGTAAGGTGTTGCAGATAAATACAACAAAATAAAACCAGTACTGGTACAAAAAAAAGATTTATTCATAACCAGTGTTGGGAAAGTTACTTTGAAAAAGTAATTAATTATAGTTACTAGTTACTTCTTCAAAAAAGTAACTGAGTTAGTAGCTGAGTTACAAGATTCTAAAAGTAATTAATTACTTGAAAAGTAACTATTGCGTTATTTAAAAAAAATGTTTAACCATGGGGTCCAGGGTATAATTTGCCATTTTTGACTACTTTTGATTTGACCTCTACATTTCACCTTTAAAAACTGTTTATTTTGCCTTGTTTGGTATCATTCTTTTCAGCACAACCTCATGTGTATTAACACAATTGATCTAAAATCAGACAAAAAGCATAAAATCTGAGTAGAAAAAGTTATATTTTTTACTGTAACAACCACAAACATGTTTAATTAATCATATTTCATAACTTTAAATGCAAATATAAATTGTCATTTTTAAAATCATAGGCACAAGTTTTGCAAACAACAAAGTTATTTGCAGCTATTTACCTTTTAGCCCTTTTTTTTATAACCATTTCAAAATATTTATATAACAATCAGGTGTTCTGCTTTCAATAAGATGCCACACAAATTATTTGTGCAACTCCAAAAATTTCTGTCTACTATACATGGAGTGCAGAATTATTAGGCAAGTTGTATTTTTGAGGAATAATTTTATTATTGAACAACAACCATGTTCTCAATCAACCCAAAAAACTCATTAATATCAAAGCTGAATGTTTTTGGAAGTAGTTTTTAGTTTGTTTTTAGTTTTAGCTATTTTAGGGGGATATCTGTGTGTGCAGGTGACTATTACTGTGCATAATTATTAGGCAACTTAACAAAAGACAAATATATACCCATTTCAATTATTTATTTTTACCAGTGAAACCAATATAACATCTCCACATTCACAAATATACATTTCTGACATTCAAAAACAAAACAAAAACAAATCAGCGACCAATATAGCCACCTTTCTTTGCAAGGACACTCAAAAGCCTGCCATCCATGGATTCTGTCAGTGTTTTGATCTGTTCACCATCAACATTGCGTGCAGCAGCAACCACAGCCTCCCAGACACTGTTCAGAGAGGTGTACTGTTTTCCCTCCTTGTAAATCTCACATTTGATGATGGACCACAGGTTCTCAATGGGGTTCAGATCAGGTGAACAAGGTGGCCATGTCATTAGTGTTTCTTCTTTTATACCCTTTCTTGCCAGCCACGCTGTGGAGTACTTGGACGCGTGTGATGGAGCATTGTCCTGCATGGAAATCATGTTTTTCTTGAAGGATGCAGACTTCTTCCTGTACCACTGCTTGAAGAAGGTGTCTTCCAGAAACTGGCAGTAGGACTGGGAGTTGAGCTTGACTCCATCCTCAACCCGAAAAGGCCCCACAAGCTCATCTTTGATGATACCAGCCCAAACCAGTACTCCACCTCCACCTTGCTGGCGTCTGAGTCGGACTGGAGCTCTCTGCCCTTTACCAATCCAGCCACGGGCTCATCCATCTGGCCCATCAAGACTCACTCTCATTTCATCAGTCCATAAAACCTTAGAAAAACCAGTCTTGAGATATTTCTTGGCCCAGTCTTGACGTTTCAGCTTGTGTGTCTTGTTCAGTGGTGGTCGTCTTTCAGCCTTTCTTACCTTGGCCATGTCTCTGAGTTTTGCACACCTTGTGCTTTTGGGCACTCCAGTGATGTTGCAGCTCTGAAATATGGCCAAACTGGTGGCAAGTGGCATCTTGGCAGCTGCACGCTTGACTTTTCTCAGTTCATGGGCAGTTATTTTGCGCCTTGGTTTTTCCACACGCTTCTTGCGACCCTGTTGACTATTTTGAATGAAACGCTTGATTGTTCGATGATCACGCTTCAGAAGCTTTGCAATTTTGAGACTGCTGCATCCCTCTGCAAGATATCTCACTATTTTTGACTTTTCTGAGCCTGTCAAGTCCTTCTTTTGACCCATTTTGCCAAAGGAAAGGACGTTGCCTAATAATTATGCACACCTGATGTAGGGTGTTGATGTCATTAGACCACACCCCTTCTCATTACAGAGATGCACATCACCTAATATGCTTAATTGGTAGTAGGCTTTTGAGCCTATACAGCTTGGAGTAAGACAACATGCATGAAGAGGATGATGTGGACAAAATACTCATTTGCCTAATAATTCTGCACTCCCTGTAAAGGAGAACATCACAGCCTGATACCTGCAGGCCTGACAGCAGGTGTATCACTCCTGTTTCTACCTGGAGACAGCAGTCGCCTCATTGTTCTGACACACAACACAAAACTATCCACAACACTATACACTAACTACACAAGACAACACATTAACTACACACTCCAAACATGCTAAACGTCACAAATCTCTCACAACTCACAACTCAAAACTCGCTCTCTCTCTCTCTCCTGCCGTCACTCCTAAAACTTCCCCCTCTTCCTAAACAACCAAATGTCATGTTGCCATATGACTTTTGAGTGGTCGACATGGTGCATTTTTCCACCAACAGGAACGGGCTTTTTTTTGTTTGGTCATAAGCAGAGAGTGCTTGCTAGCGCTGTCCTTAGACAGTTAACGTGACAAAACTATTGGGGGAAAAACGCCACGTATATATTGTTTATCATGACTCTGGTTTTACATGGCCTATCAACACAATTAAAAACTGGTATATATCACTTTGTTGCTTTGTCATCTTGAAGTGGTCATATGATTGGCTTACCACGACTACTTTATTCTTCCTCAGTCAAACAGCAGCACTCATGCGATTGCTTTGCCCCCTTAGCTCCAGGTGTTGTGCCAAAAAGTGATAGTCGCTCACGAGGGCGCGCGGAGCTGCTTAAAGCTGTTGCGCCCGGATTACTTACGTAGACAGCTACTTCCATGCAACTGATATAAGATGCTGTAAGCTGAACACAGCTTCAGCCGTCTGTTTGTTGACAAATAGTAACCCGACCACATTTTCATGTTAGTAACGGTAACGGCGTTGTAACGATAGAAATAGTAATTAGTTAGATCACTCGTTACTGAAAAAAGTAACAGCGTTAGTAACGGCGTTACTGACACCGTTACTTGTAATGCCGTTAGTAACGCCATTACTTGTAATGCCGTTATTCCCATCACTGTTCATAACACATGGGAAAAGACCCAGTGAAACAGAGTTAACAATAAAAACGATTAAAAAAATAATGAATAAAACCGATTAAAACCCTGAAAAACATACATTTCACACCTGAGACTCAACTCACCAAACGACTCACAGTCCGTGCCCCAGGGGTTGGGGACCGCTGGGTTAAATGGCAACTCTAAATTGGCCATAGGTGTGACAATGAGGTTGAATGGTTATGCAACAGACTGCCAACCTGTGTAGAGATGTATCCTTTTTAATGCCCCTTTGCAGTCAGGATAGGCTCGTTTTGTTTCATTTATAGTTTTTCCAAGTCTTCAGATTTTCAGCTGACTTGCTCCTGGCACTCCTCTCTCGTCTGGACCCAGCTAGCTATTGAAATAGCCCAACCAATTGCCAGATCAGTCCCAGCTGCTCTGCCAGCCTCCTGGCACTGCCTCCTGAACCCACAGACCACAGCTCCGAAAACAATCTTTTACAGAGAATGTATCAAGTAATGCAGAGATACCTTAAACATACACCATGAGCATGTTTTGTTTTCGCAAAGGTCCTGCTCTCTATGCCTACAACAATGCCACATTCACTGATGAAGACTGGCAAGGAATTCAGATGGCTGGAAGGAGTGTCAAGCGTGATGACCCGAACAAAGTCGGGAGGTTTGGAATTGGCTTCAACTCCGTTTATCACACAACAGGTGAAACTATCTATAATTAGCACACATGGCAAGGAAAACATAAACAGTTGACATTAACATATCTTTCTTTACTTTGTCCACAGATGTACCAAGTATATTCAGTTCAGAGCATCTTGGCATGATGGATCCCCAAGAAAAAATATTTGGAGAGAGAAATGGAGGGTTTTGGTGGTCTTTGGATGATGTTGAAGACCAAGAAGTTCTACTGAATATGCATGATCAGTTTCAACCATTTAGAGATATAGTCTCACTTGTATGTGAACATGGATGGTCAAAAGTTGTCATGGAGGATCAGCACTTCAATGGGACAATTTTTAGATTTCCTTTACGTAATGAAGCATCAGAGATTTCTGATAATCTGTATGACTCAGATAAAGTGGTTGAGCTTTTTGATAGCTTCATTGCAGATGCAGATTTGAGCCTCCTCTTCTTGAAAAATGTCACCTCTGTGTCCTTGTTACATATTAGTGAAGATGGAGCTGTTAACACCAGACTTGAAGTGAAATCCTCAGTCCCCACAGATGGTGTTTTGGAGCCAGAAGAGGAGTCAATCACTGAGGGTCTAACAAGGTTCAAAGTTATAACTGTGAGTTCAAAAGACCAAAAAGAGACAAAGTGGCTTCTGACAACATGTACCATGAAAGAGGGCGTTGCAGAAGATCTTGATTTGCTTACAAAGAAGTTGAGCTTTTTACCTCAAGTTGACCTGGCATTCCCCTGTGGTGAGAAGAGAGACTGTAGCCAGAGCAGACTGAGCTGCTTTCTCCCCCTTCCAAACAATGAATCCAATAAGACAGGACTCCCAGTTTATGTCAATGCATGCTTTGGCCTCACAGACAATAGAAGACACATCAAATGGCAAGAGGAAGACCAGAGACATGATGAACATGCTTTGTGGAATGAAATGCTGATGAAGAAGGTGTTTCCACAAGCATACATCAAGATCATTCAAGATGCCATTAAACTTGCCCAAAAATCTATCCTCCCTGTTTCCTCTGTGTACAATCTGTGGCCAGATCTCACTCAGATACAACACAAAGAAAAATGGCATGCTCTCACTCTGGATGTTTTTCATCACTTATTCAGACAGAACGTGGCCATCCTCTCTCTTGCTAAAGATGAAAGACAGTTTATCTCTCCATCAGAAGCTGTTTTCCCCTGCAATGGCCCAACAAGCACCAACATATTGTCTGCCATTAAAAGGGCTTTAGTGTCATGTGGAGAAAATCTTGTCACTTTACCAGCTAGTGTTGCAAAGGCTATAAATGAGGCCTACCCAAACCCTACTACCCTAAAACATGTGACTCCAGCATTCCTCAGGGCCATTCTCCACAGGACCGGTGTGGATAACATCACTAAAGATGACAAACTCAGTCTTTTGGAGTACATTTTAGGTGATGAACAATACAAAGAACTTGAGGGTCTTCAGCTCCTTCCACTCAGTGATGGCTCTTTCAGATATTTCACATACAAAGAGGAAGACACTGCTTTGATTGACAGCCATGAATTTCCAAGGTAGGATTTTCATACATCTATCAATATTTAAAATAAATGTTACATAAAGTATAACTGAAGTTGTCATTTTTTTTATTATTTTGAGTGTCAAGTTTTTCCATTGTTTTGTTACATTTAAGGCAAAACTAGCACTTATCGTTACGTCTGATAAAACCAAAATAAAGCATGCATAAGCTGAATAGTGTGACATAGTGCCACATTTTAATTGCAGCAGAAAGTTTGGTAATTAGACATCCAAAAAGACCTGATTTACTGTTCGACTATGTTCACCAAAAAAGGTGGACAGATCCACTGGGCTTATAAGATTTCGAAGAATATTCATATATTGAATGAAATTGTAAACCCAAGTCATGACTTGTGAGCAGAGATGCACAGTAAAACGTTACAAGTGATGCATTACTGTAATCTGTAGTAAGTAATTTAAGGAGTACTATTGCAAAAAAAGTAATTCGTTACTTTCCCGTAAACACCCTGCATTGCTGCATTACTAAACCACTGTAATTTTGTTTGTGAGAGTGTCTCATGACAATGATGTAAGCATGTGCGATGTCCGTGGCAGCAACAGACGTGCCTAGATCAACAATGAATAGTATGGAATGCAGGAGAGAGAACGACCATGTAGAGTTTAAAACTTGGAAGTACTGACATTACTTTAAGTTTGATTCTGTAAAGAATGACAAAAACATTAGCATCCGCTGTACACTTTGTGTGGGATGAAAACTTCTTTCTACAGCGAAAAATTAAACTGAGCAAGCACCTAGCAAGCTGCCATGGGAATGTGAAATTCACAGGTCCCACCCCAACCACCAACCCCCACTGACCGCCACGGAGAAGTAATCAGTAATTAGCAACTAATTACTTTTTTCAAATAACTTGACCAACACTGCTTGTGAGGCACAGGGTGCTTGTGAAGTGTTTCATTTACAGTGAACAGTTTCGTTTTTACGTTTCTGACAACGGCCAGCAAACTTTCCAGTTCCCAGTCCCAGTGTCACTGAAATAGGGGAGCTTTTTCTAGTTGGAATGCACCTGCCCTGCCAGGCTACCTGGCACTAGTCCTCAAGCTTGCTGCACCATCCCTCCCTGCCGTGGAGCAAAAGACCACGCCTCTATTACATGACTCCTAACAGTTTGATCAACAGATATCACTACTTTTGTTTTTGTTAAATTGAATTAACAAAATTATATTTTGTGCAGACTCTTGTTGCCCTTCTGTAAGCACCTCTTCATCCCAAATGATCTGACTCCAGCCTGCAGTGCCCATCTGAAAAAACTGGCCAGAAGAAGTAGGTCAAAGTAGTATGCAGAGACCTGAAAGTCATTTGTACCTACCATACATTTTTAAACAGCACAGCTCTTAAAATCTCTCTTTATTTTTATGATCTGTTCTTTAGATTTCTTCAAGATCATCAATGTTGATGCATCCCGTGTAGCTGAATATACAAGAAGGTATTTGCCACCAGACTGTAAGCAGACAGGGAAGAACGTTGTTACATGGGAAAACGGCAACAGTCAACATCCACCTTCAGACTGGTTTCAAGAATTCTGGAGGTTTCTCAACAGTCATTTTAATGAGTTAAGTCCTTTCACTGACATACCTCTAATACCAGTTAGTCCTCTGTCTGGCAGTCAGACTGTATCAGTAGCAAAACTACAGCAGAACACAACTCTGATCTTTCAGAAAAGTAAACAGCTGAATTTGCCAGACCAAATAACTCAGCTGCTGAACAAAGTTGGTGGCACAGTGGTGAGAGGAAATGAGTGGCTCAAGCATGTAGACCTTGACTCATATGTGCTGTGCCCATCTCCAAGGAGTGTTTTGAAGGTCCTGATGAATTTAGATTTCCAGCATCTTGTCACAGAACTCAAATCCGCCTCTCACACAGCACGAGAAGAACTGAAAGATTATCTCTCTTATCTGGATTCTCTCTCAAAAGCAGAGAAAGATTTTCTCTTGAAGTTGCCTTTGTTTCAAACCATGAAAGGATTCAGTGTTGCAGCTCAATCGAAACAAGCTGTGCTTCTGATCTCAGGCCTAACAGTACCAACAGAGCTCCCTATGCCTGATTCCATAATCCAGTGTTCTACTGAGACTGACCGCAGACTGTTACAGCTGCTCAAAGTTCATCTCTTGGACACCGCCGAAGCAGCCAGTGTTCTTGTTGACAGCATAAGCAAAGGCGCTTGCAGCAGTGACAACACTAACAAAACAATGACTTGGATTTTACAGCATGGTAAGGTGCTTTTCTCACAAAACGAATCCCTGAAATGTAGCTGTAAGGACTTGAGCTTCATTGAGGTGAATGGACAGCTGAAAAAGGCATCTGACTTTTTTGATCCAAGAATTCAGACTTTTAAAGTCATCTTTGAGTCAGACTTCTTTCCACCGCCTTCATACACTCATTCACTGCAGATGCTGGAAAGCTTAACAGAAATCGGATTACTGAATAAAGAGATGGATGTCTCACCTGAACATTTGCTACATGCTGCCACGCTGACTGACAAACTGTGTGTGAACTCACAAACTGAGGCTCTGAGAAGAGCTCAGGTTCTGTTGGAAATGGTGGAAAGTAATGATCTACTGACAAAGTTTTCTCACAAACAACTTCATTGCCTCAAAATGCTAAAATGGATCCCATGTGAACAACCTGGAAGTGAGAAACAATTCAGTGATAAATCTCAGAAGTATTGTTTGTTTTGCCCAAATGAAATAAGACATTCTGTGTATAAGGACATTGTTGGACATGTAATGCCACTAACAGGGAAGCTCAGTGACAGAGTTAGCAACAGACTTGGTCTCAAAGACCTACCACCACCTGAAAAAGTGACTGAGAATCTGTCAGTCTTGAAATCAAAAGCACTGGAAATGGTTAATCCTGACACAGATGTAGACTTCAAAAGACAGCTGCACAGCATTTACAAACACATGCAAGACAATGTCTCTGTATTTGTTACAATGATGGGCAATGAGACATGTTGGCTATGGGCCCAGAACCAGTTTGTTGCACCCCAGGATCTGGTTCTTGAATACCCAAATAATCTAGATCTGAGTTCTTACATTGGGAAGGTGCCAAGTGAATTTTTGCCATACAGAACATTGTTCCAGAGGTTTGGCCTGAGAAAAGTACTTTCCAATGAAGACATTTTGGGCATTCTGTACTCCATCCAGCAAACAATTGAAGCAAGACAACCGCCATTTGCAAGTTCCTCAGAGGTCAAAGTGTCAATAGAAATTCTCAACTGGCTCTGGAAAGAGAAGAAAACAGTTCAGGATGACATCCCAGTGCCAGTCATTGCTGAGGGAGGAAAATTTACCCTTAAACCACGATCAACAGCTCTTTTCTGTGATGTAAGCAAAAATGGACTGAAAGAACTAAACTGCAGAGAAGAGGAAATTTATGTCATACATGAGGAAATCCCAAAAGCAGCGGCTGAATGGCTGGAAATTCGTTTTCTCAGTACCCACATCCTTGATCCAGAGGAGATAGGAATAGAGCAGTGTGGACAATCTGAACCAATAACAATGAGAATAAAAAACATTCTTAAAGAGTACGATGAAGACAGTGACATCTTCAAAGAGCTCATCCAGAATGCAGAGGATGCTGGGGCAGATGTTTGCAAGTTCTTGGTGGATTTCAGAGTACACAGAGATGCCCCCGAAAGCCTGATTGACCCTGACATGGCTCTTTGTCAGGGACCTTGTCTTTGGGCTTTTAATAATGAGCAGTTCACAGCAGAGGATTGGAAAAATATTGTCAGAGTTGGCTCAGCCTCAAAGGAAAACAAGGTGGAAAAAATTGGAAAGTTTGGACTTGGATTCAACACTGTGTATCATGTGACAGATGTCCCCTCCATCCTTAGTGGCAACACTCTTCTCATACTTGATCCAAATGTTACTCATCTCACAAAGCATATCAAACATAAATCAAATCCTGGAATCAAGCTGGATCTCTCTCAACAGCGACTCTTTCATTGTTTTCCTGGTCAGTTTGGATCATATGAAAACATTTTTGACTGTAATTTCACCCGAAAAAGTCCTCCTGAACCCTATCCAGGCACTCTGATCAAACTACCTTTCCGAAGTGAAGAAGAGGCTGTCAAATCAGAAATAAGCACAAATGTGTATCAAAAACCCAATATCCTTGATTTTCTACATCTCTTTTCTAAGAATTCACAAACCCATCTGCTTTTTTTAAAGAACATCATTACATTATCCCTCCAAAATATCCCACACAATGGATCAACTCCACCAAGAGAAAATGAAATAGAGACCATCTTCTCTGTGTCAAAAACCACTGTGAGTGCAATGGAGATTCCTGATGACAACAGTGTGTCCAAGCAACGTCATGCTGAGAAATCACTGATGAAACTTGATGGTAAATGCAAAGAGTTAATCAATTGCTATAAATTCAGCATTGTGAAAATATCCAGTCAGCAGTCTAATGAAAATGAAATTCAGTTCTGGCTCCTGTACAACTGCTTTGGGACAGATGAGTCCTTTAAAATGGCCATTCACAAAAACAAGCAGGCCAGTTTCTCTTTGCCCATTGGAGGGATTGCTGTGCCCTTGCAAAATGATCCAGAAACTGGAAAATTCAGCACATTACAAACAGATCTTGTTGGACAGGCCTTTTGCTTCCTTCCTCTTCCCATTCACACGGGTCTTCCTGTCAATGTAAATGGCACATTTGCTGTGACAAGCAACCGAAAAGGTCTGTGGGAAACTGGAGTGAAAAATGACTGGAACAAAGCTCTCCTTCAGGATCCAGTAGTGACAGCATATGTTACTGTACTCAAGGCACTAAAGAAAATGTCAGAAAATAAACAGCTGGTGAGTTACTGTTATCACACCTTTTGGCCTGATAGGGAGAAAGTGAGTGAAACTTTCAAGCCTTTAGTGGATGCACTTTACTCAACCATTGTTGATGACTCTGTTGGTCCAGAGCTCTTTAGTGATGGAGAACAATGGTTCTCAATGAACAATGTTATATTTCTTCATGAGAGCATTGAAAATGATGAAAAGATTGGTGACCTTGCAGTGCAAGTTTGCAAGAAATATGCAAAAGGACCCAATCATGTTGTTCCTCTTCCACTGTGGCTGAGAAATACTTTTAAACAGGCTGGCCTAGAAAAGGTTTTACAAAACAGGACATGGAACTGGGAGAAGTTCTACAGAGAAGCAGTGTTCAGTAACCTAACTACAATGGACTCGAAGAGTAGAGATACCCTTGTGCTGCATGCTATTGACCTTCATATCAAAGAAATTGACAATCTGCTGCTCTGCTATCCATGCATACCCACAAAGGGTGGACAGCTCCAACATGTCAGGAAACTTGTGAATCCTACAGGGAAAGTGGCCTGTCTTTTTGAACCAAAAGAGGGACGCTTGCTTGATGGATCCGAAAATGACTTCAGATCTCCAAAAAGGATTCAGCGTTTGTTGGAACTCGGTATGGCAAATGACCATCTCCCATTGGAAGACATCACAGAGAAAGCAGGCACAATTAATAAAACCTGGAGCATTGACAAAAAGAAAGCATTTGTGCATTTGAGGTGCCTTTTTGAACTGATGAAGAATCACATTTATGATAAAGACTCTCACCACTGGAAAACACTGAGGACAACTGCATTTCTTCCAGCATATTCACCTGGTGATGCAAAAATGGAAGGAAATGTAACACTTAAAAGGCCCACTGATGTTTTTAGTGACAAATGCTCTCTTCTCGTTAACATGACACAACCAGTGTTGGATCATACTAATCTAAACATACACAACACAGATCCAGTTCTACTGATTTTAGGAGTTCACAGCACTCCAAAACCAGAAATGGTTCTTATGCAGTTGCACCAAACAAGCAAACAAGCACACTCTATTGACAGATCCATGCTTTACAAAATAGCATCTGAGTGCTATAAGTTTCTGGATCAGTGGATCTCTCATTTTGGAAAAGTTTGCATCCCACACTGGGCAAGTTCATTTCCATTCATCCTCATTGGCGATACATTTGTGAATGTCGACCGTGTAGCTGAGAACGGGCAATTTGAAGCAAAGCCCTATCTCCACGTACTTCCAGCTGCCTTCACAAGCTTCAGGAACCTCTGGACATGTATAGGTGTTGAAAAACATTTCACAAAAATTCAGTTTCTAACTGTGTTGCAAGAATTAAAAGCTCAACATGTAAATAAGCCTCTACCAAAAAGTGATCTCTCAGTTGTCCTCACAATTTTAAATAAAGGGATTTTTGAGGCCAAATTGAAAATCACGGATGACTTTCTGATACCCAATGAGCATGGAGTTTTGCAGTTTGCTAGTGAGCTATTTTACAATGACAGCCCATGGATGCCACTCACTTCAGGTGTCACATTATGTCACGAGAATATCCCACGTGTTATGGCTCGCCACCTTGGAATCAAAACAACAAGGCATCATACTCTGGAAAACCACATAGTTGATGACATGTCACCATTTGCTTTTGACTTTGAACAGCAGGAACAGCTGACTGTTCGTATTAAAAACATAATTTCAGCCTATCCATCAAAGAAGGACATCCTTAAAGAGCTCATTCAAAATGCTGATGATGCAGAAGCAACAGAAATTCACTTCATCTGGGACAAAAGACAACATGGAAAAGTAAAAACATTTGGGAAGAAATGGAACAATCTCCAGGGTCCAGCACTTTGTGTGTTCAACAACAAAGTGTTTTCTGATGCTGACATTAAGGGAATTCAACAGCTGGGAGAGGGAGGAAAGCACAGCACCCCAGGGAAGATAGGCAAGTACGGAGTTGGATTCAACTCTGTTTACCATCTGACTGACTGCCCTTCGATCCTTACAGGAGATGAAGTACTTTGCATTTCTGACCCCAATCAAAAATACATTGAAAATCATTCAAATAACCAGCGATATGGCATTGGCTATAAACTAGCTGACACTTTCAAAGAAATGTACGTAGATGTCTACAAATCCTTTCTTCCAGACAAATTTTCTCTTAAAGAGGGCACCATGTTCAGATTACCTCTGAGAATGGGTACAAATGCAAATACCTCCAAAATATCACAGCAAGGAGTCACTGACCGCGACATGAAAGAACTGTGCTCTGCTCTGTCTGAAGATCCTGAAGGACTAATTCTCTTTCTGAAAAACATTTGCAAAATCAAAGTCCATGAAATCAGTGAAGATTCACAAGAACTTAAAACCATCTTTGAGGTTGAAAAAAATCTGCCACAAAGAAGTCGGGACGAGAAAGATGCTTTTGTAAAACATCTACAAAATGCACTGCAATCAGACAAAACAGTAACACCGCACAAGACTTTCTATGAAACTGTGATTTCCACCTCAGATAAAAGACAAAGTAAGTGGATTGTTGCAGAACAGTTTGGTTCTTTCAAATACAATTTTCTCTTGAAAATATCAGACAAACTTCCCCAAGCATCATTAGCTGCACGTGTGAACACAAGAGGATACCTCATGGATTTTAAAGGAGAAGCCTTTTGTTCACTTCCTTTGCCAGGGAAAACTGGACTGCCAGTACATGTCAATGGAAACTTTGAGGTTGATTCTGCCAGGAGAAGCCTTTGGAAAGAAGATGGGGAGAGTAAGAAATCAAACTGGAATGAGATTTTGAAACAGAACGTCATTGCTCCGCTTTATGCAGATCTCCTGCATTACATCAGGTGCAGCATTGCAGTCAAGAAAGTTTCCCTTACATTTATTGGCTCATGTTTCAGTACAGAATACTTGTGTTTTTGGCCAACTGTGTCCAAGGATGTTTGCCCAGACTGGCATGAAATGATACATGGAGTATACAGATCACTGAAAGAAAAAGGCCTTGATGTAATCCCTGTGATGAAGAGCTCAACACAGAAAATTGCAGATAAAAAAATTAAAGAATACTCTTTTGACTGGTGTAATGTCAGTGAAACAGACTCACTTGAGGACCCTTATCTGACAAACCTGACAAACTACAAGCTGATGCCCATCTTGGAAGATCTTGGAATGAAGCTGGTTCCTTATTCCACAAACATGCAGAGGATTTGGAAAAGTTTCAGATCTGCTGGGGTTGAAGTGAAAGAGGTCAGTCCCTCCTCTGTGCAGACTTTCTTACGAGCAAAGCCTCTCAATGATCCAACCCAAACAGATAAGGATTTACCTTTACCCATAAGTGCCACTTTGATCAAAGATGAAACAAGATGTTCAGAGCTCTTGAGTTTTTGTTTAAAAGATTTCTCCTCACAAAAGGTCACCCAAGACAATTCAAATTTACTTGATGGGCTTCCACTTCTTCTCAGAAGAGATAAAGTATTGACAGTTTTCAACTCCCAGTCACCCAAGTGGATATCAAGATATGCAAATCTCTTCTTTGGCCGTGAGGAAACATTTGCAGATTATCACACAAACATTCAGCACATTCGTCTTCTACAAACTTTTAACTTTGTCAAAACGTTAACATTGCCATGTGCAGCAAGAGCTTTGAAACCATTTGTTCAGCATCTTCTTAAGAACTGCTATGTTGATCCACTCTGTGGTCTTCATGTCCCAAATGAGACAATGTTGGAGTGGCTGAAATCACTTTGGATGTTCATAACAAGTGAAATTAAACTACCAACATCTAGAGTTGATGAACAAAGCCTGACACTAAGTGATGTGAGGAAACTCTTCAGTGACTGCTACATTTTACCTGTTGTGTGTCCAAGGTTGAACAACAAGCACTTCCTGCAAACAATGAAACACATGTCAAGTGTTGTGTTTGCCTCAGAAAAACACAAAGACATATCAGGCATCCTCTTCAAACTTGGTTTTATGAGGTTTGATCATGTTTTCTTCTCTGAGATGGATCGATGGATATATTCATGTCTACAAGATGAACTTCTTGATGTAGATGATGAAAGCTCAGTGTTGGATCAAGTATACAACATTAATCGCTCAGAGTTTTCCCAGCTTTCAAATGATGATATGAAAGAGTTTCAGATGTTCCTGCAATCGGGATTATCCAAATCTAAAGTCAGCCAAGAGTATGTGAGGAAGCTCAAATCCTTACCAATATTTGAAACAACACATGGTGAACGAGTGAGGATTGATGGACCTAAAAAGGTTTATTTTCTCAACAGTGTTTATTCAGTGAAATTTCCAGATTTGTTCAACCTGCCCAACAACATTTTTCTGAAACACAACTCTGAGAACTACACACTGTCACAAACACTCAACATTCAGGTCCTGAATGATTTGGAGTATTTCATGAAGTTCATTCTACCTGTTGTGCACCAACTCACAGAGTCACAGATTCTTCACAGCCTCAAGCTGTTGCTGTCACTACGTTACTCTTTGAAGGAAAGGGAAACTATCATCTCCTCACTGAAGACAGTAAAACTGATTCGCAGTTCTCAAGGTAGACTGGAGCCTGCATCATACTACTTTGATGAGAGAGTGGAGCTGTACAAACAAATGTTGCCCCACGAGAGATTTGTACCTGAGAGATTTTGGACTGAACTGTGTGAAGGAGATGACTACACAACAGAAAAAGCAAAAGAGCTGGTCAGAAAACTTGGAATGAAGCATGTTGTGTCAGCGGACGAGATAATACATTTTGCATACCAGCTGGAATCAGAAGCAAAAGTTAACAGAAGACGCAAAGACATGAAACTGAAATCATCATTACTTTTCAGGGAAGCCTTAAATAAAGCATGTGATCCCAAAGACAAAAAGGAAAGGTTGCTGGAAAGCATTGCTGACATCAAATTCATTTTTCCAGTTATGATTCGAAAAGAACTGTCCAACTACCACCAACCATTTGCTCCTGAAGGAACTACTGTGAAAATTAGAGGCTCGTTGATTGAGAAAAATCCAGAGCATCAAGATTTGATTTGGACCTCAATACCAGTTATTCACTTACCAGTTTATACAACACAGAAACTTGTGCAGATGATGAAAAATGCAGGAGCTCATGAAGAACCACCTCCAAACTGTGTAACCAGTAACATAAGAAACATCTGTGAGTCACCATGTGAAACTGACCAGCTGATCAAAACACGAGCTAAAGTGTTCAGAAGTTCGTACGCTTACCTGCAAGCAAAAAGATTTGAAGGAAACCAGCTGGCTGGTCTTCCTGTTGTGTTGGTTGAAAAAGACACAAAACTTATGAGGCCTGATGACGTGTGTCTGTCGCTCTCCTATGATCGTGACTTCAGACCATATCTGTACAAGATTACTCCAGAAGATGCAGTGTATGCACCGTTCTTTCAGAAAATTGGTGTGAAGAACGAAGCTACTGCAGAGCAATATTGTAATGTTTTGGCAGCAGTTTACGCTGATTCCTGTGATAAACAAAAACTACATTCAAACCAGCTGAGAACTGTGAAACGAGCTGTTGAGCAGTTGTTTAAGTTAATCAGTGCTCAGGGAAACCAGAAGCTTCTTGAAAATGTTGAGACTCTGTATCTTCCTGCACTTGATGGTAAATTATACCCATCATCCACACTCTGCTACAACGACACAGTGTTTGAGACCAAAAGGTTGGAAGAAGCACTGGAGAACAAGTTCCTGCTGCTTGAGAAACTCAGTGAATGTCATTTGGGCAACGACAAATACAAGCATCATCAGCTGTTGCAACTGCTGCCTCAGAAATTTCAGCCAAAGATGCTGTCTGAGTTCACAGAGGAAAGAGTTGTGGAATCAAAGATGCAGCGTTGTGAACTTGGGACTGGCTGTGAATTTAGCGGATGGTTTGCTAAACATCTCTCCTCAGGAGCCTTTAAATATGGATTCATTTGTCTTATTAGAGAGCAGTTGCAAGGCAAAATAACACAAGAAGATGCTTCTAACATATGTCAGAAGATTTTTGGCAGTATACAGATTATCTGCTGCAAAACATTGAAAACAACACTCTGGCTCAATAAACAGCCACTTCCCAAAACTGATGAAGAAAATGATGTTTTTGTGGAACGAGGGCAACAAGGATGCACCTTTTACTTAAAGCACAATGATGACATGGCTGTCAAGGTAATAAATGAAGTCATCATGACACTGACAAAAGAGATTAATGCTCTTTTAGGGAACAGAATTGCATCGGTTCACCTTCCAGTGCTGGGACAACTCCTCATGTGTGATGATCTGCAAGATGTTCGGAAAACTTTGGCTAAACATCAGATCCGTGACAGTGCTGAAACTGAAAGTTCCTCTTTTAGTCCAGCAGCCCCTGGGACAGAGGTTCCAGAAGAATGGCATGATTGTTTGGACATGAATGTCCTCAACAACTTTGAAGAGGGGGAATATGTTGGTTACAGCATTGATGACAATTACATTTATGCAGTTATTGCTGAAGAACTGCCTGGTCACAATGGACGATATTCATGGAGATACAAAATAGAAGTAGGAGAAGATGAGCCCATTGAAGTCAGCTGTGTCGATCTGTTTCAGTTTAAACGAGAAAAGAAGGTAAAAACAGAAAGGAGGAAATGCATAGAGCCAGAACCACAGAAGAAGACGCTAAAACCAGAAGAAAACACTTGCATGGAGCTGGAACCACTGACAGGAGCTGTGCCACATTCTTCTGAATCATCAACAAATTCTTTACCAGCCTCTGTTGAGGAAGCTAAAAGGGAAATTGATAAATGTTTGGCAGAGATCTGGAGGCTTCCTGAGGAGGAGAGGCACAAAGCCATCAAGAGACTGTACCTCAGGTGGCACCCTGACAAAAATCCGGATTGCCAGTCTCTCGCCAATGAGGCATTCAAATATTTACAGAATCAAATTGATGAGCTTAGCAAACCCAAAGCTGCAGGATCGACCTTTTCAAGCAGAAACACAAATTTCAGAGGCTTCTATCAACAGTGGAATCAGGAGGCCAGGTATCACAGAAATAGTCGAGAGAGGTTCTCTAGAGGCTATAGAGGTTCCTACAACTTCTGGACCCACAATGAAAATGTCCCAAGGCCAGACAGAGAAGAGGCCAGGCGCTGGTGTAGACAGGCTCGCTGCGATCTCAATGCAGCTCACAAAGACACTGGTGGAGGGAGCACAGAGTGGTGTCTGTTTAAGGTCCATCAAGCAGTGGAAAAGTCTCTCATAGCAGCATGCTATAAAAGAAATGGACAACGCCCCAACAGCAGCTCAATTTCAGCCACTGCTGCACAAGTTTCCCGCTACAGCCTCCAACTGAGAGATCTGCCTGAGATTGTGAAAAACCTGCAGACACTCGGAGTGGATCCCAAAAAGACTCAATATCCCAACTGCCATCCATATCCTCACATACCGAACGGACGATTCAGATCAGAGAATGAAATGCTGGCACTGAACAAGGCATCAGAGCTCCTTAATAAAATAGAAGCATATGTGAATTAAGGATTTAAGACAGATGGACTATCAATTAGTGTGACTGTGTTTTGACGTGTTAAAAGGATGATATCTACAATCTAAAGCTGAAATATTATTTAGCATCACAACCAAAATCATTTCAAGTTGTCTAATTTTTCACAGTAATAATCACAGAAAATATTAAAGAAAAAATGTTTTTTATTTGTGTCAATGCTATTTACTCACTAGTGTTTTTATATACATTTAGAAATATTTACTTTCCTATGTTTTAAGCAAGTTCTACTACTGTGACCCAAGTATGTATTGTTAAATTTAAATGATTTATGATAATGAGGACCAAAACAATACCGTATGAATTTCCAATGAAAGTTTGTTTTTTGCAAAGATTTCTTTAGCATTTAGATGAAACAAAATATTTAATGCAGTATTTGGCGTTTGAGGGGTTTTAATGTAGTAGTTTTGTTCTGGAAATAAAAGTACAAAAGATTTTAATGGAAACTTTTTCAACTTTTATTCAATTTTACTTATAAAATGAAATGATGAAACAGCAATCTCATATTTCAAACACCTTTGTAAACTGATTCCCAGTCTTTCTAATACTTCTATAGTTACTTTTGGAATTTTACTGTCTCTTTTTAATAATCATGTACCCAAAACTTTTGAGAAATAAAGCGTACTTACTAAATAATGACAGTGTGTGTGTTCATGATGTGATTTCACTGAATGTTACAGCAAAGATTTACCACTTCTTTTATCTTTTATAAATTGTGAGGATTGTGCCCCCAGAGGTCTAATTCTATGTTTGAGAGGACATGCAGTAAGTCCATATGTTTTGACAGATTTCCGTTTACATCAGGCACACCGTCGAGGATCAGGATCTGAGCAGAGAATAGCAAATGTGATTACAAAGAGCATATGAACAATAGTTTTCAAGTGTCATTATATCAAACATGTCTTTGCATAAAAGCTGCAAAACTTTATGGCCATAGTGTGAAAAAAAACCCATAACATTTAAGCCTTAATAAAAATTATAAAGATATAAAACAATTATATATGTAAAATACACAATTACTTAAAAGAAATCAATAAATACATAAACACTTCAACCAGTGCTTCCTCCAACTGGATGAAAAATGGGAACACTGTGAGTGCTAAAATTATACTGTTACTAGAGCCATCCAGTCGTTATCTAAAAGTGAACATTAATTTTTTTAAGAGTTTAAGAGTTCTAGGTATCCTACAAGGATTCTCATTGCATCATTATATGCAACATGCAGCTTCTGCATGCTACGTTGCTTGTAAGATGACCACAAGGGGGCAGTATATAGTGGTGCGCAATACTTTTTAAACAAAGCCACTTTAACTGGAACTGAACAGAAGCTGAATTTGTGTGCAATAGTATTTGCCTGCACATAGAGCTTACAGCATTGTCTGTATATGTCATCATCATTCATTTAATCAGTAATAAAGTGATCGAGGTATTTCACCTTTTTATGAACCTCAAGAGTATCGTCAGACAGTTTAAACACAGGGAAATTTAGCTGTTTATCCTGCTTGGTTCTACATATCAAGATAGCATTGTAGTTTATATCATATAGCACACCATATTCAGTACGGATATTAAGAAGCTGCTGTAATTCAGCACTACAAACTAAAAACAACCAGGTCATCTGCACATGTAAGATGAGTTATCAATGTTTTACCTAACATACATCCAGTGTTACAGGTTCTCAGCTGTATGGGCAAATCATCAACATATAAATTAAATAAAATTGGAGACAAAATCCCACCCTGACTGATACCTCACAACAGAGAGTGAGAACAGCTCATTGGAGCCTCTCTTGCCTCCATCACAGACTTTTTATTGCACCCGCTGCAGCCGCAAAGCCACCAGCATTGTGGAGGACCCAACACATGCCCTCACACACGCTCTTCACCCTGCTGCCATTCTAGCAAGAGGTACTGGCCCTCACTGCCAGACTGCGAAACAGTTTCTTCCCCCAAGCCATTGGACTCCTGAACCCTCAGAGACTGGACTGACACACACACACGCACACCTTCATACACGTCACTACCAAGCACTTATCTGCACAATCTCATACACACAGAGACACCTTCATACACCAAGTGACTTTTTGCACAATGCTGTCTTTTGCACATTTCTATTGCACTGTTGTGCCTGTACTGTCTTGTGTCTGTATCGCTCTGTTCTGTCTGATGTTGCACTGTCTTTGTTTTGTTTTTTGCAATTTTGCACACTGCACATTATGCAGTCCTGTGTTGATTGTCTGTTATGTGTCATATGTAGCACCATGGTCTTGCAGGAATGTTGTCTTGTTTCACTGTGTACCGTACCACTGCACATGGTTGGAATGACAAGATAGCCACTTGACCCTTGACCCCTTCATGCACATGTCAGTACCGTGCTTTGGTTTGAAGTCAAACTGATTATCCAGGGAAAAGACACACTAATTCTATCAAACAAGATTCTTTCTAGCACCATAATTATCCAGACAACTCGCTTTCCAGCTTTGTCCTTCAGAAAAATACACATCATTGAGTCTGGTATGCCATGAATTATAAACAGAGTGCTAGAAGAAGAGCTAGCCTTAAACTAGCATGTTTTAATTGTTCTGCAGTAATGTGATCCAAACACAAGCTTTACTATCGGATAACCGATGAATACTTTCATATACTTCATGTGTCCTTACACTTATTGTTTCATCGCTCATGTCAGAATCGTCTTCATATGGTTCACTTTTTATACAGTTAATTTACTGTAATGATGCCTCCATAATGCTCCAGATAACATTGGAGCGTTATGGAGACCCAGAAACACCTTTAACAGTTGATGATAAAAATGGTTTTCGATTAAGATTTTATTTGCATATTGTGAATTTGTAAACAATTAATGCAATACTTATACCACTTAAATTAACCTGAAAGACTGTGTTTTACTCCTAACTTCACTGTGTGAAGAAAAATCCACTGGGCACTTTCCACTGTGTGGTGTGTGTGTGTGTGTGTGTGTGTGTGTGTGTGTGTGTGTGTGTGTGTGTGTGTGTGTGTGTGAGAGAGAGAGAGAGAGAGAGAGAGAGAGAGAGAGAGAGAGAGAGATCAAGTGTACTTGACCTAGTATGACGTGGCAGTAAATGTCCAAAAAATATCTGAACCAGAGTCTGTCATCAAGTTGTACAAGGAGCTGAAAGGACATTCTCATATTAACTTTTCTTACAGTGACTCAACTCATTAAAGTACAGACATGATTTTCAAAAATAAATAAATGAAAGAAATAAGTCTTTAAATTTAAAGGCATGGACCTGGATGGACATTTGTAAGAACTGTCATTTTATTCTGCTGTTTAGGAGCAACTGGAATGTCATCAGAATCAAGGTCAGAGTCAGGAAAGACTAAAACTACACCAACAGTCTGAGCAGACCGCTGCTCTACTTGATCACTGTGTTATCCAGCATGGTGCCATCTGAACCCACAGCAGCAGGGGAGGGGTTTTCACTGTCCTACAGATGATGAGAGCATCTGAAAGAGAAACATGACATAATCTTTACTTTTTTACACAGTTATGCTGATTTTTGGAGAGACTGGCACTCTTTTATAACCATGCCTCCTCTGCTTACTAACCTACAGGTTTATTACTGTTTTAAATAAACAATAAGTCGTGTTTCCTTTTCCATCAATAGTTTTTTGCTATTTTATATCAATTATGATTGCACTGACTCATCCAATTACGCCCTTTATGGGTCAAACAGGCCACCATAAGAGACATGCAAATTTTAAAGCAGGTGTACTAGCTTACTTTGTAGCCAACCAACTATTCTATTGTACATTTGAGGATGCAAAGATTGTTCATGTGGGGATTTTACTACGTTTGTAAGATAAATACCTATCTTCAAGTACATTTCTTAGGAAGGATGAACAGAGTGAAATAACAGCGTAAGTCGCATTTCCTCTGATTTCCTGCATCATCATCATCTAGCTAGGAGGCAGCTGGATGATGCGGGATGCGGGGCAACTTTCCTCCGAAAGTTTCGTTTCTTCCAGGACATCAGAGGAAATTCAGTCTCAGAGGAAAATCTGCTGCTTCTGTTTCAGTCAGTTTCGTTTCTAACGAGATGACGGAACTCGGAAGAGAAAAAAAGACCGGCGTTAGTTGCTGTGATTGGACATCAGCAGCCTTTATATACAGCAGACTGATGCAGCATCACTACTTTCCCTGGCACTGATAGGAGCCTGCACTGGCATGACTGAGGTACTGTGATTGCATTTATTTGTTTTATTGGCGTATTTAGGTAGGCTACTAGCTAATTAATAACAAAAAAAGTGTTTTTGCTATTTTAAACACTGTGATCACATAATAGAGAAAATCTTTATTTGTTAATTTACTAAGTTTAAAAAAAATATTTTACACACTTTTGTCAAATTATATACAGATGATCTTATTTAGACTGTGTTTAATTGTATTTGCTGCTTTGTTGTTGTTTAATTCCAAAGTACAAATGCTTTGGAAGCAACAAAGTGAACAAAGAGAGCTCACAAGCACAATTTCAGTGTGCATCATCAACCACAGCCCTGGTACTGTAGCTGTTTAGTCTGTTTGAGAGGTGGGTGAAGTAGCTAAATCGTAAGATCATCTAGATTCAGGCTAAGTCACTTAAACACTTGAATTATTGATCGTTTCCTTGTGCAATACACTGTTACTCAGCAAAATGATCAGAACAAAACAAGAAATAAAACCTTGAATGACTCATAGTTCAAAGATTTGTTTCACATTTATATTTTCTTTGGTTTAAAGAGAGCACTATAAACCTAATTTGTAAACTAAGCAAAAGGTTTGCATGTGTTTCTAAATTGTTAAACCTTTGCTATCATCACACAATTATCTCAGTCATCTGATCCAGAGGAGTACAGTCTCCTTTCCCACATGGGTGTGGTTTACATCACACATTAAAAAGAATAAGCAAACAAAAGCATGCAATACTTGAAACAGAAATCAATCATCCTAATCCACATTCTACAACAATGCTGCGTTTGTAGCTCTGTGCCTTGTGGCCAAACTTCTCCACTTTGGTGGGGAAGACTAGCAGCTGTCCTGAATGTTTTGCTATTAATGTCATTAATCACCTTCCAGCTCATGGGTGCTACCTACTACAGTAAGTACTGCAGAAGCAGTGTGTGTTTATTTGAGTTTTTTTGCACTGCTTCTGTATTTTGATTTCATTTTTGTTAAATAAATAATGACACGGTGTAATATGTCACGTTTAGATGTTCATCTGAGGTTTTATTGACCTATTTTTAAAACCCATTAAGCCCCATAGTTCATGTGTGTTTTTTTATTACATCCAGATATATAAAACCTTAAAACTAAAAGTGTGACAGTAAGTTTGCACTGCTGTAACACATGTCACAATTTTCTGAATTTCTTACAGGAACCCGTTCTGGCATGGTGAATCCAAAGGCAAAGAAGAAAGTCCGGTGAATTGCTTTCTTTTTAATATACTGTAAACAGTAGGAGGCAGTAACTGTTCTCCTACATGCTGAGTAGACATTATATTAATAGGATTTGGGCACTAATGCCATTTTTGATTCTGCTTAAAGATCAGATTCTTTATTGATATCATTACTAACTCCTAGTCAGTTTCCTGTGGTCAAAATAAATTAGGGAATAAATATGTTTTCAGCATTAAAGCAAATGTGTGGAATCTATACATGAAGTAAACATTTTGAAACCAGATGGCCAAAATTATTTTTATACTCGACTTTAGTGTCTCTTTTTAATTAAATATTAATTTTTGTCTAATTTCATAAAGATGATTCTATTTAATTTAAAGTAAAGAACCTCATCTCTAACAATATCAGTCAAATAGTCAAATACGTGCATGTGCTTTGCTAACTTAGCTCTCAACCTTATCCTTACTAACATTGCATCAGCAGGACCAACATGGTTTTAATTTGCCTTCAGACTCTAGTTTCTTTGTGTTTAATGCTTTTACTTTGTTTAGGACTTCCTTCGGGGCCACAGCACCACCCATCATTAACTATCTGAAAGATATTCTACGGCGATATCCAGATGGTGGACAAATTTTGAAGGTTGGTGTAATGATGTAACAAAAACACACAACAGTTACTTTAGATAATAATGGGATGCTGTGCAAATAATAATAACAATAATAAAATGTAAATGACAATAGAAAGCGACGGGTTTATGAGATTTACTACATTTTGCAGTTCTCACAAACATAAAAATGATTAACAATGGAACAACTGAAAACAGTAAAAATTTAAACTGAGACATTTTATTATTTCATGAAAAAAATTGTCTCATTTTGGATTTGGTGAAATCAACATGGTTGAATAAGTTGGGACGGGGCAACATTTAATGAGGTTAACTGGTAAAAAGTCAGTAACATGATTGGACAGAGACAAGTGAAGGGGCAGAGGTTCACCAATCTGTAAAGAAAAAAACATGTCTACAAGTTGTAGACATAGTGTCAGAATAATATTCCTCAATGCAAAATTGTGCAGATTTTGATTATTTCATCATCTACTGTATATAGATTCAGAGAATCTGGAGAAATCTCTGTGTGCAAGAGATAAGGCCAAAAGTCAGTACCACAGCCACACAGGATTTTCAAGGCCTCAGGCAGTTCTGCAAAACAGGCATGATTCTCTCATGCAAACCACTGCATTAGCTCCAGAACACTTCCACAAATCACTGTTTGTGAACACAGGTCACAGTGCCATCCACAAATGTGGGTTAAAGCTGTAGCTTGCAAAGAAAAAGCCGAGTTCCTGCCCCAAGTGGAGGAGTTTAAGTATCTCGGGGTCTTGTTCACGAGCGACGGGAGAAGGGAGCTGGAGATGGACAGACGGATTGGTGCTGCGGATGCAGTGATGCGGATGCTGTACCAGTCCATCATGGTGAAGAGAGAGCTGAGTGTAAAAGCAAAGCTCTCAATTTACCGGTTGATCTACGTCTCTACCCTCACCTATGGTCATGAACTGTGGGTAGTGATCCAAGATCGCGGATACAAGCGGCTGAAATGAGCTTCCTCTGAAGTGTGGCTGGCCTCTTCCTAAGAGATAGGGTGAGAGGTTCAGCCGTCTGGGAGGGGCTCAGAGTAGAGCTGCTGCTCCTCCACATTGAAAGGTGCCAGTTGAGGTGGTTCAGACATTTGACAAGGATGCTTCCTGGGCGCCTCATGGGTGAGGTGTCCTGGGCATGTCCCACCGGGAGGGAGGAAGGAAGGAAGGAAGGAAGGAAGGATGGATGGATGGATGGATGGATGGATCATCTGCCAGAGTGAATAGAAGAGGGCCCATATGGCATATTATCATCACTATGCATGTCTGATGGTATGGGGGTGCATTAGTGCCTATGGAATTCGCAGCTTGCATATCTAAAGGCACCATCAATGCTGAAAGGTATACACAGGTTTTAGAGCAAAATGTTCTCAATGAGGTAATTTGTTTTGCAGGGCAGGCCTTGAATATTTTAGAAAGATAATCCTAAACTCCGTACTGCATCTAGTACAACAGCATGTTTTCACAGTAGAAGAGTCCAGCTGCTGAACTCGCCTGCCTGCAGTATGGACCTTTCACCCATTAAAAACATTTGAAAGTGAACCTACACATTAATTGTGTGAACACAGAAGAACAAGAACAACAATTATTTCTACATTTAATGAAAATGTCATTTATTTCTACATAACATTGTGACAAATCCAAAATATAAAACAATGAGCTTCATAATATGTACTGACTCTGTCCTTAGACCATCAGCTCAGATTAGAAAAAGCTCTATTTAATTGGCAAAATGGAAACATGGATGTTGGTGGAGGTGTAACTAAAATATGGTTGTAATTCACAGAAATCTCCCAGATTTTGTGCTGCTTGCAAATGATAAGAGCCTGCAAATTTTTGCTTTTTTGCAACCGACCATACTGAGCTGGCATTTTATCAGACAAAATATTAAAAAATATAATGCAGTACAATTCATCAGTTTTACCACAGAGTTAAATTTACACAATTATTGACCATTTTTGAAGCTTAAAACATTTTTGCCATTGTATGCTAAAGAACAAGAATGACTACATCATATACTCTGATTGGACACTTTGGACTACAGTGTCCAGTAAGTCTGAGTTAGACTGAAATGGACCCTTTTTTGTTTTTCCTCTGTAGACATACTTGCTGTGAGAAAGATCTACCAGCTTTCTGTGCAGAACTGTGTCAGTGGCAGCGTTGTACTGCCATTTTCTGCTCAAGGTTGTTTTTATTTGTCAACAGGAGCTGATTCAAAATGCAGATGATGCTCGAGCCACAGAAGTGGTTTTCATCCATGACGAGCGAAGCTATGGGACTGAAAGCCTTTGGACTGAAGAACTGGAGACATACCAAGGTATTCACTGAATAAAAGAAATATATTTCACAAAAACTATTATTTATTTACATTTAAAAGTAATAAATAGAGCCAATACATCTCCAGTTAAGAATGTCTGTCCGGGTTTGCTGGGAACTTTTTGGTTTGTTTTTATTTAACATTCTGCTTCCTTTGGGGGTCACGTCGAAAAGTGGAGCTACTCACTGTGGCAATCCCTTGTGACTAAAGGAGCAGCTAAAAGTAGCAGGTTCTGCTTGTTTCAGTGTGTAATTTCTCCCAAAGTATAGTGTGTGGATGTTTTTCCCCATATTTTTCCACATTATCAAACATTTCCTAGGTGGCTGTTTTTAGAAAGCCCTATAAAACTGGATTCTGATTGTAGACTACATAAAATATGTGATGTCACATGGTGGGACTGCAGTTCTGAATCCTCAGCTTTGGAATTTTGGCTGTCACCATCATTGTTTATTCAAGCTGTCCAAGGCCCTGGAAAAACTAGATTTCCAACAACAACTGATTGGAAAAACAAGTACAAAAATTTTCTCATTTTATTTATTTATTTTCTATTGTATAATTTTTTAATAGTAGTAATAGTGGGTCTTAGGTTGCTTATATTCTTTCATGTCTCAGGTGGTGCATAACAGGACAGATTACATTTTCTTAGTCTATATTTTCTGTGCTTTCTTGGATATTTGTGCTTTCAGAGACCAACGTTATCACTGTTAATGTGCTTCACTTAAAGGCATTGGTCATATAAGAAAACATGAATAACCTATGTGCATTTACAGCATCATTAAATAATATAGCTCCTGCTTCCTAACAAATTCCCACACTCACTTAATTCCATGTTTGTCTGAAAGGCAGAGCCTTGCAAAGTAAAAACTACTTGTTAACAAGCTACTGGCACTGTAATTCACTATGATAATGAATGTTGACTAGTGAAAACCAAATGTACTCACTTAATTAAACAGCCAAATAGTTTTATATGTATGTTCATGCAGCCCTCACCCTTAACACAGTTTAAACTTGCACAAGGTTGTTGAGCATTTTACTTTTGGAGCAAACCTCAGCTGTTCACAGCACTGCAGTTTTTAAAACTGGCTTCATTTTTCAACAATGGAGCTTTCAGCTTAATTATAATATGCAGATCAAGAGAGAAGATTTAGGATAGTCACTGTTAATATTGTCTCTAGTTACCGTTACACTCAAAGTGTTCTACATAAAATCCATTTGCATAGCAACTGAAAAGTGTCTCCTGTCTTCTGATTTCCTTTCTGGAAAAATCTCATTCAGTGCACGTTGGTATAGAGATTCCAGAGAATGTGTCACTAACACATAGATACCTAAAGCATAAGCCTTGAGTTTGTTATGTTTTTACGAAGGTCCTGCTCTCTATACCTACAACAATGCCGCATTCACTGATGAAGACTGGGAAGGAATTCAGATGGCTGGAAGGAGTGTCAAGCGTGATGACCCAAACAGAGTGGGAAGGTTTGGAATCGGCTTCAACTCTGTTTACCACATAACAGGTGAAACTATGTGTAGTTAGATCACAGATATGAGTAGTAATTTTTGAAAAGATAAACAGTTAGCAGTAACATATTTTTACTTTGTTCATAGATGTGCCAAGTATATTCAGTTCAGGCCACCTTGGCATGATGGATCCCCAAGAAAAAATATTTGGAGAGAGAAATGGAGGGTTTTGGTGGTCTTTGGATGATTCTGAAGACCAAGAAGTTCTGCTGAATATGCGTGATCAGTTTCAACCATTTAGAGATATAGTCTCACTTGTATGTGAACATGGATGGTCAAAAGTTGTCATGGAGGATCAGCACTTCAGTGGGACAATTTTTAGATTTCCTTTACGCAATGAAGCATCAGAAATTTCTGATAATCTGTATGACTCAAATAAAGTGGTTGAGCTTTTTGATAGCTTCATTGCAGATGCAGATTTGAGCCTCCTCTTCTTGAAAAATGTCACTTCCGTGTCCTTGTTACATATTAGTGAAGATGGAGCTGTTAACACCAGACTTGAAGTGAAATCCTCAGTCCCCACAGATGGTGTTTTGGAGCCAGAAGAGGAGTCAATCACTGAGGGTCTAACAAGGTTCAAAGTTATAACTGTGAGTTCAAAAGACCAAAAAGAGACAAAGTGGCTTCTGACAACATGTACCATGAAAGAGGGCGTTGCAGAAGATCTTGATTTGCTTACAAAGAAGTTGAGCTTTTTACCTCAAGTTGACCTGGCATTCCCCTGTGGTGAGAAGAGAGACTGTAGCCAGAGCAGACTGAGCTGCTTTCTCCCCCTTCCAAACAATGAATCCAATAAGACAGGACTCCCAGTTTATGTCAATGCATGCTTTGGCCTCACAGACAATAGAAGACACATCAAATGGCAAGAGGAAGACCAGAGACATGATGAACATGCTTTGTGGAATGAAATGCTGATGAAGAAGGTGTTTCCACAAGCATACATCAAGATCATTCAAGATGCCATTAAACTTGCCCAAAAATCTATCCTCCCTGTTTCCTCTGTGTACAATCTGTGGCCAGATCTCACTCAGATACAACACAAAGAAAAATGGCATGCTCTCACTCTGGATGTTTTTCATCACTTATTCAGACAGAACGTGGCCATCCTCTCTCTTGCTAAAGATGAAAGACAGTTTATCTCTCCATCAGAAGCTGTTTTCCCCTGCAATGGCCCAACAAGCACCAACATATTGTCTGCCATTAAAAGGACTTTAGTGTCATGTGGAGAAAATCTTGTCACTTTACCAGCTAGTGTTGCAAAGGCTATAAATGAGGCCTACCCAAACCCTACTACCCTAAAACATGTGACTCCAGCATTCCTCAGGGCCATTCTCCACAGGACCGGTGTGGATAACATCACTAAAGATGACAAACTCAGTCTTTTGGAGTACATTTTAGGGGATGAACAATATAAAGAACTTGAGGGTCTTCACCTCCTTCCACTCAGTGATGGCTCTTTCAGATATTTCACATACGAAGAGGAAGACACTGCTTTGATTGACAGCCATGAATGTCCAAGGTAGGGTTTCCATACATCTATCAATATTTAAAATAATGTTATATTCATTATGACTAAAGTTGCCATTTTTATGTGTTATTCACATATTGATTGTAACTGAATATTTGGAAGGTTCAGGAATATTTCTATACTGAATGAACTCCTAACAGTTTGACAGAATCCATTGCACTTTTTTATAGAGTCTTGCTGCCATTCTGTAAACCCTTCTTCATCCCACATGATCTGACTCCAGCCTGCAGTGCACATCTGAAAGAACTGGCCAGAAGAAGTAAGTGAAAGTAATTTTAAACAATACAGAGTCATTTGTACACAGCTACACATTTTAGCACACACATTTATTCTTATCTTTAAAAAACAAATCTTTTTGATCTGCTCTTCAGATTTCTTCAAGGTCACCAACATTGATGCATCCCATGTGGCTGAATATGCAAGACGATATTTGCCACCAGACTGGAAGCAGACAGGGAAAAACCTTGTTGCATGGGACAACAACAACAGTCAGCATCCACCTTCAGACTGGTTTCAAGAATTCTGGAGGTTTCTCAACAGTCATTTTAATGAGTTAAGTCCTTTCACTGACATACCTCTAATACCAGTTAGTCCTCTGTCTGGCAGTCAGACTGTATCAGTAGCAAAACTACAGCAGAGCACAACTCTGATCTTTCAGAAAAGTAAACAGCTGAGTTTGCCAGACCGAATAGCTCAGCTGGTGAACAAAGTTGGTGGCACAGTGGTGAGAGGAAATGAGTGGCTCAAGCATGTAGACCTTGACTCGTACGTGCTGTGCCCATCTCCAAGGAGTGTTTTGAAGGTCCTGATGAATTTAGATTTCCAGCATCTTATCACAGAACTCACATCTGCCTCTCACACAGCACACAATGAACTAAAAGATTATCTTTCTTATCTGGATTCTCTCTCAAAAACAGAGAAAGATTTTCTCTTGAGGTTGCCTTTGTTTCAAACCATGAAAGGATTCAGTGTTGCAGCTCAATCAAAACAAGCTGTGCTTCTGATCTCAGGCCTAACAGTACCAACAGAGCTCCCTATGCCTGATTCCATAATCCAGTGTTCTACTGAGACTGACCGCAGACTGTTACAGCTGCTCAAAGTTCATCTCTTGGACACCGCCGAAGCAGCCAATGTTCTTGTTGACAGCATAAGGAAAGGCGCTTGCAGCAGTGACAACACTAACAAAACAATGACTTGGGTTTTACAGCATGGTAAGGTGCTTTTCTCACAAAACGAATCCCTGAAATGCAGCTGTAAGGACTTGAGCTTCATTGAGGTGAATGGACAGCTGAAAAAGGCATCTGACTTTTTTGATCCAAGAATTCAGACTTTTAAAGTCATCTTTGAGTCAGACTTCTTTCCACCGCCTTCATACACTCATTCACTGCAGATGCTGGAAAGCTTAACAGAAATCGGATTACTGAATAAAGAGATGGATGTCTCACCTGAACATTTTCTACATGCTGCCACGCTGACTGACAAACTATACGTGAACTCACAAACCGAGGCCCTAAGAAGAGCTCAGGTTCTGTTGGAAATGTTGGAAAGTAATGATCTACTGACAAAGTTTTCTCACAGACAGCTTCATTGCCTCAAAATGCTTAAATGGATCCCATGTGAACAACCTGGAAGTGAGAAACAATTCAGTGATAAATCTCAGAAGTATTGTTTGTTTTGCCCAAATGAAATAAGACATTCTGTGTATAAGGACATTGTTGGACATGTAATGCCACTAACAGGGAAGCTCAGTGACAGAGTTAGCAACAGACTTGGTCTCAAAGACCTACCACCACCTGAAAAAGTGATTGAAAATCTGTCAGTCTTGAAATCAAAAGCACTGGAAATGGTTAATCCTGACACAGATGTAGACTTCAAAAGACAGCTGCACAGCATTTACAAACACATGCAAGACAATGTCTCTGTATTTGTTACAATGATGGGCAATGAGACATGTTGGCTATGGGCCCAGAACCAGTTTGTTGCACCCCAGGATCTGGTTCTTGAATACCCAAATAATCTAGATCTGAGTTCTTACATTGGGAAGGTGCCAAGTGAATTTTTGCCATACAGAACATTGTTCCAGAGGTTTGGCCTGAGAAAAGTACTTTCCAATGAAGACATTTTGGGCATTCTGTACTCCATCCAGCAAACAATTGAAGCAAGACAGCCGCCATTTGCAAGTTCCTCAGAGGTCAAAGTGTCAATAGAAATTCTCAACTGGCTCTGGAAAGAGAAGAAAACAGTTCAGGATGACATCCCAGTGCCAGTCATTGCTGATGGAGGAAAATTTACCCTTAAACCACGATCAACAGCTCTTTTCTGTGATGTAAGCAAAAATGGACTGAAAGAACTAAACTGCAGAGAAGAGGAAATTTATGTCATACATGAGGAAATCCCAAAAGCAGCGGCTGAATGGCTGGAAATTCGTTTTCTCAGTACCCACATCCTTGATCCAGAGGAGATAGGAATAGAGCAGTGTGGACAATCTGAACCAATAACAATGAGAATAAAAAACATTCTTAAAGAGTACGATGAAGACAGTGACATCTTCAAAGAGCTCATCCAGAATGCAGAGGACGCTGGGGCAGATGTTTGCAAGTTCTTGGTGGATTTCAGAGTACACAGAGATGCCCCCGAAAGCCTGATTGACCCTGACATGGCTCTTTGTCAGGGACCTTGTCTTTGGGCTTTTAATAATGAGCAGTTCACAGCAGAGGATTGGAAAAATATTGTCAGAGTTGGCTCAGCCTCAAAGGAAAACAAAGCAGAAAAAATTGGAAAGTTTGGACTTGGATTCAACACTGTGTATCATGTGACAGATGTCCCCTCCATCCTTAGTGGCAACACTCTTCTCATACTTGATCCAAATGTTACTCATCTCACAAAGCATATCAAACATAAATCAAATCCTGGAATCAAGCTGGATCTCTCTCAACAGCGACTCTTTCATTGTTTTCCTGGTCAGTTTGGATCATATGAAAACATTTTTGACTGTAATTTCACCAGAAAAAGTCCTCCTGAACCCTATCCAGGCACTCTGATCAAACTACCTTTCCGAAGTGAAGAAGAGGCTGCCAAATCAGAAATAAACCCAAAAGTGTATGAAAAACCCCATATCCTTGATTTTCAACATCTCTTTTCTAAAAACTCACAAACCCATCTGCTTTTTTTAAAGAACATCATTACATTATCCCTCCAAAATATCCCACACAATGGATCAACTCCACCAAGAGAAAATGAAATAGAGACCATCTTCTCTGTGTCCAAAACCACTGTGAGTGCAATGGAGATTCCTGATGACACCAGTGTGTCCAAGCAACGTCATGCTGAGAAATCACTGATGAAACTTGATGGTAAATGCAAAGAGGTGATCAATTGCTGCAAAATCAGCATTGTGAAAATATCCAGTCAGCAGTCTAATGAAACTAAACTTCAGTTCTGGCTCCTGTACAACTGCTTTGGGACAGATGAGTCCTTTAAAATGGCCATTCACAAAAACAAGCAGGCCAGTTTCTCTTTGCCCATTGGAGGGATTGCTGTGCCTTTGCAAAACGATCCAGAAACTGGAAAATTCACCACATTACAAACAGATCTTGTTGGACAGGCCTTTTGCTTCCCTCCTCTTCCCATTCACACGGGTCTTCCTGTCAATGTAAATGGCACATTTGCTGTGACAAGCAACCGAAAAGGTCTGTGGGAAACTGGAGTGAAAAATGACTGGAACAAAGCTCTCCTTCAGGATCCAGTAGTGACAGCATATGTTACTGTACTCAAGGCACTAAAGAAAATGTCAGAAGATAAGCAGCTGGTGAGTTACTGTTATCACACCTTTTGGCCTGAGAGAGAGAAAGTGACTGAAACTTTCAAGCCTTTAGTGGATGCACTTTACTCAACCATTGTTGATGACTCTGTTGGTCCAGAGCTCTTTAGTGATGGAGAACAATGGTTCTCAATGAACAATGCCATATTTCTTCATGAGAGCATTGAAAATGATGAAAAGATTGGTGACCTTGCAGTGCAAGTTTGTCAGAAATATGCAAAAGGACCCAATCATGTTGTTCCTCTTCCACTTTGGCTGAGAAATAGCTTCAAACAGGCTGGCCTAGAAAAGGTTTTACAAAACAGGACCTGGAACTGGGAGAAGTTCTACAGAGAAGCAGTGTTTGGTAACCTAACTACAATGGACTCGAAGAGTAGAGATACCCTTGTGCTGCATGCTATTGACCTTCATATCAAAGAAATTGACAATCTGCTGCTCTGCTATCCATGCATACCCACAAAGGGTGGACAGCTCCAACATGTCAGGAAACTTGTGAATCCTACAGGGAAAGTGGCCTGTCTTTTTGAACCAAACGAGGGACGCTTGCTGGATGGATCCGAAAATGACTTCAGATCTCCAAAAAGGATTCAGCGTTTGTTGGAACTTGGTATGGCAAATGATCATCTCCCATTGGAAGACATCACAGAGAAAGCAGGCACGATTAATAAAACCTGGAGCATTGACAAAAAGAAAGCATTTGTCGACTTGAAGTGCCTATTTGAACTGATGAAGAATCACATTTATGATGAAGACTCTCACCACTGGAAAACACTCAGGACAACTGCATTTCTTCCAGCATATTCACCTGGTGATGCAAAAATGGAAGGAAATGTAACACTTAAAAGGCCCACTGATGTTTTTAGTGACAAATGCTCCCTTCTCGTTAACATGACACAACCAGTGCTGAATAATAGTAATTTGAAAATACACCACAGTGATCCAGTCCTAAAGATCTTGGGCGTGAACAGCACCCCGAAGCCAGAGGTGGTGCTCCAGCAGCTGCATGAAGGAAGCAAACAAGCACACTCCATTGACAGATCCATGCTTTACAAAATAGCATTTGAGTGCTATACGTGTCTGGATCAGTGGATCTGTGACTCTGGAAATACCACTTACATTTCACAACAAGCAAGTTCATTTCCATTCATCCTCATTGGTGATACATTTGTGAATGTTGATCATGCAGCTGAGAACGGGCAATTTGAAGCAAAGCCCTATCTCCATGTACTTCCAGCTGCCTTCACAAGCTTCAGGAACCTCTGGAAATGTATAGGTGTTGAAAAACAATTCACGATCACTCAGTTTCTAACTGTGTTGCAGGAATTAAAAGCTCAACATGGAAACAAGCCCCTAACAAAGAGTGATCTCTCAGTTGTCTTCACAATTTTAAACAAAGGGATTTTTGAGGCCAAATTGAAAATCACGGATGACTGTCTGATACCCAATGAGCATGGAGTTTTGCAACCTGCAAATGAGCTGTTTTACAATGACAGCCCGTGGATGCCACTCACTTCAGGTGTCACATTATGTCACGAGAATATCCCACGAGCTATGGCTCGCCACCTTGGAATCAAAACAACAAGGCATCATACTCTGGAAAACCACATAGTTGATGACCTTTCACCATTTGCTTTTGACTTTGAACAGCAGGAACAGCTGACTGTTCGTATTAAAAACATAATTTCAGCCTATCCATCAAAGAAGGATATCCTTAAAGAGCTCATCCAAAATGCTGATGATGCAGAAGCAACAGAAATTCACTTCATCTGGGACAAAAGACAACATGGAAAAGAAAAAACATTTGGGAAGAAATGGAACAATCTCCAGGGTCCAGCACTTTGTGTGTTCAACAACAAAGTGTTTTCTAATGCTGACATTAAGGGAATTCAACAGCTGGGAGAGGGAGGAAAGCACAGAACCCCAGGGAAGATAGGCAAGTACGGAGTTGGATTCAACTCTGTTTACCATCTGACTGACTGCCCTTCGATCCTTACAGGAGATGAAGTACTTTGCATTTCTGACCCCAATCAAAAATACATTGAAAATCATTCAAATAACCAGCGATATGGCATTGGCTATAAACTCGCTGACACTTTCAAAGAAATGTACGTAGATGTCTACAAATCCTTTCTTCCAGACAAATTTTCTCTTAAAGACGGCACCATGTTCAGATTACCTCTGAGAATGGGTACAAATGCAAATACCTCCAAAATATCACAGCAAGGAGTCACTGACCGCGACATGAAAGAACTGTGCTCTGCCCTGTCTGAAGATCCTGTAGGACTAATTCTCTTTCTGAAAAACATTTGCAAAATCAAAGTCCATGAAATCAGTGAAGATTCACAAGAACTTAAAACCATCTTTGAGGTTGAAAAAACTCTGCCACAAAGAAGTCGTGAAGAAAAAGATGCTTTTGTAAAACATCTACAAAATGCACTGCAATCAGACAAAACAGCAACACCGCACAAGACTTTCTATGAAACTGTGATTTCCACCTCAGATAAAAGACAAAGTAAGTGGATTGTTGCAGAACAATTTGGCTCCTTCAAAGACAGCTTTGAATTAAAACTATCAGAAAAACTTCCCCAAGCATCATTAGCTGCACGTGTGAACACAAAGGGATCCAGCGTTGTGGATTTTAAAGGAGAAGCCTTTTGTTCACTTCCTTTGCCAGGGAAAACTGGACTGCCAGTACATGTCAATGGAAACTTTGAGGTTGATTCTGCCAGGACAAGCCTTTGGAAAGAAGATGGGAAGAGTAAGAAATCAGGCTGGAATGAGTCTTTGAAACAGCACGTCATTGCTCCGCTTTATGCAGATCTCCTGCATTACATCAGGCGCAGCATTGCAGTCAAGAAAGTTTTCTCGAAAGTAAGAAAACTTACTTTAATAGAAAATACTAACTCATGTTTCAATACAGAATATTTGTGTTTTTGGCCAACTGTGTCCAAAGATGTTTACCCAGACTGGCATGAAATGATACATGAAGTATACAGATCATTGAAAGAAAAAGGCCTTGATGTAATCCCTGTTATGACGACCATAACACGTATAACTACATATAGAGAAATTAAACAGCACTCTTTTGACTGGAGTAATGTCAGTGAAACAGACTCAACTGAGGCACCTTACTTGACAACCTTGGGAAATTTCCAGCTGAATAACATTTTGGAAGATCTTGGAATGAAGCTGGTTCCTTATTCCGCAAAGATGCAGAGGATTTGGACAAGTTTCAGATCTGCTGGGGTTGAAGTAAAAGAGGTCAGTCCCTCCACTGTGCAGACTTTCCTACGAGCAAAACCTCTAAATGATCCAACCCAAACAGATGAGGATTTGCCTTTACCCATAAGTGCTACTTTGATCAAAGATGAGAAAAGATGTTCAGAGCTCCTGAGTTTTTGTTTAAAAGATTTCTCCTCAGAAAAGGTCACCCAGGACAATGCCAGTTTGCTCGAAGGCCTTCCACTTCTTCTCACGAAAGATAATGTTTTGAAAATGTTCAGCTCCCAAACACCAAAGTGGATATCGAGGTATGCAAATCTTTTCTTTGACTACAAGGATGAATTTTCAAATTATAAGATCAACATTTGGCACATTGAGCTTCTTCAAAGATTAAAACTTGTCAGAAATATGACATTGCCCTGCTCAGAGAAATATCTGAAAACATTAATTCAGCATCTTCTTTATGACTGTGACATTGATCCACACAGTGGTTTTCATGTCCCCAATGAGAAAATATTGAAGTGGCTAAAATTACTTTGGAAGTTCATAATGAGTGAAATTAAACTACCAACATCTAGAGATGACGAGTCCAGTCTTACACTCAGTGATGTAAGGAAACTCTTCAGCAACTGCTATATTTTACCTGTTGTGTGTCCAAGGTTGAACAACAAGCACTTCCTGCAAACAATGAAACACATGTCAAGTGTTGTGTTTGCCTCAGAAAAACACAAAGACATATCAGGCATCCTCTTTAAACTTGGTTTTATGACTTCTGATCATGTATTCTTCTCTGAGATGGATCGATGGATATATTCATGTCTACAAGATGAACTTCTCGATGTAGATGATGAAAGCTCAGTGTTGGATCAAGTGTACAACATTAATTGCTCAGAGTTTTCCCACCTTTCAAATGATGATATGAAAGAGTTTCAGATGTTCCTGCAATCAGGATTATCCAAGTCCAAAGACAATCAAGAGTATGTGAGGAAACTCAAATCCTTACCAATATTTGAAACAACACAAGGTGAACGAGTGAGGATTGATGGACCTAAGAAGGTTTTCATCCTCAAAATCAAATATTCAGTCATATTTCCAGATTTGTTCAACCTACCTACAAACAGCAGCATTTTTCTGAAACACAACTCTGAGAACTACATGCTGTCAGAAACACTCAACATTCAGGTCCTGGATGATTTGCAGTATTTCATGAAGTTCATTCTGCCTGCTGTACACCAACTCACAGAAACACAGATTCTTCACAGCCTCAAACTGTTGCTGTCACTAGATTATTCGTTGAAGGAAAGAAAAATTATCATCTCCTCACTGAAGACGGTGAAACTGATTCGCAGTTCTCAAGGTAGACTGGAGCCTGCATCATACTACTTTGATGAGAGTGTGGAGCTGTACAAACGAATGTTGCCCCACGAGAGATTTGTTCCTGAGACATTTTGGTCTGAACTGTGTGAAGGAGATGACTACACAACAGAAAAAGCAAAAGAGCTGGTCAGAGAACTTGGAAGGAAGCATGTTGTGTCAGCGGACGAGATAATACATTTTGCACACCAGCTGGAATCAGAAGCAAAAGTTAACAGAAGACTCAAAGACATGAAACTGAAATCATCATTACTTTTCAGGGAAGCCTTAAATAAAGCATGTGATCCCAAAGACAACAACGAAAGGTTGCTGGAAAGCATTGCTGACATCAAATTCATTTTTCCAGTTATGATTCGAAAAGAACTGTCCAACTACCACCAACCATTTGCTCCTGAAGGAACTACTGTTAAAATTAGAGGCTCGTTGATTGAGAAAAATCCAGAGCATCAAGATTTGATTTGGACCTCCATGCCAATTATAGACCTCCCAATTATAGACCTACCATTTATGTCACAAGGTCTTCAGAAAATGATAAAAAATGTTGGAGCTCATGAAGAACCACCTCCAAACTGTGTTGCCAGTAACATAAGAAACATCTGTCAGTTACCATGTGAAACTGACCAGCTGATCAAAACACGAGCTAAAGTGTTCAGAAGTTCCTACGCTTACCTGCAAGAAAAAAGATTTGAAGGAAACCAGCTGACTGGTCTTCCTGTTGTGTTGGTTGAAAAAGACACAAAACTTGTGACGGTTGATGACGTGTGTCTGTCGCTCTCCTATGATCGTGACTTCAGACCATATCTGTACAAGATTACTCCAGAAGATGCAATGTATGCACCGTTCTTTCGGAAAATTGGTGTGAAGAAGAAAGCTACTGCAGAGCAATATTGTAATGTTTTGGCAGCAGTTTACGCTGATTCCTGTGATAAACAAAAACTACATTCAAACCAGCTGAGAACTGTGAAACGAGCTGTTGAGCAGTTGTTTAAGTTAATCAGTGCTCAGGGAAACCAGAAGCTTCTTGAAAATGTTGAGACTCTGTATCTTCCTGCAGTAGATGGTAAATTATACCCATCATCCACACTCTGCTACAACGACACAGTGTTTGAGACCAAAAGGTTGGAAGAAGCGCTGGAGAACAAGTTCCTGCTGCTTCAGAAACTCAGTGAATGTCATTTGGGCAACGACAAATACAAGCATCATCAGCTGTTGCAACTGCTGCCTCAGAAATTTCAGCCAAAGATGCTGTCTGAGTTCACAGAGGAAAGAGTTGTGGAATCAGAGATGCAGCTTTGTGAACTTGAGACTGGCTGTGAATTTAGTGGATGGTTTGATAAACATCTCTCCTCAGGAGCCTTTAAATATGGATTCATTTGTCTTATTAGAGAGAATTCTCAAGGCAAAATAACACAAGAAGATGCCACTAAAATGTGTGAGAAGACTTTTGGCAGTATACAAATTTTGTGCTGCAAAACTTTGGAAACAGCTCTCTGGCTCAATAAACAGCCCCTTCCCAAAACTGATGAAGAAACAGATGTTTTTGTGAAACGAGAGCAACAAGGGTGTACCTTTTACTTAAAGCACAATGATGACATGGCTCTCAAAGTGATAAATGAAGTCATCATGACACTGACAAAAGAGATTAATGCTCTTTTAGGAAACAGAATTGCATCGGTTCACCTTCCAGTGCTGGGACAACTCCTCATGTGTGACGATCTGCAAGATGTTCGGAAAACTTTGGCTAAACATCAGATCCGTGACAGTGCTGAAACTGAAAGTTCCTCTTTTAGTCCAGCAGCCCCTGGGACAGAGGTTCCAGAAGAATGGCATGATTGTTTGGACATGAATGTCCTCAACAACTTTGAAGAGGGGGAATATGTTGGCTACAGCATTGATGACAAGTACATTTATGCAGTTATTGTTGAAGAACTGCCTGGTCACAATGGACGATATTCATGGAGATACAAAATAGAAGTAGGAGAAGATGAGCCCATTGAAGTCAGCTGTGTTGATCTGTTTCAGTTTAAACGAGAAAAGAAGGTAAAAACAGAAAGGAGGAAATGCATGGAGCCAGGACCACAGAAGAAGACGCTAAAACCAGAAGAAAACACTTGCATGGAGCTGGAACCACTGACAGGAGCTGTGCCACATTCTTCTGAATCATCAACAAATTCTTTACCAGCCTCTGTTGAGGAAGCTAAAAGGGAAATTGATAAATGTTTGACAGAGATCTGGAGGCTTCCTGAGGAGGAGAGGCACAAAGCCATCAAGAGGCTGTACCTCAGGTGGCACCCTGACAAAAATCCGGATTGCCAGTCTCTCGCCAATGAGGCATTCAAATATTTACAGAATCGAATTGATGAGCTCAGCAAACCCAAAGCTGCAGGCTCGACCTTTTCAAGCAGAAACACAAATTTCAGAGGCTTCTATGAAGAGTGGAATCAGGAGGCCAGGTATCACAGAAATAGTCGAGAGAGGTTCTCTAGAGGCTATAGAGGTTTCCATTCCTACAACTTCTGGACCCACAATGAAAATGTCCCAAGGCCAGACAGAGAAGAGGCCAGGCGCTGGTGTAGACAGGCTCGCTGCGATCTCAATGCAGCTCACAAAGACACTGGTGGAGGGAGCACAGAGTGGTGTCTGTTTAAGGTCCATCAAGCAGTAGAAAAGTCTCTCATAGCAGCATGCTATAAAAGAAATGGACAACGCCCCAACAGCAGCTCAATTTCAGCCACTGCTGCACAAGTTTCCCGCTACAGCCTCCAACTGAGAGATCTGCCTGAGATTGTGAAAAACCTGCAGACACTCGGGGTGGATCCTAAAAGGACTCAATATCCCAACTGCCATCCATATCCTCACATACCAAACGGACAATTCAGATCAGAGAATGAAATGCTGGCACTGAACAAGGCATCTGAGCTCCTTAATAAAATAGAAGCATATGTGAATTAAGGATTTAAAACAAGGTATTGGTCAGTGTAACTGGTTTTCTACATGTTAAAAGTAATGTAATGTAAAGTGTAAAACTGAAATATTATTTAACATCAGAAAGAAAAAAGAAAACTTTTATTTTACTTATTTGTCTCACTTCTCATACTCAGTACTTATTATTATGTTATGGTGTGCATGTATATGTAAACACACTGAAGAAAATTGTAAGTACTAAATTACTTTATTTTGGATTCTTGTCATTTAAAGCTGCTTATTGGTGATATCGATATATTCTGTGTTATGAAAATGAAAACATCAGATGTTCTTTGTAAGTCTTGTTGACACTGTTGACTACTCTCTGAGATCAAAACAGTCACTCAGTGAATTTCTTACTGTTTGTTAAAAACCTGCCTTGGATCAATATACTCACTGTATGCTTGTAATGTAAATGCAAATATGCAGTTTTGGTGTTTTAAAGTTATGACTATTTGCTGAGAGACAGTATAACTACCGCATACTGATTTTTACTTGTATCCAGTTTTGTCTTCTGAAAAACTTAAAATCTTTAAACTTAAATCCACATTGCAATTGGGGAATTTTTGTTTTGTTTTCCTTTTTTTTTTTTTAAATATTTGCTAGCAGAAAGATCTGAAGAGGACCTTAAATGATGTCTTTAATCATTTCTCCTCCCATGTAATTGGGACTTTTTTGTCTGATTAGTTAAACAGACCAAATTCTCCCTCTTTAAGTGTTTCCAAGTCTGGTCATGTCTCTGGACATGCATGTGGATGGTTAGAAACAATATTTACCCTTAAATGTCAATGTGATATAAAAGAAAATGCATCTAGAGAGTCACAGACCAAAGATCTGATCAATAACAGACAAGCCACTCACTGTGGAAAACCTTAGCCATATTTATTTTATCCAACACTGTAACACTATGATAAAATAAGGAAAAGCCTAATAGGTTCCTTTATGTATTGGACAGATCTGTTAGAAACAGTAACAAGTGCTTCACTGTTTAACATCACTCCTAAAACCTGGTTTACTTTTTATGAACAACTGATCAGACGTTCAGTAACCAATGAAGAGAAAGGCTTCAAGTTAAAAGAACTTTTTTTATTCATTATGAAATCATGTTATGAAAATAATGACAACTAACCATATATCAGACAAATGCATCTTTCCATATGTTAACAACGTTTTGCTGTAAAGGCTGTGACATCTCCGCCATCACCAGAGCATAACTGTGTTCTGTTTGTGCTTGGCGTGTACTTCACCTCATCCTGCTGTTGTTTCATACCATAAAAATGTCTACAAGGCTTTTCACGTCTCCTTCCAGTGTTTCCACATGAAAATCCTTTGCAAATAACCTTCTGTTTGTAAGGGAGAAGTTCACATATATACCAGATTTAGTCTTTGTGTTCTGCTTCCTGTTGTCTAATCCTTCAATCAATAATTTACACAAAATCTGTACATACTTACAGCAGGCTGATGCCTGTTTCTGAAGGGTTGTGCACATAGAAAAAAGAAGCAAGAAAGTTGACGTGATACGATGGGAGGTCAGGGTGTTATGAGCATATTAGACACTTGCCTTAATGACAAATGTAACCCAACAACTTTCAGTCACTCAAAATGAGTCTGACATTCTGCAACAAAAGCCACACCCACTTCTTCCAGTCTTTTGCTATAAAACACACACTCGACACAGCTGACAGGGACGCACATTAAAATATTTATGGAATGAATGAGTGTGTGTTTGTAATGGCTGATGTTAGGATCAAGTATATTTATCTTAGCCAAAAAGATGCAAACCTTTGGGTACGATAAGAGCGAAATTTGCTATTTCTAACCTCCATCTGCATATTTACCCCCCCCCCCCATATCCAACAGCTGATAAACTCCAGCTGGGCCTGGAACAGACGTCTGAAAAAAATACTTAAGGCTTTTATCGTTTAGCACGTTATTCTTCGACTGATCGGCACTTACTGTATGCAGTCATTCATCTTTCACATCACTCATATTGCATTTTTGTTCACATAAAACTCTGTTACACATTTCAGAATTAGAAAACGATGAGACTGAGTTACCACAGCATTATGTGGAAGCTACTGGCACTACAAACTAAAGCACAAATGAGCGAAAAAGAAAATAACACGAACTGCTCCTCCTTCTCCTCGGACGCCGCTGCTGTGTGCTTCTTTATTGTTGCGATAACTTGATCTGTACTGAGCTGCAGAATAAAAATCTGGGGTTCATTTCAGGGTGCAGCTGCTCCTACAGGTGTAGCGGCAAATCCCGTGAAAAGCATTGGACCAGTAATGGTGCAGGAGGCTGAACATGAAACGTGTCGGAGGTCATTCGAGTCAGGGTTTGGGTACTGGCATCAGTTCTCTTCTATGGCACAAGTGTTTGGCAAACACAGTTAACATTCAACATTTTTGAGATTGACAAAATAAATTATGTCAATGGCACACCGCTGTATCATACCGTAACCACCTGCTCTGCCGCTCTCAGGCGTCCTGGGTTTAGATGAGGTTTTGTCATACATACAAAACTCACTTCAATAACACAAGAATGCCCTTTAAAAAGTTATTTGCTGAGACCAGAAATTGAGAGAAACAGGCTTGAGGTTTGTGTCCAAGTTTTGCATCCATGTTTCTTTCACATTTTTCCTGCACGAGTAGAAAAAAAAAAGCGGGCAGATCGCTTTTGCACAACCGAAGCCATCCAGAGATCGAGCCTGCAACTGCTACAAGCCCCTGTAGATGCTTGTCCTGCTGTCTCCTGTAGTGTCATAAAGCCACATAGGGTAGTGGGGGTCAACCCTGCCACAATTAGCTCCTCACATGTTGTAAGCCACATATATGGGATCCAGCTGGTCAGCCAGGAATCCATCTCTGAGGTGCATGCGTTGTTTCTCCCCTCTGGAGTTGATGGGGATGACGCCGGGGTCTACCACCACCACCACCCCTACGATGAGGTAGTGCTCCTCCAGGACCACATTGGTGACCAGGGCCACCAGGTCGAGGGCCTCCTGCTCAGATCCCTCCAGTTCTACAACCACCACGAGCAGGTTGGTCCATGTGAACACCGCACTGGAGAGAGGAGGAGGAGGATGGTGGATGAAAGTAAATACAGAGAAGTCATGTAGAATTCATATTTCTTCGTCATTTTTAAAATTGATCAAGTAAATAAATCTCTGTTGTCATATTGACAACTAGCGACTAAAGGTGTTGTAGGTTTCTCACCATTCAGCTATGCTCTTGTGAGAACAGATAACAGAGGTCTCGATGTCAATTGGGTGATACCTCATCCCCCTCAGCTCCAGAGTCTCATCAAGAGAGCCCACCACATAGAGGGCGTCGTGACGCTCTGAGACACACAAACACCCACAGTCAGACTGTTCAGTTTACGTTTTGATACTAGAAAATACTTAAATTAGCTTTCCGTGGAAAGATTGCAGACTTTAAGTTAGACTAAGCATTGGTCACTCACCTCCGCTGGCATCGGTCAGCTCAGTGCGCCGCAGGAAGCCCAGGTAGCCGGTCCTTGCCCAGACTGTCTGAGTGTCTCCGAAGCTCAGCTTGGTGTTGAAGTGGTCAGCATGCAGCGCCTCCTCCCCATAAACTGTGTAGTATCCTGTGGCATTGTGGGGACTGCTCACCCAGATCTGATACACATATTAGTTACAATTGGTGACTGTTACATTCAGAAGCACACACTTTGCTCTTTCTTCTGGTCAAAGTTCTGAAGTGCTACAAACCCAATATGATGAGTCACAAGCTGCGTATTCCTCATGCTGATCCCATTAAAGGGTATCAAGTATAAAATCGGTGCCAAATCAACATACAGATCTATTTGTTGTGGTGACCTCTTGAAATAAGGGAGAAGCTGAAAGAACCCTGCAAACTTGTTCCAAAAAAAACAAAAGCCAAGTAAATTAATCACATTAACATTGAACTGCTGTTCAGCCTAAAAGGTCACTTTGTGTAGCTTTTACACAAATTTCAGCAAGATGTTTTAAAAAGCAGCACTGATATGTAAATAGACATTTGCTTCTACTGTGCTGAATGAATTCTGCTGCTAAAAATAAAAAAACAAAACACCTTAACTCTAAGATGTTTTTAGGTTATTGCAGAAAGCGACTGTAACCTGCTTTAAAGGGGACTGAATAATAAGTGGTTTTTCTTATTGTCTAGAGGTTGCCTTAAAACTGCACCCACAGTCTGAGCAGCGCCCAGACTGCTGCTCCACTTGATCACCGGTGTTATCCAGCATGGTGCCATCTACGCCCACAGCAGCAGGGGAGGGGTTTTCACGGTCCTACAGATGATGGGAGCATCTGAGAGACAAACATGACATAATTATTGTTATTTTTTGTGGGGGAAACGCACTGTTTAATCGATGCCCCCCCTGCTTACTGACCAAACAGTTTTATCGCTGTTTCAGGTGAAATATAAGCCGGATATCCTTCATCGGTTTTTGGGCATGTTGTATAGGTTATGATCGCATTAGCGCTCCTTGTCGGCCAAATAGGCGACAACAAGACCTGTGCGAATATAACAAGTATGTGCACTAGCTTACTTAGCAGCCTACCAACTATTGTAGGCCGTGGTTGGTTTTAAACAATGCGGAAGATATTTGAGGACGCAAGCAGCACACAAACAACAATTTCACATACCGTTCTCATCCTTCCTAAGCAATGTGCTTGAATGTAAGTACTTTTCGTGCGAACGCGGTAAAAACACCATATTAACAAGGGTTAAATAACGGCGGAACACTGTCGTCTACATTTTATCGTTTTCCTTTGAGATGATGCTGCAGCCCGTTTTCTGATAAAAACGGGCTGCAGCATCATCTAGCGAGCGGCGGGACAACTGTCCTCACGGGGAAGCTCTGAATGAGTTTCACGAGATGCTCTGAAAGTTTCGTTTCACTCAGAACATTTGAAGAATGTGGCTGTTTTTGTTTATTTCGGTTTCGTTTCTAACAGAATAAGGGCGAAAATGAGACAAAACCTGAGCAGAAGTCCACGTGCCACGCTGTGATTGGCCATCAGCAGCCTTTATATAAATCAGACTGATGTAGGATCATTACTTTAACTGGACCAGATGGGACCACTCACTTTCATAAGCGAGGTACTATGATTTTAATCTTTTAATATCATTGGTATTGCAGTTACCTACTTAGTATAATGTACTCCTTAAAGGATGTACAGATATGTACAAAGTGTGGCTCTTTAATAGTTTAATAGTTTAATTATTTATATAGCACATTTAATTACAACAGAAGCGTTGACCAAAGTGCTGTACAAGAATGCAACATACATAATAAAACAACTTAGAGTATTCATAGTTTAGTTTGCATAGTATTGCATTGTATCTAAAAACAGTGCAGCGTGTAGGTAGCTGATATTTGATTTTTTAAATTCTAGCTGATTAACAGGAAGTTGGCTGCTATTCAGCGATCGTGTATATTTCCTTCCTCTTAGAGGCCACCCAAACACATGAGATATCAATAAAAAGCCCAGAATGTCCTCTATTTAGTACATCAGGACTTAGTGGGATATCTCAAATAAGTCAAAAGATATAGACCAAAAAACAAATGTCTATTACAGAGGACATAAACGAATAGGCTGGTTCTCAAGAGGATATGTTATATGACTTTGTTCTGCTCACAATACCCTGAATTTCTTACAGGAACCAACCCTGGAACAATGAGTCTGAAAGCAAAAAAGAAAGCTCGGTGAGTTACTTTGATTTTACTTTAATGTTATGTATACATTAAAAAATGTATACAAATAGTAAATGTATACAAATAGTTTATTTAAATCCAGGTTGAAGACTCACCTATTCTCAGCTGCATTTGAATAAAGCACCAAATCCACACTTTTAAGCTTAAATTTCAAAACTTACACTAACTACTGATCTTATCTATTTCTGATTTTATCTGTTTTGATTTTATATACTGTTTTGTTTGTTCGTTAAGCTTAAATTTCAAAACTTACATTAACTACTGATTTTATCTACTGTTCTGATTTTATCTGTTTTGATTTTATATACTGTTTTGTTTGTTTGTTTGTTTGTTTGTTAAGTGGGTTTAGAGCTCTGGGTAGCTCCCCAGCTGGGTCTAGACTGGGTCTAGAGAGTATTTTAAATTCAGGGAATTTAAAATAGAAAGTAGCTCGTCCACAGAAGGACTGGTAGCTCCCCTTACGATAAGGGTTCAGATCGCGCGAACAGGTGTGAAATGTGTGTGTTTAGTTAGTTTGTTTGTTTGCTTGTTTTAATCAATTTTAAATCATGCTTTTTATTTGTTTTTGTTTCTAATGTCTCTGTAAAGCACTTTGAATCACCTTGTTGTTGAATTGTGCTATACAAATAAATTTGCCTTGCCTTGCCTATACAGTTCTTCCTACTGTATATAAAACAATAGGAAATACTGCTATGCACTTCCTACAGAACAGTATTTCTGTAGGAAGTACTGTACGCAAAAAATGTGTGGCTCTATAGTACTGTAGGAAGTGCTGATACATATTAATATGATTTTTGGCGCCAATGTTATTTTCTCATTTTACTTGTAGGTCAAATTATTTATTGAATTGAATTACTGCTCAGTGTGTAATTATTTGAATCACTATATGAAATGTTTTTAATAATCTTTGAGTGCACATCTTCATTCATCTCCATTTGTAACCAGTTCCCTACAATTACATACTAAATGCAAAGTTCGTATTCAACGTTTTATCATCCAAATTACATCAAGTACCTGCCCCTTTTCAATTTATTGTCCCATAAAGTATCTTCTGATTTCATCACAAGCTGTTATCTGATTTAAAGTTGAGAACTTTATGGCTAAGAATACAAGTAAAATACACAAGCTTGTTTAATATTAGCTCTTTCCTATAATCAGTGTATCAGGAGGACTCACTTTGTTTTAAATTAAATTCAAACTCGGTGCTTTTTAATTTCTCTGCTGATACTGTTGCTTTTTTATAGGACTTCTTTCGGGGCCACAGCACCGCCCTTCATTGACTACTTGAAAGATATTCTACGTCGATATCCAGATGGCGGACAAATTTTGAAGGTTGGTGTAATGTTTTGCCAAAAGTCCATTTCATCAGTTACTTCTTAAAGTACTTCATGGGGTTGCAAAAGGATTTTCAGTCCTTTAGAAATCCGGTTTCAAAACTGTCCCTTGGCTCTGATCAGTAAATGCTTTCCTAATGATTGAATTGTCTCAGTTACTCATTTTGACATTTTGTACCTTGCTGATAAAAAAACATGAAGTCCATTTTGTAAATAACTTTTAAATAAATCATTATGTGATCATTTAAACTGTCACAAAGGAGGGTTATCTAGTCTGTGCTAACGGGCTAACTCCTTGTTATTAAAAAACACTATTTTCACAGTAAGATACACCATTGTGCACCCGGTTTCCAAAAAATAACAAGATAATGACAGCAAAAAAAACACTAAGATTGTGGCCTCATAACAGACGTCAATGACTAATGTCACTGTGGTTCTGTCCAACTTTCATAGTGTGAAGAACTCATAAACTAATTTTGACCAAATTTCACACAAATGGATACGTTTTAGGAAATGATGATATTTTATATCCAAAGGGTCAAATTTCTGGTTTACAGTAACATAATATTAAAAAAAAAAACACTTTTCTGGCTATTGTTCAATACTGCAACACTAATCCTGGATGTGTACCTTGTGAGTATTGTCCGACTATTTGAACCTTTTTGCTGCTTGGATACAGTTTCTTTTTAGTAACAAATATATTTAAAACTCTTTTGGCTATCATAGCTATAAACTTGTGTGTGGAATCAGCTTTACAGGTCAAACGTGAGCACATGTAACATGTTTTTTGAGCTTCAAGATCTGTACCGCAAACAACATTCTCTATCCTAGATGCTTGACTTGGATAGGGATCAAATTAGTGGATTATTGGAAACATGGATGTAAACTGCAAACTGACTGCAAGCATTACTATAATTCTGTTTTTTCTGAGGTTTTGCACCACTTGCACCACATAAGCACCATGTGCATTAGGGTTCTTCTACATACTCAGTTGCCTTTTTTGTGTGCTTTAATGTTGGAAGAAAATGTGAAAATATAATACAGTACAATTCAACACTAATAGTATACAGTTGTGTTCAGAAGTTTACATACACAGGGGCATGAATGTCAGGATAAATTTTTCTTTGAAAACTAAGAATTGTATGCCCAAGTTTGGATTTATTTTGGATTTCCCCTAATCCACCAAGGGTCAAAGATATATATTAAGTTAGCCTTCTTTATCCATCTCAAAACCGGTTTTGATGTGCGTTTAGGATCATTGTCATGTTAGAACACTCAATGGTGTTTAAATTTTAACTGTCTGACTGTTGATTGGATGTAAAGTTGAAGAAGTCAATTTTCAATATTCCATCCCCTTCGTGTAATGTACCAGTACCACAGCAAAACAGCCCCAAAGCATGATGCTATTGACATCATGCTTGACAAACTGGCACACTGTTCTTAGGTTTGAAAGACTCAGCTTCACTGCTTTTCATTGTGGCCAAATACCAGAATCTTTGTTTTCGTCTGACTATAAAACTTTTCTCCTGAATGTATTTGGCTTGTCCTTGTGGGAAGCTGCAAATTTTAGTTGAGCAGAAGGTGCCAATTTTGGAGCAGGTGCTTTTTTTCTTTGTTAGCACCCTCTAAGTCCAGGGCGAGGCAGAAATGGGTCTTTGGGTCTTCTCACAGACCAAGGTCTGTAAGAAATAAATGTAAATCCTGTAAACTTTCAGTTATAGCCAGTCATGATTTAATAATGATGATAAGAATTTAATAGGCCTTGGCATTGTAAAAGACACTGTAGAACCTTCAGTAGCACTTAAAAGATTTAAGTTACTGTATGTATATAATATATATATTATATGTTATATTTTGGCCTTCTGTGGATTAGAGAAAATCTAAAATAAATTCAACCTTGTGCATCCAATTCTTGTTTTTTAAATAATTCAAAATATATGATGTTACAGTAGGAAACCTAAATGGCTAATTAAAGCAGGGCTAGATCCCATTTAAACGAGTCACGTTCAGGGTTTAGTATGCTGGTTCACAGGAGAGATGGGACGCTTCTTGGAACAAAACCATTGTTCACATCACCTCTCCTGCTAAAGTAAGGAAAAATTGCTTGTAGGGGTGCGGCTATCAATTATTTTAGGGATCAAGTAATCTATCGATTATTCAATTGATTATTCGAGTAATTGATAAGAAATACTTTTGTCTTATTAATGAGCAATAATAAATAATCAAAAGAGAAAGAACCAGCAGTGCATTGGTTTCAATTTTACATACTGCAATGTTTTAAAGTTTAACTGCATACAAGATCTGTAAAAAATAAATAAATAAAATAAAATCTATATTGAAATTTTAGCTTTTAAAGAAAACAGTTTCTTAAATGCAAAAGATATATAAAAATCTCAAATCTCAATCACAAAGTAAACTAAGGAATAAAAATGTACCTTTTCTCTGTCTTGTTGGAAGATTTTCTGACATTATTAAAGGGTAAGTTTAAAAACCCTCAGGTCAGGTACACCCCATCTCCCCCTTTAGCCTCACCCCTGTTTGCTGAAGGTATCGCTTTTATGAAATTAAATCATGATTTTACCAGTCTGGTGTCAGACTAAACTCCCAGGAGCTTTTTTCCAGTAAAGGTTTTAATGGTAATTACATGAACAGCCCTGCTGTTTTGGACGCTCATCCTGACCTCACCGTTCTTGGTAATGGCTCTGACTCTTTGCTCTGTGTAAACAGACTCTGGCTCCACATTAAACTGTGCCAACATCAACATCACTGCTGCTATTGTGTTATCAGTGTTTTTGAAAAGCTAGCATTTACGTTGTTTTGGAAAATGAGCGCGCTACAGAGCCTTGCGTTAAACACAGCATAGAAGAATTTGTGTCGAATGTTTTTTAGAATTAAATTACTTGATGAATTTTTGCAGCCCTACTAGCTTCCATTGGCTGTCTTCTGTTAATGGTTGGTTTTGTTGGTCAATCAGGAACTGATTCAAAATGCAGATGATGCTCAAGCCACAAAAGTGGTTTTCATCCATGATGAGCGAAGCTATGGGACTGAAAGCCTTTGGACTGAAGAACTGGGAAAATTTCAAGGTATTGATTGATTAACAATAAATAAAAAAGCTTTTCTCTAAAACATATGTTTCTAATGTTTCTTTTACTTTTACATGACAAAAGGTTAAAAAGAAGAAAAATCAGTCAGTCTTTTTTTCAGTCTTTCTTTTTCTTTTTTTATGTATTATCACAAAGCCATGAGAATGTTTTATTTTTACGAAGGTCCTGCTCTCTATGCCTACAACAATGCCGCATTCTCTGAGGACGACTGGGGAGGAATTCAGATGGCTGGAAGGAGTGTCAAGCGTGACGACCCGAACAAAGTCGGGAGGTTTGGAATCGGCTTCAACTCTGTTTACCACATAACAGGTGAAACTATGTATAGTTATCACACTTGATAAGAGTAATGTTTGTTTTGTTTTTTTAAATAAACAATTGACAGTAGCATATCTTTACTTTGTCCACAGATGTGCCAAGTATATTCAGTTCAGGCCACCTTGGCATGATGGATCCCCAAGAAAAAATATTTGGAGAGAGAAATGGAGGGTTTTGGTGGTCTTTGGATGATGCTGAAGACCAAGAAGTTCTGCTGAATATGAGTGATCAGTTTCAACCATTTAGAGATATAGTCTCACATGTGTGTGAACATGGATGGTCAAAAGTTGTCATGGAGGATCAGCACTTCAATGGGACAATTTTTAGATTTCCTTTACGCAATGAAGCATCAGAAATTTCTGATAATCTGTATGACTCAGATAAAGTGGTTGAGCTTTTTGATAGCTTCATTGCAGATGCAGATTTGAGCCTCCTCTTCTTGAAAAATGTCACCTCCGTGTCCTTGTTACATATTAGTGAAGATGGAGCTGTTAACACCAGACTTGAAGTGAAATCTTCAGTCCCCACAGATGGTGTTTTGGAGCCAGAAGAGGAGTCAATCACTGAGGGTCTAACAAGGTTCAAAGTTATAACTGTGAGTTCAAAAGACCAAAAAGAGACAAAGTGGCTTCTGACAACATGTACCATGAAAGAGGGCGTTGCAGAAGATCTTGATTTGCTTACAAAGAAGTTGAGCTTTTTACCTCAAGTTGACCTGGCATTCCCCTGTGGTGAGAAGAGAGACTGTAGCCAGAGCAGACTGAGCTGCTTTCTCCCCCTTCCAAACAATGAATCCAATAAGACAGGACTCCCAGTTTATGTCAATGCATGCTTTGGCCTCACAGACAATAGAAGACACATCAAATGGCAAGAGGAAGACCAGAGACATGATGAACATGCTTTGTGGAATGAAATGCTGATGAAGAAGGTGTTTCCACAAGCATACATCAAGATCATTCAAGATGCCATTAAACTTGCCCAAAAATCTATCCTCCCTGTTTCCTCTGTGTACAATCTGTGGCCAGATCTCACTCAGATACAACACAAAGAAAAATGGCATGCTCTCACTCTGGATGTTTTTCATCACTTATTCAGACAGAACGTGGCCATCCTCTCTCTTGCTAAAGATGAAAGACAGTTTATCTCTCCATCAGAAGCTGTTTTCCCCTGCAATGGCCCAACAAGCACCAACATATTGTCTGCCATTAAAAGGGCTTTAGTGTCATGTGGAGAAAATCTTGTCACTTTACCAGCTAGTGTTGCAAAGGCTATAAATGAGGCCTACCCAAACCCTACTACCCTAAAACATGTGACTCCAGCATTCCTCAGGGCCATTCTCCACAGGACCGGTGTGGATAACATCACCAAAGATGACAAACTCAGTCTTTTGGAGTACATTTTAGGTGATGAACAATACAAAGAACTTGAGGGTCTTCAGCTCCTTCCACTCAGTGATGGCTCTTTCAGATATTTCACATACGAAGAGGAAGACACTGCTTTGATTGACAGCCATGAATGTCCAAGGTAGGGTTTCCATACATCTATCAATATTTAAAATAATGTTATATTTATCATGACTAAAGTTGCCATTTTTATGTGTTATTCACATAATGATTGTAACTGAATATTTGGAAGGTTCAGGAATATTTCTATACTGAATGAACTCCTAACAGTTTGACAGAATCCATTGCACTTTTTTATAGAGTCTTGCTGCCATTCTGTAAACCCTTCTTCATCCCACATGATCTGACTCCAGCCTGCAGTGCACATCTGAAAGAACTGGCCAGAAGAAGTAAGTGAAAGTAATTTTAAACAATACAGAGTCATTTGTACACAGCTACACATTTTAGCACACACATTTATTCTTAACTTTAAAAAAAAATCTTTTTAATCTGCTCTTCAGATTTCTTCAAGGTCACCAACATTGATGCATCCCATTTGGCTGAATATGCAAGACGATATTTGCCACCAGACTGGAAGCAGACAGGGAAGAACCTTGTTGCATGGGACAACAACAACAGTCAGCATCCACCTTTAGACTGGTTCCAAGAATTCTGGAGGTTTCTCAACAGTCATTTTAATGAGTTAAGTCCTTTCACTGACATACCTCTAATACCAGTTAGTCCTCTGTCTGGCAGTCAGACTGTATCAGTAGCAAAACTACAGCAGAACACAACCCTGATCTTTCAGAAAAGTAAACAGCTGAGTTTGCCAGACCGAATAGCTCAGCTGGTGAACAAAGTTGGTGGCACAGTGGTGAGAGGAAATGAGTGGCTCAAGCATGTAGACCTTGACTCGTATGTGCTGTGCCCATCTCCAAGGAGTGTTTTGAAGGTCCTGATGAATTTAGATTTCCAGCATCTTGTCACAGAACTCAAATCTGCCTCTTACACAGCACGAGAAGAACTGAAAGATTATCTCTCTTATCTGGATTCTCTCTCAAATACAGAGAAAGATTTTCTCTTGAGGTTGCCTTTGTTTCAAACCATGAAAGGATTCAGTGTTGCAGCTCAATCGAAACAAGCTGTGCTTCTGATCTCAGGCCTAACAGTACCAACAGAGCTCCCTATGCCTGATTCCATAATCCAGTGTTCTACTGAGACTGACCGCAGACTGTTACAGCTGCTCAAAGTTCATCTCTTGGACACCGCCGAAGCAGCCAGTGTTCTTGTTGACAGCATAAGGAAAGGCGCTTACAGCAGTGACAACACTAACAAAACAATGACTTGGGTTTTACAGCATGGTAAGGTGCTTTTCTCACAAAACGAATCCCTGAAATGCAGCTGTAAGGACTTGAGCTTCATTGAGGTGAATGGACAGCTGAAAAAGGCATCTGACTTTTTTGATCCAAGAATTCAGACTTTTAAAGTCATCTTTGAGTCAGACTTCTTTCCACCGCCTTCATACACTCATTCACTGCAGATGCTGGAAAGCTTAACAGAAATCGGATTACTGAATAAAGAGATGGATGTCTCACCTGAACATTTGCTACATGCTGCCACGCTGACTGACAAACTGTGTGTGAACTCACAAACTGAGGCTCTGAGAAGAGCTCAGGTTCTGTTGGAAATGTTGGAAAGTAATGATCTACTGACAAAGTTTTCTCACAGACAGCTTCATTGCCTCAAAATGCTAAAATGGATCCCATGTGAACAACCTGGAAGTGAGAAACAATTCAGTGATAAATCTCAGAAGTATTGTTTGTTTTGCCCAAATGAAATAAGACATTCTGTGTATAAGGACATTGTTGGACATGTAATGCCACTAACAGGGAAGCTCAGTGACAGAGTTAGCAACAGACTTGGTCTCAAAGACCTACCACCACCTGAAAAAGTGATTGAAAATCTTTCAGTCTTGAAATCAAAAGCACTGGAAATGGCTAATCCTGACACAGATGTAGACTTCAAAAGACAGCTGCACAGCATTTACAAACACATGCAAGACAATGTCTCTGTATTTGTTACAATGATGGGCAATGAGACATGTTGGCTATGGGCCCAGAACGAGTTTGTTGCACCCCAGGATCTGGTTCTTGAATACCCAAATAATCTAGATCTGAGTTCTTACATTGGGAAGGTGCCAAGTGAATTTTTGCCATACAGAACATTGTTCCAGAGGTTTGGCCTGAGAAAAGTACTTTCCAATGAAGACATTTTGGGCATTCTGTACTCCATCCAGCAAACAATTGAAGCAAGACAACAGCCGATTGCAAGTTCTTCAGAGGTCAAAGTGTCAATAGAAATTCTCAACTGGCTCTGGAAAGAGAAGAAAACAGTTCAGGATGACATCCCAGTGCCAGTCATTGCTGAGGGAGGAAAATTTACCCTTAAACCACGATCAACAGCTCTTTTCTGTGATGTAAGCAAAAATGGACTGAAAGAACTAAACTGCAGAGAAGAGGAAATTTATGTCATACATGAGGAAATCCCAAAAGCAGCGGCTGAATGGCTGGAAATTCGTTTTCTCAGTACCCACATCCTTGATCCAGAGGAGATAGGAATAGAGCAGTGTGGACAATCTGAACCAATAACAATGAGGATAAAAAACATTCTTAAAGAGTACGATGAAGACAGTGACATCTTCAAAGAGCTCATCCAGAATGCAGAGGACGCTGGGGCAGATGTTTGCAAGTTCTTGGTGGATTTCAGAGTACACAGAGATGCCCCCGAAAGCCTGATTGACCCTGACATGGCTCTTTGTCAGGGACCTTGTCTTTGGGCTTTTAATAATGAGCAGTTCACAGCCGAGGATTGGAAAAATATTGTCAGAGTTGGCTCAGCCTCAAAGGAAAACAAAGTGGAAAAAATTGGAAAGTTTGGACTTGGATTCAACACTGTGTATCATGTGACAGATGTCCCCTCCATCCTTAGTGGCAACACTCTCCTCATACTTGATCCAAATGTTACTCATCTCACAAAGCATATCAAACATAAATCAAATCCTGGAATCAAGCTGGATCTCTCTCAACAGCAACTCTTTCATTGTTTTCCTGGTCAGTTTGGATCATATGAAAACATTTTTGACTGTAATTTCACTCGAAAAAGTCCTCCTGAACCCTATCCAGGCACTCTGATCAAATTACCTTTCCGAAGTGAAGAAGAAGTTGTCAAATCAGAAATAAGCACAAATGTGTATCAAAAACCCCATATCCTTGATTTTCAACATCTCTTTTCTAAGAATTCACAAACCCATCTGCTTTTTTTAAAGAACATCATTACATTATCCCTCCAAAATATCCCACACAATGGATCAACTCCACCAACAGAAAATGAAATAGAGACCATCTTCTCTGTGTCCAAAACCACTGTGAGTGCAATGGAGATTCCTGATGACACCAGTGTGTCCAAGCAACGTCATGCTGAGAAATCACTGATGAAAGTTGATGGTAAATGCAAAGGACTAATTGAATCTTGCACAGTCAGAATTATCCAAATATCCAGTCAGCAGTCTAATGAAAATGAAGTTCAGCTCTGGCTCCTGTACAACTGCTTTGGGACAGATGAGTCCTTTAAAATGGCCATTCACAAAAACAAGCAGGCCAGTTTCTCTTTGCCCATTGGAGGGATTGCTGTGCCTTTGCAAAACGATCCAGAAACTGGAAAATTCACCACATTACAAACAGAACTTGTTGGACAGGCCTTTTGCTTCCTTCCTCTTCCCATTCACACGGGTCTTCCTGTCAATGTAAATGGCACATTTGCTGTGACAAGCAACCGAAAAGGTCTGTGGGAAACTGGAGTGAAAAATGACTGGAACAAAGCTCTCCTTCAGGATCCAGTAGTGACAGCATATGTTACTGTACTCAAGGCACTAAAGAAAATGTCAGAAAATAAGCAGCTGGTGAGTTACTGTTATCACACCTTTTGGCCTGAGAGAGAGAAAGTGACTGAAACTTTCAAGCCTTTAGTGGATGCACTTTACTCAACCATTGTTGACGACTCTGTTGGTCCAGAGCTCTTTAGTGATGGAGAACAATGGTTCTCAATGAACAATGCCATATTTCTTCATGAGAGCATTGAAAATGATGAAAAGATTGGTGACCTTGCAGTGCAAGTTTGTCAGAAATATGCAAAAGGACCCAATCATGTTGTTCCTCTTCCACTTTGGCTGAGAAATAGCTTCAAACAGGCTGGCCTAGAAAAGGTTTTACAAAACAGGACCTGGAACTGGGAGAAGTTCTACAGAGAAGCAGTGTTTGGTAACCTAACTACAATGGACTCGAAGAGTAGAGATACCCTTGTGCTGCATGCTATTGACCTTCATATCAAAGAAATTGACAATCTGCTGCTCTGCTATCCATGCATACCCACAAAGGGTGGACAGCTCCAACATGTCAGGAAACTTGTGAATCCTACAGGGAAAGTGGCCTGTCTTTTTGAACCAAAAGAGGGACGCTTGCTTGATGGATCCGAAAATGACTTCAGATCTCCAAAAAGGATTCAGCGTTTGTTGGAACTTGGTATGGCAAATGACCATCTCCCATTGGAAGACATCACAGAGAAAGCAGGCACAATTAATAAAACCTGGAGCATTGACAAAAAGAAAGCATTTGTCCACTTGAAGTGCCTTTTTGAACTGATGAAGAATCACATTTATGATGAAGGCTCTCACCACTGGAAAACACTGAGGACAACTGCATTTCTTCCAGCATATTCACCTGGTGATGCAAAAATGGAAGGAAATGTAACACTTAAAAAGCCCACTGATGTTTTTAGTGACAAATGCTCCCTTCTTGTTAACATGACACAACCAGTGCTGAATAATAGTAATTTGAAAATACACCACAGTGATCCAGTCCTAAAGATCTTGGGCGTGAACAGCACTCCGAAGCCAGAGGTGGTGCTCCAGCAGCTGCATGAAGGAAGCAAACAAGCACACTCCATTGACAGATCCATGCTTTACAAAATAGCATTTGAGTGCTATACGTGTCTGGATCAGTGGATCTGTGACTCTGGAAATGCCTCTTACATTTCACAACAAGCAAATTCATTTCCATTCATCCTCATTGGTGATACATTTGTGAATGTTGATCGTGTAGCTGAGAACGGGCAATTTGAAGCAAAGCCCTATCTCCACGTACTTCCAGCTGCCTTCACAAGCTTCAGGAACCTCTGGAAATGTATAGGTGTTGAAAAACAATTCACAATCACTCAGTTTCTAACTGTGTTGCAGGAATTAAAAGCTCAACATGGAAACAAGCCCCTAACAAAGAGTGATCTCTTAGTTTGCCTCACAATTTTAAACAAAGGGATATTTGAGGCCAAATTGAAAATCACGGATGACTTTCTGATACCCAATGAGCATGGAGTTTTGCAACCTGCAAATGAGCTGTTTTACAATGACAGCCCGTGGATGCCACTCACTTCAGGTGTCACATTATGTCACGAGAATATCCCACGAGCTATGGCTCGCCACCTTGGAATCAAAACAACAAGGCATCATACTCTGGAAAACCACATAGTTGATGACATGTCACCATTTGCTTTTGACTTTGAACAGCAGGAACAGCTGACTGTTCGTATTAAAAACATAATTTCAGCCTATCCATCAAAGAAGGATATCCTTAAAGAGCTCATCCAAAATGCTGATGATGCAGAAGCAACAGAAATTCACTTCATCTGGGACAAAAGACAACATGGAAAAGTAAAAACATTTGGGAAGAAATGGAACAATCTCCAGGGTCCAGCACTTTGTGTGTTCAACAACAAAGTGTTTTCTGATGCTGACATTAAGGGAATTCAACAGCTGGGAGAGGGAGGAAAGCACAGCACCCCAGGGAAGATAGGCAAGTACGGAGTTGGATTCAACTCTGTTTACCATCTGACTGACTGCCCTTCGATCCTTACAGGAGATGAAGTACTTTGCATTTCTGACCCCAATCAAAAATACATTAAAAATCATTCAAATAACCAGCGATATGGCATTGGCTATAAACTAGCTGACACTTTCAAAGAAATGTACGTAGATGTCTACAAATCATTTCTTCCAGACAAATTTTCTCTTAAAGAGGGCACCATGTTCAGATTACCTCTGAGAATGGGTACAAATGCAAATACCTCCAAAATATCACAGCAAGGAGTCACTGACCGCGACATGAAAGAACTGTGCTCTGCCCTGTCTGAAGATCCTGTAGGACTAATTCTCTTTCTGAAAAACATCTGCAAAATCAAAGTCCATGAAATCAGTGAAGATTCACAAGAACTTAAAACCATCTTTGAGGTTGAAAAAACTCTGCCACAAAGAAGTCGGGATGAGAAAGATGCTTTTGTAAAACATCTACAAAATGCACTGCAATCAGACAAAACAGCAACACCGCACAAGACTTTCTATGAAACTGTGATTTCCACCTCAGATAAAAGACAAAGTAAGTGGATTGTTGCAGAACAATTTGGCTCCTTCAAAGACAGCTACGATTTAAAACTATCAGAAAAACTTCCCCAAGCATCATTAGCTGCACGTGTGAACACAAAGGGATCCAGCGTCATGGATTTTAAAGGAGAAGCCTTTTGTTCACTTCCTTTGCCAGGGAAAACTGGACTGCCAGTACATGTCAATGGAAACTTTGAGGTTGATTCTGCCAGGAGAAGCCTTTGGAAAGAAGATGGGAAGAGTAAGAAATCCAACTGGAATGAGATTTTGAAACAGAACGCCATTGCTCCGCTTTATGCAGATCTCCTGCATTACATCAGGCGAATGATCACAGTCAAGAAAGTTTCCCTTACATGTTTCAGTACAGAATACTTGTGGTTTTGGCCAACTGTGTCCAAGGATGTTTGCCCAGACTGGCATGAAATGATACATGAAGTATACAGATCACTGAAAGAAAAAGGCCTTGATGTAATCCCTGTGATGAAGAGCTCAACACGGAAAATTGCAGATAAAAAAATTAAAGAATACTCATTTGACTGGTGTAATGTCAGCGAAACAGACTCAACTGAGGCACCTTACTTGACAACCTTGGGAAATTTCAAGCTGAATAACATTTTGGAAGATCTTGGAATGAAGCTGGTTCCTTATTCCACAAACATGCAGAGGATTTGGACAAGTTTCAGATCTGCTGGGGTTGAAGTGAAAGAGGTCAGTCCCTCCACTGTGCAGACTTTCCTACGAGCAAAACCTCTAAATGATCCAACCCAAACAGATGAGGATTTGCCTTTACCCATAAGCGCCACTTTGATCAAAGATGAGAAAAGATGTTCAGAGCTCCTGAGTTTTTGTTTAAAAGATTTCTCCTCACAAAAGGTCACACAGAATTTACTCAATGGCCTTCCACTTCTTCTCACAAGAGATAAAGTTTTAAGACTCTTCAACTCCCAAACACCCACGTGGATATCAAGGTATGAAGATCTCTTCTTTGACTGCCAGGCTCAATTTGCAGATTATCAAATCAACATTTGGCACACTGACCTTCTTCAAAGATTAAAACTTGTCAGAAATATGACTTTGCACCACTCAGAGAAATATCTGAAACCATTAATTCAGCATCTTCTTTATGACTGTGACATTGATCCACACAGTGGTTTTCATGTCCCCAATAAGAAAATGTTGGAGTGGCTGAAATCACTTTGGAAGTTCATAACAAGTGAAATTAGACTACCAACATCTAGCGATGACAAGTCAAGTCTGACACTAAGTGATGTGATGAAACTCTTCAGCGACTGCTACATTTTACCTGTTGTGTGTCCAAGGTTGAACAACAAGCTCTTCCTGCAAACAATGAAACACATGTCAAGTGTTGTGTTTGCCTCACAGAAACACAAAGACATATCAGGCATCCTCTTCAAACTTGGTTTTATGAGGTTTGATCATGTTTTCTTCTCTGAGATGGATCGATGGATATATTCATGTCTACAAGATGAACTTCTTGATGTAGATGATCAAAGCTCAGTGTTGGATCAAGTGTACAAAATTAATCGCTCAGAGTTTTCCCACCTTTCAAATGATAATATGAAAGAGTTTCAGATGTTCCTGCAATCAGGATTATCCAAGTCCAAAGACAATCAAGAGTATGTGAGGAAGCTCAAATCCTTACCAATATTTGAAACAACACAAGGTGAACGAGTGAGGATTGATGGAACTAAACAGGTTTATGTTCTCAACAGCTTTTATTCAGTGAAATTTCCAGATTTGTTCAACCTGCCCAACACCGGCAGCATTTTTCTCAAGTTCAACTCTGAGAACCGCACACTGTCAGAAACAGTCAACATTCAGGTCCTGGATGATTTGCAGTATTTCATGAAGTTTATACTGCCTGCTGTACACCAACTCACAGAGACACAGATTCTTCACAGCCTCAAGCTGTTGCTCTCACTACATTACTCTTCAGAGGACAAGAAAACTATCATCTCCTCACTGAAGACAGTGAAACTGATTCGTAGTTCCCAAGGTAGACTAGAGCCTGCATCATACTACTTTGATGAGAGTGTGGAGCTGTACAAAACAATGCTGCCTCAAGAGAAATTTGTTCCTGAGAGATTTTGGACTGAGCTGTGTGAAGGAAATGATTACCGGTACGCACCAGAAACGGCAAAAGAGCTGGTCAGAGAACTTGGAATGAAGCATGTTGTGTCAAACGATGAAATAATAAATTTCGCGTACCAGCTGGAATCAGAAGCAAAAGGAAAAGGAAAAATTGAAGACCTGAAACTGAAATCATCATTACTTTTCAGGGAAGCCTTGAATAAAGCATGTGATCCCAAAGACAACAACGAAAGTTTGCTGGAAAGCATTGCTGACATCAAATTCATTTTTCCAGTTAATATTAGAAAAGAACTGTCCAACTACCACCAACCATTTGCTGCTGAAGGAACTACTGTTAAAATTAGAGGCTCGTTGATTGAAAAAAATCCAGGACATCAGGATTTGATTTGGACCTCAATGCCAATTATAGACCTCCCAATTATAGACCTACCATTTATGTCACAAGGTCTTCAGAAAATGATAAAAAATGTTGGAGCTCATGAAGAACCACCTCCAAACTGTGTAACCAGTAACATAAGAAACATCTGTCAGTCACCATGTGAAACTGACCAGCTGATCAAAACACGAGCTAAAGTGTTCAGAAGTTCGTACGCTTACCTGCAAGCAAAAAGATTTGAAGGAAACCAGCTGACTGGTCTTCCTGTTGTGTTGGTTAAAAAAGACACAAAACTTATGAGGCCTGATGACGTGTGTCTGTCGCTCTCCTATGATCTGGACTTCAGACCATATCTGTACAAGATTACTCCAGAAGATGCAATGTATGCACCGTTCTTTCAGAAAATTGGTGTGAAGAAGAAAGCTACTGCAGAGCAATATTGTAATGTTTTGGCAGCAGTTTACGCTGATTCCTGTGATAAACAGGAACTACATTCAAACCAGCTGATAACTGTGAAACGAGCTGTTGAGCAGTTGTTTAAGTTAATCAATGCTCAGGGAAACCAGACGCTTCTTGAAAATGTTGAGACTCTGTATCTTCCTGCAGTAGATGGTAAATTATACCCATCATCCACACTCTGCTACAACGACACAGTGTTTGAGACCAAAAGGTTGGAAGAAGCGCTGGAGAACAAGTTCCTGCTGCTTGAGAAACTCAGTGAATGTTATTTGGGCAACGACAAATACAAGCATCATCAGCTGTTGCAACTGCTGCCTCAGAAGTTTCAGCCAAAGATGCTGTCTGAGTTCACAGAGGAAAGAGTTGTGGAATCAAAGATGCAACTTTGTGAACTTGAGACTGGCTGTGAATTTAGTGGATGGTTTGATAAACATCTCTCCTCAGGAGCCTTTAAATATGGATTAATTTGTCTTATTAGAGAGAATTCTCAAGGCAAAATAACACAAGAAGATGCCACTAAAATGTGTGAGAAGACTTTTGGCAGTATACAGATTATCTGCTGCAAAACTTTGGAAACAGCTCTCTGGCTCGATAAACAGCCACTTCCCAAAACTGATGAAGAAACTGATGTATCTGTGGAACGAGGGCAACAAGGGTGTACCTTTTACTTAAAGCACAATGATGACATGGCTCTCAAGGTAATAAATGAAGTCATCATGACACTGACAAAGGAGATTAATGTTCTTTTAGGAAACAGAATTGGATCGGTTCACCTTCCAGTGCTGGGACAACTCCTCATGTGTGACGATCTGCAAGATGTTCGGAAAACTTTGGCTAAAAATCAGATCCGTGACAGTGCTGAAACTGAAAGTTCCTCTTTTAGTCCAGCAGCCCCTGGGACAGAGATCCCCAAAGAATGGCATGATTGTTTGGACATGAATGTCCTCAAGAACTTTGAAGAGGGGGAATATGTTGGCTACAGAATTGATGACAAGTACATTTATGCAGTTATTGTTGAAGAACTGCCTGGTCACAATGGACGATATTCATGGAGATACAAAATAGAAGTAGGAGAAGATGAGCCCATTGAAGTCAGCTGTGTTTATCTGTTTCAGTTTAAACGAGAAAAGAAGGTAAAAACAGAAAGGAGGAAATGCATGGAGCCAGGACCACAGAAGAAGACGCTAAAACCAGAAGAAAACACTTGCATGGAGCTGGAACCACTGACAGGAGCTGTGCCACATTCTTCTGAATCATCAACAAATTCTTTACCAGCCTCTGTTGAGGAAGCTAAAAGGGAAATTGATAAATGTTTGACAGAGATCTGGAGGCTTCCTGAGGAGGAGAGGCACAAAGCCATCAAGAGACTGTACCTCAGGTGGCACCCTGACAAAAATTGCCAGTCTCTCGGCAATGAGGCATTCAAATATTTACAGAATCGAATTGATGAGCTCAGCAAACCCAAAGCTGCAGGCTCGACCTTTTCAAGCAGAAACACAAATTTCAGAGGCTTCTATGAAGAGTGGAATCAGGAGGCCAGGTATCACAGAAATAGTCGAGAGAGGTTCTCTAGAGGCTATAGAGGTTTCCATTCCTACAACTTCTGGACCCACAATGAAAATGTCCCAAGGCCAGACAGAGAAGAGGCCAGCCGCTGGTGTAGACAGGCTCGCTGCGATCTCAATGCAGCTCACAAAGACACTGGTGGAGGGAGCACAGAGTGGTGTCTGTTTAAGGTCCATCAAGCAGTAGAAAAGTCTCTCATAGCAGCATGCTATAAAAGAAATGGACAACGCCCCAACAGCAGCTCAATTTCAGCCACTGCTGCACAAGTTTCCCGCTACAGCCTCCAACTGAGAGATCTGCCTGAGATTGTGAAAAACCTGCAGACACTCGGGGTGGATCCTAAAAGGACTCAATATCCCAACTGCCATCCATATCCTCACATACCAAACGGACAATTCAGATCAGAGAATGAAATGCTGGCACTGAACAAGGCATCTGAGCTCCTTAATAAAATAGAAGCATATGTGAATTAAGGATTTAAAACAAGGTATTGGTCAGTGTAACTGGTTTTCTACATGTTAAAAGTAATGTAATGTAAAGTGTAAAACTGAAATATTATTTAACATCAGAAAGAAAAAAGAAAACTTTTATTTTACTTATTTGTCTCACTTCTCATACTCAGTACTTATTATTATGTTATGGTGTGCATGTATATGTAAACACACTGAAGAAAATTGTAAGTACTAAATTACTTTATTTTGGATTCTTGTCATTTAAAGCTGCTTATTGGTGATATCGATATATTCTGTGTTATGAAAATGAAAACATCAGATGTTCTTTGTAAGTCTTGTTGACACTGTTGACTACTCTCTGAGATCAAAACAGTCACTCAGTGAATTTCTTACTGTTTGTTAAAAACCTGCCTTGGATCAATATACTCACTGTATGCTTGTAATGTAAATGCAAATATGCAGTTTTGGTGTTTTAAAGTTATGACTATTTGCTGAGAGACAGTATAACTACCGCATACTGATTTTTACTTGTATCCAGTTTTGTCTTCTGAAAAACTTAAAATCTTTAAACTTAAATCCACATTGCAATTGGGGAATTTTTGTTTTGTTTTCCTTTTTTTTTTTTTAAATATTTGCTAGCAGAAAGATCTGAAGAGGACCTTAAATGATGTCTTTAATCATTTCTCCTCCCATGTAATTGGGACTTTTTTGTCTGATTAGTTAAACAGACCAAATTCTCCCTCTTTAAGTGTTTCCAAGTCTGGTCATGTCTCTGGACATGCATGTGGATGGTTAGAAACAATATTTACCCTTAAATGTCAATGTGATATAAAAGAAAATGCATCTAGAGAGTCACAGACCAAAGATCTGATCAATAACAGACAAGCCACTCACTGTGGAAAACCTTAGCCATATTTATTTTATCCAACACTGTAACACTATGATAAAATAAGGAAAAGCCTAATAGGTTCCTTTATGTATTGGACAGATCTGTTAGAAACAGTAACAAGTGCTTCACTGTTTAACATCACTCCTAAAACCTGGTTTACTTTTTATGAACAACTGATCAGACGTTCAGTAACCAATGAAGAGAAAGGCTTCAAGTTAAAAGAACTTTTTTTATTCATTATGAAATCATGTTATGAAAATAATGACAACTAACCATATATCAGACAAATGCATCTTTCCATATGTTAACAACGTTTTGCTGTAAAGGCTGTGACATCTCCGCCGTCACCAGAGCATAACTGTGTTCTGTTTGTGCTTGGCGTGTACTTCACCTCATCCTGCTGTTGTTTCATACCATAAAAATGTCTACAAGGCTTTTCACGTCTCCTTCCAGTGTTTCCACATGAAAATCCTTTGCAAATAACCTTCTGTTTGTAAGGGAGAAGTTCACATATATACCAGATTTAGTCTTTGTGTTCTGCTTCCTGTTGTCTAATCCTTCAATCAATAATTTACACAAAATCTGTACATACTTACAGCAGGCTGATGCCTGTTTCTGAAGGGTTGTGCACATAGAAAAAAGAAGCAAGAAAGTTGACGTGATACGATGGGAGGTCAGGGTGTTATGAGCATATTAGACACTTGCCTTAATGACAAATGTAACCCAACAACTTTCAGTCACTCAAAATGAGTCTGACATTCTGCAACAAAAGCCACACCCACTTCTTCCAGTCTTTTGCTATAAAACACACACTCGACACAGCTGACAGGGACGCACATTAAAATATTTATGGAATGAATGAGTGTGTGTTTGTAATGGCTGATGTTAGGATCAAGTATATTTATCTTAGCCAAAAAGATGCAAACCTTTGGGTACGATAAGAGCGAAATTTGCTATTTCTAACCTCCATCTGCATATTTACCCCCCCCCCATATCCAACAGCTGATAAACTCCAGCTGGGCCTGGAACAGACGTCTGAAAAAAATACTTAAGGCTTTTATCGTTTAGCACGTTATTCTTCGACTGATCGGCACTTACTGTATGCAGTCATTCATCTTTCACATCACTCATATTGCATTTTTGTTCACATAAAACTCTGTTACACATTTCAGAATTAGAAAACGATGAGACTGAGTTACCACAGCATTATGTGGAAGCTACTGGCACTACAAACTAAAGCACAAATGAGCGAAAAAGAAAATAACACGAACTGCTCCTCCTTCTCCTCGGACGCCGCTGCTGTGTGCTTCTTTATTGTTGCGATAACTTGATCTGTACTGAGCTGCAGAATAAAAATCTGGGGTTCATTTCAGGGTGCAGCTGCTCCTACAGGTGTAGCGGCAAATCCCGTGAAAAGCATTGGACCAGTAATGGTGCAGGAGGCTGAACATGAAACGTGTCGGAGGTCATTCGAGTCAGGGTTTGGGTACTGGCATCAGTTCTCTTCTATGGCACAAGTGTTTGGCAAACACAGTTAACATTCAACATTTTTGAGATTGACAAAATAAATTATGTCAATGGCACACCGCTGTATCATACCGTAACCACCTGCTCTGCCGCTCTCAGGTGTCCTGGGTTTAGATGAGGTTTTGTCATACATACAAAACTCACTTCAATAACACAAGAATGCCCTTTAAAAAGTTATTTGCTGAGACCAGAAATTGAGAGAAACAGGCTTGAGGTTTGTGTCCAAGTTTTGCATCCATGTTTCTTTCACATTTTTCCTGCACGAGTAGAAAAAAAAAAGCGGGCAGATCGCTTTTGCACAACCGAAGCCATCCAGAGATCGAGCCTGCAACTGCTACAAGCCCCTGTAGATGCTTGTCCTGCTGTCTCCTGTAGTGTCATAAAGCCACATAGGGTAGTGGGGGTCAACCCTGCCACAATTAGCTCCTCACATGTTGTAAGCCACATATATGGGATCCAGCTGGTCAGCCAGGAATCCATCTCTGAGGTGCATGCGTTGTTTCTCCCCTCTGGAGTTGATGGGGATGACGCCGGGGTCTACCACCACCACCACCCCTACGATGAGGTAGTGCTCCTCCAGGACCACATTGGTGACCAGGGCCACCAGGTCGAGGGCCTCCTGCTCAGATCCCTCCAGTTCTACAACCACCACGAGCAGGTTGGTCCATGTGAACACCGCACTGGAGAGAGGAGGAGGAGGATGGCGGATGAAAATAAATACAGAGAAGTCATGTAGAATTCATATTTCTTCGTCATTTTTAAAATTGATCAAGTAAATAAATCTCTGTTGTCATATTGACAACTAGCGACTAAAGGTGTTGTAGGTTTCTCACCATTCAGCTATGCTCTTGTGAGAACGGATAACAGAGGTCTCGATGTCAATTGGGTGATACCTCATCCCCCTCAGCTCCAGAGTCTCATCAAGAGAGCCCACCACATAGAGGGCATCGTGACGCTCTGAGACACACAAACACCCACAGTCAGACTGTTCAGTTTATGTTTTGATACTAGAAAATACTTAAATTAGCTTTCCGTGGAAAGATTGCAGACTTTAAGTTAGACTAAGCATTGGTCACTCACCTCCGCTGGCATCGGTCAGCTCAGTGCGCCGCAGGAAGCCCAGGTAGCCGGTCCTTGCCCAGACTGTCTGAGTGTCCCCGAAGCTCAGCTTGGTGTTGAAGTGGTCAGCATGCAGCGCCTCCTCCCCATAAACTGTGTAGTATCCTGTGGCATTGTGGGGACTGCTCACCCAGATCTGATACACATATTAGTTACAATTGGTGACTGTTACATTCAGAAGCACACACTTTGCTCTTTCTTCTGGTCAAAGTTCTGAAGCGCTACAAACCCAATATGATGAGTCACAAGCTGCGTATTCCTCATGCTGATCCCATTAAAGGGTATCAAGTATAAAATCGGTGCCAAATCAACATACAGATCTATTTGTTGTGGTGACCTCTTGAAATAAGGGAGAAGCTGAAAGAACCCTGCAAACTTGTTCCAAAAAAAACAAAAGCCAAGTAAATTAATCACATTAACATTGAACTGCTGTTCAGCCTAAAAGGTCACTTTGTGTAGCTTTTACACAAATTTCAGCAAGATGTTTTAAAAAGCAGCACTGATATGTAAATAGACATTTGCTTCTACTGTGCTGAATGAATTCTGCTGCTAAAAACAAAAAAACAAAACACCTTAACTCTAAGATGTTTTTAGGTTATTGCAGAAAGCGACTGTAACCTGCTTTAAAGGGGACTGAATAATAAGTGGTTTTTCTTATTGTCTAGAGGTTGCCTTAGAGAGTGGATGGACTGAGGGACTTCAACAAGGTCTAGTAGAAGATAAATATGGATTATTTTAAACTGTGAATCATCCAAATCCAAATCCAAATCTGGAGATGGAAACAAGCACAACAGGTTCCCTTTAAGCACACAGAAGAGTGACTGACTGACTGACAGCTCTGCTCTCTTAAAAACCAACTCACCTCTCCTAGATGGGAGTCTCCCAAGGGTCCTTTAGTCTCCGTGTTTGCAATGATGACTTTTACTCCAGGGAGGATCTACAGCAGCAGACAGCCAGGACTCAAATTAACAAAAAAAGCCCTGGAAGCAGCAGCGTTACACACTATGTTGCTGTGTTTCAGTTCTTAGTTTTAAATTAGGCCGTACCTTTCCAGACTCCATCAGTGGCAGGCTGTGCGGTGACCCTCTCTCAACCAGGCGAACCCTGAAAAGACAAAGTGAGCAACGTCATATCCACTGTTTTTGTAAATATGACACGTAAATAAAGGAAAGAAAAAAACTTTGAGTACTAATTAGTTCAAAGTCGGGTCATGTTTTAAATGCATGTATATGAATGCATACTGTCACAGTGTTCCCACCTATCGTGCCGTAGTGCTCTCATGTCCACATAAACTGTGGTTGGATCTGGTCCAGCTGTACCCTGGGGAAAAAAGAAAGAAACAAGCAGATCCAGATATGAGCCAATAACCTATGTGCTACAGCTGTGGCATTAACGCTGCATGTTGCTTAAGTGGAGTGGGGTTTGGAAGCTGATTATGAAACTACTGCTGACAAAGCAAGGGGCAGCCAGAAGCCAACCAGCCAGGCTGCGATAGTTAGGACTCTGGCAAAACCTGGGCCATGTAAACACAAATACCTCCATCACCTGCTCTGTGGGAAAACCTGGAACATTTATTTAAATTCTAAATAATAATGCTTATAAAAAATGACTCAACAAAGTCTAAACATCATTTGTTTTGATTAAAAATCAAAGTACTTCAGTGCAGCTGAATTCTAAGTGATTCATTTTTCAAGTGCTGATTACAGCTGTCAGATATAGATCTCTTTGTGTGGGATTTGTCATCATTACTGCTGTGAGACTGGTCACAACAAGTTATGTTTTCCATCACTCGCTTTGCCAGTCTACAGCCAGAGCACAAGCCAGCAATGAGTCGCTGCACCGAGGTCTGTGAGTCACAGCCAAACACAGAAAGCAGGATTCAGTTTACTAAGCAGAGCACGTCTACCTGAACGACCACCTGTCAGTAACATAAAGGTTCCTCAGAACATACATAAGTAATTCATTAGTCTATATACTGAAAACAAGATAAAAACAAAATATGGTAAATTTTAAATATGTTCAAAAAGCTGAAAAACATTTATATATCCTAAAAACTGAATAAAAAGACACACAAACAATTATGCCCTGTTAGTTTGTATAATATTGTGGATTGAAGTATGAAAGTACAACATAAACTCTACTGATTATACCCTAATTTACTGAGTCGCAGCAGAGTTCATGCAGCCAGCTCATTGTATTATGTGTGGATCATGTATCTAAACCTGCTGTAGAGCAATGATCAGGAGCCAGCTGATAGAAGCAGGACTCGGCTGAAATAAATAGCGATACAGAAGCTGAAGCTCATCGGGAAGAGGAAAAAAAACGAGCTAAGTGCTGAAAAAAATAGTGAACTGTGGCTAAGCATGACAAAACTTCATGCAAAATAAATGACAAACGTGAAAACACAGAAACAGACCAAGCAGCAGAGCAAACAGCCACTCTTATCACACAGTACCTGCTCAGCCAGTTTCCCTAACCTGTTGGGCTGACAGGACAGGGCAGGACAGATAAATAAAGAGATATATGTGTATGTATTCAGATACGTGGGCAACTCTCATACACACTCAGACACACACATAAATCATCAGGGACTGAAAAAAATAAATAAAACTATAAAACAAAAGAACAAGACCAAAAACTGACAAAAGTCAAAGTCAAAACACGACTTATTTCACAGTTTTTATAAACTGGAACTAAATGTAAGATGAACCATTGCACTTTCTAAACTCTTCCTTAACATGCAGTGAGCTGGTAAATCAAGGTCTTGTATTTCACGCTTTAATTATCTAATAAAATAGTTTTATTTAATAAAAAGTTTTAAATGCCCCATTTTTTCCAGTTAAAGTGTTTTGGCTTGTGTTTCAGGGTGTGTACAGAGCTGCACTGCAGGAGCTAGAAAAAATAACCAACCAGTTAAATAAACGAGGAAATGAAATCCATCGGTTAGAGATAAAATAAACAAAGCTGTCTGCAGAGACAAAAAACAACTGGACTGCGTAGCAGTTTTCTAATTGAATCTTAATTTTTGATGGATTTATGATGAATTCTAATTAACTTTTTCAGTTTCTTTACATCGATACATCAATAATTACATCTTGTTGTCTTTTATTCTTCTCAGCTAATGCAAGCATCCACAAACTTTCCAAGTTCAACATCACTAACATTCATGCTTTTATGAAGTGCTGTCAAACCGACACCGCACAAGAATTTCATTAACATCTTTGCCATGAATCTTTGCCCAGATTCATGGCCTGCTTTGGCTCTAAAACACTGACATTCATTCATTCTGAACTTTTCCCAGCCCTCCCCCTTTCGCTTCTAATTTTCCTTGACCAGTGGGCCTACCTGCAAACAGATCGCTACGTTCACCCTGCAGCCGAAGGTGGTGCTCACAGCTCTCGGTGAAAGCCCCAGGTCTTTGAAGATCTTCGAGAAGGACTGAGTGAGGGCTATGCGGGGCCTTTCCTCTGCTACCACCATGCAGGTACGCACACAGGACAGGTTCACATTTCTCAGCTGGATATGGGGGGAAAAGAAGATCAGCATCAGCAAAACCTATGAACTTGAGAGTGATAAGATTATTTTGGTCTTTGCAGAAAAAAGGAGAAAAATCGTTTCTGTGTTCTAATATTAATAATTATTTTCATTAGGCATCTATTAGACCACAGACAGACCAGTCTTAAGTGCTGCAGACAGTAATCAGCAGGCAGACACGGAGCAGTGAAGTGCTTCACCATTGAGTACCCTCACTTTGTCTAGATAATTATGGTGCTGTTGCAACAGCACCGCAGGGAAAAGGACCATTTGAAGAGAATCACTTCAATTTTGTGCAAGAAAAACGCTGTGGTTTGTTGTTTCCCCGCAGTGACACTGTTCAACAGCTGAAGAGACAAACTGACCCGCAGTGCTTCTGTCTGTGAACCCAGTCCTTTGGTGCACATCTCCATGACTGAGTACGAGCAGAACGTGACGCGCACTTTGTACTGGCTGACGGCTGCAAGCCACAGAGATGCGTTGCTCTCCAACTCCAGCGGTGGAACCAGGATCGACTGATGGCCCGAGTACACACTGAAACAAGAAGATGCAGGCGAGAGAGTAAACAGGAATCCACAGAAAGAAAAGATAATAATCTGTGTCCAGATTTTCAAATGTTACTGGTGGTCGTTTGTTGAGAGCCCCTACCTGCACAGGCACCAGAGAGCAAAGCCCAGGCCGCAGTACGGGTCCAGACAGATGGCGATCTGCCGGGATGGGTAGAGCTCACACTGCAGCTTAATGGAGCGACACAAGGCACTGGTGGCAGCATGAGACATCTAGAAGAGACAATATGATATAAAAAAAGAAAAGACTGGGCGCTGCAGTAACATTCAGGGATTCATTACTTCACAGCAGACTAAGAACCTTTTAAGCCTTTACTGTTGTCCCATAAAATCAATCATAACTCCAGAACGTGCTGAAGTTCACCCAGTCAAACATGCCGTCTGTTCCTCTTTTTAATTAGACTTGCAAATCTGTCAAATAGGACTTCATAGTTTTTTTTTTGTAGTTCATTTCATTTATAGGCAAGTATCTGAATCCAGTTTTTCCAAATTAAGTGTGAACAAGAGGTACAGCTAATGTTAAAATGTCCTGCGACCTGACACTGAATGCAAGAAAAGTGCTAAAAAATAAAGGACTTCAAACCTTACTTTCTTTATATACCCTTCAAAAGATCAAATGTTTTTTATTGCCTCTTGAGTAGATTGTTGTAGTTAGTTACATGTCTGATAGGTACTAACATCCTGGGAAAAGGGGTTTTAAAGGGGGAAATTAGTCTCCTGATATATATGTCTAAAGATAAGCATTTGCCACCTTTTCTGATAATGATACACTTGATATCTGTTTGTAACAGGATTAATTGTAAAATCTTATTCATGAGTGCCTTAATGGGCTAGCCTCAGATTATCCCCATCACTCTCACGTGGTGGTCGTCTCAGGTCATTTGCTTAGGTCACTGGACCAACAGCTCTTCGTAGTCCCAAGATCCCACCTAGAACTTCATAAGCGTTTTCAGTTCCAGCTCTGGAACATCCTACCCCTCCATTTCAGGGTGTGCATTAACAGGAACAAAAAGAGGCAATATGATGGAAACATGTGAATCTACTGAACCAGACAGTTCCTTCAACATACTTTGACCCCTGCCAGGATGCCTGTCGTGGACACACTGAAGTCCAGGTAAGCCAGCATCTCTGGGGTTGGGGGCTTGTACATCTGGGGGCTCTTCTTCCTGGGGAGATCATCTGTAGGATGAAGAACGAGCGAATTAGGAGAACGTTCACTGCAGAAATTGATATTAAGCATTTGAGTGTGTGTACATAAATTACCAGTGTCCAGCACGGTGGGCCAGCTCTTGATGTCCACAGCAGCAGCAGCTTCTTTGGATTTCAGCAGCTTCGTTATTGCTTGGGTTGTCAGGATGCACACTGACTTGCTGACCTTTACCACAGATAGTAGAATCTAACTACATATGTTGTGTTGCTGTTCACACTGTTTTCTATTAGACAGTAAAGCGTCGCTAACAGAGCACAGATACATCTGAAGATCACTGACTTTAATGTATTTTTTAATGCATACAATCCACATTGACTGCCATAAGCACTTGATGTGTCCCCAAACAGCCTCTGTGTTACCTCAACGATCATTTTGACGGTGGGCAGAGTGGTGGCCAGGTTCTGTGGATGCGGCGGTCTGACGGTGACCGGCACACAGCCAGCGTACAGGCAGCCGTAGAAAGTGGCAATCAGGTCAATTCCTGCACATAATGTTTGTTTATATATATTTTTTCTCTTAAACCCAATGGAGTGAGGATGTTTTAAAAGGCCAAGAAGCACAGGGCAGCAGATGTTTGTTTTTTTACCTGGCGGATAGACAAGTGCTACGTGGTCTCCAGTGTTCAGGCGTCCCATCAGAGCTGCTGCCACTCGCTCTGCTCGCTTGTGCAGCTGCAGACAGGAAGCTGAGCTGGACACTGTGCCCTGACGAGAAAGCACAAGAGTAACATATATCTGCACCGTTCTCTTTATTTAATTCACCATTATCAAGATTTATCAGTCCACAAATGTCTAACAAGCTAACTTTGCATTACAACTTTTTTTCTTTCCTCTTATGAAAACTTGAGTTGCAGGAGTTTTGCATCACTTTAATGAAGTATCTTTATTCATGACTCACTTAATTTAACTGAATCAGGGTAACAGATAAACCTGAGACAACAATCTTTTTTGTAAAAAGGTTTTAAACTGAATTTCAAGGAAATTTACTGTAATAACACATCAGTGTTACTACCTTCAAAACCACATTCTATTTAGAGATCTTTCTATCGATCGTATTTGATCTTTCTTAAGTCAAACCCCAGTACAGACAATACCTTAGCATTGAGAACCAGAAACAGAGGATGGTCTGGAGTGGCCTGAGCTCTCCACTGTAGCACATCCTGAATGTAGAGGAACTAAAGGAAGAAAACACAAAATTAACTACAAAGATATCAAAGTGTCACACAGAAATAGGAGTTAACCTGTGGAATAGTTATGACAGTGATTTAAAAAGGTGTAGTTCATTTTCCTTGTTTAAAAACATGTTTAAAAATAGAGTAATAGAAAAATATAGAAATCAAGAATGAAAAGAGCAAAAAGGAGAAAAAAAAAAACAACCTCTTGATTCTTTTGCTTTGATGTAGTTACTTATCTAAGGTGGAAAGTTTTTTTTTTTCTTTGTTTTGTTTGTTTGTTTGTTTGTTTGGTTTTTGCTTTGTTTTATTATTTTCTTCAAGCCCTGTGTACAGGAGCTGCATACAAAAAGATATTTTGTGAAAAGGGTTGGCGTAATAAGCAAATGCTTCAGCCAATACCTTTTGATTAGCCTTGTCTCATGCTTTCTTTCTTTATGGTAGATTTTTGTTCTGTTTTCACTGTTTGTTTGTTTGTTTTTTTGTTTGTTTTTTCACTGTTTTCACTGAGATTTGAATTTGAATGTTAATCAATAAATCAATAAATCAAAAAATATCTTGTCTCACTTAATAAATGGTGTTAAATATTGTTGCATAATGGGACAAGGCTGTTTTTGCACATGAATAAGAAACATTTAAGGGGTAGAGCACATGTGCAGATGATGATCAAAAGGCAAAAAGGTGTAATGCATGATGGGAAAACAATCTGAGTTATGTGATGCCTGTGTTTTTTGCAGAAGGGAAGGCCATCTCTCAGTTGCATGTACACTCAAAAAAATAATTCATTGGATGAAGGTAATTTTATCTTGCCACTTATATTCCATCTAAACAAATCATGTTATATTAATCCATCTTGGTTGTGTTGTGTCAACACGATATATGTGTGTAGGTTTAACATAATATTAACATTAACATTCAATGAATTTGACTTTTGTTCAATCAACATGTTTGCACCACGTTAGTCTAATTAAATTTATTTAAATTCATCTTATATTGTTTAAACACTTTGGCACATCAAAAGTCAGTCTTGTCACATGAACTAGTAAAATATTTGTTTCTTACACCAATGATAATCTTGTTGAATGAATGAAATGTAACTTATGTCTGTAGTACATGTTGTATTCATATTACATAATGTTCAACAAAAAAATTTGTTTTACAGCAACTTCCAATCCACCCATCTTCTTATCTTTATCTGGGCTGTGGAAGTGATAGGGTAACAGGAGCAGGGTACAGACTGGACAGGTCACTAGTCTATCATACAGAGACAAACAACCATTTGCACTTCAACACATTTGGGTAATTTAGAATAACCAGCTACCCTTACAACTGCATGACTTTTAACTGTGGAGGAAACCAGAATACGCAGAGAGAACCCACTGCAAACTTTGCCACATTGTGGATTTGAACCCAGGATCTTCTTGCTCTGAGGCAACAGCACGAACCACCATGGCATTAATCTGTCAATACAGTCTTAACAAAAGTAGGAAAGCTATGCTTGATGATGCTTTATGTTGTTGTCCTTGACAAGTTAAACCATAAGAAATAGTAACAGCATACACGTGATGTGGTTGTCTGCCTCTTGTAACCCCAGTGATTTTCCTGTGGTTTGACATCTAATGTGATCTTCTGAATTTCGCGAGTCGACTCAAAAAAATGAAATTGGGTGGTTGTTACATGCACAAGATCCAGACTTGTAATTTGAACTAAATAATTCCATGTTTCTATGGTGAACGTAATTAAATCATGTAGCATCTGCATGAAATTCAGCAACTTAATTTGTTCTTGTTGAGATGACATCATACAATCTAGTAAGAGTGGCTGGATCCAGGCAACTCGTCTTTGTAACATCCGTGCTGTTCAATTTCCTGACTGAGGTTGTCCAACCAACTGAAGAGCACATAAATCTAGACTCAGATTTCTCCCTCAGGTGTGGATCCTTACCTGTGTCTGCAGTGTGTGAGAAAAGGTGTGGCATGGATGAAATGAGGATGACTATCTACCTTACGTGCCTGGTCATTGTCCTCCAGCTGTCCCAAGTCTCTCCCGCAGGCTTGTGCTATCCTCTTGCCTGCCACCAGGTTGCCCACTATCATAGAAGCAGGACCAACCTCTGTCCAGCACAACCAAAGCATCATCATCATACATCTCAGTGAAGTTAGCACCAAAAATCATTTTAAGGCAAACATATTGGAATAATTATTGTTGTGTTTTTGATCTCAGAGTGAGGTGTCTTGTGGTCTACCTGGCTGTTTCTGTCTCGGCTTGGGCAGGTTAGTGACGCATGTGTGAGGGCACATAAGGACATTGCAGGGGTGTAAAGCACCCTCCAGGAAGCGCTGCTTGGTCTCAGATATATGGATGCCGCCGAGGGGAGCCTTAGGAAGCGTGTTAGCAGGTACCAGAGCCAGGCAGTACACCCCAACCTGATGGATGCTGTCTATGGCCTGAAAACAAACAGCGAGGTTACACAAAGCTGTCAAGTGACGACTTTTACAGTGCCTGCTTTATATTTTTTTTGGTAAAGTTTGAGATTCATTTATTATTTTATAAACATGTAAATTCAAAAATAAACCAAATCAAAACAAAAAATATTGAGGACCTGGAGGACACGGCTCATCCACTGGAAGCTGTCTTCCTCTGAGGCGTCTGGCCTCTGCTCTGCCACCACGACGATCCTCTCGTCGTGCAGTACAGACACAGAAAACACTGCGATCCTGGGGAGCAAAGCAACACCGTCACAAACTGGCTGTCCTGCTCAACAAGAAGTGCAAACTTTCATAATTTCCATGCCGCTTCCTCCTTTACCTTCCCCTGTACACAAACTTCATGGGCTCCACGGCCAGCGCTGTGGCAACTACGTCATCAGCGTTATGTCTCCGCCCACTGACGACCATCAGTCCATCCATCTTTCCCACAACAAACACAAGGCTGTCCTGGAAAGAGTCACAAAAGTTCATGTGGTGATCCGCACAACACACGAGCTCCTGGTGCAAAGAAATCTGAATGCCTCAAAAGGTTTACAGACGTCTTATAAACTATCATCAAACTCTTCATCCAGGAGCTGTCATGTCCTCAAAGGGAAAACAATTATGCTTTAAACTTGGAAATTAAAAAAACATCACCATTTGTCAAGTGATAATGACACTGGTATGATCATCTCCATGATTTTAACAAATAAACTCAGGTCAGCTCCATCTTTCACTGGTTTGAAAGTCTATAAACACAAAAGCAATCCTTCAAAATAAAGAGATTTACGTTTCTTTCTTTCTTTTGAAACTGCTGAATAATCCAATTCAGAAATAAACTGCCGACAGGGAGTTTAGTGAAATATCCTAAAAGAAAAATTAATATTTTAGACTAAAATCAAATGCCATAGCCTCAGAGACCGTTTTCTTCAATTCTGTGAGCACATTAAATTAAAATACGAACAAATACCTGCAACAATTACAGAGATGATTGGTCTTTGCGCATTGACTGGATGGACCCTTTAACTGGGCAATCTAATGTTGCAAATAGTTAGTTTAGTTAGTAAAACATTTGCATATTTGTTACTAAACTCACTGTTGACTAACAACCACTAACACAAACCATTGAGAGTCTTCCTGAGTAATTTAGAAAATCACAAACCAGAGTAGAGGCAACAAGATGGTAAAACTGATAATATTACATGTGGCGCTTCATGCTGATTATTTCTGACAGATATTAATATCTGTTCTATTAAGCAGAAAAACCCATTATCATTATTTTTTATTTTTTGCTGCCAGAACGGTCACAGAGGTACTAGAGATCTGAAAGGACAGTTAAAATGTACCTGTGTAAAGCTGTAAGACTGACATTAAATCAAGGGAAGGTTAAAAGGAAATCTAAAGAGGAACTTACTGGCCCTACAAAGCCCAGCAGTGAGGTTCTAGTGAAAGGTCGGCCACTGATCGGGATCCCAGACGGTGTTACAGGGACAGTCTGCAAGAAGATACAACACTATTAAAACCAAACATCAAAACAAACAGATACTGCCTTCACTTAATAGAAGTCCAATCAGATGATGACTCATTTAATTTTAGTGCTATCAATTAAGAAGATTTTTAGAAATGTGGTGCTATTACACTGCACATATGAAGTGACACTCATGAATAATAAGATTAGGAGAAAAGCGCTGAATCCTTTGTCACACCTGACCACTTACAGAAATAACGAAACACCAACCTCAAAGATGTTCTTGGTCATGCCTGGGAGGCCGTAGTAAGCGACACCGGTGCTGCCTGAGCTCACGCAGATCTCTCCGACCTCGTCTGTCTGACAGAGATAAGGTATTCCCTCGGCTCGCACCACACAGACCAAGGCTGGAAATGCAAAATGGACACAGAAGGATGGGCACAAGGAAGAATGAGTCATAAGGTCAATATTTAAATCGATTCAAAGATCCCGGTTTGCATTAAGCTTTTCAAAAACTTCTATGAAACACTTCAAAAAGTTCAAACAGTAAAATTTGGTAAATAATTTCATTTAAGTTGGATGTGGTGATTTATTGGTGATGCGTTTAAAATGTTGTTTTAAAAGAGGCTTTTAAGGTGAATATTTTGCTACAAGCACTTTTATATGGTTAGATATTTCAGTGTCAGCATGTACACATTTTTTTTTTTTAATTTTTGAAAATCTCCTTTTTCTCAACCTTCTTCAGAATCAGTATTTTAGTCATTAACATCAGTAAAATGTTAATAATGTGCATGGTATACTGTACCTCCAGGCATGACCTGTCCCACATCCTGCACTGTAAGAACAGAGAGTTTCTCCTCAGTGTCCACACGGATCACCCCATGACTCAGCCCACCCATGGACAGCACCGCCTTCCCGGGAGGAGGAACCCCCATTTCTGGAGGTCTGCGGGACACACAGTCATGCTATTACTTAAGCCATACTATCACTTAAATTCTTCCTTTTCTGCTTACGGCAGTCAGACTGAGCCATCTACTGGTGTAGTACAGTGACAGCAGTACTAACACTTAAAAAGAAGATATGAACTGGTTCTGGAGAAATTTAATGACTCTGTGGCTCCATCACATTTCTTAACTCTTGCATATATTTAAATTTGCATTTTTCTCACTAAAAATAGTGCCAGCTTTTCAACTTGAAGCATTTTCTTGCCTCCCAATCCGTCTGGCATCGTAATCTTCCTCCAAAACTGAGCTTCACAATCAGCAGAAAGCTGTGAGACTCTACAGTCTGCGCTGTGATCAACAGAACAAATCTCCCTTCCTCCCTGCAGGAACCAGCTGATGTTGCAAGCATGGTGTGACATAACAGCAGCACAGAAAGCCAAAGAGGCTGCTTTTGTTCTCGTCAAGTGCAGTAACGGAAGCGCACCTGCGGATGGCGACAGTCATTGCTTCTGAAGAGCTGGCACATGGACAGATCACCTCAGGTCGCAGCCCACGTGACTGAAACACGTTGAGGAAGGCATCGCAGGAGGATATCGACCCTGGGGTAACACACACACACACACACACACACACACACACACACACACACACACACACACACACACACACACAGAGCACCGGGCAGACAAACAAAGCAAATCAATAATAATTTCTTGGGACTCCAGGGTGTTGTTTTATTAAATGAGCCTCTGCAGATGGACTCACATGGGTTAGCTCCGTCAGCAACGATAAGCATTCGCAGTGAGCTCAGGCTGATGTCTCTCTGGTCTCTCTGGGCCAGCAGAGACCAGTGCATGTCCCTCGACTTCACCACTGCTACCCGAGCTGCACGGGGGACACAAAGACAAAAGCAATGACCGACACAATCATGACCTCTGTGGTCCAGTTTGACGAGATCATAAAACCAGACAGCAAGGAGCGACGCAAGCTGACTCAGTCGCCAACAGATGATTGAGCAGAGCTGTGGATCAGTTTTATTCAGGGCACACAACCCCAGAAATCAATAGGTCCAACAAATGATCTCTTTAATCCATCCACTCGTGTCAAACGTGCACTGAGAATCAAAACAGTAACAAGCAGGAATAAAATCTGGTCTTCTTAACAATAAAACACCTGAAGTGTATCTTCCCTAAGGTAGCTTCTTGTGAAAAGTGTGCTCTGTCCTCGTTTTCCGAATTAAACAGCAACAAAAAAAGATCTAAATTCCTTACTAACCCTAAATAGATGGACTGGCCCTTACCTTTATATGTGTGAACCTTCATTATCCAAGACAGAGGGTTGACTTTCATCAGGGAGTAGGGAATGCTGATCACATGCATCCGATTCATGACGCTCTGCCAGGAGAGCAGTAAGCATTGAGATGAGCTCCAATATATGCCAGAAATGCATCACAACTAAATGAGGTCACTGTAAACACGCTGCAGGTTATGATTTTATCTGCCAAGAGTACAAAAATAAGCCTGTTTATACACGTAACAACAAATCACGTATGACCTAAGGCACCGGGAATTCTCATGCATGTTTGAAAGCAGTCAATCAAAGCTGGGATGTCTGTGTCAGTGGAAGCAGCTTTATTTTTCACAGGTTTGAAACTCCTCAGTGGTTAGATAAGATGCTTTTTCCCCCCCATCAGGACTTCATTAGTTTGAATGCATTTACATACTGATAAAGGCCTCAGTGGGAAGCCGGTTAGATAAGTTTCAGTTTTTATCTGCAAACTGAGCTCAGATCTCCTCCATTTCTCATTATATAAGCGCCCCATTAGCTCTACTAGAGGTCTGGAGACTACTTACAGTGAGAACACCGTGCCATAATCCTGCTTCTCTCTTGAAGTCCAGGACGTTGGTTATCGTCTCACCTACAAATAAAAAAAAGGAGAATTTTTCAAGGTTAGGAGCACAACACAGTTACATAAGTTTCTGTAATTCTGACTGTAGCAGCAGTGGTTTGAGTAAGCCAAATTAAGTTACAGAAACAGATCCGGAGAGTCTCTGGGGGTTGCTGGTGCTGTTTGCAGTTACTCAGAACAAAAGTAGGACACTAGAAGAAAGGAGCTACTTTATGTTCTCTTTCTTTTTAAGCAGACCTGACCCAGGTATGATGGAAGGAACGCAACCAACTGAGCAGCTGCATTTATCAAATGAGACTGTATTTACACCTAAAAGTGTCTCAGAGCATTTCTCCTGCCAGCACCAACTGAACTTTCTCCATGTCGGAAGAAGTGATAAATGATGGAGGGAAAAATTGCAGAAACAAAGTATGACCAAAAAAGTAAATTAAGATTCCTCCTCACCTTCAGTGTAGCCACAGGCCTGCGTGAGGGCATGACAGTGAGCCAGCATGGCTGAATGGGACACTGTGATTCCCATGGTGCTTCCTTCTTTGCTGGTTTTATACTAGATGTAAGAAGCATAAAGGGAAAAAAAACCAGTTTCATTAGGAAGAAAAAGGATCTGGTAAAAACAAAAACTGCCTAATAAGTTGAATAAGTAAAAAACAAATCCAGTAAAAACCATCGCGTCACATCCTTTGATTAAACCCCACTTACTTCTATGTAGGCAATGTCGTTACTGGCTTCCCGTATTGGAGGGTGCCAGTCTTTTGGAGGCTTCACAACATGTTTTCCATCTGTCACAAACCACAGCAACCGCGGCCAGCCTGCAGAGACAGAGACATGAAGTCATCTCAAACCAAATGAAACTATGCACACACATTCACAATGAAAACAAAACAGGCTGTACCTTTGAAAGTGGCAACCTCCCCTGTTTGTGCTTTGGGCAGGCCTTTCTGACAGGCGTCAGTGGTCAGTGCCAACGTGACGCCGCAGCTGCCCAACAGAAAGCCGATCTGTTGACTTCCCGCATCCTGGGGGAGCAAAGAGAGTATCTGTCACACACAACGATCAACTACTAAAAACAGAAAAATTCAAAATAACTTTGAGAAAGGATGCGCCGAGGGAATGTGGGAATTGCTAATGGAGTGAAAACAAGGCAATGACAAGAAGAAGAAGAAGAAAACAAAGAAGAAGAAGAAACCTCAGAGCATCACAGCAGCATCAAAGCAGCAGCAGGTGAGCAAGCGGAGTGACGGCCAGTCACTATTAAAAACTCTACTGCTGTGCATCAAAGCCAGACTGTAGCAGGAATGAAACCCGAGATCTGACACACGCTCGCTCCTATTTGATTGGCTGTGCAAATGAGCTTATAGCTAAACTCGTGCTGTGCAAAGTGCGCTGCTCAGAAAAGCAAAAAAAAAAAAAGGTGGGAGACTCAAGATGGGTGGGGAGAGGCGGAAAGAAAGAAGAGGAGGGTAATAGGGATAAAGAGAGGGACACAACGAGAGGACGAGGAATGATAGGAGCTGACAGAGTGAGCAAATGAGCGTCTGACTCCTGAGAACAGTTGGCCTGTGATCTATTTTGACTAGAATAACACATCATTTCACCTCACTCAAATCTCATTAATTACAGCACAGAGTCTGCCAACAGCATGCTTATAAAGGGCAATCACGAACAGGCATTAATATTCAGGCTGTGCAACTAATATGGATAAATTTAGATCGGCTTGAGCTGATCGATGCTCTGGGAACCGCAAAACATCATAAGCTAATACTCTGCATTTAAACATTTAAGAGATCAGATTTACAAAGATGTGATTTAGCGTAAGGAACGTCAAAGAGAGTGAAGATTAGCACTGAATCAAAAACTGCATCTGACTTAAGTACGTCTCTCATGTAAACACATTGAGGTCAGATGTCCAGTAGGGGTCAGTAAAACGTCAAAAATCACACATTCCCAGGAGACCCTCATTGCTTTACCTTTCTGGTCAGCGGCACTTCAATAGGTACAGGTACGAGCTCCGCCAGGAGACAGCCGTAGAAGGCCACCATGAACATCACCGGATCATTGTTGGGGAAAACAAGTGCAACCTGCAGGTGTGTTCAAGACATGGTTACAATACACCAACATTACTGTTTTAATGGACAGTATTGTGGACTGACGGTGACACTAAACATGTCATACAAATAATAAAGCTTTAAAGTTTAAGAAATCATTGCTTTCTACCAGAGAGTTAGTTGACAACTCTAGCTTCACAACAATAATATTTATATTTTCAATAAATCCTTGGTTTTAGTCAACAGTCAGTTATTCTATCTTGGCTTGGGTCTGTTTTCTGTTCACTGTAGCCCCCATTAAACGTGAAACTGCCGTTTTTGCATCAGACAAAAATCACACATGCACCATCTCGCACCAAAACAAACAGGCTTCTCAGCCAGCCTCCCCCATCTTTTTTGATTATTTTAGACAAGAAAAAAAGTCCAGCCACAACGATTAACCCAAGCAAGTCAACTAGACCCAAGCCGAGCCGTTTTTGCAGCTTTCCTCTGCTCAGGGTGAAACTGAAAGCAGAGGAGCAGAGGAGAGCCGCAAAACAACTTTAGAGACCCTGAAAATGAGATGAAATTAAATGTCTACACATAAATTAGGTTTTTAAACTTTACAGTTATGAACTGTGCCAGACTGGGCTCGCTCATTTCACTTTTACGTTCCCAGTCAAAGATTTCAAGGTAATAATGTAGATACAGACTTGGCTTAACACAAACATGTGAGGAATGGGACTTTCCTCTCTGCTAAGAAGTAAGGAAGCACTCCATTAATTATTTCATAGGAAAAAAAAATTGTTTTCTGCTATATTAATGTTCCAAATTCAAATAGAATATTAAAGCTTTTAAGTGGATCTAAAACAACAAAAGTAAACGCAAATTAGAGAGCTGGTCACTTTTTCATCTAGCAGGAAAAGGCAGTAACTATATTTCCCAAAAGGTTCCTACTGTATGTAGGAATACTTTCAGCCCCCTGTTTTGTTTTGTTTTATTTTATTTTCTCACGTCATTGAATTTATTTGGTGATTAATTCCATGTTGAATATTTGTAATAGTGCTGATTGATTGAGTGAAATGCCAAAAAATGTAACACATTCAATCGCCACCGAACACACTGTAATATATCATGACTTACTCTGTCTCCAGGCACGAGCAGAGGCTCATTTCTGCTGCTCAGCTTATTAAGAAGCGTATAGGCCAGTTTCTGACTGCGGGTCCACAGTTTACCTGCAGAGGTTAACACACATTGTCAACGAGTGCCTTTGATTTAACTATTCTAACCTGCAAAACAACATTTAAACAGCAGAATACATCATGTCTGTTTTTCAAAGACACAGTGGATGAAAAGAGGTGCTATTCTTTTCCATCTGAATTGTCATTTCTGGGCCAACATCCACAGGCTAACACCTACCATAGGTGAGTGTGTAGACGGGTTTGCCAGCATTGTCGAGTGCTGTCAGGCAGGGGCTCTTGGGCTGAGTGGTTCCCCACCTTTGTAGGGCTGCTGGCAAGGAGGGAGGCCAGTTGGTCACCACCCCAAGAGGCTCCCCTTCCAGGGGACACATCTGCTGGCCTTCTGGCTTTGGCTGGTTGGGATCTGGCTGCTGGACTGAAAACATGAAGAAGATGAATTGGACATCTTTAAGACTTTGATTCGAATTGAGCGTAATATAAGCTCCTGAGCTGCTTGATAAAGAAGACCGGCTAGTCTGCAAAGAAATGGTAAATATGTAAATTAAACAACACTTGTAAGGAGGACAGGGGAGGAAAAAAAAGAGTGTGAGAAAAAAAAGACAATGAGGAAGGTGTGATGGAAAAGGAAAAGCTGGAGGATATACAGTGAGCTGTGTTCTGTCCTCATGAGTCTAAGCTGCCTATTATTCCTACTTGTGAGAAACTCGAAGCTGCTGCTTACTGGAAATCAGTCTCGCCTCGCTCCTTCTTTAAGTACTCTATTGACTTCTGGATTTGACTTCCATCTCTTCATCTCTATTCTTACCTTCAGACTCTCTGAGCAGTAGAGTTCAGACCTGTTTAAAGAAGCAGGTAAGCCATATCTCTGCCAAATATAACATCTTTATCAGTGTTTGGATCCTACCTCTGAGTGTGTTTTTCTGCTCACACTGAAGCTTGCCATACCACAAGGAGAAGCTTTACAGTTACCTGCTGATGCACTGCTATTCCCGCAGCATTTTCATTCACTCAGTGTTTATTCAGAGTGGCAGAGTACCACCCAGACCCACCGATGGGTTTGGTTGGAATGGAGGAAATGGTTAGGAAGGGCTGGTCCAGTCCGTGTGCACTTCCCTAAAAAATTCCCTTTCAACACCTGGTGGTCTTCGGGGCCAAAATAACCACCACTGAGCTAAAACCGTGCCTTGGTGGTTTACTTGTGGGACCTGGCAAGGTCACAGTCACATTTTTATCTCAGCCACAACAAGAATTAGACAGATCACTATTATTAGAGCTGGAAAACCAACGCAATGTGAGCATCACATTCGAAAGAGTAGGAGTGTGAAAGAGTTTCTCTTCACGAAGATTTATTGATTCAGCAGAATCACTGTAATTACATTCAGGTGGGCTTACCATCCAAAAGCTCCTCAAAGTCGTCAACAAAGAACTCGCGCAACGGTGGACGCTTTGGTCTCTTCAGTGTATTGAGCAGCTGCTGGATTTTGTTGGAGACGCGACTGTTGACTGGAACACCTATAAAATGAGTTTTATGGAGATGAAAAGACAAAATAAAGGTTGGGAGGACATAAACATGACAAGAAAAAAAAACATGTAGAGAAATACAGACGGGAAAAAGTGGAGATAATTGTGATGGCGCAGGTGGGACGTGGGCATGTGCAGACAGATTGATTGAGAGATTGATGGAGGACGGGGGTGGATAAGGGAGGGACAGATAAGGAAAGAAAAGGAGACAAGGTCAGTGTGTTTTTCTAATGAGGCACAGAGGACAACCAGCTGTCAGTCACACTGTGGCAGGACAACAAAGCAGTGGAGCACGAGGTCCTGCGCTGTACAGTCACCTTAAAGACATAGTGTTTTAGTAGGAAGTCTCAGGAATCACTGCGAGACCTCAAAGGCTAAGAAAAAAGGAAATCAGGAAACGAGGAGCCGCCTCGCCTGCTGCCTAGCAACAAAGATGTACTCGCTGCAGAAAATGATTCATGAGGTGTCTCAAAAGGTGCCTGTTTCATGCTATAAAATATAGACAGTGAGAGGCTAAAATCACCTAACCCCGACTTAAATCAGAACACAGATAAATGGTCTGACATGCATGTTACACTTTAAAATTAACCCTTAAATCGTTTTTTTTTATATAAAAACTGAGCCAGATCATAAAAGGAGAGAAAACAAGACAAACAAAACAACAAACAAAATAATAGACTCCGAATGAAACTTGCGTTGTGCCGTTAGAGTCATGTTTGAGGTGAGGTTCAGTCTATAAACATCATCAGACATTATTTTTACCCGATAAATATACAGTTAGCTTTAAAAGGGGGGCAGCTGTGTTCGACAACCCAGACAGCCACGGGAGCTAAAGGCCACAGCTGCACACAGTTTGCCTGATTTATCTTACTATAATAAGCCTAGCTCAGACAGACCCTGCCTCCTCATGCAGGGACAGATGTACCAGGGATCGACCCTGTGGGGGTCAGTGCAGCACCTGATGGACCAATTAGACAGCAGCCCCTAACATCCTGGCTCTGAACTCCCCCACCCACCTCATCATGAGGCTTGATCGCTCATATCTGGACCAACCAGGACCCGTCTGTGATGATGACGATAATTAATGTGTTCATGATCTTATAATGAATGCATTTACAGCCATAAATTGCTGTAGTAATCTCTGGCTCTTCCTTAATGTGGGACAAAATGTTACACCACGTCTTTACAGTAAACAATAACAGAGTTATAGGATCGGGCTAGTATTAGTCCATCTTTTTCCTATTGTTAACAAATCCCAGCCAAAAATTGTCTCTGGGGCCCAGTCTTGCTGAGCACTTTAAACATAAAAATGCGTCATAAAAACACGGTCCTGTTTTTTAAAAACATTCAATTTCCTGTGTCAGCTGGGCACTGCAGCTTTTAGGATTTTCTATTCAGACATTTATATTTGCAAAGGTGTGTTTATAGTGACTATCTCCAGCCATGGATTTAGGCAGGATGGTGTACAGTATGTGAAACTGGCTCAAAATAACCCACAGTGACTCATAATGAGGGAACATGTTGCCCACTGCAACAGCATGGTTCACTTGATGCATTTGTCATTGTTTCTGGATGATAATGGAGGTCGGCGGGATAAAAATAAGCCTTATCAGGCTACGGATACAATAAACACCTGTTCGTAATAATAACTTACTGTTGCTTTTGGTCTTTTGATAGGATAAAGCGATGTGGAAAAGAAAGTTTGCATAGGGCTCTGTGCAGTGCTGTGAAAACTAACTATGGAGCATGACTCATCAGCTTGTAGAACCACATTTAGCAGCAATAACTTGAAGTAATAATTTTCTGTATGACTTTATCAGTCTCTCACATCGTTTTGAAGGTATTTTTGGCTGCTCTTCTTTATAACATTGCTTTAATTTCATTGAGGTTTGCCTCAATTCATTTATGCACAGCTCTGTTAGGTCTCGCGACATCATTTCAGCCAGCTTGAGGTTTGGACTTTGACTGGGTCATTGCAACACCTTGAGCATTTTCTTGTCTCTAATTCAGCCATTCTGTTTTCTGCTGTGGTTGGTATCACAGTCCTGTTGTATAACCTAATTTCAGCAGAGCTTTATCGGTCAGATATGACCTTGATGTACAGACGAGTTCATGGCTATCTTAATGACTGCAACGTCCCCAGGTCCTTTAGCCCAGATCATTGACAGATGGTCTGAGGTGTTTGTGTTGAGATGCTGTATAACACTTCCTAGACTGATGGACAGCAAGAGCTGTTTCTTTAAGATCACTGCTTCTTGTCTTTGTTCATTGTCACCATGTTAACAAACCTGAATGCCCCAGACCAGCAAACTGCCAAAACTTGTGCTTTTAAGAGTTATTAGATTAACTGCTACCTACCCTTTTAATTCCTATGGAAGTTGTAATGGTTTACTTTTCACAGTACTGCACAAAATTCTGTAAGAAATTAATTTTTTAAACGATTGCAAGCTGAAAACAGCGCGAAAATACTGAATTTGTATCGGCAAAATTTGTGCATAAAACACCAACACACACAGTGTCAGTATCCAAGTACAGATGGAGCCAAAGTTACTGCGTGACTTGTTTTTTCTTTACACACATCTATGTGTCAAAAAAATGCCAGCAGTCCTAGAGAGCTGCCATCAAAGAAGTCACTGCGTGGCTGCGGGCTAGCCGTCAAAGAAGAAGTGAGAAACAGACTGACAGTTGTTTTCAGTTTGAGATGAGAAAACAGTCTGTCAACATAGTAATTAGTCGCAAGGCCAAACGAAGAGTTACACCTCTGCTTAAACGCACTCACTTTCTAAAGACATTCAGGTTAGACGTTGCCTGAAGATGCTATAAACGGTAGAGCACTTGCAACATACTCAGCTATACAAACACAAACACACTCACATGCACACTGTATCACTGAATTCACTGTAGCTGTGCATATTTTTTTTATAACACACAAGATTTGGACAAGTGTCACAGTAAACCTGACAGTGGAGGTGAGAGGCAGAGATGCAAAGACACACAAATACAAACGCACATACAGCAGAGTGCACATACAGCAGGCTGCCATAGAGCTGAAGGAGCAGTTATAAATACCATCAATTAAACTGAGGGATCCTTCACCTCTCCACTCACATCCTAGAGGAGAGACACATCAGGATGTCAATGAAGCGCTCCTGTGAACTTTCTGGATGACGGGGGATTTATATGTCTGCACTGAATCATAAAACCACAGAACCCTTCTGAAAACCTTCGCCGTAACCCGAGGTGCACCTCCCCGAGGATGTAACTATGCATCGTGTTGACGCAACCAGTGAGAGAATAACAATCATTGCCTCACTATAAGGACTCACAGATGTCAGCAGATTGCTGGAAGGAGTTTCCACAAAGTACTGGACTTTGTGTGAGGGAATGTAAGAAGAAGTGGGAAAAACCTGAGGGGCAAATATGTTTGCGTGGGGACCAAGGAGGGAAAAGAGTGCCAGCATTTTATTTGTTTCCATTTTGGCTGGCATCTAAAAAAAAAAAAACACAACATAGGCTCTAGAAAGATTCGTGCAAAAGTCAAAATCGGCCGTGAGCGTGAATGTGTGAGAAATCTACAGCTGCCACAGGCAAGTGAGAGTGGGATTATAATGGAATCACACTGTTGTTTTACCACTTTCACCATGTTTAGTAATCAGCATAGGAAAACCTGCAGTTTAGATCCATAGATTTAACCACTACTTCCTGCTTTTGTGTCAGCTAGGTTGTTTAGTATTTAAGAATCCAGAGCACGGGTGGCAGGGAGATTATAGGCTCTCTGCTCAAGGTGTCCTCCGGTTTTCAAGCTGCCTGATTATTAACAAACTGAATGAATGAAGATGAACTCAGACAAAGAAAGTGGAGCAGATTTAATGAACCAGTCAACCTCATTGTCATCTGTAGCAAGATGCTGGTTTTCTTTCATAGGTCTCAAGTAATCTCAACTCATACAAAAAATAAAACACTGTCATATATGATGGAGATGTTTGGAAAATAGGCATTCAGGTCACTCACTCTGTTTCTTAGTAGTAAAATACAGTATAATGTATGATGATGCAGCACAGAGCACCTGACATTATGAAGAAAACAGATACTGGTATATAACCATTATGCCTTAAATGTAAATTGGTGACTGGGAAATATATGCATTGTTTCTAGAGTGGTCCATGTTCTGGTCCTACATAACTAAGGATACTTTCACAATATTAAACACACATTAAAAGTAAAGGCCCAGTCATGTGACAAACCGACCTATATGGGGCGTACCCTGCCTTTCACCCTATAACAGCTTGGATCGTCTCCAGCCCTAACGCAACTCTAAACTCAATAACCTGTTAAGATAATGGAAAAAAAGTTTTGTAAGGTTCAAAGACTATTGTGGACGCCACCTAAAATGGAATCACACTAGAAGATGTATATGTAAGTGGATTTACGAAAAACCTCTGCCTGTAACTCAGCGGTTTAGGAAAGTGTTCAGGGTTCTTCCAACGGCGAGACTCTCTGCCAAGTTAAAGGTGAACTGACAACTTTTTAGATATATGGGCCTCTTATAGACCGCTAAATGATGTCATGCTAAAGGGAAAAGGACTTGTTGGGTTAGAAATTTGAAGGAGACGGTGGGTGATAACAAGCGTAAGCACACAGCAGTTATAGGGAATGAGTGTGTCCTCCCTTACGGCAATTTGATAAACCAAAACATATTTTATGGTTGGGTAAATGAAACCCTGCTTACATTTTACTCCAATTCTGCTAATTTTCCTATAAGAGAAAGCCAAAACTTCTTTAGGACACCAAATTTGTTTTTATATGGAATAAAAACCACACTCCCTCACCCACCTCCCTTCTTTTCTTCTTAGCTCAGGCTGTAATTAATGTGCTCAACTGTGTTTTTTTTTTTTTAAACCTACCTTAAAATGAGGTGGAACATGACCTGTTAATACTGTATTTACTGTATTTGTATGTACCTATCCTCTGCAGCATCCACTGCCCCATGCTGGTAGCAGTACTGAAGCCATACAAGCAAAGGCACGGTTTGAATGACGAATAATGTTTGGAGGCTATTTTATGCACAGATCCACCAACAACATGGCAAAAACTGAGCGCAAAACCGAGCACCTAATGATCCGTTTTATGTCATGACTCAAATATTTGTTTGCCGCAGAGAAGCGAGACCATGATGCTGTGTAAATCTTTACTGTCTCAGTGTTTCTGTTAGTTAACAGAACCAAACATTACGGCAGGAACGTGATGGATTTTTCAGGGAGGGTGGGGGGTGGAGAGGTGCACCGTTACCGTGGCAACATGAGCAGGTCAGTCAGTAGCTTTTGCCAGTCACGTTGGCAGACTGACTAAGGAGAAGACAGAGGGACAAACAGCAGGGGAGAAGGAAAACGGGAGTTGACTTTGCGTGTATATGTGTGTGTGAGTGTGAGTGGGCAGGAAACTCACCATCTGCGGTCTCCATGACGCTGGTGTGGTGGTTGAAGCCGCGGGAAACGCCTCGCACCGAGGCCACATGGGGCCGCTCTGCGTGATGCGAGGAGCGCTCCGACAGCCCCGTCACGTCAGGGGGCGCTGAGTGGTTATCTGTGATGAGTGGGGGTGTCGGGGGTTAAAAGGTCAAATTTAAGGCCAACTGTGGGTGCTCGCAACTTATATAAAGATCTAAGGCATGGATTAGCAAACAATATGATTTGCCTGGTATTCTCTGAGCCGAAGCAAAGACTGTATTTCAGCTTTTCACCTTCCCTCAACACCACACATAAAAGTCTGTACCCAAGATGTCTTACACTATGTTACAGACCAACTGATGTCCAGACACTAAGAGTGCAAAGTTGCTCTCTTAATGTTAGATAGAAAGCACTCAGACATAGAAAAAGGTGCTTGTGTGAATGAAAGAGTATATAGGAAGCAGTCCATTTACGTCTGTGAAGGTTCTCAGTCATCCAGGTCATCGTAGTCAAAGGAGCTTGCAAAGAAAAGCGTCTGGACTTCTTTAAGTTGCTTGAAGACGTTTCACCTCTCATCCGAGAAGCTTCTTCAGTTCTAAGGTCAAATGGTGGAGAGTCCCAGATATAAACCTAGTGGGAGTAACCCCCCACAGAGGGACAAAAGGACCCCCTGATGATCCTCTAATCGCCTGAGCCAAGGTGTGAAACTGGGTGTAGGTCCCAATCAGCCAGAGTTTCGGGTGAGTTCATTGTGAAACCTGGCCCCACCTTATCATGCGAATTCCTGAGGTCAGATGGCCCAGGATGTGAGTGGGCGTTAAGGCGTCTGGGGAGGGATCTCAAAACTGGATTATAGATGGCAGAGAGTTGGTGTCGTAAACCCCCGCCTCTGTTCAAAGATGGTCGCTCACAGTGGACATAGATGGCTTCTTTCACCAACTCTCTGCCATCTATAATCCAGTTTTGAGTTCCCTCCCCAGACGCCTTAACGCCCACTCACATCCTGGGCCATCTGACCTCAGGAATTCGCATGATAAGGTGGGGCCAGGTTTCACAATGAACTCACCCGAAACTCTGGCTGATTGGGACCCACACCCAGTTTCACACCTTGGCTCAGGCGATTATAGAGGATCATCAGGGGGTCCTTTTGTCCCTCTGTGGGGGGAAACTTCCACTAGGTTTATATCTGGGACTCTCCACCATTTGACCTTAGAACTGAAGAAGCTTCTCGGATGAGAGGTGAAACGTCTTCAAGCAACTTAAAGAAGTCCAGACGCTTTTCTTTGCAAGCTCCTTTGACCAGTCCATTTACCATTAACGTCTGTGACAGGATCAGCTGTTCTGTTTTAAGTGTGTCATGAGAACTGGAGTTTACAGTCTAACATTGGAGTTGGATCCAAAACAGATACCTTGTTGCAGAGCCAAGCCATATTTTTGACAGGTGTCATAACTAATTATCAGATCACATTACTAGAAAGAATTTTGGGTAATTTCCAAGGTCTGAAAATTATGGAAAACAGTGTTTATGGGGAGCATCTGCCAATCGCAGTAACCCTGCTCATAACAGCTGATGTCAGTGGTTCCAACTTTTGGGATGAGCACTTGTGCATATTTTTTTCTTATGCAAATGTATGGAAGTGGTTTTCAAAGAGATTTAAAAAAAACTCCACATTGAGAACTGGTGTTCCTTTAACTACATATAGTATTTTTAGTGTCTCCTGTTGAAGTGGATGACAGAATCAATGTCTGAGGGGCAGAGGAACAAGGCAATATGGGAGATTTATTTACAGCTTCATTCAGCACAAGTCGCTGCTGCTGTTTTATGACAGCAGCCTTGAGGGGAAACGAGCTAGTGAAAAAATAAAACCAGGCAGCTCCATCCTAATAGGATATCGCCTTACCAGCAACACATGCACACACATGTACGCACACATACAAACGTGCACACAAGTAAGCAAGACACCATCTTACATTGCAGCTGCAGCGAGACTAATGGTGATAAATCCACCAAATCTCATTAACTAGCCCGTGACACTCACGTGGCAACATGGAACAAGCGGTTTTGACAGATATGTGGCTGAGAGCTTCTCCACATGATCGAATGATAGTGAGATGGCAGACGAGGATGGCTAACTAGAAAGACGGGAATTAAAACTCAGTCGTTGGGTCCCTTTTGTCTTGTCATCATCGAGTGCTTTTTTGTATCTAGAGGGAGAGAAGGCTTCAGAAAGCAATCGATGTGTAGGACAGTGCTGTCTATCTGCGATTAAACAGTCTGCGGTACATAACACAGGTTAAGATGTCACCTTTGATATGATGACAAATCTGACTTGGAAGCAGTTATCGTATCTACCATATATTCTGCCGAATTTAACAAAATGAGGATAATGGAAAAAGCATAAAACTCAGTCTTCGACTCCCTAAATTGTTTGTATGTACATATATAAAACCTATCTGCATAAAGAACAAAGAATTTCAACGCAGACAGCTAAGAAGGCAAGTGTCCATTTATAAATTCCTGTTTGAACTGAACTGAAATGCAATCGAAACAGAAAAACCATTTATAATGGCTTTCTTGCTTGGCTTAAACACATCATCTCAATCTAGAATGAAGGAATGAAGGAGGTCAAACTAAATCATGAAATGCAATACTGACCAACTAAAAACTGCAACAGCTAAAAGTATCTGAAACTGTGTGCGTGCGTCACTGACCTAGATGGGTGTGTGCCATAAGGTCTGCCAGAGCGGTGGCTGCGGCATTGACGTTCAGGGCTGCGTGGGCAGTGGTGTTGGTGGTGGTGACGGATCTCCCTCCCGGGTGGGATGAAGTGGATGACGCGGAGGATGAGGTGGACGAACCCTGGATGACACGGTTAAACCAGTGCTCAACAGCTGGGTGGCTGTGGCCCTGGTAGGGCGTGGAGGTGGTCAGACGTCCCTGTCGGCGCAGCGAGCCCTCGTCTTCTGACGCTGAGGAGGTGTCTGTGTTTGACAGGTCAAGACAGGGCAGCGTCATAACAGAGGACAAAGAACATGGGGCTGTCTACAGTGTCACCAGGAAAAACAATCAAGATGGGAAAACCTGGAACACTTGCGCAGGGTTTAGATGATATGCAGATGACACTTTATTCTACTTATACATACTGATAGAGTACATATAAGCCAGGGGATGGGTAGGATGACTTTAATGGGGATGGAAGTTAATTCGGCTGAGAGATGCTTGTTTTTAAATCTCTCATGGCTTCACTACTATGTTTTTAATATTTGCCTGTAAGCAGCCACACTGCAACGACATGTGCAATATATATGTATAAAACTGCAACACATGTATCAAGGGAGAGACTGGGTGTTGCATATTTGAAGATGATGATGAAAAGGAGGGAGAGTAAATTAGGTGTCTGGTATACTGAGCTGCAGTCATCAAAAATATGAATGATCAAAAACAAAATAGATGGGAGCTTTCTTCTGAGCATGTCAGCACACTTACATATTGCCTAGCTATTAATTAAGGCTGAATTTCTACCTCAAGACAATTGCAATAACACATAACTACATACTGTAGTTGCACACAATACAAACATAAACTGTTAGTATAATAAATTCCCTTTTTCATGTCACTTGGACTCAAACTCAAAACCAGACACTGGTGATTTTATTTTCTCTCCCTCGAGGCAACTGTGAGCAGTTGGTCTCTTCAAAAATAGCCGAAACAGGAACAGCTTCAAAGTAATGTAATGATCATTTAAAATGAACATATTCCACTTCATCTGCCAAGTTACCCAGCAGCAGACTAGTCTTGCATTATGAATTCTGCTGAGAACAGAGTTCAGTGAAAGTGCAGTTCACTATCATGCATTTTTGGATAAAAAAATTGTCCTAACTGTTTATAAAATCACCAACTTCCCAGCTTTTGGCATTATTCATCCCAGACCATGTAAAATAGCGTACCTACTCACTAAACCCCAAGAAAACAATAAAACTCATGCAATCATAGAAAACTGCTACACTAAAATTCATCGTGCTTTTGATTAACTGGACAACGAGTCACTGAGAGAAGAGGGGGAGAAAAAGAAAAAGAGTACTGTCTAGAAGAAAAGGGGCTATGACTTCATGTGTGATCAGCACGTGCCTGATGGATGTTCTCTAAGCTAATGAGCCTTCATGTAATTAATCCCACTAATCTCCCACAGTACACAGTTTCAAGTAAAGTCCAACAAATTGAGACATTGTGAAAGTACTGCTTCGACTTTCCTTAGTCTTGGAGAGGCTGTTAGCGGAAGGTTAAAGGAGGTGTGATTATAACAAACCAATTTAATGCCTCTACAGCCGGTGGACTCGTGCAGTTTATCTCACATTTATGATTCAGTTTGTTATTCCTCACTCCAATCTGCCTCCCTATCTTGGTAACCTTGGCACAGTTACCCTGCAGAAGGGTGAAATAGAGGGTTAAAGAAGACATGCAAAGCAGAAATTGAGAGGTGGACGGATACAAAAAAAAAAAAAAAGGGTGGAGAGGGGTGCTATTTTTCACCACAAAGTAGTCAAAAACCAGAAGAGGCAGTGAAGACTGAGCCAGAGAGATATTTAAGAGACAAACTGTGAGCAGGGAGAGTAGCAGATACGCTGAGATCGACTTCAAGTACAAATGAACAAAAACAGGGAAACTAACGAAGCTTCAGCAGTTAAAAGGCTGAGCTTATTTTCACTGATTTATGTCTATAGAAAATGAATTTTAATTGGCAAATGCAAGATCATGATGGAGAGTCTTTTTTTAACGCGACACATTAGCATTGTAAGCAAACTGACAACTGCTTTCTGCCTTGTTTCCTGTTTATTAAAAGACTTTCTTGTTGCACTCATATCAGGCTATGATCTAGGATACAGCATAGGATACAAGGCTAGGTACAATAATTCCAGTTTAGCAATCAAAGCGTTGCACTCGTGCACAGTTGGTTTTGAGTTCAATGTTGATAGCATCAGGGTACAGACGTGTTCTCAATTATGATGTCAACATGCTGATATTTATTGGATATATTGTACAGCACAGGCTGATGGGAATGTCTTTTGTTGGGCAGTTTTTTGTTCAGAAGCCAGAGAACGTGACACGTTGAAATTTAATCCAGATACTAGATGATATATGAGAGTTATTACAGGGTTACTACAATTCCTCTTGAGGGGGGTATGATGTTATGTTGTAGTCTTTCCAACTTAAGCAAAGCAGTGGAACAAACAACCAACGGACTGATTGATTGCCATTACTAAAGTTTTGCGTATACTGCACCTACTGGTCTGTACATCCACTCATGCATTCATACTTAAAGTAAGTGTTTGACAAGTGTTTGGCTGAATGTGCAGAAGCTGTTCAGGTGACGGCCTGTGTTGCATGGTATAACCCTCATCTGATGTTTCTTGTCTGTTCTTGTCTTCTCTGCTGACTAACCAGACAAATGTAGAAACAATAGCTGCTGTCATCTTTACAAAAGCAGCAGATCATCAGATCACCTTGTATGTACATTACACATATATCAGTCTCATGTATGTGACTAATTCAAGTACAATAGTTCACTCAGAGAAACTCAAAACAGCCATGAAAAGTCCCTCTCCTTCTTCTATTCACACCACTGTGTCTGAGCTCTTAATCCGGTTACTTGCTCCACCGCTGTGTCCTCTCTTTTTATCCAAGACTTGAAGTTTTAAGGTCCCCCACTTGATAAAAATCACGGCAGTGTTTGAAAAGCCCTCTATAAAATCTCCTACAGATTATTTAATGAAAGATAACAACACATGCACAAGGCTCTTTTGGCCCTGAAACTCTTGGGAAAACAAGAAGCTGCTGGAAAGCTGTGAAATCACATAAATTCTAATGAACTGCCCACACAATACAAACTGTTATGCAAACAGGCAAAAGGTCGACATTTCAAGATGATGCTCAAAATCTGGTTATGCATTCATTCTGCCACTCGTGTAGGAAGGTCTCTCTGGGAACACAACGGTCAGAACCGAGTCTTTTATAGTCGCGAAGAATGGACACATTCAGCAAACCGCATATTTTCTTTCCAGCAGCAAATGCTTGACATCATAATTTTTGATCAGTGGACACAATGGAGTTTCAGCATCCTACACTCGACAGCTCATGGGAACATATCAAACAAACAACCCAGTGAGAACGAGCAGAACCAACTGGGATGCAGGTGATTTAAAGGAGCAGGGGTCTCACCTGGCGGGGTGCATGCCTCTACAGAAGACTGAACTAGCACGGACCGTCTCTTGGAGGGCATGGGCATCTTCCTCTCTTTGTACTTTGCCAAAGCTGCTTGGACGGCTTCTGTGTGCAGATCTAAGAAACGCATTAACTCGGCTTAGCTACAGAATAAAAGAGAAACACAAGGCGTTTAAAACTTTTTGGCAGTACAGAAACATGATTACCAGATCTGAAGCGCTCATCCCGGGTGTTGGCAGCCCGAGACTTGTTGGATTTGGAACCTTGAAGAGCAACTTGGGACGAGGCTTGGATCCTGTTGTCGATTTGCAGAGATGGATCTACACCTGTAGAGAAACAAGGCAGGGAGAAGATCGTTTATAACAGAAACAAAAAAAAATATATGTTCTTTAACAGTGTACCAATATCAATAACAGAGACGTGCCAACAAACTCTACGCAAAATGTGTCTTGGACATAGACCAATGGTGCACAACACTGCTTGACTAGATAAAGTTTCCACAAGCTTAATGGTAATCCCTACTTAGACCGCTCTGTTTGAGTGCAGTAGTTTAGAATTGAGAAAGTTTTCACTTTAATTAAACCAGCCTCTCTCACTGCTTCTCTGCTGCCTCCAAGTTTTCCAAAGGAGGAAAATGCAAATTACACAGACGTAACTGGAAGGAGCTGATTAAGCACCATGAATGTCAAAAAGACAACATCTTCTAACTGTAATGTTCTAAAATTATTGAACCCACGAACCAGGCAACCTCACTGTGCACGAGGTTGTCAGGCAGTGATTCACACTTTGGCTTATGCAATCCTCATTTGAGCTTCATTAACTAAGTAGTGGTGAGCATCAGAGGGGAAACTGATGACTACTGCCTGAAGGAAGGTCACAATACAAACTCCATTAGTAATCTTCCTAGCACTGGCTTCTCTTCTCCCTCCGACGCTCTCAATGGGATGTATAAGAAGCATGTTGGAGGGAAAATAAATATGGGAAACTTAAAAACAACAGATGAGTGCAGAGGACTTAATGAGTCCAAATGAGATAAATGTAAATGTAAAGCACATCCAAAGTTTGAAAACAGCGAACTTTTTGACAGGGAGGTGAGCAATGGACATGTTGCCAGGGAACCATTTGCATAAAATCCCCAATTGTGTAATAGAGCAAATTTTTCTTCTTGTTTAAAATTTAAGTGCACACAGAAACGATCAATAATAAAATGTGCACATTAAAGAAATACATAGGCAACATCGCTGTAACAAGTACTGAGATGTTATTTTAAGCAGCACTAAAGGACAGCAGGAGGCACAATGGGATAGAGACTTTACTATCAACACCACATGCAAGGATTTATAACTACATTTTCCCCATCACAAGACAAAAAAAGGTCAAAATTCAGAAACAAAACAATTCAAACTAGTGCCATGTTTCCACTGATTCCTGCCAATTTTCACTTTCACTTTAGAAATGCATTTGAGTAGAAACATCCAGTTTGTGATACCTGAACACTGCACATTAAACCATCAAAGCTGCAAATACAGAACTGAATAAATACACAAACATTTTTATGTGAGTAACAAGCCGTCTCTGTGCATGAGATAAATTAGGATCAGATGTCTACCAAATAATCTAAAGTTACAGACAGCACAGCTGCACAAAACAAAAAGTACCATCCATTCATTCAATCCACCAACATGTCATCCATCCATATCTATCGCCTTCAACCTATCTGGTTCAAAGTCAAGGCGGCTGGAGCCTATCCCCGGTCTCATAGGGTTAGAAGCAAGACACACCTCTTGATAGGTAATCATGATTATAAAGTGGTTATCTAACATACATGTCAAAACATGTCATAGAGTACCAGAAAAGGCTAGGAGCAACGCTAATAATCATAATATTTACAGACAGTTTACTGAAAATCTGGACACTCATGTAAATAAACATTGAGGGAATTGCACACCCCACCTCAAGGGCCGGTCTGACATATCATTAAAAAGCAGCAAGACAACTCCTCTGCATTATAATAGTACAACAACTTGTGCTTTTTAAATGTGAAAATATCAGGGTTTGTAATAAGCTATTATATTCAACCTGGAGACTAATGTTAATATGTTTGATTTAATTGGGTGGCTGTAGCTCAGGTGGCAGAGCAGGTCAGCCACTAATCAGAAGGTCGGTGGTTCGATCCCAGGCTGCCTCCGGGCTGCATGTCAAATATCCTTGGGCAAGATACTAACCCCATGTTTGCCTACTGGTGGTGGTCAGAGGGCCCGGTGGCGCCTGTGTCCGGCAGCCTCGCCTCTGTCAGTGCGCCCCAGGGCAGCTGTGGCTACAACGTAGCTTGCCATCGCCAGTGTGTGAATGTGTGTGTGAATGGGTGAATGACTGAATGTAGTGTAAAGCGCTTTGGGGTCCTATGGACTAGAAAAGCGCTATACAAATGCAGGCCATTTACCATTTAATCGTCGTTTTATGCCTACAGATGCATCCAGTCACATCTGGATCTGAATCCAGTTGGTTACAGTTGGTTAGACCAAGCCTCCTCTCATGATGATGGAAACTGTTTAACCATTTTCATCATTTTAACCCTGGAGAACCCATGGGGTCAAATTTGACCCCATGGTTTCCCTAGAAAACCAATGGGGTCGGCTCTGACCCCATTGGTTTTCTAGGGTTAAAATAAAATAACAAAGGTTCAAATAACATCATACAATGCAAATTTATATTTTAGGTTTATTTAAAATTAGCTTAGGCTAAAAAGGCTAGCAGGTAGAGTGAACTCAATGACCTTTCCAGTTTAGTTAATCAAAAGATGATGTGTTCATTTTCAATTCCTTGAATAATTGGTTAATTTTCTGTCAATCAAATGTTCTTTGGTTAACAACATCCCTAACTGACTATTCTGTACACATAAAATATATAAAAAAAAATGATAACACGGACCAGTTTCTAAATTATAGTTGAATGAGTGGTGTAAAAAGAACAGACAGTTCTTTAATACTGAACTGAGAGACATAAGAAGAACCAAACATGGATAAATGAGTGCCAACATTAATAGTTCCATCAAAAAAAATAACCTTGAGTACCAGACTGTCGTCAGTTTTGGAGCTTTTCTGGTGCTGTGGTCTCTTTTAACCTGATCCAATGAACCATGCAGAGTGGCTTCCCTCGTCAGTCTACCATTTAGTAAACAGGTTGTTGGGGACAGGCCACACCACATGCAGCCAGTTAGAACCAGCATTTAGCTTGCTGTTCCATCAGACACCCAGCCAGTCAGCTATCAGGCCGTCCTGGCTTTTCAGCGGCAGCTTAGTGGGGGATCAGTGAGCTCCACGCTGTCAGCAACTCTCAGACAGCAGCAACAGACACGCTGCAAAGCTGAGCAACATTCACACGCTCCAACTAAACCTACAAAACAACATGAGTTTCAAACATTACACAGACAAAATAAAGCCTGAGGACATTTAAAGACATGCATCGCATGGTGTCTGACTCATAAAGCCACACTAAGCATGGATACACGCACACATTAATATATGCTGGTCCCTCATATAGCCGCTCTGACAGCTCAGTCACACGACGGCCTTTCCCCCACCTCCCAGAAGAAGCAGGTCTATAAAACAAGCCAGGACACCAGACCCGGTTGCTGGGCAGAACACACTACAGACACACGCCACACTGAGCCAATAAGAGGCGTGCTCCATCACAGCAGATGTCATTATTGGTCCACAGTGGGCCCTGATGAATTTTTACCACCTGTCTGATGCCAACGCTTACTTACGGCATGGTGGTTGATGACGTGTGTATCGCTTCCAAGGCTCAAATGTGCTTTAGCGAATGGCTGCATTCATAAACTGAAAATGAAAAAAACAATTAACTCAAGGCTGCTCTCTCTAGAAACTTAATTTGATGCTAATAAACCTTCTTTTACACACAGACAAGAAAGCTATCCAGTTTTATTGCACAGAGGAGCGAGCACTGACAGCGATAATTTGCAGCCCAAACAGTGAAATATAAACAAGTGATGACAACAGAAATATAAAGCCGTAAAACAGCTTATGAAATTGTATATGGAGGTCAGCAGAAACACATAGTCTACTTAACCACTTTAACAGTGCAGCTACTAAGGCTTAACCACCAATTCAATGAAGCAGCACTAAATAACAACACATCTATTCATTCCAATACGTGCATTTGTTGTATATAAAGAATATCACTGACTCATAAGCAATCTGATTTCTACTCTGTATCTATAACTTCTCTTATTTAAAAAAAAAAAAGACTGAATGAACTACAGCATGAAAGACACAAAGACAACACACCGCCCCGTGTGATGACAAGTAATAAGGAGCTGGAGAATGAAGATGATGATCTGCCTTAAGCTAAATAACAGCCCTGCTAACTTCAGTGGAAACCCTTGTGCGAGGAGCCCACACCAGACTGGTTTCCACTTAGGCTTGGTGTCGAGAGATCAGGCCAAACCAAAAACTCCTCTGGACCCTAGATAGATAGAGGAGAAGCATGAAGCAAACAGACAGCAGCTCCTTTTTGGGATTCGCCGCAAACCACCTCGATTTATGGGCGGCCAGAAGCAACAGAAACGACTGCATAATCAGGGGCAAGAAGCACGCTGGATGCAAAAAAGTAGAAGAAGCTCCCAGCCCAGTCAAATACCAGGGATGAACTTCACACCGCCTCTCTTCTCCAAACACCTACTGCCCAACACAGGTTGGTGAGCACAAATATGCACAAGCTGGCTAAAATAAATAAAGAACAACAACGCATCATCACACAATGCAGAGCTCTGCATTTGCATTATTGGAACAGCATCGAAAAATATGTTCAGATACTCTTCATTGTGTCTTCCTCCTCTTGTTTTTAAATCAGTATGACAGAGGGCTAACAGAGCCAAGGGTCACATGACCACCAGAGATCACAGGAACCCCCTAACCATCTGAGTAAAGTCTAGATTGTGATAATCCACTCATTAAAATGATTTGTTTTGCTTGTCTCACCACTACACAGTGGTTTATCCTAAAAGTAAAGCTCATCCTGTACTCTGTATTGTTAACTTTTAAAATCCCATTCCTTGTTCTGTTTGTTGCTGTAGGGACACCGGGCTAACTGCTATGCTAATAGAGAGAATTTCTCACAGGCCTGTGTACCTTACCTTGTATCTGTGGGATGTACGGTGCCAACAGCTTGCCTCTTTTCTTCTCATAGCCCTTCTGAGTGATGTCCCCTGTACAGACAGAGACAGAGGAACAGAGAGAGGGAGAGCAAAAGAGAGAGAGAGATGAGTCATTAGCTCAGCCGGGCTGGTTACACTGGCACCACAGAGCACCAGAAGCAGGTTGGGTTTGCAAATGACCAGCCCTCTCCTAATTGTTCATGTGCACTAGAGTTCAAAAAGAAAGAAAAAATAACAGCTGATAAGTATGCTCGTGTGCAGAATTGCCTCTGAATTCCTCAATGGTGGTGTCAGCTGAGGAAGTGGTATTTAAAAAATCATTTGACTCATGCATCTGCAATTTTTCCCCCCTCATTATTTTCCCAAAAAGTTAAAAATGCTGCTGTCAGCACTACGCGAGTCCGCCTCAGTCAGTCTCCACACAGTATGTTAAATAGGATTGGAGGCTGCGCGTCATTTAGTAGTCACATTTGAAAAGAGTATCAATGTGTAAGCTTTTCCATGCCTGGAAGTTAAATATAATAAATGAAGAAAGAGGCAAATGAGGTTAGAAGGAGGCAGACAGACAGAGAGAGGGTCGAGGTATTACATTAAGTAATAACGTATAGTATACGCTATTACTTAATGCGTCACATACGTCGTATTCAACTGTGCAATGTTATAAGCAATAAAAGTATAATGCCATGAATATGTTTTCCTATTTCTATTAATTTCACACAAAGTGATGAAAGCACAAAAACATGAATCAAAGTTAAATCTTTGATGAGGCTACCTCTTCTCCAACATTTTTACATGTGACTGATGGCTTTTTCTTTGCAAGCATGAAAAACTTGCTACTGTCCTTTTAATTTAGGCCATCTCAGTGTTTTCTCCCTCTACTTGTAATCACACACTGAATGAATGATTTTCAGATCAGGGCTCTGCCAAGGTCAGACCATCTGCAACATTTCTTTACCAGCCACGCCTTTTCAGCCTTTTTTTGCTGCAAATCACATACAGCATCTTTTCAGGGTGACTTAAAAGCTTAGAAAAAGTGAACCCACCACTAAATGACAGTGTCACCAAAAGGCCAAAAATGTTGCAAGGCATCAGTGTCCACATGAGGTCTGTTCAAAAGACAGCAAAGTAGGTCGCTGAGTTCGGAGTGTTTCTGGCTCATGGGTGGTTCCGTGGTTGTAAAATGTCATTGTGTTTCTGTATAACAGGCACTGCTGTGGGCCAGGAGGAGGCTGACGGGGTGGAGACTTTTGTTGACAAAAGGCGCATTGATTCAATCAGACTGACAGCTTCTCTCTTCAAACACAAATCATCAGTGCACAGTTATGCTTCCATGTAACCTCTATAACAAGCTCCAACACCTCTGAAGATGGATGTAAACAAACAGAACTGGCAACAAAACTGTAAGAGAGGAGGTGCTTTGGGGAAAATGTGCCTGACAGACATCCAGGCTGTTTGTACAGCCAAGCAGACACTTGGTGCAACATATTCTTCTTTTAACCCTTTAGTAATGAACATAAAAGTCAAAGGAAGATTTCCATATCAGCTTCCACTGGGTTTTGGCACTTGAATAGATATCACACTGTGCTCTTTAAATCCATTTCTATAGGCTCTCAGTTGGGGTCATGAGGTTGGATGTCAAGTGTAAAGGATTTAGTCCACCATAAAGCTATCTGGAAAAAAAAACTTGATTAAACGTCCTCTCGTGTGATTCTACCTTAGGGAATATTCATGGATCTTGCCTCTTTAATACAATCTCAGAAAAGGTCAATATTGTTTAACTTCAGCCTGGTCACACAGTGCGTCCCATTTCTGTGCATCTACTTTAGAAATGTATTTAGTAATGTTGCGGTTATTCTAACAAAGTCTTCCCGTGGCTCGCTTTGCTTGTTGGTCTTTAAGCCTCTTAAACACAACAGTGCGACAGTGTGAGGGCAGGTGTTGTCGGTCCCGCTGGTTGCCACGCAGCGCGCTGGTCCTGAGTCACCAGTAACCGCAGAATGCCTGCACTGTTAAATGTGCAGGACAGACAGAGGCCAGCAACAATACAGCGCTGTCCACGGGCCGAGTCGGCTGACCTGACACTGACTCTTTCTGGTGATAAGTTCTCAGTTTGTGTGTGTTTGTGTGCTCGTGCATCAGTACGTGTCTGCGTGTGTGCCAGCCTGTCTGAGTTTGCACACCACAGCAGCCAACCAGCTTGACAAGCACACAATGGACGGCTATTCTCAGCTCCAAATTCTCAGCCTCAGTGGCCAAGCAGGCCCTAGCACACCCCGATCCATCAAGTTATGTCTCAGTGAAGCTAATCTTTTGATCTGGGAACAAACAGCATAGTCATTACATATGGAGGTATTGAGTGAGCGACAGTGACCTCCTAAATCGAATCTAAAAAGCAAAACAAAGGCTGAGGCACCATTACAATATGTCCAATCTAAGTGTGTATGTGTGTGTGAGTTTGCATATGTTTGCACATATGTGCATCGTTCAGACAGACACTTCATTTCCCCTTTCTGTCTGATCTTTGACTGCCTCCATAAGAGGAAAACGGGAGGGGTCAAGGGTCAATATGTGGCCTGCTGCCTGGGGAATAACAAAGGAGGGCGAGGATAGTAAGGTGGAGGGGCGGAGACAGATGGAAAGATGAACAGAGGGCAACGTAACATCTATGCTACACTGCACAGCCACAATGGATTCACAGTAACTTGCAGTATATTTACAGCAAAAGGGCAAACGCTCTTTTTGACCCCCTTTGACCTTCTGCACTTACAACAGTGCTGTGTACTGAGCAGTGAAGAAAAGACTACAACTCCAAAAATGCACCAGGGAGGTGAGACAAAAACTGAACTTGACAGGTCCAAAAATAAATAAATAAATAAAACATAAGAGGAAGGGATGAGAAAGACAGGGGGCTCAGCTGGAAAACCTTCTCTTTTTTCCCCACTTCACCCCTCCACCATCACCTCTTCACCTTTATCTCAACCGCTGAGGGGTCGCCGTCCACACATACTAACCCTCCCTGTCATGTTGTTATCTCTAGACACTCTCTCGTTTCAAATAATGTCTCCAGCTTCCCAGAGGAGAAAAATAAAAACAACAGAGTGATATCTCTGCCCCATTTTTTCAAAGTATAAATGCTAGTCTTGTGAAGCTAACGTTCATCCATCTGAAGTGACAAAATGTCATTCATCTCAGGCCATAAGCTTTGTTTTTCCTGGCACATTACCCGATGCTATTACGGTCAACATTCCTCTCACCCAGGCCTGAATCCAATTTGGGGGGAGTAAAAAAAAAGGATAGATGGCCAATCTTGTGACATGCTGAACAGTGACAGAGAGAGAGCCTGCTGTTCTCTGCTATGTGTTATGGACTATAATTGACTGATGGCTATTGAGCATAATTGACTGATAGCTACTGACTGGAGACGTTTCTCCAATGAGGCCCATTAGAGAATTGCCCTGCATCTCCCCAGATGGAGCTCTTCAATCAGGTGGGAGAGATTCTGAAACGCAGCACATTCCACTACAAGCCAGCACCAGCAAATCAGGGATATATATAATTAAACTTTGATTTACTTTAATGTGAAGAGTAACGGTACATCTGTAAGGTCAAACCCATCCTTTTGTCTTTTCTTTTAGATCCAAGGTGTCAACTCAGGCTCTCAACTCTGTCCTTTGGTATCACTTTCACGTGCAAAACCTCGAACAAACAAACTAAGTAGGAAAGACAGCAGCTCTGAGTGTGCGTGTGTGTGTGTAGATGGCAGACTGTGTGCTTGCTTTGCTATGAGTCTACCAGGTTAAGAAGCACATGATAACATGTCTCGACCTACATAGAGTCTGATTCTGTTGTTTGTGGTTCTCAGATTGAGATGTTTTGAGTTTTTTCTTACCTCAGCTTCCTAATACCGTTCTTAATGAATCAGCTAATAGCTTGATTCATAAAACATTAGAAAAATGTGCGTCGACTTCATTTATAAGCACATTTTAAAATGAAATTTAAAAAAACATGAAAAAAAAATACAACATTTCAGCCTGGTTTAAAAGTCAATTTTAAAAATTTGGTTTTAAAAAGCATCTAATATTTGAGAGGTCCATCGTAACCTCTTGATAAAATGCCTTTTATCTATAGCTTGCTTTGACTGATGAATCAAATATATTCGTTTTATTATACCAGAAAAGGCAAAAAGAAAAAGTCTTCCATTCGAGTATATGGAACATGGGGAAGCTTTATTAACCATATCGATAAACATATGCTGTGGTGATTAATGCTGTACAAATGTGTCCATTTTCCCCCCAACCAGCAGTCGAATAATTAAACCCCTTGTGTGTCTGCACCGCCCTCCCACCCTCTCTGAAGTGACCGCCAGCCAAGTAGTTGGCCCCACCCATCCGTAATGTCAGTTCCTGTGCCAGTCTGACCCTCAATGTGCCAACGCAGCTGCCAAGCCAGCAATCAAGCCGTCTGCCCTTCAGCCGCAGAAATCCACAGCTAAATATTTAGGCAGGACGGCATTTGCTCTCTAGGCTCGTGTGATGATTCCAGCAAAAAGCAGATGTGGCCAGCTGTCACTTAGCATTAGCTCTCTGGCAAACAACTGTCAGTTTTACACGCGTGGATTAAGCTTTACCCTAAACAGACGTTTAAATCTCGTCACTTTCTCACTGCATATTTGCAGCCGATCATTTGAGGAGCCAAAGTGACCTGTTTGGGGCATTATTCCTGTCATCAGCTGAGCTGAAATGAGTATCTTCTCCTGTTTTTTTTTAGAAAACATTCCCGTCATTGCTGAGAAAACAGAGCGCAGACACAAAACGAGGATGAGATAGACGGATAGATGGAGACAGAGCAGCGCACCACAGGCTCGACCACACGTCTAGCTTAATAGGACGTCTAGAAGACAAAAACACTAAGCGAGCAGCAGGGAGAAAAAGTAAAATAAAAAGGATAAAGTGTACAGAGACCACAGCCGACCCGTATTAAACTAAACCACACACACACACAGAAAGAGAGGCTGATTCACTCACATGCAGAAGCCAGATGCAGAGAAGCGAGGAGATGTCTTCAGCACAGATGGAGAGATGGAGGGGCAGCAGAAGAAGAGGCCAGCGGCAGATTTCAGGCAGTCAAGGCTAACCAGCTAAAACGGGCTACCAGGCAAACTCTTAAGAAGTCCTGCTGTCATAAGTCAAGCCCTTCAGCATCCTTTGTTTCCTTTCATAGTGAGAGCAGGAGGAATGAACAAACCCCATCACCCTCATCCTGCCTTCATATCACTCCCCTCCCTCTCGCCCTCTCTCAAAACCCATCTCTCCCAACACCCCCTCTTCATTCCACTGCCCCTGATACACCCCTCCTTTTTTCCCCCTCTTGCTCTCTCTCCCTCCATCCCTTGTTTCTCCTCCCAGCTAAGGTCTCTACAAAGCCACGTTAGGCTGCAGGATTAGGGTGTCAAAAGCAGACCCCTGCCCCCCACCTTCCCACATACCAGCCTCTCACACACTGTACAACTATAACGAAGGTTTGCTGGCCTGTAACAACACGTCCATACAGGTCATGTTACAGTACACAAAAATGGTTATCTGCCTCTGAAGGAAACCACAGCCTTAGATTTCTGAGCAGTGTTAGAGGGTGGCTGTAACCACACGCATCCACACGGACAGCCAGATCACGCCTGCCTTTAAATACACAACCACCCCGTCTCTGTTTGTAGAAATTAGACTGCAATTTCCAAAAACATTGCTTCCTGGACAATTCTGCCTTATTTTTCGAGGGAAACAGAAGCTATGCTGGGGTAGGATTAGGTTTACCTTTGATTCAGAGGAAAAAGCTGTCCCCTTTTTATTCTGTTTTATTCTAAAGTTCTTTTTTTTTTTGGGAGACAGCAGTCCCACCGGGCTTATCAGCCTTCTGTGTGCGCACATTAGTACTTCATTGTAGGATTTAGTTACCAATTCGCCCTATGGCAGCGAGTTTAAATGAATACCTGAATATAATTAAGCGCATTATTGCTTGAATGAATGCACGCTAATGAACCTGGATTAGTAAACACACACACACACACACACACACACACACACACACACACACACACACACATGCACGCTTGCACAATAAAAGACAGTAGATCATCTCACCTGTTTTTTTGCATAGATTTCAGGTTGGTCATCTACAATATGATCACAGGCAATTCAACCTAATGAAACTATTATGAATTTATACATGTAAAAATTGTCAATTAATTGATTGATTTGACTATAAAAGTTAATTGAGGAACAATTTGGTAACAAATTAGTAATTTCAGTTGTTGTTGAGGAAAACAGTAACTATTTAACGGCAATTTTTGTATTTATGATAATATATTTAGTCGACTGGATTTTACCATCTATTTGACAAAAGGTGGTTGAGAAATAATTTTTGTAGGCAGATCACTCAGGAATGAACCTAACTTACATTCACGCTGCTGTGTTAATGGAGCTTTTGATAAATTTTAAGAGAAGAAAAGTTTAAGAGACATTATTAATCATCTAGGAATAGTCATTGCCTTTAGTACAAACTGCAGACACATGCATAATTGCGCTCCACAATCCCTCTAATTTAGGGAAAAGCCCTGATTAGGTTAGTAGAATCTGTATAAATATGAAGCTATACCTAAAGTTAGAGGCTGTTTGTGATACATGAGGCACAAAGTGCTGCCTCCAGTTTGTTGAGGTGACCAGGGTTGTTCTTGCACTGCTTTCTGTTGGACTTCCAAAGCTCTTCTTTAGATGTTGGCTGCCTTTTGTTCAGTTCCCTGTCAAGATGATCCCACACTGCTTCATGATGTTGAGGAGAACAGTAGGTGGGATGAACTGAAGGGCCAGATGCATCTGTCAGGTCTTTGTTGGATTTTTTCCTATTTCTTAAGGACAAGACTGTCAGATACTGTTCATCGGCTGTAGTTCGGTTTTTAGGCCTGTCACTTGTGCTCTTGTCCTCCACTTGTCCTGTTTCAACAAACTTTTTAAGGACATACACCATGCTGAGATATACCGGATATTTCAGCTAACACTGTAGCTCTTTGGGAATCACCTTAATTGTGCAAAAATATTATCGAATGCCTGCCAAACCGTGTTATCGTTGACATTTTTCAAATTCTTTCTTTAGTGAGAGATTTTGTAACAACGTGCCTAAAGACACGGCAAATAACCAATTTTGAACAAAGTTGTCTTATGATTTTAGTACTTGTTTATTTTTTGATCTTTTATTTTTCTGATCTTTTAAATTGGTACACTCCTGCAAGATCACTGAGGTCTGCGGATCAATTGCTCCTGGCTGTCCCGAGGTCCAGATTAAAGCACAGAGGAGATCAGAGTTTGTATTACTTTTATTTATCTTACTTCTTACTCAAATCTTCTAATTTTATCATTCTTTTTCTTACCTTTTATCATGTTTCCCTGTGCTTTTATTTCTTTTGATTATCTGAATTGTACAGCACCTTGGTCAACATTTGTTGTTTTAAATGTGCTATATAAATCAATTTTACTTTGACTTTATGTTTTATTATACATGAATGATTCATAGGTCAGCGTTAACTGGACTGAAAATGACTGAAAAAGCAGCCAATGTCCACAGAAAAACCTTCAGAAAACCTGGAGAACCGTTGCTCAAGACTACTTTAAAAAAACAAAACAATTGCAAGCAAGTCTGGCTCCTTGGAAGTAAAATACAAAAAGATGATGGGCGACTCACAACTTTTGCACAGTACTGTGTATAGTCTAGTTTTTTTTTTATTGCACTGTACACTGGACGAGAGTTTAGCAATAACAGACCAAATTATTTTGACTCGCATGCTCAATGTGGCTTCCCGCTGCACACTCCAATGTCGTACCTTTCAAAAAAAGAAATAAAATTTAAAAAAAACCAACCTCGAGGCAATAAGAAGATGCGATTGAACATTTATTATTTTGAACAGCTCAAGACAGGCTGAATGACACGAATGCACAGTGTAAGATCATTCATGTGGCATGCATCCTTGTGGAAGGTTAAAGACAGTCAGGGTTGGAAGGAAGAAGGATAAGTGCTGCAGAAAAGAGACCTGGGTTGATTGAGGATGACAAGGAGCTTGAAACTGAGAGCCAGCTGGAAAAACGGGAAAGGGGGGGATTTGGGGAGAGTTTCAAGACAGAAAGGAGGATGAAGAGAGAAAAGAGAGGAGAGAGAAAAAGGAGGAATAACAGAGGACATGATTAAAAGGTAATGACTTCCTCTTCCTTTCACACATGCTGAGAGAGGCGCGCACACGCACGCAGACAACCATGATCCTAAACCGCCTGGGCGTCTCTCGGTCTCCATCCATCAACAGCTTCAATCACACTGTCGTATCTCTTTTAATTAAGTAGTGCCAACGAATTAGGAAACCGAACAAACCCTCCATTACCACTTTGCTAATACATAACCCCCTCATCACACATGCACACACACTGAGAGCCTAAAATCCCCCTCCATCCCCCAGGCTCTGTGCGGCTGGTGAGCAGACAGACAGCGTGAATAATAAGACATTAGATGCAGCGCTGCCTTACACAGGGGGGCCCTGCAGCTGTGCACTGATTGGGGGTAGCAGACAAGAGAGGGAGGGCAGCGGGGTGGGGGGGCATAATTAACAGTCACAAATAAACACTGATACTGTACGCGCACACATCAAAGGAACACACGCAAAACGCTTCCACCAGCTCCCACAAAGAAGCAGATGCAGATCAATTCCACAGCGAATACCAAAGCAGAGCAGGGGTCAGGCCGGCGCACACACGCGAACACACAAAAATGTAAAAGCTGACACAGCGTGGTGATTAGTTTATGTTAAATTAAAAGCCTGAAGCCCTGGGGAAGACGGAGTGAACCGGTCACCTCAGTGTGTGTGTGCACATTTTCAGAATGACGACATTCTTGGGGAAGTGAGGCATTTTTGCCGTTTTAAAAGTTGCAATTTAGTCTCAGACTTAAAGTAAGATTTGGGGTTTAGGCTCGTACTGTTAGCATAAAGTGTCAGGAACTGCTTTGTACCAGTGAGGGTCTTCGCAAGCATCCCCTGGCTGCAGTCCAAACATATTAATCTCAGCTCCATTAAGACACATGACACGCAGGCTTGACTGAGCTGCACTCTAACTGAGCGATGTGCTGCTATTCTGGCTTTCAGCCAGAGTTTCACGATGTGCAAACACGCGTCTATTTCGGTCCTACCCACATGTCACGCACCGCAACTGTACACACAGTTCAATAAGCTGCTACAATACCTGTGCTGATGGTGAAAGTAATCAATAAGTCTACAGTGTATTCCTGTTGGACTGTAATTTTCTGTTCACATTTACTTTTCAATTTAAGCCCGGTAAAAGGTTTTCGCACCGACAAGAGCAAGTCAAAGAAACTAATTTTATAGCTGTCAAAATAAAGCAATGGTAATTATATATCATGCAGTTTCTGCAGAGCTCGGGTGTTAAAATAAATAAATGCAGTCTCTTTGTGGAAGTGTTTTTATGTTGCCTGTGTTTTAGTATGCGCGCCACTCGAAGTGCGTGATTTGTAGAGCGAGATATCTGTGTGACAAGCGTGACCAGTGTGGGAGCCTCCAAACAGAGCGTTTGCCCTGAAACACAAGAACGTCTTCACAGTCAACGAGCACCACTGTGATGGACTAACTGCCTGTACTTCACATGTTTAGCTCCAAAGTGCCAGCCTTTCTGCACTCCCTGATGGCTCGCTTTTCCAGTAACATGCTTATAAATCCTCTCTGCCAGCGGTGGCTCTCGATGCTGCAGGAAATCATGTGTGCTGCTGTCATCCGGCCCACACATCCAACTTGATGGTGTTATTACGGAGAGAGCAGTGCTGCGGTGGTGAGCACAATAGAGCAAAAATAGTGGCAATTAACTAACTGGAGACTGAACCAACCTGTCTTCACTAACTCCAAGTCAAGTTTCCCAGTGGGAAAACCCTGCAGCCCCACATGCACCATGCATTCCCTCTGCCCCACTTTTTAAATAACCCGAGCCATTTTTCAAAAGCAATGAACTGGAATTTCTGCACAAGACAAGATGGTTTTAGGTTCCTAAGAAACAGTCACAGTTGCAGACTACTACCATAATACAGAACTTTTTCCTCTCTCTGATGGTATCACCCACCTCTTTAGCAGAAGCAGATTAATGCAGCATCAGCCTCTTTGATGAGAAACTCCTGTATCCCTGGCGTTTGAGATATGAGTCAGATAGTGTCCCATCTTAAGCTCCCAGCTCTGTGGCTCACCTCTCATAGGATAAAATGAGATTTATTGTCTGCTTCTTTGCCTGCTTATTACCATATGAATGCCCATGTTTCACAGGCTTGACACAAGCTTAGCCATTAAGCTCCTTGCATGTACACACACATACATAAACACTTTCGCTATAGCGAGGGACAGCCGGGTGGGAGAGTGTTGGGCGTGTTTGCACAAATGCACAAAAAACATCGACACACGGGCACCGTGGCAATCCAATTAATGGGCGTGCACGCAGATACACTTTGCAGTGTCAGAGCGCACGGTGTTTGCAGAAGTGCTGGATGTGCACCGGTACATAAGGGCGAAAGCTAACTAGCCCTGGTCAAAGTCTAACAAGCCGCACGGCAAGGTCTTTTGTTCCTCGCCTGTGATTCATGACAAGGTCTTGGTAGAAAGCCCAGCATCAGTGTGTGGCTGCACGAAACTGTGTATGCGCCTCTGTTTACCCGTCCAACAAAGAAACATACCATCGGCCCATTATTTCCTGTCATCACAACAGATGTGAAATGGTATGTTTCCAAATATATCCGTAGCTCTTTAGAGAGAGCACAGCGGGCGTGTCCAGGTGAGAGAGGATAAACACAGCAACGGTGCAGGTCAACAGAACGAGCAGGTGGACACATAATGTGGAACAAATACAGCCAAACATAATTATGAATATGAAGCCACAGTGGTTAGCACTGTTTTGCAAGGAGCGCGGTTATGTCCAGAGGTCACCTCTTCTGGAAGGGTGGGCCTGGTTTGATTTTTAATCTCATAACTGGAGCAGCATCTAAAAATTATTTTCACTTCATTTATTAGGGGATCCTTTTCTCTGATTCCTCTATTATATGTTCAACCCATAATAACAACAAATACTAAAGAAAAACAACTACTTTCCGGCGATCAGAGAAATGATTTTAAATTGTTTGCTTTGGCTGACAGCACGAACCCTAATGTTGCTATTATTCTTTGTTTGCATCCTGTTATAATTCTGTAAATAAACAAACGGAAACACCATTCACCGTGAGCTATAAACAGCACAACACTGCCTACTCGCAAACAACACATGCAGCCAGCGTTGCAGAGGTGATAAAAACAGGTTATATCTGAACTCAATAGGCAAATATAGAGAAGCACTTTCTTGGCATCATATATATAAAATGCCTCTTTTCAGTTCATCAAATTTACATAAATGTGAATCTATTCTGCAAATACAGGGAACAAGGAAGATGCTTTTCTAGCAGAACAAAGACCTAATGAACTAGCAAGCTGTATCCTGTAATAATGTCAGGTGTAATAGCTCTGACAGTGAAGCTGTGAAGATGAAAGTGCTCTAATATTTATAATTATAAATATTAGAGCACTTTCATAACAGCAACTCCACTGTTCGGTTTAACTTTGTTTGACTGAACAAATAAAGTTTCTGCACTTCTTTTCTAATATGCATTGTACACCAATCATTATGAGAAATTGTCTAATATTGTGTTGACCTTCCTGTTGCTGCCAAAAGAGTCCTGAACCATCAAAACATGGACTCAGCCAGACCCCCGAAGGTGTACTGTGGTGGCTGCACCAAGATGTTAGCAACAAGTACATTAAATTATGGTGTGGGGGCTCCATAGATCAGACTTATTTGTCTAACACATCCCAAAGATGCTAAATTGCCATTCAAACCATTCCTGAACCTTTTTTCTTTTGTGTCAGGGCGGATTATCTTGCTGAAAGACGCCAGGGCCATCAGGGAATACCATTTCAAAGAAAAGGTGTATATCATCTGCAACAGTGCTTAGTTAGCTGGTGCGTGCCAAAGCAACATACACATGGATGGCAGGATCCAAGGTTTCCCAGCAGAACATTGCCCAAAGCATCACGCTGCCTCTGCTGGCTTGCCTTCTTCCCTTAACGCATCCTGTAAGCGACACACCTGGCCATCCACGTGATGCAGAAGTGTGATTCACTCTGTGATGCACTCTGTATTCTACCAAACAGCCAAACAGCAACAACTTTTTCAGCAATTTGAGCTACAGTAGCTCATCTGTTGACAGGGGTCAACCTTTGCTCCTCACGTGCATCAGCAAGTCTTGGCATGACCCTGTTCCAAATGCATGTTGTTGTAACACATTGACCTTGTGCACAAAATGTTCACTTGCTTCCTACAATATCCCACCCACATCAACAGGTAGGGCTGTTCGATATAACAATATATATCGGATGACGATATAAGTTTCAGTTTCATTTTACGCTATCATCTGTTTCGTGATGTCGCAAAATAAACTCTTTACAGCAATATTTTTTCATTGTTCTGATGGTCACTGTAGTGGCTATATTAATTTCTTAAAGTTCTCTATTTCTCTTATATTTTATATAACCACACTATGGACGGACAAGCCCCTGTTTTTATGCTTTGTGGTTAGCAACAACGACGGTAACACCTTCGCGTGTCCGCTTGTTTATGTTCCACATAAACCTTTCACAATAAAGCTCAAGATCCTGTTGAGACTTTTCAAAATAAACTGAATCACGTGAAAGAGCAGATTATTTACGGATGAGAAGTAAAAAAAAGAGCCGCCAGGTGCTAAAAAATAAACCTTAGACTCAAACATTAGAACAGGCTTTTCCCCGCAGCACGCCGTGTAATAATTACTCACAAAGAAAACGGAGGCCGTTACAACTTATGTCTAAAAATGTATAGTTTCATACAGAGGTTAAACACTCCAGCTACATGACGCGCAGCTGGAAACACTTCAGGCAAGTCGAGATTCACAGAATTTACAGAAAATGTTACATTTTTGTGATTTATATCGTTATCGGACGATAAAATTCTTATATCGGGATATGAGATTTTGGTCATATCGCACAGCCCTATCATGTCGCGATGGTGATATAATCAGTGTTATTCACTTCCTCTGTCACTGGTCATAATGTTATGCCTGATCAGCGTATATACATGCGTTAAGGAATTTGATTTTCCACTATCCTGATCCTCACAATTACAAGCTACCCCAAGCAACTGCCACTATTCAATAAGCAAATGTAATGATGAGTCAAATCACTCTTTTAGTCATATCTAAGCTACAGGATTTTTAGAGATTCGCTCTTTCTGTCTGACATACACAAACAGCATGATCACCCCAGGCGCTGGACAGGATGACCAAGCCTCACCTCTTCTCAAACACCATCTGTTCCTCTCCTTCCATTTCCTGTCCACACTATATCACAAACACACTGCTCCAACACCTGCAAATATAGAAAGTATCAAAACCCCTCCTTCACGCTCTGCAGACTTTGTCTTTTTGTTCGTGTTGTGCTCACAAACCGCCTTGTTTGTATTGACATTTTACTTTGCAGTTATGTCTCTACAGAGAAATTAAGCAAAAGGGTGTTTAAAATTAAGCTGATTATGAGAAATCAATCTGAAAATTAATTTCCTTTCAGACTTTTTCTGGATTTTTCCATGTTTTTAAAAGTAAGGATTAAAGCTTGTGTCACATGGTACCAAATAAACAACTTTTTCTTCCTCCTTACACTCGCTTCCTCTCCCTCTGTCCTTCCTCTCACCCTGCTTAATTTTTTATGTCTGCCTGTGTCAAGTTAACAGTGCCCATCCTCCGCAGCTTATGCAGCAATGCTGAACATATAATTGGAAAAAGTCTTCCGTTGAAAACCAAGCTAGAGCACTCTTAAAAAAACTTTTGTTGCCATATGCTCCCTTACTCACTTTACAGCCCGTATAAGGACGCGATTGTTCATCTATAATGCACCAAATTGGCAATTTTACTCTCTCCACAACACAACACAACCAACTGAACTGCCTCCGGCTGCCCTCCAGCAGCTCAGCATGACAGTGAAAGTGCTCTCATGGCCAAACTTAATCCTTTTAAATTTTAACACCACGACTCAACACTGTCACAGCTGCTGTTAACAAGACCAGGACCGGCTAGAACATCTGGTTGCCCTCGGACAAGATATTTACTGCTGCAGGAGGAGAAGAACACATATTGGAGTAAACACACCGACAGCCTGCAAAGTTGAGTTCAGCATCAAGAGTAGCGTGACTACATTTCTGAAGCAACAATTCAAAGTTGAATAGCCCAATTATATTTACAGCTTTAGGCCACCCGGAGTGAGAATATTTTCCACCACCCTCTCTGTTTCACACCTCCTCTTACTGTTGATAGTTCAAATGTAGATAGAGTTACGATTCACACAACATGTATCTGTGTAGGTCCTTTCAGGGTAAAGTGGTTCCACCCACTGACTACCAGACTGAGGTCTACAATGACACATCATTCCTATAACAACCTTGTCAAGTGGACTGCTCCTGTTCATGTTTGTGTTGTTGTTGGGCCTTTAGGCTATGTTGAAGTTTGCTTTCATTTTCTTTTCAAGCCAACTTCCTAACCACTCATCATCCTAACTACACATAACAATAATATTGGGCTAAAGGCACCTGTTTAGCTCACAAGTTGAGCAGGTGCCCATATGCAGCGGCCTTGGTTCAACTCTGACCTGAGGCCATCTGCTGTGTGTCTTCCCACACACTCTCTCTCCCTGCTTTCCTCATTAATCTTCACTGCACCATCTAGTAATATTGGGCTCCGTCCTCCATCCTTTTTGGAGGTTTGCACGTGTTTCTAGCATCTCTGATGAGTGAATTCTCTCGCTCTCTACCTGTCAACCCCAACACCACCACACACATTGCATGCTTACAAATTACATGAAAAGAACGCACCACAAGTACAGTCAACAGAGTTCAAGATCTCTCACTGCTTGGTTGCTGCTCAGAGGTTTGAGAAGCAGGGGGAAACATTCTTTCAGCTTCTGAGATTCGTAATACCGGAGTCTGAGAATTACTGTTATTGTCCGGTGATCTGTAGGAGTCACAGCGTGGCATTCATGTCATCTTCCTATCCTTTAAATCACTGAGTGACTCTACACATGCTGTGGATGGGGACATTGTTTTATTACAGAACAAAGCGAGATCACTCACAACATTGATATTTAGTCACCGGAAAGTTAACAAAACCTTGCCTGCAAAATACAGACCAAAGCATAACAAAGCCACCGCATCCCTCACTCTGGGGGGGTCAAGGGTTCAGATTTTTCCTTTAATTTGTCACCAGTCTGCAACTGCTCTCATACACACACACATACATATACAATAAGAGGTAATGAGAGCAAAGGAAGCTTGAGGAGAGCCCAGCTGGAGCACATGTGCAGAGCTCCTGTTCTAATGAGTCCATTAGTCAGTGGCACAGCAACCACAACCACTACCGCACATGCAGGCACTCTCTAAGCACACACTTTTTACATATTCACACTGTCTGCCTCCAAGCGACAATCAAACCAACATCACCATGGCACATCCATTTTGCTGAGACAAACTGAATCTGCACACAACTGGGTAGCAGTGGGAATACAGTGGCGCTCCTGTGCCAACCCGAGAGCACGCTGACATTTTAACAGCAGCGGGCTTTTGTTTAATCCGTCCAACAGAGGGTGCTAGAGGGATGCGCAGCTCCCACGCCATCGCCTCTCAGACTTTCTTCAGATCGTCCTCTTCTGTCCTCTTTCACCTAGAAAGTCATTAAACAAACTCCACATGACATCCAAATGTGTGGATTCAATTTTGTTTTGGGAAGGTTTTTGTGTGTCCCAGGGTGCTACTTATTTGCCACACTTGGATATGGAGTTGATCTATCAAAACTGTTTCATCACTTAAAACTGAGAATCATTTTTCAGGGGTAAAAACTCTCATGAATAACACCCCATTATACCTCTATTCCTGACTGTACCAGCCTAATTTCACCATGGCCCGGGGCATCTCTGGGTTCTGTAATGAGTGTGTGAGATAAATTGCCTCCAAGTACAAGCAACTTGGAGACAGCACCCAATACCGTCATATAAAGCCGGAAAGGCTGAGCTGTGTCAGGAAACCTGGCATTCGGTTGCGTGTATGTGTGACTGCATGGGAAGTGGCAGCACTCAGCCTGCGCTCGTCTATCACAGTGCTTGCGTGTTTCCTAATGAGTGAGCTCTTAATGAACCTGAGCTCTGTGTGATCAGCTCTCTTCAACAAAGGCCAAGCTATAAAAAACCAATCACTTTAGCTCCGCAGCACAAGTGAAGAGGTACTCGGACACAAACCAGCGGGCTCTTGACCTAACAAGAAGTAGCCATCATCAGCGTGTTTACAGCTGTGCTGAAATGATAATCTTTGCTATTTTGAAAGATTGAGTGCATGAATGAATGGGTAATCTGCTGCAGGTAAAGGTTAAAAGGTGCACAAGCCTCTGCATTTATTAATGTTTATGCAGATAAAGCTCAATTAAAAAAATAAAAAGGACGTGCTTTCCTTTTAAATTTAGTTAAAAAGAAAAACAGAAAAAAATGCAATGAAATAATTTGACTCCTTTCATATTCCTGCAATCTGACATAAAACAGGAGTAATAAATATTGGAAAGTATTGGAAAGGCGCCACTATTCTATTAAAGGTTTTTCAATCTCGTATTGCTGATTTAGATGTGCTTTGCTATTTATACTTGCATTTTGCTAATGAGAGCATGAGCCAAACATCGATATCAACACTAATGCGTTAAACCTTTGAACACAGGAGTAGCTACTGACGGCAGAGGCAGTTAAACACGTCCCTTAGAAACTAGCAGTGTCTCTTTATGTGAAACTGGAGTGCTGAGAGTGCAGATGTGGGCCAGCGCAGAGGGTGGGCGGGTGGATAGATGGGAGAGTTTGTGAACGACAGAAGGGGAGGGATGCACGGTGAGTGACGGATGTCTTGCTCTTTACTGTACCTCCGTGAGCACGATGCCGGCCCGTGACCTATACTCAAAGGCATCTGCAATGCTAATGAAACTGCACGGCTCCCTCCATGCTTAACTAATCTGCAGAGGGTCCCTTCCACCCCGATCCAGAAGGTCACCGCTGACTGAACAGGGACAAGAGCGTACAGGTCTCCCACCTTTCTGGATGCGCACCTGTGAGAATGGCTCTATACATATTTGTGCGTGTGAGTGAGTCATCGGTGAACCAACCCGCTACAGACAAAAGGGTCAGCGCAGTAACTTCAGTGCAACAGTACGCAACTGAGAATACAGATACCAGTTTACAGGCGGGTCTTTATTTTAAGCTTTATTTCAAAAGAGCACTTTTGTGAGAAGTCTACTTTGACTTTGAAACGGTCCCTTGCTTTTACATGAGTGAAGGATGACAGATAGGAGAGAGTCGCAGAACAGGAAATTCGATAATAGCGGCATGTCCTTGGTTAAGCCTGCTATACAGTCCTAAATGAATGGAGATATTATGTGGTATGGAGTTCACAGCAGCTATTAAAACAGATGCCATACGGCGACTCTGAGTACTTGTACATATTTTGCACTTTGACTACTGCTTTTATGGCATTTCCTGGAAAATAGGAAGCTCCTCTAAAAATAGTTGTGAAGATGGAAACAGAGAAAAAGAAAGGTTAGTCGGTCTAGATTATAGCCTTGTCGTTAGAGCTCGGGCAGAGCTTCTTACGCTCTCTCTTTGGTCTCGGGGTGTAGACGAACAATAACTCATACACATTTTACCATTATTCCATACATTCCACCAAGTATGAACTATATCCTTATATGGGTCTTTATCTTTTTCACACACTCTCTCTTAGATATGGTGCAGTGTGTTTCCACGCTGTTCTGCATCCTCCCCTGAGGGTACCTGGCCTTGGCATGAAACCTGTCTGCCCGACTGAGTAAAAGAGGGGGAGACGTGCCTTTGATGTCTCTGGACTGGTGGGATTCACTCAAAGAGAGATGAGGGTCAGGAAAAGGAAGAAAAAAAAAACAGAGGGAGGCAGGGAGGGAGCAAGAAACAGATAAGGTGGTGAGAGACTGAGGAAAACAGGGAGAGAAAAGGAGCAGGAAAGGGGGAGATATTGATTGAACAATGGAAATAAGGGAGAGAGAATACAAATAAAGGAAGAGAGGGTCGACAGGAAAAACAGGAGGGGGCGCAGACTTTGAAGTTACGAGCCGAGCAAAGACCGGCCTCCCTAGAGCAAAGGCGAGGGAGAGTCTGAGAGCTGCAATCATGCAGAGTGGACGGCTGAAGGAAAGAGAAAGATGATGAATCATGATGGGGATTTTTTTTTTTTTGTCTCCATGTTTGATCTATTAAATAACAGAACAAAATAGAGAAAAAACTGAAAACATTCATTCTTCAGTGTGTTTTCTGGCATTCAGCTGGTTGACCATCTGCATTAATGCCTCTTTCTTTGATTTTTCTAGAGTTTGGCAGCCAGTAAGTGTCTCAGCTGTGGTTGTTTAAAGAAAGGCTTCCAGCATCTGCAGCGCTAGTCCACGGCGCGCTGCTGTCCAACATAGTCTGTCTCAAGCAAAGGTCACCATGGTGAAAGTAGCAGGGATTTCTTAAGTATTCAGCCTTCACTGAAAACTAAATTAACAAAAAACTAACAAAAAAAAAAAAACAGAGCACACTGGTCTGCAAATGTTCTCCACAGTGTATAACTCTAGATTTGTTCTAGGCTGGCTTGAGAATCATAGTAATAGGATGAAACAGAAATAGGATGTGTTTAATGGCCTCCAAGCGCAAATAAAAAGAAGTGATGGAAAATGAAACGAGAGGAGGAGCAGGCAAAGAAAGAGCAGTCAATAGGATAGAGAGAGCACTTTATCTTTCCTTCACACTCCTTACAGTTGCCAGGCGCTTCCTGCTCCATTGTGTAGAATGCTGGCTGTACGTACAGGAAGTGGGTTCTTTGTTTCCTTTTTTCCTTCCTGTTGGTGTCGAGCACAGCGTGGAGAGGAAAGTATGTGGTTCTGGGAGGGAAGGACAACACATGCTGTGTTTGCAAGTAACCAGGAAGGAGCTCGCGGTGCAAACCTTCTGGACTTGAAAACACTTAACAGCAGACTGTGGGGCTGCGCTATAAGTGAAAATGGGAGGTGGTTTGATTCACTAGATGAACAGATGGGCTGATACCAGATACTTAATATACAGACGTCATTTACCGCAGGCGCACAGGCGCACACTCACGTGCCAACCATTACATTTCTTCTGATTAGGCACCTGAGCTTTGCCGATTAACTGATCGGTTTCATGACTCATCGGGGAATGGAATAAATCACAAGTGGTAGGCTTTCAGCGACATCATATGTCATGTCAGCCAACTCTATTAACCACTCTTTATTGATTCACGCCTACACAATAGCCTTTGGCAACATGGAGCTCTGTTTTTGGCTTGAAATAACTCATCCATCCTCCACTTAATCTACTCCTTATAACTGACACCGGAGAAAAAAGGACTCCATCACAACGGTAAATACGTCAGATTACATGTTAAGTATATAACCCCGAATTTTTGGTAATTCCAACTAAAGGTTTGTTTGGTGTGAAATCGTCACAGCAAAATCTTTCTAGAAACAAATCTTCCCACTGGGCAACCATCTGAACAACATCCTCGAGCAGGTATCTGGGCAGTTATTAAATGAGGAGAGGGCAATATAAAACACTACTCACCAGTCAAATATGCAAAAAAATTGTTAAATAATGTTGCTGATTTTCTCCAAAAGAGGCTTAAAAAGGCCTTTTCCCCCCTCTTAAGTTGTACTTCTACTTGACTTCATTACAAACTGCCAACATGTTCGAGGTCTTTGCTGCTCCCAGCAGAGCACTGATAAACTTCTATGCTTATTCGCATTATACAGCAAGCCACAACACCAGTCACCAACAACTAATAACTAGTAATAACTTACCCAGGTGATTACAGTTGACTCAAACTTAACCAAAAACCAAAACTAGGTGTGGAAAAATGAACATTTTGGAAAAAAAGCTAATTAAACAATTGTTTAAAACTGGAATTTAAATGAAATAAAAAAAATACAGAGTGAATATAGTATTTGTTAATTTGGTCAAATGTATAATCTCAATTTGCCTGATGAGGCTTTGAGGAACATGTTCATTGAGACTTTGGATGTCAACAAGACTGTGAGTCCACCTACACTGATTTAGTTAATTCTCATATCTGGGATATGCCCTAAATAGAATAATACTTGGAAGACTAAAACTAACACTAAAAGTACTAAAAACTGAACTAAAACAAGACATTTTTAAACAACAGAAACTAAACTGAATTACAAAACTCAAAGCTATAATAACTCTGACCCTTATCTACATGTTTGCTATGTTAGTGAGTAGATATGCTCACCACCACACAGCTGCAAATGTTTTAAAACTACTGTGTACGTGTACGCATGATTGAGTCATATGTTTCCCACTTCAGCTGCTGACTGGCTTTTTTGGAGTGAATTGCAAAATTCTCAGATTGACTTCTTTTCAGGATTCTTCTTTAATGTTATAAATGTCTGTAACGGTTTTGAACTGACAGATCAGTGTCAGTAATGATCATTAAAGATGTCACACGGTCCTTCTATGTGAAGGCGTGTGCGGATGTGTAGTTGGGAAACAGGAGTGGAGTGATTATGATATGAATGGCTTCAGTTAAACAGACTTTAAGCCAAATTTCAGGTTGCGCAGGGCTGCTTTTAACTACATCTGTCAGCACATCTTCACAAGACACTCAGGTCAGGCAGCCCATCTCTACACAGGTGTTGAGTTGTATATAAACAATAAAAGAGGGTAAGTAGCAGTGAGCTGCTGCATATCAGGTACACCTGATTATCTGACTATCAGCAAGTGTTGCTGCCACAAAAAACAGATTCACTAGCTTGAGATTTGGAGCATTCAGATGTGGTTAACATAATGCCGATATTAGCGAAGCAAATGCGACACACATGAATTTGGGAAGGGCTACAAGGCCATTTCAAACCATTTCAAAAGTCCAATATACTGTATAGTTAGAAAAACAGTTCACAAGTGGAAAACTTCAAGATGGTTGCAATCCACACAGGAGTGGATGGTCTTAGCAAATTCGCCACCAGGTCGTGCCGAGCTACGCTCAGAGAAACGGCAAAAAACTCGAGAGCTTCATCTCGGACTCTCCAGGCCCCAGTAAGCATGCTAAAAGTTCATGATGTGCTATTAGAAAAGGACTGAACAAGCGTGGCTTGTTTGAAAGGGTTGTGAGGAAAAGGCCTTTTTCCCAAAACACAACATAGTGGCATGACTTAGGTTTGCAAAGTAGCGTCTGAACAAAGCACAAGTTTTCTGGAGCAATGTGTTTTGAACAGGCAAGACCAAAGTGGAGATGTTTGGCTATAATGCACAGTTCTGCATTTGGTAAAAACCAAACACAGCATAAACACCTCATCCAACTGTTAAGCACGGTGGTAGAAGAACGATGATTTGGGCTCATTTTGCAGCCACAGAACCTGGGTCCCAATGGAAAGCTGAAAGTGAGGTTACTTTCTTTTTCACATGATTGTATGGAACTGGCCCAAATTTAATTTTTGGCAAATCAGATCTCATGTGACTTCTTCAAACCGTCAAAAGAGGAAAAAAGTCACCAAAAAAGCAAAAAAGGTAAACAAGGTCACCAGCTGGTAATTGAAGATCAAGCTGGTAGAGCAGGTAGGCTCAATGTCTGGCCCCTACACTCAACATGTCAACATGTCCTTGGGCAAGATCCTGAACTCTATACTGTGGTTTTAAAGAATGCTTTCTATCATAGTCCAAGTTCCCTTTTATGCTCTGCACGTTAGAGCGCTTGAAGTGGAATGTAAATTTGTCTAAAGGATCTGTAAATCTGTCAACAATCAGCAAGAAACCTTACCTGATTATTGCATTCCTACCTAGTGATTCATCCAGATGTGATATTTTTACAGATACACTGTTCACTTCGCTGCATGGAGGTTTGGTTTTGCAAATTTGCACCAACATTTTATGACCAAATCTCCATCACCCCTCTCCGTAACGTACAGTAAAGCATAGAGGGAAAGCGAAAGGTCGACATGCTGCTACAAACACCCGGCCAAACTTGTTCAACTGGTCAGGCGGGTCAGAAAAGAAAGAAATAAAAAGCCATCAAGGGAAAGGAGCACGGAGGCTAGAGCGAGAGCAGCTGCTGGAAAGATTGATTTAAGGAGAGCAGAGGAACGACAGCCTGGCATCATCCAATCAGACCCTTGTTTCACAAGGCTGGCAGAGCAGATCCAGAGTGTGTGTCTGTCTGCATAGTAAATTCTCAGAGGAAAAGAAGAAAAAAAGGAAAGGAAACAGAGGTGGTGAGAGGCAGCAAGAGGAAACCTGCAATGTTGTGTTGCGCTGTCAAATGTCACTTTGAGTTCGACGATCTGTCACATCTCAGAGTAGCAATAAGAATAACGGAGGACACAGAGGGAGAAGCAAAACACAGAGTTCGTCTCTCTGTCAATTTCATCTGTTTTCTCATCTCACTGGCTCTGAAACTGTAGTGATACGCACTTTACGTTTAATTTTATTGACACACGCATCATATCTGCAACGCGATCTATGAGAGTTCTCCAGAAATACAGGAGAATGATAAAGATTTTGTTTTCCAGTGTTGTTTTTCTGCTGATTTCTCTCTCACTCATAATTTGCCTCTGCATTAAGTGAGTTTACCAACAAGACTCAGGCTCACTGTTGCAGTTTTTCATCGTTTTTTTTTTAATCCATTGTGTCCACATTTAGGCACCCTGTTCTGATTTTAAGGACAAAAAGCAGTTGTGACCTGAAGCAGAATGCCGAAGACAATCTGAAGATGAGGCTACAGATGACACAGCTGGGCCCTTGACTTCTTGGCCTTCTCAAGCGTTCATGGAAGTTTAATGGAGTGTAAGAACAAACGCAACTAATCTGTGGGGGTGACGGGAGGTCAAGTGACCCTGACTGACTGACTGGGGGTCAACGCAAGAAGAAAAGAAAGGGAGAAAGCATGTGTCATGTGGTAAACACTACAGATAAAGGGAAGATGAACAGAATGATAGGGAGCTTTTTGTGCACACCAGGAGATGAAGCTAATCTGAAACTAAATAACATCACATTAGTGCCTGAATTGCTACCTCCTGCATGCTGTCACTTGACAGACAATCAAAATTAGCTAGTAAAAAAGGGAGGCGAAGGGCACAACAGAGATGGAGCGTAAGTTGTAGAGAATGCATCTGTTCTTTAATGATGTGGGCATCTTTTCCCAACAGGGGAAATCCCCCTTTGACAGGTTTGACATGGAAAACAAACAACTAAGCCATTTTCCACCCCTCGTTTCTCTCTTAAAGCTTATTTAAACCCCTGATTACTTCTTTTTCCTTCACAGTTTTATTGTCTGTCAGCCTCGCCTCTGCTGCTTGACAAATGACCCCCATGTCTAAATGCAGAGAAATCGCAGGAATGGGTAGGGCTTTTTTTCCAGATCTTTTCTTCCTTGTTTATCTCACTTTCTTTCCAAGCCTACACAGCAATTACAGCAGACGCATGAAGTCAGCTAGAGATGAAGCATTACCATCAACTATTCTCTAAAATAAAAATGTATATTCTGACTTGTTTTTCTGCGTCAAGGACAATTTTAAATACCAGCTTTAAATTTTACAGACGTCACAGTCATCTGAACAATTAACTGTAGCTTTACAGATAACCGTTTGCTCGCTTATCTTCAACATTTCTGTCTCAACATCACTCAACCAATTTTAAACAGAGTCTTTATACCTTCATATTTTTTTTCCCTCAGTATTATTTTTTTAATAAATGCTTTCAGCCTTTATTGTGATAGGACATTGGAGGGACGACAGGAAAGCCTCTGCATTAGCTTTGCGGCATATGGGTCGCCCGTTCAACCCAGTGAGCAAAGCTGACACCCTGATTTTAAATGCAATCTTCATGCACTTGGCCTGTAATATTTTAGCATAGCTGTTAACTTCCAAAACCAAAAAGAAGGAGTAACAAGGTTAATTGTGCAGCTGGTTTGAAATCTATAGTCTGTGTGAACTGACGGTGCAGGGTGTAGGAGTTAATCAGCCGTTACTAAAGAGGAAATCCTCCAGTTTTCCAGCTGCCACCTGCCAGTCCACCTGACACCTGCCCCACTGGCTATCTCTGTCTGTCTCTCTTTTCCTCCCACACACACACACACACACACACACACACACACACACACACAATACAGTATGAATGCCTTCACAAAGGTCTTTCCATATGACGGCACGCTTGCACGCAGTGGGAAAAGTAAGCAAATGTGTTAAAGCACATGTACACAGTGGTTAAACCGACATGCCTGTTTGCACATTATTTACCAGGCTGCAGTTCAATAAAACAGGGAAATAAAGAGCCAGCATATGAAATTAACAATACAGAGGAGCAGTGACACTCGGGGCTCAGAGACAGCAAGACCACACACGCAGTGCAAAGACACACAGGCAGTGGTAATTATACAGACTCATGTGCGCATCCCGTGTGCAACACTTAAAGAGGATGAGATGAAAGATGAGTGGGAGAAAGTGCAAAAAAATAGCCAATTTAGTTTAATTTTAAAAGAAAACATAAATATTTAAGTCTGAGATTTGTGTGAACACATTGACGTACAGGTCACCCGAGCTTTTTAAGGCAAGAGGGTAATCCTCCCAGTTCATCCCCACTGGTCACATCTGCGCAGACCTCCACACTAATGAGAGGCTGTGTTAAAACGCACAGGTCCATTCTTTCTCCATGTCTACCACACACACACACACACACACACACACACACACACACACACACACACACACACACACGGTTTTAATCCTTTGTTTCAAGCTCGGATTCTCTTCCAAAACACATCCTGCACTGATCCTAATGTAGACGTGTGACTCACAAACCACTTCCCTTTTTTATACAGTACTTGAGTGCTGTGAGCCATTTTTACAACCCCCACCCCCTCACCTAACATCCATCCATTGACTCGGGATATCAGTGGGTTGTGTTTGTTTTTGTGAACCTGCAAAAGCTCTGTTTGTCTAGGAGTCTTCACAGCTCCGCACTGAGAGTGAGACCAGCTGAGTTAGTTTAGAGCCATCTGCTGCTGAACGCTTGCTCCTTTACAAGCTCCTCTACAAAGATCACTTTATTTTTATACGGATTTGTTTAAACAGATGCATGCAGGCTCATGCAAATACACGTATGCATTTGTGCAGACATATAGTCTTGTGCACCGACGCCACGTCCTCAATAAATACCTCAACACAGACATATCTATAGATAATCCTAATTCCTAATCCTTACAGATTCTCGAGATATGCAGACCTAACCTAAATATCTTGCAGCTTACCTCGCACAGATCTCCATTAAACCTGAACTGTTGGCACTCAGCTGGTATTATCTCTTTTCCAGCACACTGACCAGGGGCCTGTGCTTCGTACCGCCCTAAGTGAGTTAGCTGGATTAGATTGTTGACGATTTCGCGTGATCCTGGATCGTTCGGTTCCCCGAAGCCCATCCGGGACTTGCTGTCATAGCAACAGAGCCGTAAGCGTAAACCTGCTGGGGAGCAGGTTTACTTTATGTAAACAGGATTAGATCGCGGCCACGCAGGTATGCCCGCGTCATTCATACGAAAGCAACAGCGATATTCCACCACTGTTTCACCATAAATAAATAACATCAATGTAACTAAAGATAATGCAGCACTTGATCCTTTTATTGATTTCACACAGATACATACAGGTCATTCCCTAAAAAAGGGAAATGTACTATTAACATTCTATTACATGTATGTGATTATTACAGATGTAATTCATATTTCAGAGTAGTAATTGTAAATTACTTCGTGTAATCAAGATGAGAGACCACGGCTATAAAAGCGAAGGTGGATTTGGGAAGTCTGTCGCAGTCATATCCTGTCCGTTTACGCGAGCCACCCATTGCGGAAGGTGCAAGATTGATAAGGAGAGTCCTCAGAATTCAGCGTATATTGCGGGACAGACAGGATCCTTTAGCTCAGCGCGACAGTGTGCTCATAGAGAGATATCGATTTTCCCGTGAGGGTATTATTCACTTAACCAACTTGTTGACGAGGGGGTGCAGGACCACCACCTGTCTTTTTTTTTGCTCTGCCCTTTTCTTGGTTGCTGTTATGAACAAACAAACAGAGTATTTCAGGGTCTCTTTCCAAGAGACGACAAGCAATATAAGTGATAAATATTACCATTCTGTAGAATATTCTTATATTTCACTTTTACTTGTTCCCATGTTCTAGTGGGTCCTGTTGTGGCTCTAATGTGAAAGGGGATATAATATAACATATTATAATATAATATAATGTAATATAATATTGGATAATATGGTGTGATATGATAAATCTACCCTACCGCCTACTGGTGTTGGCCAGAGGGGCCGATGGCGCAATATGGCAGCCTGGCTTCTGTCAGTCTGCCCCAGGGCAGCTGTGGCTACAACCGTAGCTGCCTCCACCAGTGTGTGAATGTGAGAGTGAATGAATAGTGGCATTGTAAAGCGCTTTGGGTGCCTTGAAAAGCGCTATATAAATCCACTCCATTATTATTGTTATTATTGAATTACTTACGAGTTTGATTTGTCAGCAACTTTCTGCCAGCCCTCTCTCCTTGCTTTTGCAGCCTTTGCAGTGTTCCCTTGCGTTTTAATTAAACTCTGAAACTCCTGAAATCCCTCACTCAAGAGTTCTTGCTCTGCTGCCGAAAAATACCGAGCGCGCTCCTTCGACATTTTCGCCGACCAATCAAAGGGTTGCCGATCAATGTTTCTACTATCGATGCGTAGCCCCTGTTGGGCCACCCAGTGATCTCACATTACTTCATCCAGCTATACTAATCGTCAACAACAGGTGTGTTCGGGGAACCGGAATAGCGAGCTCAGAGTTAGCGCGATGATTTGGTCTTGAATGTTTCATTTGATCTTGGATGTAGTAAGCGACGTACGAAGCACAGGGCCCAGGTCTAATGAGTGATATGGATAACACAGATCCATTGTGCTGAAAGGATTACTTATGTAAACATGGGCTCTCTGACTAAAGACATGGTCTAACAGCCTCGCTGACAGGTTTGAGTATTTCATCTGTCAATCTGAAACTCCAGCTGTGCAGGCTGGTTAATAAGGATAAAAACAGCAAAAGTGTAGTTGGATACCAAAACACTGTGAAAAACTCATTTCTTTATATTTTGGTTCCAAGTAGCCTGACTTTCTTGTAATTTTTTTCAGTGGTCTTTTAAAGTTTGGGTTTGTTTTGGACTTTTGCTGCTTTTTCCACTCATTTTTAGTCCAGTCCTTGTACTTGTCCCTTTTCACAGGAATGTTTTCTTTGTGTGTTAAGTTGCTTAACACTGACCCATGAATCATTCAAGTGTAAAGTAGTTACCTAAATCAAGGGATGAACCAGTGTTTCTCATGACAACAAGTTACTAGTCAGTTTACTAGCAGCCTGGTAATTTTCCCCCCCAATTTCTTTAGTTAAATCTGCAAAATACGCCAAAGATAACAGTTTTAGAGGCATAAAACTGTATTTTTGCACCAATAAGGTGATTACCAAAGAGCTATTAGCTGAAAACTCAGTATATGTCAGCATGGCGTGCAGATCAGATCAAACAGAGCAAAGAAAACATCCGGAGAAAAGCATTGAATGCCCTTCAGGAAGTCTGTGGAACTATTCTTAAGACTACTTAAAGAAATAAAAGCAAAGCATACCTAAGAGAGTTCAGGCTGAGTTGAAGAATAAAGGTGGTCATAAACATCAAATATTAAAACACGAGGAGTGACTCAAGACTTTTGTACAGTACAGAACTTTTGTGTCTTTATCGCACAATCAACTATAAATGCTGTACAATCATAAAGATAAAGATCATAAAGATCCAAAAACCCTAAAACTAAAGACAGCGCACTCAAAAAAGGAAATAAATAAAACAAACATCTCCCAAATCACGTGAATCCAAAACCTCTAAAATCAAAAAGTTGTAAGTCACACCTCTACATCTCTAACATCCCCACCCCACCCTCCCAAAGGCGCTTTAAAAAGACATAAATGATCAGGGAAATGATGTGACTGTTAGGCTAAATCATCCATAACTGTATATGAATAAGGTTAACTATTATTACGTGCCCTCATGTGGTTATAACCTGCCGTCTCCATTTCTCCATTCAGGGATCTTCGATTCATCCCACACAGCTAATGCTATAGCAGGTGGACAACATCGCTGAAATCATTTGAAAATTATGCCATGAACCTTTTCTGCATAATGTTCAGTAAAAAGCAAACGCACTTATCGGCCAATAATAAAACCAATATATCAAGTGTGCACTAGCACTAGTGCCGTGTTTGGTCTACCACGTGTAGATTGCATTTAATAGTCCATTTAATGTGTTGAACTAAACATTTTATATGAGCAACATTTCATATAGAGAAATTTGTACAGCGTAACTGAATGCTATAAAAAAAAAAATCTACATTTTTCCAGAGATCCATACAAATGGCAACTTGGGTAAAGAAGATTTGCTATGGGCTCTAAAAATGAAACTCCAGAGGTGAGTCAGGAGAAAGGCCTTTCCAATAAAACATTAACTACACATCTCTCTCAGGTGGCCTAAGCTAATTGGATCATCTCCTTATAAGGACAAATCGGCAGGTTGTCTGCTGTAGGTTTAAAAAGGGACTTGCTTTTGGAAAGTCTTACTCAAGAAGAGTGGACAAAGACAGGAATAATGACTCTGGGGTGTAATGCAGCACAAGGACGAGAAACAGGAGATTTTAGTATGGAAACCAAAAAAAACTGTAAAAGACGTAAGAAAATAAAAGGATGAGAGAAAAATAGGAAATGAAAACATCACTACACTTGATAAAACACATTATCAGGAGACACAGCAAGAGAGACTGAGGTAAGCATTACGTAGACTTCCAAAAGGAAACCAGGGACATAAGTCACGGCCAGTCTACCTCTATGAGCTCAACACACACACTCCTTCTGTTACAAACACAGCCAAAAGAAAGACACGGCTGACTACAAGAGCCAACAAGACGCACACAAACAAAGAAACAGCCACTGACGATGCTCCTGTTTACACCACAAAACACAGACGGTGCTTCAACGCGTTCACCAACGGACATTCGGCTTTCAGAATAAACACATCTGATCAGACACCTGTGCAAAACGCACGTGCAACGTTTATTTTAGACCTCGGACACAATCCACGTAATGTCGATTTTTGCCACAGATCTGGTGCTTTTAATTATTTCAAATCTTTTTCTAGTGTGTGGTTTAAATGAGACCAAGTAAAGGTGAGAGAGTGGGGGACTTTAGAGCTGCTAAATGGACTCAAGTAAGCAGTAAAGACTTTGTTTTATTTGGGGTTATGCTGTCGGCCCGTTTGGTCTTCAACTTAGCATCACTAAAAGTACTTTTGGGGGGGAGAGTTTAAGGCAGCAGCTCCACATTTCCACATGAGCCTCTGTGCTGTTTTAGCTGGCCCCGTGCATTGGACTTCCCTCAGGATGACAAATGAAATCTTTTTTTCCCCTCCTTTTGGGGGAGGGAAGTGTCCGATATAAAACACACACACAAACACACGCACTCAAAGGTTTTTGTTCCTCCTTAATTTATTATCTGCAGGCTACACATAATTCACTGTGACCATGTATGGTGAGAAAGTTTCCACACACACACACAAAAAAAGCACTACATCACTGGATAGTTTTGCAGATCAGTCATCTGGTTGCCATACCATTCGGTGCTACGCTGCTAGGAGAGATGCTAGCTGAGGTCAGAGATGTGTTGCATGACATCGGGGTAAAAGCAGCCTGGAGATCTGCCATGTACAACTTTGCACAAAAGACAGTTTCTCTCCTTTTGTTCATTTCCATCTCCTGCCTTTCTTTCTCCTCGTCTTCTTTTGTGTTTTCATTCTTCCATATTTCTATTTTTTTTATATACATCTTTCTCATACGAGCACCAAAGAATGAGGCTCTGTGTTGTGTCCTGAAGGGAATTTTGTAGTTTTGTCTCATCTTCCAACATCCAATTCTCAACCTCCTCGAGCTACAAGTGAGAAAATGGAAACTGTCTTTTGTTTAGGCGAGGATATATGATTCATGTAAAAAAAAAAAAAACCCCAAAAAAAACCTGTAGGAGGCATATAAGAGTAGACTACATATAATACAATCGCTGTATTCCTCTGTCGCTCACTCGAGCGGAGGATACAGTAACTCAGCTTTATGCTCTTGATCCTAATGAAACCGCTGTTCCATTAATCTCTCCCACCAGGATTCAATAACATTAATCCTGCAGTTTCTCTCTCTCTCAGTTTCAGCCTCATGCACACACTGACACACCATGTGCTTCACAAACTGATGTCATCAAGCCCGGCCGCCTGCCCGATGTGACCTCAAAGACCTTTGGTTAATTTGTTGGCATTGTAAAGCTGCTCATCAGTGGCCATGATGGCCTTTAGCTTACCAGAGCAGCTTCCAGCCCCTAAGTATAATTGGCTGCACCAATGTGTTAAAGGTCATCCACAGGGCACAGGCTCTTTTGAAGTTTATGGCCCCTGACTGAGGGTAAAAACCATCGCATATGACCTCGGCATGTGGACAGAGACAGCCGGCTACAAAGTGAACATCTGAATCCAAACTGTCTGGCAGGTTCAAGAGGTCAAAAGTAAGGTAACATCAAGTGTGCAGTAAAGTCTGGAGGTAGACTGATTCAGAAAATTAAGTCGAGCTTGATTTGATGAGCTGCGTTTAATAAAAGCAATCCGTAACCGGAAATTAGCTCTCAGTATTGATTTAGAAGTAATTAAAAACACAGGTGCACATGGAGAAAGACACAAGCTCATCAGTGCACGACCCTTTTTAATATCCGACAAGAAGAACAGGATCTAGCCTTCGGAAATACCAGCGTGACGAAGCGCGGGGTTTGATCGCTCAGCTGTTGATGGACGCTTCCTCCTGCAGCCTTCCTGATAACACTGTTTACACTGGTCATCTCACAGCAAACCCCTCATCCACATTTAGTACTTTACCGCACTACCGACCATCCAAATAAAACCCCAATACAAGAAAAATGGAGTAGCAGCAAACGCTTCTTCAGTACCAGCGAAACAGCCGCCGAATTTCAGAGCATGGCGGGTTTAATAATGCATCTCACTCACACATCGACAGACAGCCAACATTTCAGAGAGGTGAAATTTAATTAGCAAATCAAACTTGTTTGGTTTTGTTTGGGCCTCTAGGCTGTTACTTTGGCTGACTGAACACTATTTGACAACTGCGGTCCTGTGCTCTTACAAGTGATTACCGCTGAAAAGATGAGTTGCTTGCAATATAGCAGTAAATTCACAAAAAACATCTTTGTGCAAACACAAAAATGCACCTAAACTCATTTTCTTTGGTGTTTGCCAGCTGCCAGTGCACAGATACGCAGGAAACAAGAGCACGCATAGAAGAGACAAAGGTCAAATGGCTAGTTATCAAACCTTGCACACTAAGTTTAAGTGATATAACCACTTTATTTTTGAGTTATTACCATCGGTCAGTGTCAAAATTCAAGCCTTCACATGTGAACACGTGAAAACATCCTCAAATACGAACCATTATGCTTTTTTATTTTGATCTGTCATATTTATATAAACACGCTGCTACAATAGTGGATGCTCATATTAAACCCAGCCAAGGTTTCAATTAATGAAGTCCTCGTGTGTGTGAGTAATTCTTTTAAGAAAACAGCTCCGGCTTTATACGACTCAAAATACTTGCTTTCAGATATTTGTTTCTACTTATTTTATGATATCAAAGACAAATGGTTTCTAGCTGTGGGCATAGAGGCCCCACCCATCTGCTACTTGAACCTCCTGTTTGTGAGTGGCAGCCAATCAGAAAAAAGTTAGGCTGGCCTTAATGGGAAAGGAGCTACAATACTTTGTTTCAGAGGCTGAACTGAGGCTGGTGTATAATTTTAAAAAACAGGATTATTTTAACCCTGTAAAGCCAAAGCCATGAGGTGATTGGTGTATTTATTTTGACAATTTAAAAAATAAATAAAATAAATATCAATTTGCATATTAAGTTTCCATTTGCACCACATTTTCTGCATCCTTTTATTAATTTTTTGCAATTTACTGCTTAGAAAAAAACTATCATAATATTACATATAGGTTTTTGGTGGGAAGCAAAAATCACACTGATGATGGTGACGCCTCAAAACTCTGAAAAACTCATCAAATAGGATAGACTTGGCATTACAGGCTTAAAGTTATTCTAGCAGAGGAGAAAAAGAAGCAGCTGCTCCCTTATTCACAAGTAGTTGCCACAGCAGGTAGCTCTGCATGATTGATTTGTCAAATCTTTATGCCAGATGCCCTTCCTGACGCAACCCCAAAGGGATTAGCGTCTCCCCCTGGGATCAAACCGAGGATCTTTTGCTTGTTAGGCGAATCTGTAAAGCACTAAACTATAAAGCAACACTAGCAGACTTTGAGAATAAAAGTATGAAGGTGGAAACGAGGATAATAGGTCCACTTCAATCTTTATTTGGCTAGTCAATTTCAGCACTGCTATAAAAGCAATATCCATACACTGACTCATCAGCTAATTACCGGGCCTCGATACACATCGAAGGATAATGTGGCCGGGAGCGCAGTGATTCTTTGAAGGATGCTGTTAACCTCACCACCTCCCTCTCCAGGCGAGATGCCCAGTTCCACGAAAGGTAGAGAGAAACAGGGTGGCAGGGAGGGAGAAAGGAGGAAATGTGTGACCGAGTAAGGCACTAGCTGACCCGTGACTGTGCTCTGCTTGCACACGCATCACACATTCCAGTCAGCAACCGCAGGACACATCCACTTTCACATTCATCTGAGCAGGCACCCATATATGTTGGTACACGCATGCATGACCTGCAAGCAGCTCTCACACAACACGGTTGAGGTCAGCAGGGGAAGAAGACCAGCCTTTTTTTTCATAGAAAAGAATAGGGATGCTTGGTAGTTGAGTCACAAATCCCAGCGTTTGGTTAAAGCCACTTTTGAAGACCTTATCTGAAGGCAGGAAGCACACAAATTGCTCCAATGGTCAGAGAATAAGAGAGAAAGTGCAGAGCTTTAGTAGTCCCCTGTGACCTGGTGGCTCATTAAATTCAGTAGCCAACAAGAGCAATGTAATGAGACGCAGCAGGATTGCGGCTTTACAGCGTGTATCTGGTGGCAACTGCACATTTCTTACCCCCATTTTCTACCACGGGGGCAGATGCGTCTCCGCGGATGCATTGAGCAAATGTCAAAAAATTTAAAAGGCAGAAATCTCAAAGAACACACCCTCAAGCGCCCTACTGTACACACAATCAGTCGAACACTGAGCAGTCAAACTAACCCTTCCATCACATCCCGAAGAAAGAGCTAGCTAATAAACAGTCCTGTTACTTTTAATAGTGCTAGCCCACTGAAACGAAGACTTTTTATTACTTGTTCAAATCTACCTTCAGTGCCTTGACCTGGATTTTTTTTTAATGCCTTTGCTTAGTCATGAAAAAATTCACAAGCCTTTATTCTTCTCTGTCTTTTGTGTAACTCTGATTAATTACTACAATATAATTACCACACTGGGCTCAATCCCTCTGTTATTGATTGACCTCAAATATAAAACGCTGTACACTCTGTCTCCTCACTCTCTGAATTCAAGCTAAGCAGACATGCTTTTGGGTTTTTTTACAGAGCTAATACTCAAAAAGGGCAGATAATAGGTTTAATGTCACAGCCTTTTAATGATGTCATCGTCAAATGATCCTTTCCTCTATGACCAGGTGCAAACAAACTCTCACAAACACCTGCTGGCTGAGGTAACCCAGCTATTCAGCTGTGCAGTTTGTTTTTTACAGTCTGATCATTTTACAGTTAGATGAATTCCAGCTTCTCAGCATTACTTTCTCACTCTAATACTGAAAGCAAGCCACGGAGAGTATCCCACAGCTGCTATACTTCAGCCTGAGGGCTAGGCCAGGTGAAACCCATAGACTTCTCTATCTGTCATACATAATGCACAATGCGTGATAACAAGCAGTGGATTCAGGGTTATTTTCTCACAGGAGAAACCAGTGAGAACTTAGTGCTGCATGTGGAAAACTTTGTCTTTCATTTAATTCACTTCTTCCTTATTTTAGAAAAAAAGAAGCGGCACTGGTTTAAAGTTGAGTTGTTTATTTTATTTTTTTTATTCAACAGAGGCCAGAAACATGATTGATACCTTGAAAGCTAGGAGCCAAAGTCACTACACCCTCTGTCTTTAATGTTTGGTCACACAGTGGCATATAATTTTAGACTGGCATGTCATGATTTATACAAATTCCCGGGAACAAATAGGAAACTGTGTGCGGATAAAAGAGCATCTATTTTGGGATAATTCATCCAATTTAGCACCTCCCATCCTCTCTACTTTAATCCAGCAAAGCAGCCAACTTGTAACTGCATCCCATTTTTAAATCTAAAAATCGTCTGTGGTCCAACAAAAACTGTGGTACATCCTCAACTACAAAGTTGTGTTTTCACCGAATTGTTTTATGTTCTCAGGATTTTGTATTTAGGTTGTTTGGCTCACCTCTTTCCTGAGATTTTAGCAGTTGAATTCAGTGTGAAACATCGAAAATGCTCAGGACAAGCTTGAATTTTTAATCTCTTGAACACTTTAATTTTTGGTGTGATTCAGAATCCAGCCCCCTAAGGGTGGATGATTTTGATTTCCACAAACCATTTTATCATTTTATTCTGTATATCAGCAAGATTTTCAACTTTCAAAGATCCAATGTGTTTACAACTTTTATTATTCTGTGTGCAGTTTGCATGTTCTCCGTGTGCATGTGTGGGTTTTCTCAGGGCACAAAGGTCCAAAAGCATGCTTAAAAGATTCATCTGTGATTCTAAATTGGCCACAGATGTAAATGTTAGCAGGCATGATTGTCTGTCTCTCCGTATTAGCTTTGTGATAGACTTGCCACCTGCCCACCCTGCCTCTCACCCTAACACAGCTGGGACAGCCTACAGCCCAGCCGCAGCCCTGAATTAGATATGCAATCAAGCTCATTTTAAGCGGATTTACAAAATTTAAAATCAAAGTTTATCTTGAATTATTTTTTGCAGCTTCACAGCTCATCAGGGTCTCATGGCCCTCGATTTGGGAATCACTGCTCTAAAATCAATGAACTCGAATGCAATGTTGCATATAAAGATAGCCCTGGTATGACATTGACAGCATTAATATATCTGCTAATTTAGCTGGTTGTTGATATGTGGTTCAGACGAGCAGAATGTAGGACGACTGTAGGATCATTGCAGGTTACAGAATGATGCTCAGATTTCATAAAATCCTGACTTAAATGCTTCTACATGGTATAAGCAGTGATCTCAGTGAACTGCTGAAGAGGAACAAATGTCCGACTGAGGCTCCCCTAAAAATGATTCCTGAGCTCCTTTAAAAGCTGATCAGATTTTGGATTTCACAGAGTAAACATCACTTATTCACAAGGTTTCGCCATAGTGGGTAGCACCACATTTTTTGATTTGACAGTTTGTTTATTCCGGACACCCTTCCCGACACAATCCGAGTAGTAATTGTCTCCTCCCAGAATCGAACCAGGGATCCTTTGCTCGTAAGGCGAAAGTGTAAACTGCACCCAAATGGACCGTGTTTAACAGTGTGCATCATTTGGGAAAATGCCTAACAAATTTTAAGAACATCTACAGACATGTTCACAGTCTTACCTTTCACGATCAATTGCTGTAAATCAATAAATCACTGAAAGGGCTACTTTGTCATAAATAGTATAAAAAATCCCAGGACAGGCGAATTGAATTTATCTATTCCTGGACACACATCACAAATCTCTCTACATGTTTCATCCCGTTCCCTACACCAAGGAGATATCTTTTGTTATCATTCCAGCCTTCACACTCTCATCTTTCTTCTGGTCATTATTTCCACCTATCAGTTCTTTAGTCTCCCCTCTCACCATCAGCCACTCCCTCATCCCGACTTTCGCTTTGCTTCTCCATCCTCTGGCTCCTCAATCAATATCTTCCCCTCTGAAACTTTGAGCATTATTTTCAGCAGTCACACCCTTCAGTGAGCCTCTCAGCAAGGAATCTGACAGGCAGAGAGAAGGAAACAAACCCAGGGAAAAAAGAAAAATACGGTAGATTCCAGCCTGAGGTGAGCCGAGGTTAGCCTCGCGCTCTTTAAAGCATGCATGAGGGAGAGAAGAAAGGGAAAGACTGACAGCAGACTTACAATATCCCCCAAAGAAACCCAACATCTCCTGAAGCATGTGTGAACGATCACTCTGACAAACATGTTTCCTCAGAGCCTTGAAGTGTAGCTTCAGAGGCTGAGAATTTACATCTTGCAGGAAAACAATCCCGGTGATTCATGATAGGTAATGTGCATTAAATCACATAAACAAACAGAACAGCAGCGACCAAAGAGGCTTGTTTGTCCATGTCTGTCAAACAGACTACTTCTTGGAGTCTATTTCACCAGTTGCTCGAGGTACTCTTAAACCTCTCACGGCCGCATGAAAAAAATAAAAAATAACTGAATAATATGGTTGTTCTAAAATGCCTCAAAGCCCTCCAATGCCTTTTTGTCCGACCACACATTCCTCACACGCCCACAATTCAAAGGCGCAGGCTGGGCTTCTCGCCGTTCATCCAGGACATGCAGAAGATAAGGCACAGTAGAGAGTCAGCTGGAGTGATATCATTCACGGGGCTTTTGCTCAGTAACACTATCCAGCCGATACCATCTACTAAAAGCACTGAAGGTTAATCGGCCTCTATTTGCTAATATGCTGAAGCCTCTCCCTCACTGGGGACCCTCCAAAATCATTACATGGTGTTTCATACAGAAACACAGACAAATATTTGTGTATACTTCTTAGAAAGAGACCGTTTACGATTATCACGCATGTGCCAACTGTTGCGTGTAAATAGGTTCAATTCAAACCTCTGGAATTACTGGCCAATCTTCATGATCAAGCCAAAAGATTTACAAACTCACCACAGGAATGCCTGAACTTCTGTAACATATTGTTTCAAAATAAACATCCCCAAAAAATGCAATTAATAAATACCAGTCCGTTGCACCAGACAAAATATTCCTTATTTGTGGAACCAGTATTGGATTGCTATGGGTGGGGTTTAACTTGTGAGTTGATACTTCAAAAACAAGTGGAGCTAATTCCAAAGACGAAAACAAACTCTTTTCCTGGCTAAGTCTTGTAACAGCATTTTTCACTGAGAACAGCACTCTCCAGTGCTCTCCATCAGACCTCACAGGAGAGAAAAAAATAGGCAAAGAACCAGAATAAATGGTCAGTTCCACAGAGACCCAGACAAGACGTCCAGTACAGGGTCTGCTTTTGCACTTATACACATGTGAGCTGGGGGCCAAACTCACGCCTAAATCAACCAACAGACTGTGTGACACAAGAGAAAGACTGCCTGTGTGTTTTTTATCTGTACACACACATAAGGGGGGGAGAGCAGAGCAGGGGTCCCGTATGACCGTGAAGCCAGACTATCCTAGAGCACATGGTCTCCAGCCTGCGACCAGTTCCTTTCACCCCACAGAAAACTGCAGATTGATAGTAGCTCAGCTGAATTTTTGTCTTAGCCTTTATCATTCATCTTCTGTAACCTGCAGGGGATAAAACACTCATCCTGATGCGGCATCAGTGACAGCGGGTCGTTGGTCAAGGCCTTAAGGAGGACCCTGCTGGGGCCTGTAGAGAATACTTGACGATTCTTTACAGAGGATCAAAGAGATGATCCATGGAGTAGATTTAGATGCTGCAGTTATCTTTTTGAAAGCTTAGATCCTTTGCTTAAAAGAAGAAAAAAAAGACCTCGCCAATACTGATGATGTTTTTACTTCTGTATGCACCAGTACATGCAGTGATTAATGGGGCTACATTATGTTCATGTCCAAAAGTATATTTTTTATTCTTGGACTCTATTAGAGTAGCTTTGCATGACTGACAGTTCAAAATAATGCTTATTTATCTTATACGGGCCTTGGTGCAGACTCAGTTCATCCACAGCCTGACAGAAGGAGTTTCAGCTACTCTCCCTTTACTCTCTCCTTTCTTCTGATCGGCTGCCCATTGTAAACTGAATTTTCGGTGCTCACAGCCAGAGTCGAATGCCTCAGACAGATATTAAGGGTGTTCGTCCTCACTAACAGCATACAGAGCCACAAGTTAAAAAAAAAAAGTCTGAAACCAAGTGCTTAGAGCAGCTGTAAGCTAGAACTTGTGCCTCATATATGCTGACTTAAATATTTGAAACTTTGGCCATGTTTAGTATGAGCATGCATTGTTATTAAGAGTACTAATATTACAGTTCAGATGCAATACAATACCAAATGCACTTTTTCACTGGGTCCTTTCTGTATAGGGAAAATGTAAATGCAGGTCTTGTGATTTTCCTCGCTTCTCTTTTTTTCCAGTTGACTGTTTGAACGCAGACATGAAAATACAACTCTCTTTATAGATTCAACTTGGATGGAGTGGATTTAAGGCCAGAAAACCAGACCAAACTGCATGTCTGGAATTAAAGGTCACCTTTAAATAGAAATCATCTTCCCTCAGCGACTTCTTCCACATTTTCAGACATTTTCAGTAGCTTGGTCAGTATGACGATTACTGAATTTCTATGACTGCTTACAGTACACAACACAGAAAGGGGCAAAACTTCTTTTTTTTTTTATTTACAATAAAAAAGCGGAACTGTTAAAGGGATAACTTGAGGAGGTGCACAAGTTGAGAACCAGCAGGAACTGCATAATTCATCAGCGATATAGTTGGCATCTTCCCACTGAAGCAGACCTTTGTGGTGTAAATTCCCCCCGTTTGGATGGCAGCTGTGCAGAAATGTGTCTCGAGTTAACTAAAACTAGGTTTGGAAGAAGTTGTTGTTTTCCAGTCTGGGATAAAAATAAAAACTAGACTGGTGAAATGTAAGTAAAACTAGAGAGACAGTGATGCCTACATGACTGAGTCAGCTGCCTTCAAAGAAAATGCTGGGTTTGTAATGTAATACCTATTCTGAACTTCTTAAAATTTCCCTCTGATAACCACCAGAAATTCCCCCTTTGTTCCGAAACAAAACGTTGAAACCAGAAGACCCACTCTGGAAACTAAGTAAGAGTAAACCACATTTTTTAAAAGAAATACTGAAAACTAAATAAAGGTTCACGTATTGACTATAAATACTATAGATACTCTTTCTGCATCAAGTAAAATCACCTGGTTGCAAGAGTAGTATGATTTAATGTCCCGCTGGCTAAATATAGACCCAGCCTCACAGCAGTAAAATCAAATTTAGTTTGACTTATCAAATTAGATAACAAGGAGGGGACAAGGAAGCAGCAGCAGCAGCAATTCTGTCATGGGTTAGCTGTCTGATTTTCAGGTCATATGGCTTACTCGCTCACATACCGCACAAATGGAGGCTGCAGACAAAGCGTGTCGTCAGGGGCTTCACATACAAGCAGAGCCTGCCAGCAGATATCCGCCACTTGTTGGCAGCGGAGACTTAAGATTCGCTTTGCTAATGGAAGACAGAATAAAGCCAACGATGTGAAATAGCTAATCCAACACCTGTTTGATTCTTATGACTTAGAGAAGTTAAGACAAGGATTTAAGCAGCTTTAAAGCACACAAAAAAAACTACAGAAAAAAACTGTGCAATGCAGCAACATGTTCGTTACAAAGCTTGATTGGGTAAAAGGTACTGATGTAAGTACGTGTAATGTCTAGCAAGCACGACATCTGTGCAGCATCTGAGAGCACACAGCTAAAAATTTCAATAATAGACAAGTAAACTGCAGCTGTAAAAGAGAGGGGAATCGGGGTGCCTTATATGGGGTTGTGTAATTAGTTTCTTGGCCAACAGTCAAAGCAGACAAAGCAGAGGGAGCGCCGTTAATGGTGACCAGACATATGAGAATCAAAATGTAACAACTGAGCTTCACCTGTCATCGCGGGGCGAGTCGCACAAACTTGTTATAGGACGGCAGCCGTGAGCATTACCCACAGTCTGCTGAGGACTAAGACCTCTATGTCAGGAATGTTGTGAGCAATGACGTGTGTGTATATGTGTGTGTTATATTAGATTACGAGTAAGCTTAAAGTTGTATCCGTGCCATTGTTCACCCCAAAGTGCCTGGGATTCCACACGTAACACCGAGGAGGTTATTCAATATTTTCAGGGCGTGGCGGCAATCGCCAAAACTCCAAACACCAAATGTTTGATTTCATGAGAGCAGCCAGACACCACACCGCCGCACATTGGCACCTATACTGATATGATCTCAGTACGGACAAAGTGTTTCCTGAGTTCTGCTCATTTAAATGTATTCATTAGCTTGGAAAGGTTCTTCGGAGTAAAACACCTCAACCCCGCGCTCCACTGTGAGCGCAGTATCAGTAGAACATCAGTTAGTGGCAGAGAAAGTATCACACTGATTAGTTTAGACTTTGAACTTGCAGAGAATGAGACCAAATTCATACATCATTACTCAGGAATGGAGATTGCACACAACCTCCTTTGATAATAAGTCCTAGCTGACTTTTTTTTTTTTTAACTTTAAAAGCCCAGCAAATTTACAGGAAAACTACTGTTTAGTTACAAAGACATACAGTTACTACATAGATAAGCCCAGTTGATACAATGCCAAACATGGACTTAGTAAGATGCTGCACCTCCCCTTTGATCAAGAAACCGTTTGCTGGCTCATCTTTAGAAGTTTTCAAGAGGCGGGAGAGAGGTTTTGTTCCTGACTATCACAACCTTTTATTGTGTTATTTCAAAGCTGAGGTGTGTTTAACACAGGAAGCTGATATTTAGAGGTTTAAACGTGGAGTTAAAACTCTCATCGTCTCGGACTCTCTCTGAGACGTGTTTGGCTTGCAGCAGATGGTTGTGTCAGTTAATTCAGCAGCAGGAAAGATGTCCCTATTGCTTTTTAACCCATCGCAACATCACGATTAGTGTTATTACTATTATTATTATTATGTCATTACCTAATCATTATCCTTTCAGCTTCTTATAACTTAGGCTGTATGTTAGTGGCTGCGGCTTTCATTTCTACTGGTCAAAATAACCAAAGCGATGACAATAAGGTTTGAAAACCGAAAGTTAAGCCAGATTTAAAAGTTTCTATTTGTGGGGAGCAGAGCGTTACAGCACCAGTCAGACAACTTGGATAATATCTTACCTTTTTAAACACCTTCTAGTGCTTTTGTGGAGCACGATAAGCCGAATCAATGTAAAAAGGTATTTGAGCGACATATCAGATCGAATGTTTTGTGTGCACAAACGCAGACACACACATAGATACACAAAGAGGTGGCTTTAATGAGCTGTCAATCAGCGATTTAATGAATGTGCGATTGCTATGTGATAGACACTCACTATCTAACATATCTCTGTGCAGTTAACTCATACAGCAGGCGACTTGTATAACAAGTTGTACACCATCAATAAGGTAAGTGTCAACGACAACAAAAAGAGATAAATGATGCATAGTTTTTTCTGGCAGGGAGTAAATCCTGTAAACAACAACGTTAGCAGACAGAGACAGCATATAAATAATGTAGCCTATTTCACAACTACAGATATTTCAAGCTTAAATCATCAAAGAACTCCAAGGCACTTGCTTTTCAAATAAAGTTTATTCTCACAGCATGGTCAAGTTTAACCTTTAAAAAAAGTGTTTCGGCACACAACCCTTTATCAGGCAGTGAAATAGGGTTTATTAGAGTTCACTGGATCTTTTATAAAGGTGTTCCAGCAAGGACCTTGTGGAAAGCTTCCACTTAGAGTGAGAGGGGAATATTCCACCTGTGAAGCTCCACCAATCTTCAAAACCTGGACACATGCAGGAGCCCAGAAAATATCAATACCAAGCCCAAAACATTCATCATGCACACAGCAGCAGCAGCCACAGACAACAGGAATGCAAAGGCAAATAAGGTTTATTTTTAAAAAAAGGAAATAGAAAAAGCAAAGGGCGGGTGGGGAACGGGAGTATTTAGTGGTCTGTGATTTATAAATCCAGAAATGTTCCCTTTGGTTCAGACTCGTGTCTGTCACCAGTTCATATGGAAAGAGGAATATGGTCAATCTTAAACGCTTGTAATGTAGATGGGTTACTATTGTAACTACTTGTAAGCTTGTTATAGGTTCGCTAAGGTTCAAATTTGATGTTTTTGGGGTTTATTTTAACTTTTTTTTTGTTTTTTTACAAAAACCTATTCTGTTACAAAATAATGGTATATGGAGATTACTTTGACACAGTTAAACATGTGGCAAACCAAAAACAAAACCCCCATGGAAACGCCCTTCCCAATGGCAGAAGTGTATCCCCAGTACAGCTCCAGAGGGACAACGAAGTCACAGGCTTTGCTCCAGCCTCCAAACCCACATTAAAGATGCATATACGTCCTTAAGAAGGCCGATCCTGCAATTCACCAAAGCATGAAGAAGCAAGTTCTTGTCTGGTATCAGACACAATCAGGCAACCCCAGAAGAAACCTGTCCATGTCTCAAAACAAATTGTTAGGTTGATGGTTCAAATGTTGCGTTGATGTATATTTACATCTTCAGTTCAATTTTATTCATATATTACTAAATCACAACAACGGCCACCTCAATGAGCTTTAAATTACAAGAAAAACTCTTTGTTCTCCAAAACTCATTTTAACAGGAAGAAACCTCCTGCAGTTCAGGGTGAGTGGAGGGAGACAGGACAAAAAATACTGTGAAAATCTCAAACATGTTATTTTGTGAGATTAACAGAATTTATCCACAAGCACAAAAAGTGTCAGAGCTTTTTAAAATTGTTTTTTAAATAATTAAAATGTGAAAAAAAGGAAAAAAAACTGACAAGTATTTTCAATTATTTTAACCCCAAGATCCTGACAGCACCTAAGCCCTGTGAAAACCTTGAGTTTGCCTTTGTTTTCCTTTACAAAAGAGTCGGGTAGCCCCAGGGCTTTTATTACAATCTCATGTGATTTTCCTTGTCCTATCTGAAGAGGCGTTATCAGCATTTGGCAAATATCTGCCTCACATTTTTAACGTTTTGACAGCCACTTCAGCTGTGCCCCCACACTGTCACAGTACAGAATCTGTCTGACTGGATGGGAAACTTTTATTTCAATGCCAAATTTGCTTTAGGTGCTTTAAGTGAACTAAAGATGCACTAGCTCGTAAAAGAATATACTTCAGACCCGTCCCTGTTTACATGCTACAACTTGAAAACATGGTAAACAACAGATTAAAATGTGGACATCATAACGCTACAAGTGCTCATTAAATTATTTATCCTACGGTTGGATAAAACCTTCAATAACGGCACCAGGCTGCTAAGTTCAAACAACATGTCCCACAGCAGCCGTAGTGTAATTGTATTGTTTGTTTTTATTTTTAAGAGTCTGTGCAGCAGATATTACATACCATGTGATGAAATGCAGCAATTACAACTTTCAGCCAAAAAAAGAAAGTCTCATAAAAAAATAAATAACTTGGATTTTATTGAGATGATTTACAGCCTTTTGCTTTTAGACACTAGTCGGTAATTATCAAATGCAGAAGGAGTCCCCATATTTTCTCGGTTATGCCTTAAGAGCTTTAAATGCAGTCCTGACTTGCCTTCGCTTTGCATCCCTGCTTTCTTTCTGGCTAAAGTTACGTGCTGAGAAGTCTCTGGAGAGAAACAGAAGCACAGCTCACCTAAAACTGTCTGCCTGTTCGGAGCGAACAGGCTGAAAACACATTTTCTGGTATGTGAGTCGAGTCTGCCAAGTTAAGTTTTACACCTAAAAGAAAAAAAAAAGAAGCTTGCCTTTAGCCCCAACAATAAAAAAGAAATGAAACAAGCTGGTTCGTTTCTTGTGTGTTACTTCCCTCTTATATTCCACAGGGACACCTAAGGGAATGAGGAAAAGACGAGGGGGTAACCAGCCTTGTTCTTGTAAAAGGCTGGGACAACCTGCTATGCTAGCCTTCTCTTTTGCTGTATGCAGCTGTGCCCTCCAGCAGTGGTCGGGGGATTTGTTAAGCCCTCTCCTCATGGTTAAGTTGATAGGTCACAGCACATTCCCGGCATTTTCTGTATGTTTGTTTTTCACCAGGAAGGCTCACAATGCAGCTACAAAGGGCCGTGTTTGTCTTTGATCAGCGTATCACACCTGAGTGGGTCTAGACATTGACTGAATAGCGAGAAAAGAAAAATCAGAGTTTGTTTTTTGACTTTTCAGACAGCTCTCATTAGCTTTTATTCCAACATCAAAGTTGGGGTTTTTTTGGAATCCATCCCAAACTATTATCAGCGCAATCTAATTGGGCATCAATCTCTGCAACAAACAGCCCCAGAATCAAAATTTGACATTTTCTCAACAGCACATGCGGTCCTTATCATCCTTCCTCTTTACTGTTACTGACGTCTGATCGCCGTCTGGCCGGGTTCAGCAGACGCCACATGGTGCCGTCATGCTATGTAGGTTGAGCTCTGCAGGCTCCCGACCAGAAAGACTCAAAAGAAGCTGGTATGTGCCGACAGCGCTGACCAGACGCATCTCTGGAGTGAATTAGCATCACACATTTTACTTGAACGTGGAATTTTAAACACTGGCTGACTTAAAACAATCACAAAAGAAAAGGTGCTTCCACACAAGACAGTTCCACTCCTTATTATCCTGTGAATAAAATATCACCTGAAATACTCGACTTATTAGCTTACATCTTCATAAAGGCATTAATGAGTGCAGTGGATGAGATGTAGTGGTGTTGACGCTGTGTCAGAAGATTTTAACAGAAGCAGCCGATGTTACACAATGAATCTATGCATGAAAGGGTGCACGGGTAAGTACAGCTCTGATGTCTGGAAACGTGTTGTGAATATATTCAGCTGCAAATGCAGAAGTCAAATATTAAGCACGAAGAATTCTGATCAAATAAAACAGCAAGAGTGATGAAAGGCTGTGTGGATGAACTGATGATTTCACCTTGGGCTCTGAATAACTTTGTACAGTGGGAAGGCTTTCGGCACAGCTCACTAACCTCACACCTGCACACCCTTCAATACTCTGCAAGCAATTCACTTTGCACTTAGAAAACACTGCAGTAAAAGTGTTGTGGACACTGTGTTCTTGTGGAGGGAAAATTCATTATCTTTTGGAGGTTTAATTTACAGCATTTAGGGAGATAAAAGCTACCCGATGAGAACACGCTGCAATTATCCCACTTTCTGTCCTGAGCTGGTTTCTACCCCTAATGTGAAGCCGTGCCTTTGGCAGGAATCAAGCACACCCACATACAGACAGGTGAACTGGCAGGAAAGAATTTACACCAGAAAGCTGATTGAGGCATAACGAAAGCCTTTTGGGGCAGAAGAATCCAGTGGACAGAGCGTGAAAATTGCAACGTGTCCTTGAAGTAAGGCATGCGGCTTGTTTGGTCAGCAGATCTCCCTGGCACCAGTGCCTGCCGCACAGCCATGCTTTCTATGCACATGCCATTTCTTCAGCAGCAAGGACACATACACTGAGTCACCGATAGCACCAAAGACACAATATCTGCCACACATCAAACAAAGGAAGCCATTCTGAACTTAAGGTGCAAAAAAAAAAAAAAAAAAAAGAACACACCTTTATATCTATTTGTATTTTAACAGTGAGCAGCGCTTCTTAGCAGACTACAGAGCTCAGTGGAAGCTATAGGCAGGATGGTGTCATAGCTGGAAGCTGGCACCATTGCACACAGCTATGTAGGTAGTGGAATTAGACAGAAAAAAAAAACCCAAAACCCCCTAATGATCTTAGTGCACAGAGACGCGATATACAAGAGAGCACAAAAGCAGGACACTCAAGCTAACATAAAAACACAGGGAAACATACATTATACTGTATGCAGCACATGCAGTAGCAGCCAGGTGAGCTGCCAGCATTTACCAATGTAAGTATAGCACAGCCTCTACTTTATAATAATTAATGAGCCCTGACCAGTGCAAAGGTCCAATGATTTCGGCTCTTTAATTAACTTTTTTTGGCTTCGTAATCTGATATATACCCACAAGAAATGCTAGAAAGTCCTTGTGGAACCAAGGCTCATCAGTCATCTTAGTAATGCCTCCAGTCAGCTATCTGAGCTTTCTAAATGAATGGATGAATGGAGAAAGAACTATTCTTTGCATTGCCACTGTCACTGGGAAAGAAAAACCTATACAATTAAATATGATTACAAATATACTTAAAATAGCATTTTTGGATTAAAATAGGTGTTAGTCCACCCCATAACTTATGCATGCAAAACGTTAAACAATCCACAACCCACAGTGCACTGCAGATATAATCAAGGTCACTGCTTCATCATACCAGAGTGCTGAATACGACAAGTACACTTACATAATTCGTTGCAACAATAGCAAGCAGACATGCATGCCACACTACAGTTAAACCTTCATGAGCCTTAACTGTGCCCATGTGCCAATGCAACAACTAAATGGGCTCATTTGCTTCTCATTTCGGCTGCTGATTGGCACTTAATCTCTGATTAAGCGTAACGTTTCTATAAAACTGCAAAAAAAAAAACACTCATCAATTTAGTTTTATGTTAATTAAAACAAGTCTACAGTCATTTGATCTTAATCGCAACATGCATTGGACGCTGCTGTATGTTGAGAGCTCCATACAGAAGATGGGTTTCACAGCGTGACCAAAATCAGCACTTTCTGCTATGAGTTTCAACCACAAGCAATAAAACACTGTTGAGACAGCACCAGTAAGTGTGTGTCATTTTATGGTTAAATCCATTACCAGAATCAAATGTCTCACCGAGATATTTGCTGAATGTGTTCAGAGACAGAGCGAGAAGCACTTGTGTGTTATCTGAGAACAAACTTTAAAATCCATCTAAGACAAAATCTGTCCCAATCCTTCCACGGAGAAAACAGCAGGGAATTTAAAAGAATGGTAAAACGTCACAATATTAACATGTATTAAAATTGTACTGACTGTTATTAATAAACATCAGTTGCACTTACAGAAACTGAAAGCATTATAACTCTAACACAGAGTGACACCAAGATTACAGAGCTGTTGAAAATGTAACAATGTACACTCATCCACAGCTGAAAAAACAAGTGGAGGAAAAGGTCATATTTTAGATATTACATTCACACACTACATCTATTAAATATTCAGAACTCCCATAAAAGACAAGAGTCAGGATGTTGAGACGTATTTAAAAAAAAAAAAAAAAAAAAAAAAAAAAAGGACCTACAGTAGAGAGGAACAAAGCAGACTGGTATGACAATAGCTGCTTCTGTGGATCATTGCTGGTTTAAATGAAAAACACAGCTATGTGGTTTTGCATCCCATAAATAGAAAGGACCACCTCGACAAAGCATTCAGAGACACAAGCCGAGAGCAAACAGACTGGCATAAGCAGGGGGGTCTGTACATAAGAGCAGCGGGAGAATCCGAAGCTCTGCTGTGCTCTGAGGCACACCCGTGAAATATTTATGACCCACCACGTTCCACGCTCCACCACAGCAGGGGCACAGCTAAAGCAAAGCTGCCTCTCCATCCGCGAGCTGGACTTTGGAGCAGCTACCGCAACCTGCTAGATCACTCCAAAGCTCAACATTTTTCTCCTTTGGATCCTATTACAGAGCAAACTGGGAACCGTGTACAAAGCCCTCTAATCGCCCCAAATCCTACATGTTCTCGAAGCTCTTAGCATACAGCGTGATCCCATATTTATCTGATGTTTGGTTCTGCTCAACAATAGGCTGAACTCCATGTTTCTTTCTTCATGAGTCGGGCGGCGGGACCACAAGTGACCACAGTAAGCCGTGACTCAGGAGAATTAAGTGGGCTCACCCCTCAGTGAGTGGTCTTTCGTTAACAAAACCTCAGAGCCAGCTCACAGGGGTTTCCTGTACACTCATACTTTCCAAAGAGGTTCTGTTTTACAAAAGCGCTGGCCACCAAAGCTACTCACTCTCCACACCAAGTATCCAGGCTTTTGACCACGATCGATTCAGACGCCTCATGGTATGCTACTGTAGAGCTGCCCAATTATGGCAAAAAATAAAAAATGCTCGTCGCAATTATTTTGCTCCATATTGGGATCACGGTTACTGCGATTTTGCTCCTTACTGGACTTCTCGTCCTGTCTCGTTGTCTCAAGCTAAATTAAACCTACCACAGCCAGTAGGGGAGATAGTTTGAGGGGGTGTTTAGAGAAAGATGAAACCGCTGCAAAAAAAAAAAAAAATGCAGAAAATAATTGTTTTATCTCATTTTTAGCGTTTCATAAATTCCGGAAGCCATAACTGTAATCCATCTGTCCATTTCCTTAACCACTTATCCGAGTGAGAGTTGCAGACGGAGGCTGGAGCCCGTCCCAACTGACCAACTCTCAGCTAGTTTCCTTCTAACATGTATCTCAGTGTAGTTACAATGTGTGCTTTTGACGGCTACAATCCTCTGGGAAATTGGAAAAATCTCTCACAACAGCAACTTTCTGTGGCTCGTTTTGTTCTCCATCGCAGACACATTTGTTTCGTCTCTGTCCTCTCTGGCCGTTTCCACTCTGTCAAGTGCTGTAATGCGGTCTTGCCATTACTGTTTAGGGAGAATTTACTGCTGCTTGTTTTGACGCAGTGCATCCCCGCTCTGCAGCACAAGTGGCAGAATTGTCAGGTAAAAATGAGACTGTAGAGATGCAAAATTGAAATTGATTAATTGTGCAGCCTTTCATTAAGGCATATTTTGAGGGAGGGAATGGTGACAAAGTAAAGGTTTTTATCCATTAGCAGCGATTAGATGCAAACAACTCGTCATTACACCAGCAAGCCTTTGCTTGTGCCATTGGTTGACAGGCAAGTGTGAGCTTAATCGTCACCATCTCATTACTTCTTTACTACTTGACAGGGCAGTGCCTGATCACCTCTTTACCTGCGAGACTAAAGTTTCCTCTTATCTAAATGACTGGATAAATCGTTAATCTTTAATGATCTTCAGGGGTAATTGGGTCAGGACAGCGACTGAAACTAGAATATAGGTAAAAAAGTAGAACAAATTAAAAGAAAACCATGGCTTGCTGAACTGTGATAAGCACTTTTTTAAAATTGTGTTTGCAGAAAGCATTAGCCACACTTGTGCTGCTGGATCTTCCAAACACCTCAAAACTTCTACAAAGGTTTCAATGAGTCTAAACACTTATAAAAGAAGCGAGACGACATTTAAACTACCAGCAAAACTTGCCACGCACGTCTGTAAATGTTTACTGAAAGGGAGCAGGCAAGGAAAGCACAATGACCAACCAAGAGTTTGGCAGTTTCCCAGCAAACACCAGCAAGCACTGGACTAAAAAAGACTTCGTAATCAGAGGGTTTAGAGAGCAAAGAGAGGAGGAGGGCAGAAAAGCAGGGAATGATAGAGTGACCCTATGAATTACTCAGCAGACACGTCTTTCTCCCTCTTTCCTCCCTGCAGGAGATAATGGGGATCATTCGTCTTCTTGCCCTCCTTTAAGCCCCATCTCTTGGCCACTGATCTGCATCCAGGTCAGCAGAGAAACAACACAGGTCCGTTTTAATGATGTGTAGAATTTGGTGGGAGGAGAAGCAGCACTTTTGAAAAAGCTACGTGTCTCACAAAGCCAGCCTACATAAAGACTGAAGGCCGAAAACAAAACACAGTTTCTCAATCAGCTTCGTACTGCAAGTTTGATGAAAGTTGGAAAGTCTGATGACACCACACTTATCTCTGTAGAGCCGTTTTCACACACGCGATGAAGCCTGAACTTTTCAGAGAACACATTAGCTGAACTTCTCTCGCTGCTACGAATTCTGTGATAGGCAAAAGAGCCCACATGAGAAAGGAAGGGGTAAGCGTTCTGTTATATAGACAGCAAGCGTGTGGGCGCCGTGTATGATGCCTCCCCTGCACTCTAACCGGGCAGCTCCCTCAAAAACACGTCAAGATCAGACTATTCCCTGCTGTTGCCACACTTGGGATAGAACAACTGTGGAAAATATCCAGATGTGACTCCCGTGTATCTGTCTGAGGTCTACATGAGAGAAAGAGCAGAAATAGCAGCAACCAGAATAGATCTGGCTTTAAAGCACCAACATCTGGCTACCAGTAGCTATATTGCTGGAGATGCTTTAAGCTTTGAATGTCACTGGTTTAGTCATGAATTTCATGGAGGAATGCTAAGAATCGCACTTTTACTGACTTTAAACCACTTTCACATTTTATCCAGAGTTTAAGTAAGTCAGTGTGTTCACTTATCCTGCTCCAGCGGAGAAGCCTCAAGTCTGCACTGCAGAGCATTTTCCAATTATTAAAATATATGGGCCTTTTGAATAAGGAAACATCGCTGAAGTACGCTGCATATTCGCAATATTAAAGGGACAGAGAAAGAGTTACTTAGGCGACATTTTCCATGAAAAACAAAATCGGCTGAGGACACCAGCAGAGGGAAATCAAGCATTTCTGAACACGTACTCACTGTGATCCAAATACAAGATTTGAAAATATGAGAATCAATGCATCTCTGGAGAAAACAGTTTTTATTATAAGCTCAATCAGAGTGCACAGATTGTTTATTTCACACATCAGCAGGCCTAAGATGCTGACACTGGAATATCATCTCATGCTATCCAAACAGCTAGCTGCAGACAAACTGCTTAAGAAAACATACATGACGCATCTATTCAGCTTCATGAATTATACAATGCTAGTGCTCCCTCTCCCTCACAAGGACACACACAACTGTTGGCACTCTCGTGCATGGTAAAAAAAAACAAAACAAAACATCAAGATGCGTCTCGCCAACAGACATAGACGTGCCTCATGTGAAGTCCCAGAGAGAAGAGCTCAATGAACAGGATAGAAAACCTGTGCGACTCTCAAGTTCTCATCTACTTCTCATAAAATGAGTCATTTACTGAGCCCTGGGCCAGGATGGCAGAGGGGAGGTGACTGAGGAGCAACATCACAAGGTGAAAAGTTCACAGCAGCACACAGGGATATGCAGAGAGAAGGGGAAAATAAATGACATTCCCTTTTCTTTGATGTGAGAGAAAATAGAGAAAATACAGAGGTGAGGAGAGAAAGTGAGACCGAGCGGGTGGGGGGAGCAGGAGAGACAACAGCGTGTATCAGTGGAAGAGAAGCTAGAGGAGATAGAGCTATCAGAGCTTCAACATGGCAGGATGTGACATTTGGAGAGCAGGAAGAGGAAACTGGACAGATATAGATTAGTTTGGTGGCTGCTCCTGAAAACATGTCTATCCCATTAGAGGGTTTGGGTCGCAGTTAATGTGCTTATCAAAGCATGCACCTCGGGTGTACTCCTGAACCCGGCGTGATGCTGCTGCACGACACACAGGAAGAGAAGACTCAGTCCAGATTTTGACTTTTGACTTTCTGATCAGTGGGTTTTCTTTTACTTCACGCCATTTTTTTTTTTTCAAGTTTATAGAGTTAACATCTTTTCCAGAGTTGATGGGAAAAGAGGTCCCACCCTGGGGTCAAATTCCAAATCTAATCAGACTTGAAGTAGGTCATTAATTAGTCAGACTTTGCTGCAGCTCGGCTAATTTCGCCACGTGAGAAATAAAGAAGTGGAGTTCAACAATGAGTCTCATTGAATTAACAGGAAACAATGGAAACTGTTGGTGAGAACAAGAGTCTTTTTCATCAAAAGCACTGCACATGAATATAAGCCCATCTTTATTTACTCTGTGCCGAGCTACGTGCCAATGCTTCAGTGTAATGATCACCAAATATGAGGAAGTTTAGGAGCTGTTTACAGAAAATATCAAGCGAATTTCAAGCTGCAACATTTAAAATTTCTTTAACTCGCTTCACTAGTAGTGAAATTAAATTTTTATGGATATAACCGCCAATAAAAACTCATTACTACCTTCTTATTGGAGACTATTATAACTGTTACAGTCTGTGCTGCAGAAACCTTAACTTTTATAAGTATTTGCAAGCAACCAACAAAGACCGAAAACCATCATGATTGGTCTAAAAGATTAAAAAACAAAAAAGATTCATAAAAAAAAAAATCACCTAAAAGTAAAATATAAAACCAAAATAATTGAGCAAATGATGAGATTTCAGCTTGTTCTAACTTTTTCTTTGCTTGGGTTTATAATTAAGAACTAATATAGCGTCAAACAGAAGACACGCCTACAAGTGCGACTTAAGCACAGTAATAAAACAAACAAGCAAATGAACAAGGAGCAATATCCACAAAACAAAATCACCCACATGCTTACTTTTCCCCTTCATTACACTTATTGGCACATATTTGAATAAATTGGCCAGCTTGTTAGGGTCAGGGTGTTAAGTGAGGCCTCTGACTTTGTAACTTACTTTTTCTACACCTTTTCAAATCTTTCCTCAGACCCTTTGGTGTTATGCTCTCACATATCAGTATCATGGGTGTGTCGGTGCATCTGTTAGGACAGAGCCACCCGATCAAATACTTGGAGTCGTAACTGTGTGGTATTTAAAAACTTCGGCACTGCCTTCATTATTAGGGAAACAAAACGCTGTCTGGTCTGGTTTAATGTGACCCGTCCCTGAGCAGTAGTCACCAGCCAAACTAAGGCAGAAGTTCAGTTTGATGCAAGATTCCTTGGATTGTTTTTTTCTGGTGATGCTGGCATATTTTCAAACACGAGTACAAAACCCAGATAAAAGGGCGGTGGTTCTGATTGCTGTCACACGCGTGGATAATGCGTAAAGCGCGCTCCGGGCCACTCGCTGTGCTAGTTTGTGTACATGTTGTTGGCAACTTACCCTCCGACAGCTCCAGTTCCAGCTCCGCCAGCTTCTCCCGGACCTCAGCAGGCAGGGTCATAGCGAGAGCCGGCGTGGGCTCTAACATCATCGTCAGCAGCCCGGTGGAGCTCCTCTCAGCCATGGTGGTCCAGCACGAAGGGCGAACGGATCCACTGGTGCCCGGTGAGGAGAGGACAATGCGACCAAGCCCAGAAGATTATCAATGAAACAACAACAGCCCCTCCTCACCTCACTTGGTTCAGGCTCAGAGCAAATAGGGTGTTGGTGCCTCCTCTCCCGTGTGGCTGCAACGTCGCACAGATGTGTGAGAAATGTCTCCAAACGTCATGACACGGCTAGCTGCGGGGCTAGCAGACACACCTGGATCCGTGTTTCCATGTAGGGTGTTGGGACAGGGCCTTGCCAGCGTCTCCCAGCCTCTAGTCTGTCCCTCCTCGGCACTGTCGGCGGCTGCCTGCCCTCAACTGTGGAGGGAACTCATTCAACTCCTCGCTCGCTTCCCACGGCGCAGTCGCCATTGCATCATAGCAACAGCAGCCCCAACCGTGCGCGTTCACGAGGCCCCCACTCGTGCGCTTGCACGGTGCATGTTTGTGCGCCGCCTGCTCCTCCGCGTACAGCTCGCCTGCCTCCTGCTGTCACCCAGCGGTTTCGTGGCACACATTATGACCTTTACCTTTACTGGATTTCTTTTGTACTGTGTTTCATTTCCGTACGTTGTCTTTCTTTTCATACATAAAAAAACAAACAAAAAAACAGCTAATTTTGATGAAGCTTTGTGAAGAGGTGGAACACGTGCTGAAGGGAGCTGAAGTTTTGATTTAAGTGTCTGCGCTTAAAGATTAAAGTTCAAGCGCTGAAAGAAATGTAAATGTTACACTTAGAAATGCACTGAGCTAAAAGTGGAAGCTGGAGTGGAATTCTTGAAATAAATCACTGGCGGTTCAAGTGGGCTTTCAGCTATAGAAGCATTATATTATAAGGCATATAAAGCATTATAAGGTAACATATAGATAGATGTGGACATTTAATAAAACAAAACACACTGTATATTATTCGTCTGTGTATAACCAACTGACATTTTAGGCTCTAAAGGAAGCAGGAAGAAGTATAACCTTATATGATCTTATCTCTCCTTCCTTTCTTATGACAGCAACATTCCTCTCATTTTTAAATGGCCAGCCAATGGCTTCTATACGCATACAGGTGCATTCATGCCTGCACATTCATATGCATACAACAAAGATATACAGTTAAACATACCTGTACCACAGCCACAGACACCATTACACTCACAGACCTACATAATCTGTGTTCCATTGTTTTATATTTATACTACAATATTTATGTATGTAGTCTTTCTCTCTGTGTGCCTGTGTGCATATATGTACATTTACCTTCAAATACCTCTGTACATTCACATATAGACATTCAAAGTATATTTAATTAATTTTTAAAAAATAGTTTGTTAAACTAGAAAATGTTTCATCATTGCTTCATAGCGTTTTTCATACTATTCCAGTAAATAAAGTTCATATGGCAGCACTCAAGGCTGGAAGCCTGGAGAGGTCAGCATCATCAAACCTAGTCCTGCTTCCAGAGCTTCACTTCGTACTGCTGTACTTCGCCTTTACAGAACCACAGCATATTTCATTATATTTATGTATACTTTCATTTTTTACATGTAGCATAACTGATATTGGAAGACAGAATCTGCAGTGTGCAGCTGCACATGGTTTGTGATTTTCTTGCAGAAGTGCCTGTCAGCGTTACTGAGACCAGTGGATCCAACTTTGATGCTCCCAGCAGGTTCTAAAGTGGACAGTACCACAGTGTCTGTGAAAAAGAGGTCAACATATGTCATAAAGAGAAAAATAATTACGCGTTAATTTCACATTGATGGCAATTGTGCGCAGAATCTTTAAAAAGCGTAATGAGGGGTCTTTAAGGTTCGATTTGTAGACTATTTATTTTATTTGCAGAACTCTTTGTTCAAAGTGGAGGCATGGGCATTTACATTTACATAACATGTGATGTCACTGCTTTTCTGTGATTCCAGAGTTTCTTGGGAAATAAAATACTACATGGCCTCGGTGAGTTGAACTTCTAAAAGGTCAAGTGATGCTCAAATCTAACCATTGTACCAGTCATTATTTTAATTTTTCTTTTAACCTTTTTGTAATACAACATGTCATAATATGATAGAAAATGTTAAAAATAAAAGTAAAAAACACATATAGACTATGCAAACATGTTTTTTCAGATGCAATATTAAATACAACACAATTAACTTTTATTAAAGGTGAAAAATAGCTTATGGATGTCAAATTTAACATTTCAATTCATACAAAAATCTTTGTATGAAATGTTAAATTTGTATCAACTATGTTAGCATCCTTCCAATTGCACTGCAGCACACTAACATAGATACATATTTTAAAACAAACGAAAAACTGTAATGTACTTACATGGTGACAAAAACAAACTACAGTAGTGGGTTAAATTACAACATGAATTAGAAGGAATTCTATTTACATATACATAAATATATATAAGTACTTAAAAAAAGCATGATAGTGTTTCCTTCATTAAGAGAAATTTTCAAGGTTTCTGCATACATTTTAAAAATAATAATTTAAAGTACAAATTAGCTCAGATTGTTTTCAACAAGACAAAAAAAAATGTTACAAATGCACAAATGTACAGTGTGGAGTATAAATAAATATTGCAAGTCATCTTTAAGATTTAAGCCTACTTTTTTTTTGCTTTCCCCCCATACACTGTAACTTTCATCACAGTCCAGATGACTGGGCGTCCTGTTTGGTAAACCGTTACGTTTTAAAATGTTGCTGCCTGTGGAGTTAACGTTGGGAACTGTTGTAGTTGATTTATCTGCTAAAATTATAAATCTGTTGAAACACAACATATATTATTAAACATGCACCAACACGCTGGGTGAAAATTAAAGTTAATAATAACAATAAATACACATTTAAAGTTTTCAGTTTTTACCTCCAACTATAACATGTCATGACTACATATGACCATTAGGTGTCACTATATACGCAATAAAAAACGTTCTTCTTGAGCAAGTTCTGAGCTGCATCAATACTTGTGTGTCTGACACTGTCAGCCGTAGTATACAACTGGAAGGGCAACAAACTTGATTGAGGGCCATTTGACTCATTTGCTACATAAAAAAATGAAATAAAATAAAGCGAAAAACAGAAATAAAAAGACAGAGAAGCCTTCATGCTGTCATTTATGTGTAATTGATTGTGTTCTCAAAGCAAACTATGTCTGCTATGTTTGTGAAGTTAATCCCCGATGAGCTCTGCAGTTAATGAGTCAGCAGTGTGGTAGTGACTCTAACGCACTATATACCTCAGCCCGACTGCACTCTACGACTTTAGCCGATCAGCCGCTGCATGGCTTAGCTGCTTTGGTCCCTAAAAATTTCATTTCCAATCGTACCATTGAGCTCTTTAGAATGGCCCATTTTTTCCACAAATGTTTGTAAGGGCAGACTTCACGGCTAGGTGCATGATTATGGAGACCCGGGGCATTGGGATGGAGACACCTGCATTCAAAGATTAAGAAGTCCACAAGTATAGTTTAGCTGCGCAAGCTGATGAATGTCCTATTTTTTTTATCACAAGGAAACAGGACCTGAACAGGTGCCTCCGCTCCAAAGTCGGTGGCCTCAGTGCTGCAAAAGCACTAAGTTACTGCTAAGCAAATAATTAACTTGAGTTCGAGCTGCCTTAACTAATTATCAGTGTGGCTGTTTAACTTTTTCATCCCCACACTAACTGAATTTAACATCTAGTTACATAAGGGTATCAGCACAATTCAGCTGAGGAGGCACAGTGACTCTAAGGCCTATCTGTAACACCAGTACTGGTGCCAGATACTTCACGGTGTTTAGCAAATAAAAAGTAAATAAATTCTTTATTGTAAGTACAGATCTCTCCTCAGGGTGTGTTTTACATCAAGGTGGTAGCTGGCTTGAGGATTACTTCTGCTGTGTTCAAAGATGACGTTGTTCACCTCCATTTGAATATCATCAATCTTAATTTTCCTGTAAGAGCACAAACAAATAACAGTTTAGCTTATAAGAAACTTATAAGAAAACTTCCATGATGATGAGGTAAAGTTAAATAGTGTTTATACCTGTTTTGGGCTTTGTTTAAAGCATTTGTCAGAGCCTTCACATACACAGAGCTATGTTCCTCTTCTTCCAGCTGACACTCATCTGTCCAGCAGTGACTCCAGAACACATCTGCATCCATAGGAATAGCTGCTGTGACAGCCCCATCACAGCCATCTGTCTCGAGGTGCCCATCGTCCGGGTTCATCCTGGGGCGCAGGGACAACTTAGGTACGTTGTATCTCTGGATGAAGAAAAGTTTGGGCTTGCCCGCCAACAACGGGCATCTGTTAGCATTGAAAAGACGCCTGACCTCGTTGATAGAAAATCCATTGCCAGTCGAATCTGTGCCCAAAAGTTGACTTTCTGTGCCACGGCTAATGATGCAGCACACAAAGCTATCATTTCTGAGTTTCTCCATCTTATCGAGAATATTTTCGAGAGCTGAAAACACCTCATCAGAACTCAGATACTGGTGGAGAGTCACGCTGAAGCGAAGCGCCTTAAATGTTTGTTCCAATTTTTCTGAAGGAGTGAGCAAAGATGAAACGAGAATTTAAGCATCACCTTGACAATAATTTAAAAAGACAAATGTAGCTTTACATTTTTAAAACACAGATCAGTGGCAACCAAAACTACTGAAAGGGTAGGTGAACATTTATGATCTTAATACAATGATTAAAATGCACATTTTAACAGCAAAAACTTGCTACGTAAAAACCTGTTACGCAGTTATATGCAGCTGTAAGGCACTTTTAATTAAATTTGAGCTACTGTGCTACACTGTTTGTTTTTGAATTACACTAAATTTATGTTTCAGCTGTAGTTACAACAGACTTTTTATAATTATACTGCTACAATAAAACACACGTTAGGCTTATAAAATACAACACATTGCTCTTTCTTTCAGAAGCTCACAGCCTTTGAATTTCCCCTGCCTTCTAAAATAGCTACATTTTGACAACTGTTAATAAACCACAAATAAGTAAAATGAGCTTCCCTTTTCACGAAAGCTGCAGACATAAAAGAAATTCCCAAAGAAATACAAATCTGAGTAGCACAATAGTTTTCTTGTTCTTCTCCCATTAAGAATTTTTCTAGGATGGGGCTGGTCCCTCGTTTGGAAACTACCCAATAATACATCGAATACAGATAAGCGTATAACTGTAGGTTTATCCGGCGTACACAATGATGCATCAGCTTTAAAACCTACTACAGCATGTGGTGATCATCCTTTTATTTTTCTCCCCCAGCAGAATTATAAATGCACGACTATACCTCTAATTAAGGATTTCTACACTGTGATTTTGGTACTTCCGTTTAAGTAGAAAAGTACAAAGTGCTTTGTGTCTCACCTCCATCATTACCCACGCAGTCTATGATCACACAGTGTCCTCTGGGATTAGTGTTAAATTTATAGCAATCTGGCTGACTCTGAAATTCAAATGAGATTGTGGGGAAATGTCGTAAATGCAATTGAGTCATTCAACACTTGAAAATATAATCAAAATACTCAGAGAAGGAGGGGAATCCTCACCTCAGAGCTCGGCTCTAGGCAGGCACCTGATCGTGGGCTCACTCCTACTGCAAACAAAGAGTGATATGGTTAACAGAAGAAGAAAGTAAACACCAGGGCCAACAGGGGGTTTCCAGCTGTAAAGCCCCTGTGAGACTAGATATCAGTCTCATGGGGATGAAAAGGTATTTTGATTAAAAATATAGTCTTAGGCTACACATCTGTGGTATTTTGCTAGACTTACCAATGCAGCGCTCTTGTGTAACATGCTGTAGAGGAAACAAAAGAGGAGATATTTTTATGGTTTTAGTGGAGAAAACATTATGGGAAATGTGAACTAACATCTGCAAAGTGTCTCACTCACAGAAATTCTACGGGGTTGCTGCAGAGACAAATTTCGCTGCTGTTCAGGTGCCCCAGCTGTAAAAGACAGGCATATATACATACATAATGTCTCTGTGTTTGCTGTTCTATTGTTGTCACTGTTTAAAGAAAAATTATCCTATTACATTTGAAACAAGCCAACACGTTAAATAAACAGCATTAAATTAGTACTGAAAATTGAATCTACCCTACTGCTGTGGTTGCAGGGGTTAAATAAAACTGAAATGCATTTGGATGTCATTTTTTCATGATCATAATCTTTTAACTTTTGCGTCAAAGTTGTTGAACATTATAACAGAGCACAGTCACAAAAAAAGTCCATCCATCCATTCATGTTATTAGCTGTTTATCCAGTTTTGGGTCAAGGGTTCCAGTCCCAGGTGAACAAGGGCCAAAGGAAGGCTACATTCAGAACAGGTCGTCACAAACTAAAAAAAGGTGTTTACCCTTAATACTGAGTTTTTGGTGAGGAAAATGTAATAAACTTCCTATTCTTTGCTTACTACACTCACCAGCCACATCATTAGGTACATCTTGCTAATACTGGGTAGGATGCCTTTTTGCTTTCAGAACTGCCTCCATTCTTCTCATTGGCATAGATTCAACAAGGTGAAGGAAAAACATTCCTCAGAGATTTTGGTCCATGACAACGTGATAGCGTCACACTTTGCTGCTAAGCATCAATGTGGAAAATCTCCCGTTCAACCACATCCCAGAGGTGCTCTATCAGACTGAGATCTGGTGACTGTGGGGGCCATTTGATTGCAGTGAACTCATCGTCATGTTCAAGAAACCAGTATGAGACGATGCGAGCTTTGTCGTGTGGCGCGTTATCCTGTTGGAAGCAGCCATCAGAAGATGGGCACACTGTGGTCATAAAGGGATGGACATGATCCGCAACAATACTCAGGTAGGCTGTGGTGCCAATAAAATATCTCCCACACCATTACACCACCACCAACAACAGCACGAACCATTAATGCAAAGCACAATTGATCCAAATCCATGCTTTTTTATTATTTAAGCCAAATTTTGACCCTACCATCTGAACCATCAGAAAGTGAAACTCGGCAGACCAGACCACATTTTTCTGATCGTCTGTCGTCCAATTTTGGCGAACCCATGGAAATCACCTGGTGTGGTGTTCTGCTGCTGTTGCCCATCTCCTTCAAGCTTCAACCTGTTGCGCAATCAGAGCTCATCTGGGTACCTTGGTTGTAACGAGTAGTTATTTGGGTTACTGTTGCCTTCCTATCAGCTTGAAGCAGTCTGACCCTTGTCCTCTGACCTCTGAGATCAACATGGCATTTTCGCCCACTGGATAAGTTCTTGTTTTTGTTTCGTTTTCTGTAAACCCTAGAGATGGTGGCGTGGGAAAATCCAAGTAGATCAGCAGTTTCTGAAATACTGAAATAGATATTTGCATTAATTATGAGTGATTGTGAGTATCGATAGTTTCGGGTATGCTATACTGATGAGGAACATAAAACTTAACCCAGTTCTGTGTAACTAGTAGGGAAGTGTTTCCCACTTCTCACTGCATAACTGTTACAAACCTTTCTCGTGGCGATGCTATTTCAAGCCCTTCGGTATATAAAGCGAAAAGGGAAACACAGACTGACCTGAATTCTTGTAAGTGGTCAGTTTTTTGACTAGATCGATCCTGCCAATGTTTGTCAAGCAGTCCTCTACGAAGTCAAGTCTTTCTGGAGAGACTGAATCCAGCTTTTCAAGTTCAACAATGATATCCAGAAAACTCTGTAACACAAAAGAAATGGCAAAAATGTCTAAAATGTTTTTTTTTTTTTAAATTAATTAATTACTTAATTTTTTTTTTTTTTTTTTGGGGGGGGGGGGTCCCATCATTGACTGCACCATGTTAATAATAATTTAAATTACATTAAAATTACCATGTTAATGCTGTTAGTAATAAATCCCCACCCACATAAATTTGAAAATGAGTGAAAACAAGATCATGTCTCATTCATTTGGGGTTTTTGTTGTTGTTTTTACCTTTGTCTTCTCAAGCTTTTCACGAGATAATTTGCAGCTTAACAGGAATTTAATACTGTCCAAATCTTCAGTGTCCAGCTCCTCACTTAGTTCTGTCATCAATACTCTGCAGTAAGTGGAACAAACACTGTTAACTTCGATTCTTCAAATCTTTACAATTCATCAGCTCATCTTAAAGGATGTCTTACCTGAAACGTGGGACCATTTGTCTGGTCCTCTCCAAGTCATCCCTGTTGACTTTACACACCTTCCTTAGGATATCCAAACGCCCCAAACGCCACATGAGCTCTGCCAGAAACAGGTGAGCGTTTTGATGCTGCGTCACTTTTGATCTGAGCATCTCCTTCATACAAGCCACACTGTGGTCCGTGTCCAAGCTTTCACATAAATAGAAGAGCCTACTGCGTTCATTGCTGCTGAGAGCTTCCGCGATTTCATTTATAGCAAGTAGCTGAAATTGATCCGGAACAGCCATGTGGACTTTGGTAAAACTTTAAGAGGAGATGAGCCCTTAATAAAGAATTATAGTCAAAGCCTGTGGGTCACAATAATCACAATGTTAAGATCCACAAAAAGTCGTGAAAATATAATAAGTCATTGCTAATGGATAGTTATTAAATTATAGAGAGACCTTACCGAAAAGAGTCCTGCAACAAACACGTAGCAAAGCAGAAGAAGGAAAACTATAGGATGACGCACCGCCTAAAAACGCGAGGAAGGGGATTTACCAAATACTCCCCAACTTAAAACGAAACCAGCGAGGATCCGCTTAACAAGCAATACCATATAAGTAATTCCTGATTCTGTCCTTTTACAAAAACTGCGCAACGCACTCTGTCTAATCCAACGTAAAGCGAAAGCAAAGAAAAATAGCAGACCACACCCACAAATGAAGTCATGGCGGAAGCACGAGAGGTGTTCTGGGAATCCATCCTTTTTTTTTTTTTTTTAAATTGAAAAAGCACAAAATACAGATATACAAATACAAAATAGCAAACACAATGTCAGGGGGTTCGTATAAAAAAGCAAAATAGACACAGTCTATTATAGAATCACATGATATTGAACAGGGAACATAGGTTTATGGTTTTGACAGCTTTTTGATTTTGAGAATGTTGTATGGTTTTTAACATATTGTTTGGTTTCATTTAAAAAGCACCGAAAGGATGGTTTTGCGTTAGAAAATTTCGACTTATGTATATGAAATTTGGCCAATAATATCAATAAGTTAATCAAATAAAATTCGTTTGCCCTGTGCATGGGGTACTTAAAGAAACCAAACAATATTTTCTCGTAACAAAGAGAGAACTCAGAAAGGATAAAGGAAACAACAAAAACACAAAATTCTTGCCAGAAAAGATTCGTGTATAAGCATGACCAAAATAAATGAGAAATATCTTCCTTCACACAACTACAAAATGTACAGTTAACATCAATGTCCTTTTTATAACGTACAAGAAAAGACCTAGTTGGGTAAAAACGATGAATAACTTTAAAAGATATTTCCTTTACTTTGTTATTTAATAGAAATTTCGACGGTAAGGTCCAAATCTTCTCCCATTCCAAGTCCTGGTATAAGTTATTCCAGTAGGCGACAGCCGTTGGGACACAAGTTCTGTCTTTTTGAAACAGAGTTCGTATTTCACGGTTGTTTTTCCTCCTTACAGAAGGGAAACACACCTGACCGACATAAGTAACAGCAGGATCCAGTGGTAAAGGGGTCAAATCACTAACAACAAGATTTCTAAACAACATTAAGACCCCAGCAGGGATAGCATCAAACACTATGGCATATTCCTTTGGTGGTACAGGAAGACCATATGTATTCAAAAATTCTGAGTAAGAGAGTAAACCTCCAGCTGGATTTATAAGTTGTGCAACACGATGAATCCCATTATCAAACCAATTACTTAAAAACACAGATTTATGTTTGTATAAAATGTCTCTATTGTTCCAAATATAGTATCTATGTGGAGAAAAATTGTGTTTATAAATCAATGACCAGGAAAGAAGCATTTTTTTTATGAAAGTTGGATAGTTTTAAAGGGATTTTATCGATATTGTAATTACAAAGCAAAAGAAAGTTAAGACCACCAATTTTTGAGAAGCTGTTGAGAAATGCTAGGAGCTAACTGGGCGCTAACCGCATCATTCAAATATATTGAATGTCGCAAAGAGAGGAAGTGACGTAAGATTTGCGCATGCGGGGTACCGATCGGGTTTCCGGTACGGATCGGGTAGTGACACTACCCATTGTTTCTGCGCATGCGCCCAACACGAAATGAAGTAGCGAACCGTCCTACTTTTGTGATTATTAGCCAGAAAAATACTCTGACGGGTAAAATTAAGTGCCAAACCATCCTACCTTTGTGAGTGTGACCTACAAGCATACTAACAGCTAAAATTTAGTGGCAAATCGTCCTACCTTTGTTAATCTCAGCTAGAAGCATATTTTAACAGCTAAGATTTAGTGATAATGTGATGGGCAAAGTTAAGTGGCAGACCGTCATACCTACTTAAATTTGTGCTGGAATTACTCTGTGACAGCAGAAATGTACATAAACTACTTAGGGTAGGACGTTTTGCACCTTGCAAAATTGTGCAAGATTGCTATTGTTTTGCCTTTGCACGGTGTGGGATTTTCTACTTTAAAACTATATATATATATATATATATATATATATATATATATATATATATATATATATTCTTTTGCGGCTATTTTGTTGACGTACTTTTTTTGTTTACATACTTCACTGCAGAGGTATGTGCCACCGTGCCTAGACCTGCACATGTAAAACTTTCGACATCTGCCACTAAAGAAAATATACTGTCTGCAGATTTTTTTTAAAAGCACTGAAAAATATGGAATAATCAGGACACGAATATGGTTCACAGAGAACCTAGTTCTTCAGTTACAAAATTAGATCTAAATGCGGTGAGGGTGTTTTCAGTTAAGGTTGACTTCTGCGAAATGTTTACAGTCTAATTTATGACGAAACCCCCTTTAACTGTCAGCTGCAACCTTCCACACGCCACTCAATCGTTGTCGGCTGCATCGACCCCAACGTAGGGTTACATGTCTTGGGAGGTGCACCTCATGTCATTTAGAAGGTTGCTGCGAAGGGTTAAAGGACTTTTCGAGGTTACATTGTAAGTTATGATGCAGATTTCCCGCGGAAGTCTAAATCAGGCATAGCTGTGGTGCTGAGGTCAGTTACAACTCTGTCTAATCCAAAAACAGACTAAAAACCTTGTTTTTTCTCACAGGCCTAAATTTAACTGTGTTTAACTCTCTGTAAAGTGTTTTTGCTTCTATGTTAAGCATTTTGATTTTTACATACAATTAAATGTGCTATATGAATTTGTCATTGCAATAGATTTTTTTGTTTTGTTTTGTTTTATTGTTTCTTTGTTTTTACCAGAGAGAAAATAAATTTCTCATACAAGCTGGAAAAAATATAAATGTATCACTTAACTGGATCATAATTTGCAATAACCTGACTTTTTCCCTTAGCAAATAATCTTTTTGGCCGTTTGAACGCCTATGACTGCATTTTCCACAACAAAGTGACATTAGTTCATTCTTTGGATTTTGTGTGTATCATGCTGTGTCATGCTGGGATAGTCGTGTGCTGAGAGATTTGAGCCTCACGTTAAACACTGAACCACTACGGATGATAATCCTGCTTCTCTGTCTGTAAAATCTCTCGAGGTTCAACCAGAAGCCTGACTGAACTCTGTAAAAATAAACTCTTTAGAAACAGCTTCCTGTCTAACACCTTTCACCCACTGAGTGTTGCAGCAAGGGGTAGGTGGACCCTCATACTGTGGAACAAAACAGTCATGCTTGCCCTGTTGCACAGAGGCAAATCTGTGTCAGAGGCAAATATGCTATAATAAGTCCCTTTATTATTCATACATTGTCTGGTAACATTATATTTAAATTGTAACAATTTAAAGTTAATTTAATGTAATTTAAATTATTCTTCATTAAAAATTAAACAGCAAAGCTCTGAATATTTGTTTAAGTTATGTATTTGCTATGCTGGTTTTACTACATTTATTAAGCTGTATTTATTCTGATTTCACAATAGTCTTACCTTCTCTAGATATATGCTTTGTCATGCTGTATTGTTTTACTGAGCTGCATACCATTCAGCTATTTAAGATATCACATCTCATATATTTGTTCGGTTTAATTTTTTAACTGCTGTAACAACGGGATATTAAATTCTTATCTTAATCTTTTTATCTTTTCTTTCTTAAACAGATTCAGTGGCTTATGGTGGGTTTCAGACTCTGAAGGGATAATCATACACATTTAAAAAAAAAAATAAATAAATAAAATAACGGCTATCTGTGGCAATATGAGCGTGTTAAACCATTGATTGTAACTTTTCCAACGGGCTTGAACGCACCACTGCTACTCCCCCTGCAGGTCGCCGGAGATTTCTGCTTACCAAAGCTCACTGAGTTCCGCTCAGCCTGGCCAATCGTGTCTCGCTGTGCCTCAGCACCATCATTGCAGTGTGGAGAGATCATACGGAGGTACTGCTGGCGGAGCGAGGGACCATTTGAAGAAGGGAAGATACACGACCTGGGTGACCGCTCTGACCAAACACGGTTCCCGATTCCCCAAAAGAGCCACTGTGTAGCATCACTATAACCAGCTTCAGTTCGAGTGAGTATTGAATTTACTATTACAAGAGGAAGGATTTTCCAGGTAGTCGCAGACCGGGGCTGCTGCTGCTGATGAGTTGTAACATCACAGCACAGTTGTTGTGTTGATGTGGATGTAAAACCGCGGCAAGGAAGCTTCAACGTCTGCGGGGTGTCTTTTAGGAAAAGGACCACACAGCAGATTGCTCTGGGCTGGAGCCAGGCTGGCAGCAGTCAGCAGCCCCGGCCTGGTCACGACTGATGGAAAAACGAGGATGTCCAACAGCTGCTGACTGTAACAGGCGTGCTAACGGCATTCGAGCCGAGCTAAGGTAGCTAACGTTGGCGTACAGGTTCAGGCTTCGTGGCAGTGTCGGAGCAACCGTTTGCTAGCAGTTAACTACCTGGCTAACATAGCTGCGTGACCGTTAGGACTGCACGGTGTCTTCAGTGTTTAAGGTTAAACAGTAATTGTGTTGTGACATTACCCCGCCAACTACATGTATCCACCGCAATTTATACAAACATAAATTTATACGTAGTTGAATCGCACAATACGTTGCAGCATATTTTTTTTAACAAACGGTTTTATTTTGATATTTTTATAAAAAAACAAACCAAAAAAAACAAACAAACAAACAAGCGGAAGTCCCAGGTTTAAAACTCTCGACTGCATTTATAACTTTTTTTTTTTTTTTAAGGCGGATTCGTTGCTTCTGAATAAATAACCCATGTGTAGAAACACGCTAGCATGGCCAGTCTGTTTATGTGTGTGCATTTATACCATAATAACCTTAAACTTGCAGCAGCTTCAAGGTGATTTCAGGTCCCGTCATAGATGCATTCCTATAGTTATATGCTGGAATGGCTTAGGTATGAACAAATAACTTAAACAATGCTCTGCTAATTCACCTAATACATGCCTCTGCTGCTCAATCAATTAATCAGTCAATAAGTTAATCAAACTTTATTGATATAGCATCATTCATGGAGGTTAGGGCTGTTCAAGCTGTTTAATAGATGACTGATAAGCTGATCATGAGGAAAAATTACTAAAACTAAAGTAAGGCTGGATTTAAAAAACAAAACAAAACTGGGTGCTGAGGTCTATTTGTATGCTTTGACCCAAGTGCCTTGGAACTGAGTGTCAACCAAGCAGTATTAGTGTAACTGCACCTACATTTAAATATGCTTTATTAATACACATCAAATGGCCATCATTGAGATGGGGAGGGGGATTCTGATTGATAGTGGGATAACTAATGCAAGCCACTTGAAAACCCACAAAAACCTCCTTTAAAACAGCACAGGTTATGAACTGGAGATGGTGGAGGTTTTTCAAAGTGATCATAAAGCTAAGCATGTTTGTGTCTTACTTTTTACATTCCTTCTTCCATACTGACATTTTGCTGTGGCTCAAGACAGCAAACAGTAAATTAAAAGGATACTGCTTGGAGTGATATTGGTCTAGGCTAATAAGCCACCATTACACTAATGGCATAATGAGCAAAGGTGTGGAGCTCAAGCTCTAGATAATTCCAAGTTATCTGCTGCTCATCCTCAGCCTTCATCCTCCTCTGTCCTCCTCCTGCCTTGCTGTATTTCCACCACCATGTGTTTTGGGACTAGGCTATCATCAGAGCAGCGGCCTATTTTAGACAGAAACTCCAGTTACCCACTTAATCTGTGTCTCATGTCTCCAGGAGTTGGGTTTCATGTGCTGCTCAGTGGAGTAAATGGTAACCTTGTCGGTGACTTTGGATCATATTGTGAAGCTGGTGGATTTGCTCGATGAAGGATTGTATGCTCATAAAACTATTGGCTGATGGTTTAAGGACTCTTATGACCTTTGTATTAATATAGTGTATGTAAGATTTGACAGCATATTGGTTCCACCTCTGCACCGTTTGTGAGTAAATGGAGACATCTTTGAGCCAAGCCAGTTTTGCCATAACGGTATTGAGCCCAGTAGTGTGTTGCCTCCTTCCCACCCACCAACAGTGATGCACACGCTTAGGGGATCAAAGCTGTAATTAGCCTGCCATGGATTAGCAATGGGGACTATTTTCCATTGTACTCACCCACAGCGCCAGAGGATCACACAGGCAGGCAGCCCCCTGCCCTTCCTTTCCTTCCAGCAGAGAAGAGCTGCATCACCATGTTTGTTGTTGTCACTATGAGTCCACAAGCAGACAAGAAACCTCACAATTCCTCCCTGTAGAGTCTGAATATGTGGGGATTTCAGATTAGAGCCTTTTTGTTTTTGTTGGCTATTATTTAACATTTAAATTGGTTTCTACGCATACTTTAAAGTCTTCAAAGGAGTCCGTTTTATCATGTTGCGTGCGGTCTTGAGTCAGCTGGATATGTGGTTGGCATGCAGAGAGAGCCGCGGGGTGGTTGATTCACTGCGCTGCCAGGTATGAGCTCTGTCAGTGTGTTGGCTGTCTCAGTGATGTACAGTGAATCTCTCCAACATGAGTTCATGAGAGGCCGAGACGCATGATGTTTGTGCTGAACTACTCCTACAGCTACCAGTATTCGTAGGGATCCACTGATGTATAATCACGGCCACGTGTTTCACATTGGTTTTGTGATGCCTAAATGTTCACTGATGTTAACTTTACAGTTAATCTTAATGAAGGCTTCTTTGTTTCTTTTGTACAAAAGAGGAAATAAATTACACAGAAACAACAAAATTAACAAAATTTTAACATTGGCATCAGCACAGAATTTAACCATCATGCATATATCGCTGTAACAATATTTTTTACCTGCAGATTATTTACTTAGTGTTTAAAATATAAGAGAATATTGTAAATGTGTGTTAAAGTTATTGATGACCAATAAATCTTACAATATGTGATTAAAAACACTGCAAAACATTCCTTGACATAGATTAGGAACTTTCATCTATATGAACCTAATGGTTGCTGTAATGTTCAAAATAGTATTTTTTTTTTGTTACAAATAAAGCAGAAAGTAATAGCATCTGTATAGCCAACATATATCGTTGCACTGTTAAACATTGTCGCATAATTACAGCTTTTTGTCGTATCGTGAAAGCCAAACTGTAGTTTTGAACATCTTAAAGTGTATTCAGAAGGTGAGCAAATATTCAAAACCCAAAGATAAAAGGTTTATATTAAGTCATACATTTTATTTATTTGATCTAAATGGATACATAGTGTATGGGTTTACACACTCACCTAACAAGCAAAAGATCGCTGGTTATGTCCTGGGAGTAGATATGAATCACTTGAAAAGGCCATAAATCAGGAAGGGTGTCTGAAAAAATCCAAATATGCTGAGCTATCCAGTAGGGGTGGGCGATATAAACGATATACGATAGAAACGATATAAATTTGGCCAACGATAGAGATTTTGACTATACTGCTCTATCGCGATAGCATATGTTGATGATGTCACCAAGCTGCGCCTGTTTTGGTCAAAAGCATCACAGTGGCTACAACCATTATCATCTGCAAATTATGCCGAGAGTCATAGCAAAGAGATGAAGCACTTTTGAAATATGGGGAAAGCCAAAAACTCTGCACAACCAGAATTCATACATAAGGTACACTCTCGATTTTTGAGAAAATTAAAGGATTTTAAGTGTGCCTTATAGTGTGGAAAATACGTTATACAGAAGAAAAGAATATATCGCGATATATATCGTTACCGCACATGCTTCAAATTATATCGCGATATGAATTTTAGGCCATATCGCCCAGCCCTACTATCCAGTGGGATATCATAGCCACTAATATCTGCTAATATGATAAATTTCTTATTAACTCATTCACTGCCAATGGCTGGCAGTGAATGAGTTAAGGTGGTTGTTGAGTAATTTTCTGTCAATTCATTCATTGACTTACTGACACATTAATGCCGTAGTTGTTTTACTTATGAATTGCATCTTAAAAAAGCAGCCATCACTTCTAAATTGTCAGTTGTACAAAAGTGTATGAGAAAATACCCAAAGCCTTTAAAACACACATATAGTTGACATATATAGGAACTGTTAAACATACTGTTTGGACAGAACATTTAATAACCAGTGCTTGTGGACACTGCATCAAATATGAGACAAAGGGAGAACACATCACTGTACCAGCTCTTTATTAAACACCTGTGTCAAACCTGTCTGATATGATGTGAAAGACATTTACATGTGCTTGAAGCGGAAACATTTAAAGCCGTCCCTGTTTATATTTAGGTGGTGCTTGCTGGCAGTATTTGCTTTTATGTTTGCGGAGTCTGTGTGAATGTTTTGATTGTGTAAGATTAACTGTACTATCCCCTAAGGGAAGTTGCCTATTCCCATGTGAGACAATATCAGGCTTTATCTTCGTTCTTTTGTACAGTAAGACTGGTTGATACTAGTGTCACAAGCTTTCACCTGCTTTAGTGCATTTCTGTCACTGACTGCTATGTTTGCATACCTCTGTTGATAAAGTTGTGCCGTTAGATCAAGTTAAATTTTAAGCCGCCGCTATACTCAGGCACAGCGAATAGGTAATTACCGGCAGGTATTTATCAACCATGCTCAAACCTGTCTTATACACTGTTAATGGCAAATTGAGAAAACAAACAAGGCTTTTAGTGCATAATGAAAGTTGTGTTTTTCATACTTTAAAAATTGACATTGACATTAAATGGAAAACCAAAGAAGTAGAAATGTTGCTAATGGCTCAGTCACACTAGAATTAAAATAGGACCGCAACCTCCTCCTTGTGCACATTTGGTGACCGATTCGAAGTACTTGCAGCAGCTAATTGATCTCTGACAGACTGAGCATGAAACACCTTCAACCTCGATTGCTTTTAAGGTAATTGCAAAGGTCGCTTAGTGGGAGGCAACCTGTCTCCAGAGAATCCTGGCCCAACTCATACTAACTGCAATCACTCACAGGTGGATTGGCAAATGTTATAATTGTCTGGTTTAACAGACAGGTTGCTTGCACATTGCAGTCGATCTCCGTCTGCTCCAGTGAGCATAACTCATCTGCAACGTTTCTTTGCAACAGAGGACTTGACGCAACTGGTTGCCAACTGGTTGTTGTCTTGTTATAGTCATATATAAAAGCAAGGTTAAGACACAGTGCCTGTGTCTTTTTGCAGTTATATCATCACAATTTTTGAATTTCTTTTTCACATCTGTGAGGTTATGGCTAGACTCTGAATTAACGTAGTTAACATGAGTTTGCATGTTCTCCTTCTCCCTGTGTGGGTTCTCTCAAAGTACTCCGGCGTCCTCCCACAGTCTAGAGATATGACTGCATGTTAGGTTAATTGGTGATTGTGACTTGTCAAAAGGTGTGATTGCAAGTGTGAAGGGTTGTTTTGTCTCTGTGTTAGCCCTTGAACAGACTGGCGAGCTGTCCAGGGTGTAGCCTGCTTCTTGCCCTGTGACAGCTGGGATAGGCTCTGCCATGACCCTGAATTGGATAAGTGGAAGAAGATGGATGGAATGATCAGTGAGAGTCAAAGTTGGAAGCAATAGGATACATCTTAACCTTTTTTCATGACATGGCATGCACTACCTCCATGTGGGTGCAGCTGTAGCTGTGGAGAGAGAGAACCCAGCAGGATAGCAGTGCGAGTAGCAAAGCAATATTGTCTAAAGATTTTTTTCTTAGGCACTTTTGTGGCAAGATTTTACTAAATAGGTTTGACAGGTCGCTAATAGATGATGACAAAGTCACTAATTAGAAACAGTTAGGTGACCTGAAGGTGATCATCGCTTCTGAGAGGTGAGAGAGATGTCATGTACCCAATCCAGAAGTTGAAAACACAATATTTACACAACAACACAATATCCAAACAGTTGAATATTTGAGTGAATCCCTAATTATTTGATCAACTGTTGGGGTTTTCTGGAGCCCATAATGTCTACCTTTAAATTGGTAGACATTTAACTACGTATAGAGGGGCATCTAGTTTAATAATAAGTTTTAGCACAAGTAGAGCAGAAACCTCCACCCACTAATTTACCACCCTGGGTTTGTTTCTTCACATCAGGCATTATCCTTACATCTGCAGACAGCTGGCTTAGTGGTGTTAGCTCTAGCACTGATTCAACTAAGTGTGATCTCCAGTTTAGTCTGGTTGCTCCATTTCTCATAAACAAATAACACTTTGTCAGCAAGCATAAACTGATGTGCAGTCATCAGTTAACAGTAAAGCAGAAATCAGCAAGTCCTTAAGAAGGGGGAGCTTGCAAACGTTTTTGCTTCGGATTCCTCCTCTGTTGTAGAGACCGAGAGGTGACAAGGGCCAGTAATGTTCGGCCATCATATTCTTAGAAGTTCCTGTTCTCTGCTGGGCTTTACCTTCCCTTCAGTCAGCTTTCCGCTCTCCTGCTTAGCTTGCCAGTCACGACTCAGCGCCTGTCTGAAGTTGAGCAGATGCCAAAGCTTGTTTGATTCCAGGAGCCTTTGAATTATTGGCAGTTATTTGTTGTTGTGATATGATGGAAACGATAAGGAAGAATGTGGAGGCTTGTGATGTTTTCTGGAGGGTTTATATAAACCTTGCCCATGAAATATACATTTAGAGAAACTCTGAAATGCAGTAAAATTGGTTTACTTAGTCTGATTGTTTTAAGATGTGTAGGTCCTAAAGTAACTGAGCAAGAGAATGACCAGATCTTTGAGGCTAATGCTTATTAACTTGGCTACAGTCCCTTGCAGATTTCATAGAACAGTGCCATGCGCAGCTGATGTAATTTCTTTGAGTCTGCTGCAGTGATATGAATGGAGCCAAAATGCGGTCCACATTGTTCTCGATCATACAGTATGACTGGGGTGGAAGGAAGTTCAGGGACTAAGTTCTCTGATCCAAATCCTCGGGTTGCGGTCTCAGCCTGTGGGCAGTCCAGTGGTCTTGGCATGTCATGAAAGCTCAGAGTTGCTCATTGTTAAAAAGACTGAGGGCTTAAACAGCAGTAGAGCGCTTTCCTCTATTTCACTAGAGTGACATTAAATATAAGGCACACACGCTCTGAAAACACTGCCAGTAGTGGGATTAGTGGTCATGTGTCTTTATTTAAAATGTCAGGGAACTTGTGACTGAGAAAAGCACTCTCCTCCACCTCATGGCTCCTGTTTTACAATTGTAAATGTAATGCAGCACAGTAGGCATTTGTGTGGTGCAGAGTAATGTTAACACGTAGCTTGTGTTCGTGCATTGGAGCACAGTGGTGCCTAGCCCTAAGCCAGCTTTGCAAAGTAGCTTTGCACTTATATCTATCCATTAATAGATAATAGACAAAGATCTTATTTGTAGTTAAATGTTAAAAATAATAATAGGTTGGCCATTTAACCATTATTATTATATTAAAAGAGGCAGCGCTGGTGGAGTCAAACTCTGCTGAGGAACATGTCTGAGTTATTACTGGTAATGTGACCATGCCTCCCAATAGGATACCCCAGAATGTGGTTTACATGCATTTTCCAGTTCAATAAAACGCATATAGACTGACTGGGCAAAAGCCCACGAAAGCCCACAGACCTGGTACAATCAAGATCTCTACTCTCTTTTGCAGATGATATGGTTCTGTTAACGTCATTGGCTGATGACCTATAGCTTGCATTGAAGCTGTATGCTTCTGAGTGTGAGGTGGGTGGGCCTCAAGTGGAGGAACTCAACTATTTTGGGTTCTTTTTCACAAGACCTGGATGTACTGACGCAAGTATCACGGGAAGAGGCATGAGGGTGACTGACAGATTAAGACAGTCTGTAGTGTTGTGGATGCTGTTGTGGTGAAGATCGAGCTGTGAGTGGTGGACTTGAGCTTCCTGAAAACCTTATCTGAGATCTTTTTTGGAGATATGATCTGGAGCTCGGTTATTTAGAAGTGGCTTCAAGATAGTCTTGGTAGAGATGGGCTGCACTTGGTTGCATTTTTAAAAAAATCACTTCCTGGGTGTCTCATTTGGACCCTTTGCACTTGTATGTGCAGTGTGTCAAAACAGTGACATGTCAACTTGAATTTCATTTAGGGATGAGGACAAAGTTGCATGGAGCAAAATGTAATCTGTGGGGCAGATGATAACCAAGGCTGCATAGCTTTGGCCCAACACTGTGCTATATGCCAACATGGGCCTAGTAAGATGGTTTGTGCTGAATGCTTTTCCTTAGATGTTACAGTGGAACTCACCAGTGCAGGTGGGCTGGGTGTGTGGGTGGGTGGGCAGACAGCATAGACACCCGAATTTGTGAATGCGATAACTCAAGAACAGGGTGATGTGGATTTTGGAAATTGATACCCTTGGTGCATTTACTAAAAATTTCAGTGATGTCAAGGTCAACGTAAGAGGTCAAATTTAGAGAAAATCTTGTGAATTCGATAACTGAAGAAGGAAGTCACTTAGGACTTTCAAATTGATACCATAGGTGCAGGTACTAAAAATCTTGGACGAGTTTGAATATCAGTGACCTTGGAGTCAAGGTCAAGATCAGGGTCAAGTTTTCTGAAAATCACCTAAGATTTTCAAATGTATAGGTGTATCTACTGTGACACTGCAGGGTAGCAATGGTGGCCATCAGTATTTGTTTATTTTTGTTAAACAGGTGATGTTTCTGCTATATCTGTAATTTCCTCACTTGTATACATGTCTCTGTGTGTAGTAAAATTGTTTCTGATATCTCAAGAATATCACCTCAAGGTACATGTTTTATTTATGATAAAATAAACAGTACCACTCCACTTTCTTCACAGGAAATTGCCCTACAGTATAGTGGAATTTACTTTAAAAAGAGGCAATAGCTGTGTAAAAATTATGTTCACTCAAACTCACTGTAGATTATTCACTGTAAAGAATCAAACTGAACGGGCACTATGGAGAACCCTGCTCTTGTCAGACTGCACCTGTTTATCCTGTGTCTGGATTTGTGTACACACAACATTTGCATTGAAAGCATTTGTGTGTCTCAGTTTGATGAGCACAGGATGGGGGCTGGATGCCGTTGGCAGTCACCTGTGTTGTTGTGTGTTGTGGTTCACCCTGTCTAATTGGTGGAACCTCTCTGTGTGTGTGTGTGTGTACGCGTGGGTGCGTGTGTGTGTGGACTTAGATGCACGGGCCCATCCCAACACGTCTGGCCCTGCAGCTGCAGCAGAGCTAATTTTAGCCCAGGATGTGCGTACGCCTCAGTTCCCCTTTGCCTGGCCTATGAGAGATGAGGGGAGAGAATGAGGGAGAAATGGCAGCCAATTTTTCACTTTCTCTACCTCTCCTATTATTCACACCTGTATTTTTTTTCTTTCTATTAATATCTGCCTGCTATATATATATATTTCATCTGTTAAAGAAGTAGGTAGTTGTGACTCTGTCCACGTGTCCGAGGGGTAGCGGTATTGATTTGCACAGGAGCACATTGATCTTTTAGTCATTGTTGCCTGCTTCTTAGTGACCTTTACTCACCAAAATGTCCTTTTGGTCAGTTAGTGTCCCGCAGAGGCGTGTGTTTACCTGTCTGCCCCTCTCTCTTCAAACTGTATGTGGCTATCATTCTGTGCAGACTGGGGAAAAGGGCTTTAGGTTGTTTTTTTGTTTTTTTTTAACTATAAATAAACTTATTCCATTCCTGAGTGGACAGCCTACTCTGCAGGTGAGTGGCAGGCTGGAGTTACAGTGGGTATAGGCACAGGGAGATTATACCAGATTGCCCCACCATAGTCAGGTATTAGAGTTAATCCACCTACCAAGGGAAAATGTCTGGATAAAGTCTGTGATGATAATAATGAGCACCAACGAGGAACATTTTAGTCATCTGGTAACGTCAGTGATTTGAATTTTGCTGCATGTTAATGGGCAAGGTTGTGACTGATCATTCTCTTTGCACAGTATTAGTACAAAAATAGCCTAACTTGAAACACGTAGTACGTTGACGACCTAAAAATAGGCAAAACAGTTCTTATAGATCATTGTATTCATCCAGTCCATCTATCTTAAGGGAAATTATCTCAGAGGAAAAAATACTCCCTGTACCAGCTTTGTCTGAGATGTGTGTAAATGTTTAGTCTAAACCAGCTATCCGGTTGTTCAGTGATGACACGACGAATCCTACTTCCGGGCCTAAAGTAGTCTGCGTTTAATATGGCTTTTGTGTTGTTAACATGTTTAATGTTATGTATTTTCTTCTATTTGATCTCAAAAAGCTCCTAAAACAGTCAGTGATCACTGTTGACCTCCCTCGGCTTTTATTACCGCTAATCATTTATTTAAGCTCAGTTTTTAAAACCTTAGGATGTAACTACAGCCCAGCCCATGCAGCAGTATATGAATGACTAACCTCCTATTGTGGATGGATTATCTCAGTTGTTCTCCTGGCTGACGTTTGGTCCTTTTACAGCATCCTGCCATGCGATTACATTTGTTCCTGACCACCGAGAACACTCACGTTAACTTTTATCGAGTGGAAAAAAAGTTAGCTTGTTTATATTATGCTAACATAGCTGTGTCGCTAGCGGTCACGTAGCACATCATTATATACCAGCTAGCCAAACTTCAGTAACCCTACAAACGTCACTGCTGTTTAGTTTTCTGTCTTCATTTATGCTGGAAGTGATAACAGAGCTGTACGTTTTAATTTGTTTCCAAAACCCCGCAGTCAGGACATGCTATATTGTATTTAGATAGAAGCTTATAAGGGCGACCGTGGCTCAGGGGGTTGGGAATCGCATCTGTAACCGGAAGGTCGCCGGTTCGATCCCTGGGCTCTCTGTCCTGGTCGTTGTGTCCCTGGGCAAGACACTTTACCCTACTTGCCTACTGGTGTTGGCCAGAGGGGCCGATGGCGCGATATGGCAGCCTCGCTTCTGTCAGTCTGCCCCAGGGCAGCTGTGGCTACAACTGTAGCTTGCCTCCACCAGTGTATGAATGTGAGAGTGAATGAATAGTGGTATTGTAAAGCGCTTTGGGTGCCTTGAAAAGCGCTATATAAATCCAATCCATTATTATTATTATTATTAAGCTAGCTAGCTAACTCCCTGCTAACTTCTAACTCCGTTAAATGTCATAAATTCCGTTTTCATGGATGCCTGGATGTTAAACTCAATTGTTACACCTGGTAGAGCAGAACGCTGATCATTTTATTAAAGATGAAAGACTTTAGACAGTTTTTCAACTCTCAGTAAGCCCATAGTGATCGTTTGATATATGGACCTGCAGCTGAGTTTAGGTCCAGACACGGCTAGTGACGTCAGACTGAACAACCGGATTAAGCCTCTCTAGACTATCTTTACAAAACTATATAATGGTACTAGAGTATAATTGGAGTTGATTGGAGAATATCTGTTTGTACTGATGGTCGAAACATAGACTGTATTTGACTCTGGGTTCTGACTTTCTTGCTAAACAGATTTTTAAAGCAAAGGAAATGTACACAACAGAGATCATTAAACGGTCGCTGGTAATGATGTCATTTGTTATGGTCATAGCGAGCAAACTTGAAGGCAAAAGGATGGCGTTAGAAGGGGGCCAAACTGCAGGGAGAGACAGCTTGCTCAGGTTCAATAATTCATGGCTGACTGAGCTAAGCTGACCTTGAAACGTCCCCAGTGTTGGACTGTTGAAACCTGGCCCAGCTCATTTAGGGCAGAGAAGTTGAAACAAGTACTCATATGTGTGCAGCCTCCGTTTAGGGAATTTTTTTCTTGTCCCCCATTTTTTGGGGGATGTGTCACTATTTCTCACATAGCATTTATGACTTTGGTTCACATGTGTTCTTGACTTTGATTATGTTTCATATCAAGTTTTACTTCACTTTTAGGATGAGTAGAGGTGTTGTTGTTTTTTTTTGTTTGTTTTTTTTATATGACGAAAAGAAATGCACCCTTGCCATGAGAAATAAGTTTTAGTGTCATAAAGTGAAATAGGTAATGCAAAAAACTCAATTACACCTACCTCTTCATGAGTATCAAGAATTTGATTAGATTAGATTACAACAGAGTGAAAGCAAACAGTAATCCCAATTTGCTCTTGCCTGATAACTTACCTGTGCAAATATTAAAATGGCAAACAGCCTGTAAGCATGAGCTCGCCTCCTTTACCATATTTCCCATAGATACATTTGCATGTGCATCAGCAAAGGCGTTTTAAAAACGAATCATTATTAAATAATACCATTTAGAAATTTCTCCTCTTTGTGACAGATAAATCATTGAGCAGTAGTATTAGCTGCCTCTTAAGCGAGTCCACCAAATGGACTCTAACATCTTAGCCTACAGTTGGGAATTATAATCTTTTTTCTGCTTTGCTCTTGATGGGTTCAGTGTACCAAAGGAGTTCCCTACCTACTGTGGCGTGATCCTGTGGCTCACAGATCTCCTCAGCAGAATAAAGACTATTAACTCCAGCTGCATTTCAACAAGCTATAGCTGAAGTCTAACTTTCAGATGAGATCCTCTCTGGAGAAGCAGCTGCTTGATATCAAAGTCTGCCATAATTGTGGGAGTGAGCCAGCTTAAACCCAACTGTAATCCAAATAGCTGCCAAAGTTGGAGCAAGGGGAGTTGCCCACTTGTAGGTTGATGGTGGCATAATCAAAATGTTAATGACTCACCAAAAATACTTGGAAGGCTGTTGGTATTTGGTGTTGGGAAACACTGCTTTGCTTGCTGAAGTTATCCAGTCGTTAAGTCTGACGTCACTAGCCGTGTCTGGGCCTAAACTCAGCTGCAGGTCCATATATCAAACGATCACTATGGGCTTACTGAGAGTTGAAAAACTGTCTAAAGTCTTTCATCTTTAATAAAATGATCAGCGTTCTGCTCTACCAGGTGTAACAATTGAGTTTAACATCCAGGCATCCATGAAAACGGAATTTATGACATTTAACAGAGTTAGAAGTTAGCAGGAAGTTAGCTCGCTAGCTTCTATCTAAATACAATATAGCATGTCTTGACTGCGGGGTTTTGGAAACAAATTAAAACGTACAGCTCTGTTATCACTTCCAGCATAAATGAAGACAGAAAACTAAACAGCAGTGACGTTTGTAAGGTTACTGAAGTTTGGCTAGCTGGTATATAATGATGTGCTACGTGACCGCTAGCGACACAGCTATGTTAGCATAATATAAACAAGCTAACTTTTTTCCCACTCGATAAAAGTTAACGTGAGTGTTCTCGGTGGTCAGGAACAAATGTAATCGCATGGCAGGATGCTGTAAAAGGACCAAACGTCAGCCAGGAGAACAACTGAGATAATCCATCCACAATAGGAGGTTAGTCATTCATATACTGCTGCATGGGCTGGGCTGTAGTTACATCCTAAGGTTTTAAAAACTGAGCTTAAATAAATGATTAGCGGTAATAAAAGCCGAGGGAGGTCAACAGTGATCACTGACTGTTTTAGGAGCTTTTTGAGATTAAATAGAAGAAAATACAAAACATTAAACATGTTAACAACACAAAAGCCATATTAAACGCAGACTACTTTAGGCCCGGAAGTAGGATTCGTCACGTCATCACTGAACGACCGGATAGTGACTGAAATCCGCTTTTCAAAATGGACACTGAATATTTGAATTACTGAACTTTGTGGGTGTTTATCAGTTTTGATTACAGCTGCTGGCTCATATTAAGTTGAAATGCTGGTGGTGTAGATGAAAGAAACTACTGGTGTGATCACAAACCACTTGTCACAGTATCTGCAGAACATGACTTACATTTTTGCCAGAGTGTTAGGACTTTGCAAGTTCTACTTAAAGGTACTGCACCCAGTTTTCACACTGCTGGCTAACGCTACTCGAACATTTGCATCTGTTGTGAAAACATTTCTGTTTCTCCTTTTTGTTGCAGATGGTTCTAAAGTCTGTTTTGAACCCTCACTTTCCAACATATGTTTGTTGCATGTGGTGAAAGATAAATTTGTAGCACATCTACCTTGACTTGGTTGTGAATTTTTTTTTTTTTTTTTAATTTCCAAAAAAGTTGAAAATTTTTTCCTCGGCATGCTCATTGAAAAAGTCTGATTGTCTGATTGGGTCTGTTCATGACCGCTCGTCAACAGGGATTCATTCAGCAGCAAAAACAACAAAGCTGCCATCACTTGCTAGAAAAAATTGAAACTGTGTCGCCAAAAAGTCCAAGCTGATTAGTTTATCTTTGTTTACACAAACAAGCATAGTTTGTTTCTGCTGTTGATTATAACCAGGACAGAATAACTGTAACGCTCTTGAGTGCTGATCTTGTCTCCCCTGCTCCGAGTGCAAAGAGTGGCTCTCTGTACCTTGTGTGGCTTTAACCTTGCGTTTGTTGACATTGGTTTAATAAGTCTCTCAGTCACGGAAACCTGTGTGATTCATCTGTCTGTAGTGAATGATGGCTATTGTACACACAGCTGCTAAGGCGTCAAGTTCCTAAGGTTGTGTGTTTTTTCATGTCACGCATTGTCGCCCATGTGTCTCCTGTTATTTTACTGACACAATCATCGGTTGTACAGTATATTGCCCATCAGTAAAACTCAAGTTTAAAGGGTTTACGTATTAAGACAGTAAGATAAACACAGATGGCACACATACTCATTACTTAATGTCATAAACGTGTTTGTCCATTAGGGTTGAACACGTCTCAGTGTTGCATCTGTTAGCCGTGTACGTCCATCCAGTCAGTACAGGAGAGGAGACGGCTCATGGCACACACAGCAGCTTTGACCCAGCATTTAAGATTATGTTGTTTTTGGATTTTACCAGCTTGACAGATTTTAAGATGGTTTTTTCATTTGAAAGCTTAGCCTATGGGCACAGTGTTTAGACTCAGAGATTCCAGGTTTCACAGAGTATGTCTGTGTGACTAGGCTACTCAGCTTTCTAAGTTGTAACAGGTGATGTGAATGAAATCACTCTTTCACCTTAATACTGTGAGGATTTTAATAAAATATTCTTCTGTTGAGACTAAACTCTTGCAATATTTTTATCAAATAGAGGAGGTTTTTGCTAGTTATATGGACACGCATGTTATTTCATTAGGTTACCATTTATCTTCATTATATCAGCGAATATAGTGAGATCACAAAAATGGCTAGCAAAAACGTATTTACAAATGTCACATAATTTCAACAACATACACATGAAGTAGTTGTAATGTTGCAGTTTGTTTTGAGGTCATCTAAAGTATATCATTTGTAAGGATGTGAGTTTTTTATATAGCTTTGGGGAATTAGTTTATATGCTGATTATCCTGGTACCCTAGGCAGTTTTATATAGTATGTTTCACCCAATTCAAAGCAATTTAAAAAAAATATGTATTTATAGTCCCAAATCACAACAATAGTCTCCTAAAGGTGCTTTATCTTGTAAGCTAAAGACCCTACAATAATTATATAAACCAGACTGATTAACACGTCTAGGAGGAGTTGAGGAACAGGCATTCAGACATGTATACATGCATATGCACACTACGATCATTATAGTAAGATTATTATAAATATTAAGAAAAAAGTCCTCAGACCATTTTTACAAATTCTGTACTCTAGTCTATTACACCGTAAACTGCAAAACTTTTTACATCCCAATCAATCTTAACTTGGTATCTTTAGCAAAACACATATAAGTTTGAATTTCAAAGCATCAGCGTTTAACTTAGTATAGCTTTATGGAGCCACCCTCATGTCTGTAGCACTGTGCAATCTGACGACTGCTGTGAACCCTTGTGACTCCTTCCACATGCTAAAATGATGCAGGACTCCTTGCAGCTTCTGAGTTAGGGTAATAGGGGTAATGTATGTTGTTGAATTACAAGGCTGAACAACTTAAAACTGGGGTTTGGGGGGTTTGTTAGTTACATGAGAGTCGAGACTTCCACATGGCAGCTTTGCTCTCCAGTACTTAATGTCAGACATGCCTGAATTAACTTCTTTTTTTCTTTTTTTTACTTTCCATTGAATAGCTGAGCTTTTAGTTTTTTATCAAATAAAAGTTCAAATAAAATGTTAACTTTTATTTGCCTCATTGCAAATTTACAGTGGAGCGTGTTGTGTGTTAACTGGTCTGTCTTGGAACAAAGTGCACAAATTACTTAGTGTAGTTTAATAGGTTGGTTAGTTGGTTTTGTTTTAGCTGTATGCACTGTTTAGCAGAGTGTTGAGCACAGGAATTGTGACACAAGATTGGAAGCGTTGTAAACAGGATGGGTTGGCACACTACTGATCCCTTGTGAGCCCCGCCAAAGGACAATGAGCAGGTCTTGCATAGAGGAAGAGCATTCCTTCAAGGAAAGTTTGCCTATTGTCATTGGCCAGGACCTCATTAGGTGCATGACATATTTAGCCAACAGTGACGGCTGGCTGGAGTGCACAGTTTACACGCAAATATGGGAATGAGATGGTTGGAGACAGGAGGAATCACCCAAGTAAGTGTCAGCTAATTTTGTGTTGTTGTAATTGGCTGGTTTAAAAGTTTTAAAGTTTGGAGGCCAGATTAATGCCTTGGGATTATGTCATGTTCTTCAAATATTCCTGAGCAGCTTGTGTGTTGGGTAGGGCCTGATAAAGTCCTTTCATGTTAATGAAAAAACTATTATAGACCCACCCTGGGGTTGAAGATACTGCGTTTTATACCATATAGAGTCAGTGAGACACAGTGATCACATTTAATGGGAACTATTCTAACTTCTGTTTCTAAAGAACTAATGATAAAATCTTTCAAACCTTATCTTTATATAACACGTTTCTGTCCTCGTACATGTAATCTACTTAGGTCACAGATTTTGTTTGTATTCTATTATTCAGTCCTTGTCCCTCTCTTTGATCTATTCACTCAACCCGGAGCCGCTGTTACCCTTAGATTTGATGAGTCATACAGAATGAATATACTCGATCTGGTGACGGAAAATAAACACCTTCTTTAGAGCTTACAATAGGTGGAGAGGGTACACACATCATCCCAGACAGATGGGACTGCCTTGGCTCTTAGTGATGAATTGCTAATGTAAGACTCGGTCAGATAAACACAAGGCTGTGTTCGAAATACTTAACAGCAAATGGGTCGCTCGGTGATGTGGCTCTTTCTGCTTCTCAGGGATCTGCAGAGGCCTTTTTGCGTGTCACTAAACAATGATTTATTTTGTCAAATGCAGTGAAATGTTATGGGTGTGGATCCTCAGGATGCATTTTTAGCAGGCGAGGACAACAAGTTGGCCAGCTGACTGTTGCTATGCAACAATAAGAGCTTGAAAATTTCCTTGTGCCGTGACTCAAAATAACCTTCAAAAGTACTAGAGAAAAATGCACACGGGTTTCCATTATGACACAGAAATGATTTTGCTTGTTGGTAATGCATCTCTCCATAGTAGAAATGTTTCTCACAATTGCTGTGTGTCTTTTAGTGAACTGTTGTAGCAACTGTCCCCCTGGTTTCCGTATCGTCAGCTGCTTTGTCCATTTTCATGACTGCATATTGAGTCATTTGAGTCACTTGAGTCATTTGCTGTTGCTCATTTTGGAGTTTATTTGCAATTACTACAAAGCATCAATCTTTAGAGCAGAAAAGATAAGTTGATGACTCAGTTTGCTGACATTTTTTGGACAAAATGGGTGTTTAACGTCACTCCTTGTGGATGTGCTTTTTTGTTTTCAGACGTGTCATAGACCAAACAGGCAATACACTGGAAAACAATTGACATGTTGATTAAAATGAATTGTTAACTGAATCTTATTTTTTTTGCCATAGATATTATAAAGGCGGTCGTAACCAAGGCGACCCTGGGTAGTTACGGATTAGGTATTTTGAAGCCATTAGTGTTTTGGTCAGCACCGTGGGCTATTTTGGAACTGTTACCATTTTATGAACAAAAGCCTAATTAGTGCTAGACAGCAGATTAATAAATACAAAATTTTAACTCATCAAAACTTCAGCAAAAACATCTTGTACAGTTTATATAAGGCAGCGGTAGGGCTGCTCGATTATGGCAAAAATGATAATCACGATTATTTTCACTGAAATTGAGATCACGATTATTTGACGATATTTATTTAACCCTTTAAGACCTACTATAGAACCAAGTCCACCAGAGCTTATATTATTTTTTTACATGCTGTAGTGCCATTTGTGGGAGCATTTCAAGTTGCTATACATCAATACAACTGTTATAGCCCATATTTTAATAATATGTATGCATTAAGTCCATAGTAATTACATAAATTGCAAAAAAGTGCAATAAACTACAAAAAAAATTGAAAATCGCTTTTGTTTTGTTTATATATATTTCTACTTGGAGAAATTTAAGAGGTTTATCCCTCAAAACTTTAAATACAATAAAGTTGCAAAAAATAGTTTCCCACCACAGGAAATTTATTTTGAGTGTCTTCATAGTTTTATTTTGGAGATACAGCAATTTTTATATACTGCAGGAAAAACGAAAAACAATCCTATGATGCAAATTTGCAAAGAAAACAGCATGTGCATCATTTCACTGTGGGAAGTGTTACGAACAGCTGATAGGAACGGCAAAGTGTGTTTCTGGAATATTATGTTTTTGTTCCTGCAAGCGCTTTTTATGCAATTTTTGCAAAGCTATATGTGGAACGAAACCGTGACCGAGGACAAGCTGATGGCATAAGATGTAAGTACAACTCCTCTGGTTTCATATGCAAAACAAATTATTGCGCTAGCTTACACGGTTCAGGTTCTACAGGGATTTAACAATAGTTACGCAAAACGGAGCGTGCAGCTCTGACCGGCTTTAAAGGGTTAACAATGACTTAAAAAAAATAATATAAAATAGTGTGCAACACCACTGAAGTTTTTTTTTTTAAACTCTCTTTTCAACCAACATCAGTCACTCTCCAAATAACTTCTGCTTAGCTTTTCGAGCTTCCCTCGGGTCCTCTTAATCAGCGGTCTCCAACCTTTTTTGCGCCACGGACCGGTTTATGCCCAACAATATTTTCACGGACCGGCCTTTAAGGTGTCGCGGATAAATGAGGGAGGGGCTAATAATCGGCTCAGTCATTTTTAATGATCGTTGAAAGCCCAGATCGTAATCGTGATTAAAATTCGATTAATTGAGCAGCCCTAGGCAGCGGGCCTTATTATTTGTAGTATAATTTGATTATAATGCTGTAACAGCACAAAGATAGCTACAGCTCCTTCTGTGGGTGCACCTATGTTACACCCCGGCCTAGGCAACCGGGGTGCAACGTAGAAAAACAAAGATAAGGAAAATAAAACCACGAAGGCTCTCCACCAAAATCCCAAAACGAAAATATCCCATGACGAAAGTATTAACAAACCCATTCACAACTATTTACAACAGACTATTTATTTACAACAAAACACCAAACTATTTACAACACGGGGGAGATCGCGACCATGACACACTGAAACACAGGGTTTAAATACATAGAGGGAGCAATCAGGAAATGGACCACAGGAGGGAAACACAGCTGGGGCAAATCAGAACTGACGAGACAGGGAAACGTAAACTGAAAAGACTAAGATAACACAGACTTTCAAAGTAAAACAGGAAACACATAACAGTCACGCCAAAAAGAACACACTGACAACACCGAAACGTAACATTTCCCCCTACCCAAAAATCAAACATGTAACCCCAAGTGAAAAGTTTGATTCAGACAAACGAAGGCTGAAACGAAGGCAGACGAAGCTGATGGAGGCTGGAGCGGTCCCACTGACCCTCCAGCAGACGACGAAGGCTGGAGCGGTCCCTCGGACCCTCCAGCGAAGGCGGATGAAGGCTGGAGCGGTCCCTCGGACCCTCCAGCGGAGACGGACAGCTGAAGCGAAGGCAGACGAAGATGATGAAGGCTGGAGCGGTCCCACTGACCCTCCAGCAGACGACGAAGGCTGGAGCGGTCCCTCGGACCCTCCAGCGAAGGCGGATGAAGGCTGGAGCAGTCCCACGGACCCTCCAGCGAAGGCGGATGAAGGCTGGAGCGGTCCCACGGACCCTCCAGCGACGACAAAGGCTGGGGCGGTCCCCGGACCCCCCCCTCAGCGAAGGCGGATGAGCAGCTCACTAGCTGCACACACGGACACGCAGCCCACCAGCTGCACACACGGACACGCAGCCCACCAGCTGCAGAAGGCTGGAGCGGTCCCTCGGATCCTCCAGCGAAGGCGGATGAAGGCTGGAGCGGTCCCTCGGAACCTCCAGCGAAGACAGACGAGCAGCTCACCAGCTGCACACACGGACACGCAGCCCACCAGCTGCACACACGGACACGCAGCCCACCAGCTGCACACACGGACACGCAGCCCACCAGCTGCACACACGGACACGCAGCCCACCAGCTGCAGAAGGCTGGAGCGGTCCCTCGGGATCCTCCAGCGAAGGCGGATGAAGGCTGGAGCGGTCCCCGGGCCCTCCAGCGAAGACAGACGGAGGCTGAAGCGGTCCTCGGACCCTCCAGCGAAGACAGAAGGCCGAAGCTGTCCCTCCTTCGGACCCTCCAGCGATCCCGGACGAGCCCCCATATGTTACACCCCGGCCTAGGCAACCGGGGTGCAACGTAGAAAAACAAAGATAAGGAAAATAAAACCACGAAGGCTCTCCACCAAAATCCCAAAACGAAAATATCCCATGACGAAAGTATTAACAAACCCATTCACAACTATTTACAACAGACTATTTATTTACAACAAAACACCAAACTATTTACAACACGGGGGAGATCGCGACCATGACACACTGAAACACAGGGTTTAAATACATAGAGGGAGCAATCAGGAAATGGACCACAGGAGGGAAACACAGCTGGGGCAAATCAGAACTGACGAGACAGGGAAACGTAAACTGAAAAGACTAAGATAACACAGACTTTCAAAGTAAAACAGGAAACACATAACAGTCACGCCAAAAAGAACACACTGACAACACCGAAACGTAACAACCTATGACAAGGTGGCCGTGCCTCTGGCCCCGGTATCCAAGAAGAGTTTTAAAATAAAGATTCACTCACTGTCAGGTTGTTGTAAAGGTGTTTATTATCCATAGAGACCAACCTCTCTTTGTACTAGGCTGTAAACATGCTTTTCAATTCTCTAAAAGTTAACATGACAGTCTGTGGGGATTGTCTCTCTCTTGGAGCCAGCCTCAAGTGGCCATTAGATTAACCCCGCAAGGTCGTCCCTGTTGTTTTATTTTTGCAAACCTTTAGTACCAGGTTTTATAATCATTTGGGCTGGCAGATTATTGAGCATATGAGTATTGGACTTGTGAGCTTGTGATTTGCAGAATATTTTCCTGTTATATTGATTGTTGGGTTTTTCTCTGTATGTATTATTGTAGGGTCTACCTTACAATATAAAGCGCCTTGAGGCGACTGTTGTTGTGATTTGGCGCTATATAAATAAAATTGAATTGAATTGTTGCTGCACAGCAAGAAGGTCCTGAGTTCAATTCCACCATAAGGCCGGGGTCTTTCTGTGTGGAGTTTGCATGTTCTCCCCGTGTTTGCATGGGTTCTCTCCGGGTACTCCGGCTTCCTCCCACAGTCCAAAGACATGCAGTTAGTGGGGATAGGTTAATTGGTCAATCTAAATTGCCCATAGGTGTGAATCTGTGAGTGAATGTGAGTGCGAATGGTTGTCTGTGTCTCTATGTGTTAGCCCTGCGACAGACTGGCGACCTGTCCAGGGTGTACCCCGCCTCTCGCCCTATGACAGCTGGGATGGGCTCCAGTACTCCCCGCGACCCTGGAAAGGATAAGCGGAAGCGAATGGATGGATGGATGAATTGAATTGTGACATCTGTAAAGCCATACACAGGTGTTTCTAAACAAAAGCAACTAAACTAAAAATTTAAGTGATAAAAATGGGGCTGTTTAAAGGTTGCTAACATTTCAGAAATTTCCATTCCTACATTGATTTATTCTGTGTCACCCCAAGTTACTTGCTTGACTGACTAGCATGTTGCTTACACTGCATCGTCTGTTTGGATGTCAGTTTCTAATGAGGATAGCACTAATGTTTAAATTTTTTTAAATTCTAGCCAATGCCAGCAAAGATGGGTCAAACACATTTATGAAATCTCTGGGGAAATTATGGATAGACACTGTTCACCATCATCGACGACAGTAATTTTAAACAGTACGACTGTAGTTAAATGTCTTGAGGATGATTCTCCTGTGATGGTGATTGATGGATCTCTTCTTTTCTTGTTGTTGCAGGTGACCCTCAGTGAGTGACAGATGTGTGACACTGTGGAGAACCATTTGCATCTCCCAGCGGAGATTTGAGTTCTGGGACACTGAGGTAAGTGCATAGATGTATACTGCATTATGTTGTTCACATTGTTTGTAGTGTTGATATTCATGACCGTCTTGTTCATTGCTCGTTTCTTGATCATTTTCTGCTTATTTTCTTTGAAAACCATTTTAACATTGCGGTGCTAAAGACATACAAAGGAGAACAAATGCTGGCACACATCATGTTGCGTTGTATCCAACCTCTGACTTACAGCGATATAATCTAAATTATGTTTGTGAAAACGAAGAGTTATTATTTGGGAATATTTACCAGTGGCTGAAAAGGACTTGACTATTGTTCCCATGGTAACTGACAAGCTTGCCTCAGCGACGGTTTGACAAGCCGGAGGAAACAAATGAGTCAGCCTCATAAAGAGCCGAACAAGCTGACTAAAAGAGAGCCTTTCAATTCACAGACTCGGATTTAAGAAGTGCGCGCACACACACACACACACACACACACACACACACACACACACACACACACACACAAAATTCCACCAGTTCATCTCATCATCTGCTCAGCTCCTGCAGCCCTGCAGCAAATCAGATATCTTTCTCCTTTGAGCCTGTTTTGTAACATTGTCAAGCTTATCTGCAGCACCCTGAGATTTGTGCATTAAAGTTTAGCCTCTGGATGTGGATGTTCTGCTTCTACACGTCTGTCTGCAGTTCCTTTTTAAAATAAAGACTGAGAGGTACAGTTGGAGGAAGACATGTTGTAAGCTGTGAAACTCTTTGACCAGTGTGCAAACAAATGATATCTGTATTAATAAGTAGCCAGACGAAACTTTATTTAAATTGTTTATTGTCAACAAAAGTCACATGATTGGGAATGATCTGTAACTCTCAGGTTACGGACAAGTTACAGACAGGTTACAGGTAGTGAAGTAATTAAGTATTGCATAAAAACATTTGAATTAAGGAGAGTTGATTACAGATCATTTGCTTTCTTAGCATTGATTAATGCTATCAAGGTCATTCCATAGAAAATCCACTTGTGCATCTAACCTGACCCGCTTATTTAATTTTTCTCAAAGGGCCATGTGAGAAACTGAGACTACTGTGGAAGACTGCACCATAGAGCTGGGCGATATGAGATTTTTTCATATCACGATGTTTTTTTCATTTCAGGCGATAACGATATCTATCACGATATAAGCCAAATAACTATATTTGTAAGATTTAAATGTGCCGTTGCTCACAAGTAAAATGTGAAATAATCAGCAGCTTGTTTTTAAATATTTATTTCCCATAATAAGTTCAACAGGGTAGATGTACTTAAGGAACATGAGACTTTTTCAGATAAATAAAGGCAAATATTGCAAACTACACAAAAGGCAGCCGCTAAAGCGTTTAAGTTTCAAAATAGAACAAATGAAACAGACTAAATTGTCAATTCCACTTAGAAATAAAGTATTAATTCTAAAAATAAATCTTAGTTTGTTTTACAGAAGAACAGACAAAACTGACTAACTTTTGTCAATATCAAATAAACTGAGAACTAAAAGGAAATTCTCAATCTCTCCTTGTTGTATAGCTTAGCTTTTCAAACAGTTGTAACAGTTACTTTAGTCTGACAAAAGCCGAATGAAGAATTAGCGCTTCCAGTCAGAGACTGAGGCTACGTCCACACGTACACGGGTATTTTTGAAAACGGAGATTTTCCGTTTTCGTTTTGAAAAATAATCCCGTCCACACATAAAGGCAGAAATGAAGGAAAACGCTGCTATGAACATGCCAAAGCAGCAGGTGGCGCTAGATTCCTAACCGTGCCGAAATGTTGGCCAATCAGAAGTCTAGAAGCCTCGGTGGGAAAAAGTAAACAAAGCTGGGGCATAGAAGCAGAACCGAGTTGTATGTGTGGACGGACAGTAACTGTGTGTATATGTAAGCATTTAAACACTGCAGAGAGTAGAATTAACAGTAACAGTATTGTAGAAATTCATTTCACCGAAACAATAACGTGGCGCACAGTGTGACGCATGCACCAGTTTATTGTATTTCCAGACTTGCTTTCGGCACAATTTACAGTGCACGCTACTCTGTTTTTTGTCAGACTTGAAATAGCCGAAATACCTTCACACTACGGAACTTCTATGGCTCTTCCGTTCGACAATCTCTCCGGCATTGGAACCATCATCTGTTTTCTCTTCGGTCACGCTCGGTTGATTTTTCTAGTCGGCACACTCATTTCCTCCATTATGCGCTGGCTCCATTACCCGCTGGCTGCTTCCCAAACAAACACACGTGCGGCTTGGCACTTGTGCTGTACGTAACAAGTCACGCGACGTGACGCTGCGGCTGTGATTGGTTCGGCTCTGCGCTACTTGATTTGGATTGGCTGACCTTTTTTTTTTTTTTAAGAGGACAAGAGCGGCGAGGTCTATCGCGATAGCTTAATTTCTCTATCGAGTAAAAGTTATATCGCGATACATATCGTTATCGTTCTATCGCCCAGCTCTACTGCACCAATAATCTAAACTCAATTCTGCGAAGTCTTCATTTTATTTCTTTATAAGCCAATTGGTGGGACCCTCCAAAACATGTGAGCCCTGGGGAAAATTAATTGCCCATTTTTCATTTGTTAAACAATTGGTGCTCTCTTTGCAGTTTGTTTCTAAATTGCCTGATTAGCTTGTGAAAATTTTCTTTTGGCACAAGTTGTTCCTTGTACCTAATTTACTAAACTTTAAAGGGGAACATCCTATTCCTTGTGATTAGTGTCAGTAGTTCTCATCTGCAGCTCTATTGATCCTGAGACCCTCTGTGAACCTTCACATTTTAAGTATTTAAAAAAAACAAACGGCAACAACTAATTCAGGACCTAGAGATTCATCAGTGTCCACACTGGTGTTTAGATGTTCTATATAACAGTTTTTCTTTCTATTTCACAGCAATAAGCTACATTTGTGGCTATTAAAATGTAAAAGTATGAAGATGAGCTTGGTATCAAAATGTAGATTTAAAAAAGAGAAGCTCAACTGAGAGCTTTTCCACATTTGATTCATTTTATCCAGCTATTGGTGTCTGTATCTGTTGGCAGGAAGAACACAGTTTTGTTTTTAATTATATTTTATTTAAACTGTGCAGAATGGTCTAAATTTAAAAAAAAAAAAAAAAAAAAGCATGTACATTCAAACAGGCCTTAGAGTTTGTGCCCATTTTCTGGCCTGGAAGGATTCGAGTTTAACGAATAAGATTAAACAGGGGTTTCACAGCAGTATGGCTTACTGTCAGTGTGAGCAGTGGGACTGTGCACATGTAGTCTTACAATGTTTCAGGCTTACAAGATAAAAGCAGTTTTTTGCTAAATCTAGTTGTCTGACAAAGTCATTTTTATGCATATTTCCAAATTTGCCCACACGCAGCTGTTGAATCTAAAGAGTACTGTGTGCCGTAACTGCCTGCATAATCTCTGTTTTTATGAACTTTTTCAGTTCTGTTAACTTGCACATTTTAGAGTGTTATCTCAGTACACTGACCCAGATGCAGCTGTAATGAGTTTATTTGCAACTCTCTGCTATCACATGTCGCATTCTGTGGGGGCACGTTTTTGTGACAAGGCAGGAGCAGAAGACCGAGCGATTGAGAGTGTGGTCAGCACCATACACGTGTATAAATGGAGACGGCAATGGTGTCACTTAATGTGTTACTGTGTTGGAGTGTGTTAGTGTTTTGGGTATATTTACGTTGGCCAGAAGTCACCATATTTAGACCACATGACACATTTAAACGTATCTATCAGCAAGTTAGTGGTAAGCAACAGCAAAAAAAAGAAAATACTGAAACCACACCTTCACCAAAACTGAGGCACAAACCTATTGCATGGGCTGAAATTTATAAGATATCTGCATTCAAATGCTGTAAAAGACTCCAGGGGTCAAGTTCACTGACCACGAATTAAGTGGGGAAAAGCCAAACAAATGCTGAATGCCTGACAAATAAATAAACCTCTATATTGTTAGGAAGGGAGAAAAACATTTTACTGTTTAGTGTACGTGAGTGAAGTAACACCCCCCCCCCCCCCACCCCCCACCCCCACGCCCAGTGCTTAATTTAGAATCTGCATTTTTGTGCCAGTAAGAGGCATAACACCGCAAAATTGCTGGCCCCACAGCTAGAATCACTGACATAAGTCACTTTGGGAGTGACTGCTGTGAGAAATTCACAGATAATTCACAGATGCAGTACAGATTCTTCCCAGCATGATTTTCCTCGTCATTTAAATTTTGCCAATTTCCACTGAGCACCTTTCGGTTTTTCACTCCCACAGAAATGTGGGTTCGTTTTCAAAAGGCACCAGGGCAAAACAGACAGCGCTCTAGCACCAGAGGTTGGTGGAAGGAGACGTCAGTGAGTTTTTAGAAAGGTTCAGTGTCCTCGAAGTAACAAGATCATTAAAGAAGACTCAGAGGTTTTTCCTAGAAAAAGCACTGGGCCGAGCTGATGTTATGTTAAATGTTGAGTCATATTCGCAGAAAGTCTGACCACAGCTCAGCCAGTAAATAGGTTTTACAAGACCTAATAAGCAATGTGAATTTTGTTTTTAGTTTAAAAAAAGTCTTTCTACTAAAATACAATTAAAGAGCCATTAAAGTGGATGTGGACGTGAAAGAGCACAGCATCTTTAACTTAATGTTACAGTGTATCTTTGGGTTGTGAGAGTAGTCAGACTAATTGTCATTCTTGTTAAGCAATAATTCTTCTTAGGCTACGTTCACACTGTAGGCGAAAGCACATCAAATCCGACTTTTTTGACCCTATGCGACCCATATCCGATCATGACAGTGTGAACAGCACAAATCCGATATTTTCAAATCCGATCTGGGTCACTTTCGTATGTGGTACTGAATCCAATACATATCTGATGTTTTAGAAAGCGACTGCTGTTTGAACGGTCATGTCGCATTAAATCCATCTTTTACGTCACTGACACAAGACAGACACCAATTATCAGCGCCAGAGAAGCGCCCGAAAAGACATCGCGAACGCTTCCTGGCCATCCCGTGTAGATGTTAGTGAAACTGTGGGGAGACAGCGTTGGAGAAACGTGAACATTTTATTTGTATTGTATAATCTGCAGATTATTTGTAGTGTGAACAAGCAGACCAAAAAATCGGATTTGATCAAAAAATCGGAATTGAGCTTTAGGACCTGCAGTGTGAACGTAGCCTTAGTAGCTTTCCTAAAGGTTAGTGATGGTAAATTAATCCTGGTAGTCTTTGGTGAAGGGCATTGGTGTCAAATCAAGAGAGAGGATGGCCTTGATTTTAAGCTGCAGAGTGCATCTGCTGTTACATAAGTATTGTTTATTTCTGTCACTGTGGCAGCTTGGCACACTGGGTCCATGCAACATCACCTTCAGTGTGTATCCAAACTGTCACTGCCTGTGACTGTTCACCACCTCTCACTCAGCCAATCCACACACACACACACACACACACACACACAGTTCCTCTCCCTTGCTGAGACACACGTCTCGTTCATAGCAAATCTTTTCACGGGATAAATAATGAGAATATATTTTCCATGGGGTGAGTTCTGTAGGAGAAATGGCTTTGCACAGTTTGCTGAAGTTAATTTTAGCTGCTGGAAATGGAGAAGAGAACCAAGGATAACTGTGCGGCCGAAGCCGAAGATGCTATCCCATTACTCATTTCTCTTTATGAATTACAAGCTAGAAAATGTCCTGTTTGTAAATGTTAAAAACCCTCGCCATTTTTAACCACCATATCGTTCTGCTCTGTGACGTTCTTTGACGTTACAAATATATGAAAGAAGACATGAGCTCGTCATCTATGATTTGAATTGTAGCGTGAAAGCTCAAAGGAATTCCTGTGGTGGTTCATGTTTGCAGTGACAGGTACTAGCTCCGAGCTGACTTGTTACATAACATTGTAATGAGGATAAGAACAGCATGCTGCTGATTTTATATGTTGCCGCTTGTGTTAACTGGAACTGATGTGCACTTAGCATCACTGTGTTTCATGTTTGATTGTTTATTTCAAAACCCATGAGATTTAATGTTGTCTTTCAGAATGATTTTTTTTTTTTGCTGTTGCTGGGTTATAATCACAGGCCAAGGTAAATGGTTTCTGGGGTACTGCCTTTGCACTGTACAGAGTTTTTTTTTTTTTTTTTTTTTTTTTTTCCCCCCCCTGCATATAAAATCAAATGTTGGCACACACCAGAGAGCTTTTGACCTGACACCAAAGGAAAATCACCAGTGTGTAGTACACAACTAGTTGGTTAGTTATGTTGAGCTTAAATGAAGAGTTCCGTGTCATTAAAGTAGCTCTCTTTTTATCTGGCCGATTTAGGTTACACTGAAGATTTAACCTGGTTAGAAGCTGGTTATGTGGTAACACTTCCAGAAAAAAATGACATTCATTTTCTAGTGAAAAATACAAATGTCCTATTAAATACATATGAACATGAGTTGCCTGAAAGAGCTTTTGTTTTTGACCTTCATTATCACTGAAAAATCTAAATCTAAATGTTAGCTGTTATCGAGAAACAGATGGGACTTTGTTTAATAAGGAAGCCCAAAAAGCACCAAGCACAGCTTTTACTAAGCCTGATTTTTATTGGGCTTAGTCACAGCTTGGATATTTTCATACTTATGTGGAGTACATACACTTGCCTGTTCTGTATTTGAAATCTTTGGGAAGTTTTGTTGTGTTGTTTATTGCCTTAAGACATTGTAAACTACATATTTTTTTTATGTTATCTTCTTTAGTAAGCACCTTGAGGTTATGTGTAATGAAAGGTTCCTTGTAAATAAAATTGACATTGCTGTCTTCATTCTCCTCCTGTGTTTTCCTTTCTCCCTTCCCATTACTGTACCCACCACCTTCCTCTGCCTCTGTTTGTCCACCAGGCAGCCAAAGGGGGGGGTGTCTCTGAGGAAGATGCTGGGCTCAGAACGCAGTGTTGTCGAAGAATGGCTCTCAGAATTCAAGGTAAAGGCCCTCGATTGCGCTACTCTCATTCATGAGTCATAACTATGAAATCTACTCCTGGAGGCTATTTTTTTTCTCTCTCTTTTTTTTTTTCGAGAGAGGAACTGCGTACTGTGTGTGTAACAGCTGTGGCGAAGAGTGTTGAGAGTAAAAACTGTGTGCATCTGTCATCTCGTTAACATTTCAGTCCTTTGTAAATTCTAATTAAATGTAGTGAACGCTAGCAAGAACAGTGGCTAGCTTAGGTCAACTCGGGCCTATCGTCAGCTGTGTTTAATCAGCATAACCTCTCTGTACTACACAAAATGTACTGTGCATAGTTTGTTCTTTGAACTCACAAGCAAAGTAGCTGCTTATATCTGCTTCATCATGTTTTCACATACATTTTTATTTTCCTTTTTTATTTTCCTTTTTTTTTTTTTTTTTTTTTGATGCATATAAATTATGGGATTATTCAGCTTTCAGTAATCAGTTAGCTTTTATATAAGAACAGTGCAAGAGTTGCTGTTCCAGCCTCATGTCCTCATGTTCTTGTAAATGCTAGTAGATACTGAAAGCAATTTCACATACTCATTAATTGTGAAGCGCTAACAATAGTTTTTCTGTGTTTGCGGTTTCTCAATGTATTGCACAGTGCCGCTTGTCATTTCCAGTATAGATTTAAGCTCAGCTGCATTGTCAGCTATTAGTGACAAAAGGCTAATATTATCTCAACAATTGATTTTTTTTTTTTTTTTAACAATACAAATAGCAAATCTAAAAGGCTAAAGACTACAATAGCAGGCTAGCAAGCGTCTCATTATTTTTTTGGTATTTGTAGTGTTTCAGTTGAGGTAGTTAGTTGACTGTAATTAATTAATAATAAATGTTGCTTCACTCTTGGTGTTCCAGACTAGTTTAAAAAAGTGTTTATGTCACTTTTCTTTCTCATTCTGTGAAGAAGGAATGGGTTCCTTTAAGCACTGTGGTTTGTACAGTGCATTAAACCGTTATGACACGGCCACAAAGTTTCTGTCACCTTAGCAATCATAAATCTGATGCAAAAGTCTGTTCAGCACATTTACAAAACAGAGAAGTGCAAAGGTGATGACGAGCTAAAAAGAAGGAAATAATGTGCAGTACATTAAGAGGAATGGAAAAAGACAGCAGAAAACTAGAGAAAGGAGGAAAGATGAGAATAGAATGGTATGACTCATGGTGGTGCAGACCAGGCACATTGTGTTCTGCCCTCAAAATGATCATACTCTCACGCTGAGAGGCTATAGCTGCCGTCTGTCATCTACAAAACACGATCTTGACCATTTGAAGGATTTCACCCCAGGATGTTCTGAGGATGTCAGACATCATCAATCTGTTAGGTTCAGAGTTATTTTATCAAAAAGCTATGCTTTCCTAAAAGTTTTCTTTTCTTACTTCACCTACCACATTGTCAAACTCATCGACTGGGGAAGTCAATCTTTTCAAGTCTTTTTTTGATGCTTCCATTTTTAATCAAGGGACTTCTTACATGTCACAGCATGCTGACACACAGTTAAGTCACTGTGTGCTGTGAAACAATTGAATACAGGATGTAGAATTACACACAGTCTTTACTTGTTCTCTAGTTTTGTGGCTAGACGTAGAAGTTGTTTGCATCACTCAACAGTCCTTTGTGTCTCCTTGCTTTAGTCCTTACCAGAAACCCACATCCCCAGCTACGCCGGCAGCCTTCATCTAAAGAAGTCCTTGGTCCCAGCTCTCTACAGAGTCATCCAGGACCCCAACAACGAGGTAATACACGGAGGACGCGCACATGCAGACGGATGGTTTTTAGCTCAAGGAAATGTGCTGCTTGTGAGTCATGATGTTGTTTCTGTTGGCACTGAGCAAAAAAAACTTGACACACAGCCGTGTCTGCAGGGCGTACATGCACACCGCAACACACTCTGCTGTTGTGTATGATGGAAGGCACAATGGCGGTGCCGTCTGCGTTGCCTGTGAGACGGTACACTGTGTTCCCTGTATGCAGTGCTTTGCCTAACAAACTAAAGCGTCCGCAGCCAAAGCTGGAAAAGACACAGTCACCGCAGTGCCCAAGCACCTCAATATCTTTTTCTTACTAAGCAGATGTTTCTTGCACCTGCACAGCTAGACCGGTGTTTTGTACTTTAAAGGGACCTAATGACACAGTTTCTAAGCAAAGGCCTGAGGTACTCAATGAGAGAGGACTTTAATTTGGCTCTAATGACACACTTGGTGCCTCCAGTTCTTTCTGGCCCCGTTTTCACCTCGATTTCACGGTCGAATTTGAGTGTCAAGCAACTAGGGATCTAACTTCCATTAGTGCTGTCAGTCTGGCTGCACAATCCCATTAATGATGACACAAGTGATTGAGGAGTGCATGCATGTCTGTGTGTGAGAGATAAAGTAGGGGAGAGTGTAATGTGCTTGAATTTTGCATGTTTTTTTGTTGCTGTTGTTTTTTGTTGTCAAGCTGAGGACATGAAGGGCAAATGCCTTGCCAAGTTCTTTGCCGCCTTTTTCCCCAGTCAGCCATGTACAACACACTTACACAGTCGTGCTGTGTGGGCATTCACTCACACTGACCCCTGGACTGTATAAACGCTGTGGCTCAGCTGGCCTCCCCTGACACTACATCTGCCGAGGCTTTCGTTGTAGTGAATTATCCCCTCTGCTTCTATGCATCTCGCACTATCAACTGGAAGCGAGACTCTCCCTCCATCTGTCCATTCTGTCGTGTTACGTTTACAATGGCGTTCGTTCATGTTTTGAAACGAGAGCTATGTGAGTCCATTTCTGCAGGCTATTAAAAAGGCTGCTGCTGAGGCTAATGGGAGGTAATAGTTTATAGCAGTCATCCTGAACCTATTGTTCTTTAATATTAACCTAGACATACATTTCCATGAATTTAATTATCTTAAAGTGGACCTATTATGCTCATTTTTAACTCTATAGGTCTTTATATCTTATACCAGGCATTGGTGCATCCCAGCAGTTCATTCTTTCTCTGAAACGAGCTGTTTTAGCTCCTCTTCCTTTAAAGCCACCCTCCCTTGAAGCTAGCTTTTATCTTACTGGCTGTTCCTCGCAGACAGAAGGTTTGAACAGCAGGTGGAGAAGGATACTGTCTCTCATCAGCATTATACGGAGCCAGTGGAAGAAACTACCTCATTGATGAAACTTGGCTATGCTTAATATGAGCATCCAGGAGCTTAAAAATACACCCCCGTATAACAAAAATAAAGAGGACCATTTTAGATGTTCTATAAACTGTTTTTGTTTTGTGTTAATGGTATTAATGACAGCTTTTATTGGTTTTTATGATATTGGGGTTAAATATAAATGGATTAAACATTTTATATACAGAAAAATACAGTTCAGTTTCCATATTTAGTTTTGTTTACTGCCTTATTGGGAGAGCCTAACAAGCATGGTGTAAATTCCAGTAAGGTGTCAGACCTCGTGTTAATTTGTTAATTTGCATTTTCTTGTTTCCATCTGTGATCCAGCTCTTGGAGCCTGTGTGCCACCAGCTGTTCGAGCTGTACCGGAGCTCCGAAGACCGCTTGCGACGCTTCACCCTGCAGTTCCTGCCCGAGCTGGTGTGGGTTTATCTGCGCATCACTGCCAGCAGGGATCGTCAGAGCAATGGCTGCATCGAGGCCCTGCTTCTGGGCATTTATAACTTGGTAGGTGTTCACCTTTCTGGGTCTGGTTACAGTAGCATGCCCGATGCAGAGCGATGGTCTTGTTACTGGCTGAGCCTTAAACGCGACCTTGTGGATAACCAGGTCCACCATAAAGTGTTGCAGTGCATACCAGTAGAGTTCCTGCAATCAGCCGTGAAGTAACTTGAACAGAGATTTCAGTTATTTTGTTTTTAGCAGGCAATGCTAATATCTTTGTTTTGTTTCATTTGTTTAAGGCTCATTTGCAAATTGTTAAAAGTTAAATACAATTTAGCCTTAAAGGACTTTTTTAAAAAACCGAAATGTTGAAATGCTCCCTGGATCATTAATTCAACAAATCCATGTGGTATCCCGACAGTAAAAACAAACAAGCAACGACTATTCAAATCTTCACAGTGAACTGCCAAATGTGATTTGACTGTCAAAATTCAGAATCAGGGACAGACTCATTCTGAAATATGGAGCAAGGGTGGCTGCAGTGTCCAGTTTCACACTGTTAAACCCTTCACATGATCTGTCAACTGCTTACCCTGCAAACATAACCAGTATCTTCTGTTTGCTGCTGAGCTTTTTTTCCTCCTCAGTTTTGAGTACTGCTTATTAGGTGTCCTGGTTCTAGTTTGACGACTGCTCTTACAACATCATCATCCATAAAGGGATATCTCTGCCAAAGCTAAAGCTTCCCCACCATGCCAAGCATGAATCTGATTGTAATAGTTTGTAGTTGTGAGAACATCAACACTTTGTCTCACAGTAGTCAAAAGTTGATTGATCCAGACTTAAGGTTTCAAGTAATCCTCCTAACCCATAACCTCGTTGGCAGAAGTTAATTTGTGAGGTGTGACTAGACTGCTATAGGGTTATATGGATGAATATAGGTCGTTGCATTATTTTGAGCCTTTACAATTCTTAAGATGCATTTAAATGGATAAAGTGTAAAGTAAAGTGTGCGTGTTAGTCCCCATAGGGAAATAGTTCCTCTGCATTTAACCCATTCACCCAGTGAAACAGTGGGCAGCCACCAGTGCAGCGCCCGAGGAGCAGTGTGTAGGGACGGTACCTTGCTCAGGGGTACCTCAGGGTAGCCGTTCAGTGGAGTCGAACCCCCGACCTTCCGATCATGGGGCCACCACTCTACCTACTGAGCTATCCCTGGATAAGAATGTGGGAAAGTGCATTTTTTAAATGGAAATCACAGGTGCTTTAGATCTAATACAAGTGAAACATTGTTAAGGTTGAACGTCTGTTGACTTGAAAGACAACCTACAGGGAAAACCCTGGATAATGGGACGAGCGCAGATAGATTGCATCACCAGGAAACACCCCTGGGGAAATGTGCTAAGAGCTTGAGATATCAATAGAAAGAGCTCCATGACAGCCAGCAGAGCTAAGGGTATATCCATGCATAATTCATCCCTCAGTCTATACCACTCACCCTACACACACGCATAGGTACATACTGCTCGTGCTCATTGACATCTTGCCTGTCTTCAGCGATGACTTCTCCTTGATAAACAGCCTTGCTTTCAGCAGTCGCCGCAGATATTCAGAGATGTACTGTTACCCAGTGAAGGGCACACCAAGGCATGAATCAACAACAAATTCAAGGAGAAGTGCAGATAAGAAAGATTGTCTGAAAAACCAGAAAAGCTCACCACTTTGATTAGTGTAAGGGGGATGGGGGGAGAGATCAAACTGAAACAAGAAAAGTTGTCTCAACTTTACTCATTCTGTTAACAGTGTCCGTCATGCTCACATGTAATAGCCACTTGAGTCCTATTGAGTTGCTCATAATTGAATTTCAGGATAAATCTGGGAAATGAGAAAGTTTCACAAATGTTCTCATGTACATCCGTAAATGTTTATTTTTTCCTCTTTTTAATATATATCAGGAACACAGATAATCAGGTATTACTTGTAGAAATGGCATCATTCTCAGAGAAGCGTTAATCTTTGTGCAACCCATCGCAGTGTGAAATTGGAATTGAGTGGCACCGGTTCTGGCAGTGACATTTAATCTGCCAGCAGAATAGACGAACACCAGGCTTAACCGCGTGCGTGATAGGCGGTTCTACAACAGTACTGCTAAATGTTTGCACCTTAACCACCACAGAGGGAAAAAAATCACATTTACAAGCTTAATATACACTCATCAGCCTCTTCTTTAAGTACACATGTTCAGTTGCTTACAAATATCTAATCAGCCAATCACATGGCAGCGTTTGGGCATGTAGAAATGATGAAGATGACCTGCTTAAATGTGCTTAAATCACATTGTTCCAGGATGTGGAACAATGTGATTTAAGTGACTCTGAATGTGACACTTTTGGCGTTTTTGATGTCATACGGCTGGTCTGAGTATTGCAGAAACAGCTGGGATTTTCCCAACCAACCATCTCTAGTGTTTACATGCTCAGAAAAAGAGAAACTATGCAGTGACCGGCATTGTAGGTTGCTTCAGAATGACATGAAAGCAACACAAACTCAAATAACCACTCATTAAAAGAAAGGTATGCAGAGAAGCATCTCTGAACATGCAACATGTTGAACATTGAAACAGATGGACTGCAACAGCAGGCATTCACACTAGGTGTCCGTTCTGTCTCCACTAAGAACGGACTGAGGCTACAATTCACCAGAACTGGACAATAGAAGACTGGAAAAATGTTGCCAGGTCTGATAAGTCTTGATTTCTGCTGCAACATTCAGACTGTAGGGCCAGAGTTTAGAGTAAACGACATGAAAAGCAGGGATCCACCTGTCTTGTATTAAGGCTGCTGCTAGTGTAATAGAGTGGAAGATATTTTTTGGCACAGTTTGGACCTTGTTGGCTTTCCTGACCAGTGTTGGTCAAGTTACTTGAAAAAAGTAATCAGTAACTAATTACTGATTACTCCCCCAAAAAAGTAATCCCGTTACTTTACTGATTACTTATTTTCAAAAGTAATTAATTACTTAGTTACTTAGTTACTTTTTAAAAACACGATTTACAACCTGAAGAGGTGATAAAGTGATAGATCTTTCAGCCCAATTCTACTTTTTCTACATAATCCATCATACAAAATGTAATCAAATGGAAAAGTCTCTTTTTAAAACTTGTTTTATCAGTTTTAATCTTTTAACTTTATGCATCAAGCAAAACATTTAATTATATGCAACATTCTCTGACTTGAATAAATTAGTTTAACATTTAAACCTATTTTCTACACATTCCAGCACATAAAATAAAATATTTTTTGTGTTTTCACTCACTCTTTCAAACAGATGCAAGTAAAACACAGCAGAAAATAAATAAAGTCAAAGACTCAGCGGTCCTGTTGCTCTATTTTCACCTGTAAAGCAGGAGCAGGGTAGGCGGAGGGTTACCCTGGTGCAGGTGTGCTGCGGTCAGTTGAAGAATCCGCGCGAGTGTCTCTGTGAGTTTCCCATCACGTCGTAGCTACTCGGTGCTTGCTCGGAAGTTTAGGGGTTTTTTTCGCTGTAAAAAGAAGTTTTCTTCCCACGCACGATGGACGCTAATGTTTTTGTCACTTTTTATGGAATCAAACTCAAAGTAAGGTCAGTACTTCCACACTTTAAACGCTGCACGCTCATACTCTCTCCCGCACTCGATATATTATCCATTGTTGATCTGCACACAGCTGCTGTCACCAACGTCGCACTTGCTTACGTCACTGTCATGAGACATTCTCGCAAAAAAAATCACGGTTTTGGTAACGCAGTAACGCAGCGTTCCTACGGGAAAGTAACGGTAATCTAATTACCGATTTTGCAATAGTAATCCCTTACTTTACTCGTTACTTGAAAAAAGTAATCAGATTACAGTAACGCGTTCGTTACTGCCCATCTCTGTTCCTGACATTGTCCATCTCTTTATTACCACAGTGTACCCATCTTCTGATGGCTGCTTCCAGCAGGATACTGCACTATGCCACAAAGATCAAGCTATTTCTAACTGTGTACAAGGCTATTCTTAGTGGTTTTCAAATTTTGTTTGCTATACCTAATTCTGTAGCTGATTTAAAAAAAAAAAAAAAAAAAAAGGTTGTGGATGTCCCACAGAGCAGGCCCACCTCACAGTATCAGAATCATTGTTTCAAATGCAAACCTGCATTCCTTCAGTAACACACCTTCTCTGTTTCTTTGGGTTTGCAGGAAATCGTGGACAAAGATGGCAACAGCAAGCTCCTTTCCTTCACTATTCCATCTCTCTCCAAACCATCGATATATCATGAGGTAAGCCTCTCTTCACTGCAACTCTGCAAGTTGCAGAAGGACTTACTTAAATGGCTATTTAGAAGGTGGCAGCTCAACATCCCAGCACTGCAGGTCTTTTTTTCATTAACATCACCTTGAGGAGTTAGCTGTCTGTATGTGTTAGTCCCTCTCTGCCAGATCTGTGTCTTTCAAAAATCTAATAAGAAAAGATTTAACAATTTATGCACTTGTCGATTTCTTTGATTTTAAAATGAGAGCATTTCAACTTTCGTTCATTTTGTGTTTGAGTCGCTTTTGGTCGCTGTCACCGTCACGCTGGCTTCGTGCAAACGCTGACCTGTCTGCTACAACAGGCACAGTATTGACTGTTGCTTTGACCTGGAATTCCATTACCAAGAGGTTTTAAAGGACATACCGACTGTTTACTGGCAGCTCATAGCCAAATTTTAGAGCCTTTTTTACTCCTCATAGCACAGAGTGACAGCCCTCAGTAGGTGCTTGTCTCTGAGTTGTGCGTGCGAGTGTTGATGAGACTTGAGTGTGTAGCATGTGCTGAGGGCGATTTATTGCTGTAATTATAAGCTTGAAAGGCTCTATCCTCCATGCTGAGAGAGTGAAGAAAGCGTGTGTGTGTGTGTGTGTGTGTGTGTGTGTGTGTGTGTGTGTGAGTGAGTCACAACAAGCTTCCTCAGCTGTAGTACGGCTCTGCACGTCACGTGGCCTTATCCCTTGGCCTCCAGCATTAGCATACACTCCGCTCACTTGCTTTTTGTTTTTTCTCAGCGCCACTGCCTCGCCTTCTCTGCTCAGTGTCACACAAGATACCTAGGACAGAATATCAATTCAATTTAGAGGTGACTTTTGGTCTGCACACCATCAGAATAAAATGGCCTTGTGACACATCCTCACTTGGACATAGCCAAAGAGGCCACGCACTCGGTCGTTACCTCTTCCTCTTTTTATTTCAACATGAAGATTTAAGATGACTTTGTTTGTTAACCTGAATACCTTAGCTTGTCTCTGGAATGACACAGTGCTGGACAGCGAAATACACCTTGGTTATTCAGTTTATCCTCTGTGCTTATGGTAACCTAGAGATATCAGATCTGTAACAGGGCAAGGATTAAAATAGGAAGTTAAACCATGTCAGACCATATAGCAGTCACATTGCTGAGGATATAAAACTATCCTTAAGGCCACGTGACATGCTAATTCATGTTGTATAATTGAGGTTGAAGGCTTTGGATTTTGGTCAGCGAAACTACACAGCAGATCCACACAGCAAATTCTGCTGTCTTGTCTTATGATCAGTATGATGACAAGATCATGAATGCACAAGTGCTCTGTTTATAGAATTTTTTTCCCCACAATATTGCAGGATTTCTGGTGCCCTTCAGAGTTTTTAGCTAAAGAGAATTCAAAAACAATTCTTTTTGAACAAGTTTTGTTGATTTGATCCATTTAAGTATATGACGTATTTGATGAAATGGTCAAATAAGGAGTCATTGGCTTTACCGACTGTTCAGTAGTCATGCTTTCTGTCATGATATGTATGAACAAATTTAACTCGGCTAATTTTTGTGAAGACTTACTTTCTTTTGTATAATAAAAATAAAGAGAATGAAACAAAACAACAAAAATTACGACATCAGGCCATGAACAAGCTGGATTACTTTGTCTCTACAATCCCCACAGTTTGTTTTTGTGACATGTAAACCTAGTCTGGTTCTTCCATTTTTCTCAACACGTTTCCACAAAGTTTTGTTATAGTTTTCCATTTAAACAAAGAAAAGGGCCATTTATCATTTACTGTCATGCTATAAAGGTGCCACAGCTGGGAAATGTTTAATGAACTGTTTTTCTTTATAGCCTTCTAGCCTGGGGTCAATGGCACTGACAGAGGGAGCGCTCTGTCAACATGACCTGATCAGAGTGGTGTACAGCGGCCTCCATCCTCAGAGAGAGACCTTCACTGCGCAGAACAGGTACTGATTTAGATTTAGATTAGATGTTTAGCTGTAGTTTATACACACTGAGATCCCTGTTTGTTCAATTGGGGGCAGTGGTAGAGGTCTTTCAAGGTGCAACTCGCCATACTGAATCAAACTTTGACTAATTTATTTTCATTAATAAAATACTTTATTTATTGTACACCATCTATAAAACCTTTTTAAGATGATCAGATCGTAAGCCTTGATGCTCGCCCAGCCTCCTCTGGCCAGACTTGGCAGGTCTGAAAGCTTTTTTGGCTCTAAAATACTTTATGCTGCTATGGTGATCTTTGCATAGAAATGAAGCAATAGAATGAGCAGATATACATAAATGCCCGTGACATATACAGTGGTGTGAAAAAGTATTTGCCCCCTTCCTGATTTTTCATATGAACTACCTTTTTAAGGTCATGCCACAGTATCTCAATCAGATTCAGGTCAGGACTTTGATTAGGCTACTCCAAAGTCTTCATTTTGTTTTTCTTAAGCCATAGAGGTGGACTTGCTAATGTGTTCTGGATCATTGTCCTGCTGCACAACCGAACAGATGGGCAGACATTCTCCTTGAGGATGTTTTCTTAGATAGCAAAATTCATGGTTCCATTTACCACAGCAAGTCTTCCAAGTCCTGAGGCAGCAAAACAGCCCCAAACCATCACACTACCACTACCATGTTTCACTGTTGGTATGATGTTCCTTTCCTGAAATACCAGATTTAATGGGACAAAAGTCTTGGGGATCATCAAGATGTTTCTTGACAAAAGTGAGACAAGCTTTTGTCTTCTTTTTGGTCAGCAGCGGTTTTGTCCTTGATAAGAAAGAAACTGGCAGAAATGGAATCCAGTTTTGCCAGTTTCTTTCTTATTGTTGAATCATGAACTCTGTGTTTAACTGAATCGTCAATGCACGCTTGGAGTAATATTGGTCGGGCAGGGGAAGGAAGGGGGCTAACATTTTGTCACACCACCATAGCAGATAATCTAGGGGAAGCACAGATAACACTCATCATCTTTAGTGTTTTCCAGAGCAGGGTGGCCCCCTGGTTTCCATAAACACAGAGCATCATAAATATACTGAATGGTTTTCAGCAGGACCAAGCCTCTTAGCTTATCTGGAAATCCATTTGTTGAGTTGGGCGTGAGATAGTGTTTATGAGAAGAAGGCTCAAAGCTCCAGAGAGGTGCCAGCTCAGTGCTACTGATGATCTAGCACCAAGCAATTTACATCCACCTTGCACACAGACTCAGTTAGGCCACTTAGATTCAAGGGCTTCCTCATTGTCCTCCCTCAATATGCACTTAAGGAAATAAAGTATGCTATATGGAAGCTGAAGGCTAATAATAACAAAGGGAGAGTTCTGTATCGATTCCATTTGAGTACCACCAACTTTTTATTCTCTCTCTCTATTTTTTTTAAACAACTATCAAACAGTTTTGTCACAACACAGAGGGTCACGGATGAGTTGTTGTCATGGAAATTTTTGTATTAAATAATTCACAGTTTCTGTGTTGTTGTTTGGGGTGGCTGTGGCTTAGGAGGTAGAGCAGGTCCCCTATAAAGGTTGGTGGTTCGATCCCCTGTCTGTTCCAGTCTGCGTGCCAATCATCCTTGGGCTCCAAGTTGCTCGTAAGAATGTGTGAAAGTTGGATAGAAAGCACTTCCATTTAAGAAAATAAAAAGTGCCCATATGAATGGGTGAATGAGGCAAGTTGTATGAAAGTGCCTTGAGTGGTCAATTACAGTAGAAAAGCTGTATATATATATATATATATATATATATATAAAAGAACTGCTCCATTTGTCACGCTTACATGTGGGCCTGATCAGCCTTTGCCATAACTTCTAGAAGGAAGAGCACTTTCCCCCACAGAACTTATGCTACAGTTGCTTTTCAGTGACTTTATTAGTAATTTGTACATATACTACCCAAATCTCACCTGTGTGTTCTACAGCGCCACCCTCTTTAGTTTTATGCATGACTCCTAGTGATGTAAATTTTGCCATCACTGGGTAAAGTGAGGTTTTGTGTCTGACAGTTGTGTGTGTCCATGTTGCTCTACATTGAAATGGACCATCTACTTATGTGTCCTTCAGGAGAAACTATTTGTACACAACTGTCCGTGCTTGTGCCCAGAAGCTAGTATAATCTTGGCCCCTCTCTGTCAAAGCTTCTGAGTTGCGTAGGTTTGCCAAATATTTTAACAATAATCTCTTTACTGGGTGAACCCGCAGCAACAAGTATGCTATCCACTATGAGTTCAAGATGACTTAAATCTTTAGTGTTACTGATTCTGCATCATTGATAAGAAGTCTGTGGAGAGCTTAAGGGCGATTACTGCAGTATGTAAGGCTATGCACCTACAAGCGGCACACTGGCTGACAATGCACAAAAGTGCTTAGGCAAGCAGACTGTTTAACACTTCATAGAGTTGATAAATTGCTTGAACCACGCTGCATAATTGTTCTCAGTGAAAGTGTCATACTTTAAAGGTATGATATTGATTAAAAGTGATATTTCCTTTTTTCCCAACTTTTTTTTTTTGGACTAAGTTGATTAGATTAACAGTGTGTTTTTGGTTGCAGGTTTGAGGTGCTGTGTTTCCTCATGCTCTGCTACAACTCTGCTGTGGTCTACATGCCCCTTTCTTCCTATCAGTCAGTCTGTAGGATGAGCTCACGGTAAGAAAAACAAAAACGCGTGTACCTTCTTTTGTTTTGCATTTTCTCCACCCAAGTGATAACCAGCCTCTGCAATGACACATTTTTTGTATTACCTGCTTTCCAGAAATTAGGATTAAAACACCTCATAGGCCGTGTAACCATATCTCAGTACAGACTGCCATCTTTGCAGGAGGATTTGATAAATGCAGTTTTATTTGAAATGAGTTGAACTGACTGTGCTTTTGGCCAATCAAAAACCTTACTGCTGGATACCTGTCTCCATCTGTCTATTTTGGAAACACTGAGACGCCCTAAGGAGAAAGGATCAATGTGGAATTCACAATATGACGCAGATAATTATTCCACCGCAGCATGTAGACGATTCAGGATATGAATCGCTGCCTACTGTGACCGATCAGACAGACAACGCCTGAAGCAAGCTCAGTCTAGTCTAGACAGATGGCAAACTGTGACTGTGAAGACTTCAGAGCACGAGAACAGCACTCACTCTTTCAGTTTAGCCTCACAGTAAAGACGTGAGCGCCCTGCTGGCTGACCTTGCCTAACCTTCTATGAGTCTCAAGAAGTTAAGATTTTGTTCCCCTCGCTCAGTGTTTGATGTGTTTCCTCAGGAAGTGTCTGATGTTTCCTTTAGTTGTTCTTCCCATTTAGCCTCAACTTATCTGATGTGTGCTTTCCACAGAGGTTAAAGGGATGTTGTTTAACCAGTAAAAATCTCTATTCACAGGTTGTGTGTATGCGGCTTCCCGCGGCAACAGCAGAAGCTTTGGAGGGAACCTTGCAACCGAGTGCTGTTGGACCCTGAGTTCATGGTGCAGATGCTGACTGCAGTGTATCATGCCATGTACGTGTCTTTAAAGCAGGAAAAGTGTTTCGGTTTTTGCTTATTTCATTATATTATGATTTTTTGGCAGTTCCACGGCTGCAGAAACAAGTTTCATGCATCATCACTTGTTATATATGCAATATACACATGCTGTTGTTATAAAGGAACATTATCACTTATTTTCAGCTCTATTTTTAGTCTTGAGCTGGCTTTAGAGCTTTTTAGCTACCCGCTACAGCCAGAATCGGTTTTGGTTGACTTTCATGAAGGATCAATGCATCAGGTCCAGTTTGGGGTCCAGTTTCTTGCCCAAAGGCATTTCTTTATGCTGACTGGAGGAGTCTGGGATCAAACTACTAACCCTCTGACTAGTAAACAAACCCATATGTCTGTTGACCTTTTCCAACAAAAAACACTCGACTTCTGATTAGTAGCTGACCCGATCTACCTCCAGAGCTGCAACCACCTTACTGCTCTGAGAGCAGTCTGAAGCTGCACAGGCCAGAGCGAATGGTGTAAATGAAGCTGAAAAGAGATTCTGTATTTATTGTGGCTGTAGCCAGCTGCTCGTTGTGGGCAACACAACATAATGTTGTTTTTGCCACTGGAACATTGCTAATGAGGGTCTTCTTGATTCTAGTTTGCCATGAGCTGCTGCAGAAATTCTCCTCACAGCATATGCTAGTGCGCCACCAAGGGCAGAAGCTACCCACTGTAGAGAGCGATTACATCAGCAGCGCATTGTGGAAGCAGGTGATTTCATCCCCTACGAGGACAGTCATTGCAAAGCTGATTATAGCTCCTCGATGACAGCAAGTCCTCAGATATGGATATCCTGATACGATGGTGACTGGAATCACTACTGTTGCAGTAGTGGTGTAGCAGAGCGGTTGGGAGAGGATGAGCATGCATTCTGCCTCATCACCTCCATGAGGATGCAGAGCAGAAATCAGTAGGTTGGAGCAGGCGATGCACAAAAAAAAGGAGAAAAAAAAGGGCTGTGTGTGAGTGTGAGTTTAGATGACAGAAAATAATGGCCTTTTTAGTAATCCCTACCATAGGTCACCTCAGTGCTCACTCACGTGAAGGCCAGATGAACATGAATCCAAGCTTCACACTTGGCACTAGCTGAGGACAGTCTGGGATTTAGGTTAATATGGCCGCTAATGCCGAGAGAGGAAGCAAAATGCGCTGGGATATCAGAACATCACAAACAGAAACAGCGTTCACTTGTGCTGTTCAGATTGGAAATTTATTCTACTGTAGAGTAATTTTCAGCCTCGTGAACATCAGAGTCTGTTTTACCTGCCCATTCATCCCATTTCTTTTGATCTTAAGACTAAAAGGAAGCCCAGAACATTTGTCCCCGCTCGCATGACTGTTGCATTTGCAGGACCACATCAAAGAGTTCAGCCATTCACTTCCTGGTGTTTTTGCAATTTTAATTTATTATTTCCATAGTACTTTTTTTTTCATGGTCATCAGTCCAGGTAGTATCTTGCAGTATCTTGCTCTGCAAAGATAATATTCAGTATTTATTGGACATTTTCAAGTTAAATACATGTTTATCAGTCTTTGCTGATTTTCAATTGGAATTTTATAATATGTTTCCATATCCTGCATTTACACAATTTTACACAAATTAGCAGCCATTAATGTGCCAGTATTCTATTTAGTAACTGTGAAAACCATTTATGTGTGACATAAAGTTTGCTTTTCTAAATGCTTTATATTTTATTTCACTGCGAGGAAAAAAATTCAGCCTATTTTCTTGCATTTCAACAGCGTGACAAAGAGTATAATCCCTCTGTTTAGATACGTGCCCAAGTTATCCACCACGCCCTCGCTGTAGCTGCAGGCATTACTAAATAACTAATAATAGATTAGAGGATATGATTCAGACGTCAAGGCACCTTGTGAGACATTCCAGATAGGCTCGCAGCATGACATTGTTAAATGCCGGTGTGTGTGTGTGTGTGTGTGTGTGTGTGTCTTTTGTTGTGATTTGCAGATACAATGGAGAGTGGGAGATGGGGCGAGAAGCTCTGGAGGACATTCTGTACCGAGCCCAGCTGGAGCTTTACTCCCAGCCTCTCCTGGTAAGACCTGCAGCACAGCAGTAAACTCCCACCTGTCTATAATTAAATCCCGAGACAAAATAAAAACCATGAAGTAAAATAATGGCTTTGATCTGCCTTTTTTTTTTTTTTTTTTTTTTGTCCTCAAATTCGAACCATAACCAGGCTTTAAATCTTGTTATACCTCCTGGCTTTGCTCCTTTAATTGTTTATTGATCTGCACCTGTGCATGTGTCGACTTCAGCTGGGGAACGCCATGAAAAACTCGCTGCCGGAAAGCGCTCCCGACGCACCGCGGGGCCGCAAGGTGCTGCAGGTGGAGGTGACTCCCACCATCAGGCGTATATCAATCTCGGCCATCACCACCGCCTCGATACGACGCCACCGCTGGAAGAGAGAGGGTGAGACTTAATATCTGCCATCTTGGCTGCAGCACACAGGAACGCGAGCCAGGCCGCAGTGCAGGAAGTAAATCTGGACGCAGAGTAGATTACTTTTTTTTTTCCCGCCCTTTCATCAACCTCATGAATTATCCGTAGCACTTGAGGATAGTTTGAAGAAGAAAGTTAAGCAAGTGCATGGTTATGATTTAAACTGTAATCTTACAGGTTATTACTTTTTTCCCTGATCTATAAAAGCCCGCAAGAAGGAGCTATTTGGTGAGAAAATGACTTCTCTGGTGTTTTTTTTTCCCCCCTTTCCAGTGAGAAGAAAACCCGTTTCCTCTGTACTTCAGTTACACCATTAGCATCATCTAAATGGTGTTTCATGTCAGTTATTGTATGCAACTGTGGTCATATAGTCTGTGTTTGCAGTGTTTGTGCCACTCACTGCTCCTTATTGCTCTTTTTTTCCTTTTCTTTTCTCTGTTTTTGCTTGTCCTGTCTATTACGTGCTTTGTTTCACTGGTTACGATGAAGAGCGAAATGGTGCCTGTAGTTTCTACTGTCTCCATTTTACCAAGTATTTATGGGGTAGTTCCTATTTTTTCCATATCTTGTGGATATGAATTTAGAGACAGTAGTTAGGCCTGCTCTGGCTATGATGAGGCCCGAATTGATTGAAGCTTGCTGCTACTAAAGCGACACATTTCCTCATCTGTGTTGTTGACTCCCAGATTGTTTTGACTACTCAACCGATGCAGAGTTGAGCCTCATCGTCAATCCTAGCCTCGCCCAGCACCAACACCGCCACCGCACCCACTGGGATCCCACGGCTAAAGAGGAAAGAGGAGGGCGGCAACACAGCCACCACAGCAGCAGCAGCAGCAGCATCATTCCCCCCATCACTCTCGAGGGTAGGGGACGGGGGTGGACGCTCAGAGCAGGGCGGGTCTCAGGAGGAGGTGCCCCCTTCGATCTGTATCATCCCAACCCTCCTCCTACTACCCCTTCTCGGCTTGAGGCGGTTAACTCTGCCCTTTCCATTGTGGCTGCCTCTTCACTTCCCCAGAGTATACTAACTCATCCAGTCTTATAAGACGCTCAGCCAACAACCCCTCTAATGCAAAACCTTTGCTATGTTTTTGCCTCATTTAAGAGTGGAAGAGTCGCCTATTCTGGGTTTGAAGGAAGTGTGGTTGGCTAGTGGCCGTTCTGCATGGGCCTGTCGTCATGTCATGTTCTCTCTTTCTTCCCCTCATCATGCCTTCAACGTTAAACTTCCACCCTTGTCACTCACTGAGCATGTTTAGTGTCCAGCTTGACCTTCTACTCTGCGCTTTCCAAACTCTCCCTGTTTGATAATTGGGTTTATTGATTTATATTTTCTACAGCTTTGACAGGGAATATGTATCAGTTTTACAAAACGGGCTCAGAGTATCCGGCATCTTCTTTCTGAACTCGCCCCTTGAGGTGTTTGATAGCATCAAGTTTTGGGTCTGTGAGGCCAGCAGCACCCATCTGCTGCTACCACCCTTCCCTGCAGAAAGAGAACCTCCGATTTGTTTGTGGTGTTTTCTTTTTCTTTCTTTTTTTATTAGTCCAGCACCTTTACTCTGTCCTAAGTTTGTGTTCCGTTATGTTGCATTTCTTTTCACCAGCTCAGTGAGTGAAAACAAGCACTGCATGCACACGCTACAGCAAGCTTCAGTGATTTCTGCTCAAACAAGAAACGTCGGATCTTTTAGCTTATCAGAAAAAAAGGCCAAGTTATAAATTGAATGCCGTCAGTCTACTATTTCGAGCGGGGATTGTAGGCCCATTTTGCATCCTTTAAATGTGTGTCCATTTCCATTCATAAACGTTTAGAAATCTTGAAACGTCAGACGCATTTCCTGGCTTGTGGTCAGTGTATGTCTGAGTGCCATCTCGTCTTCTTCCAGTGAGTTTTCATTGAACGCCGCTCTGAAAGAATCCTTTATCATGATTTTGTTAGATAGAAATCTGCCACATATTAAAGAGAAACATGGGATTATTTCAAAAGCAGTCAGTTAGTTGCGATTCTCTTGCAGGAAGTCGAAACCTGTTTGTTTGCCTCTCCATTGCATTGAAATTGAAAGTTGCTTGTGCCTTTGCATGTTTAAACTTCTTATAGCATATTCTTTGCACCGCAACCATTTTTCTTTTTTGTTTTGAGTTCCTTAGAGGAAATTATTCATTCAGCTCAGATCACTTCAAAGTAAAAGTATAAAATGTGCTATTTTAATATTGCTAAATCTGAGGTGGGGGCAGTTTTAAAAACTCTGAACTGATGATGTCAGATTTTTAAAAGAGCCCGACTGATGCAGGAGCTTTAGTTTATTTCGAAACTTTGTGGTTTTAAAAACAATCTGAAAATTAATTTAAATATCAGTCTTTATTAGAAATCTTTAATGTCTGTCCCCTTTAGTTCTAAAGCGATCCTATCTCATACGTTCTGCGTTGTAACCAGAACATATGAGAATGAGCCGCTGAAGATCATCAAAGACTCTTAAGGAAGAATTCCTTACGTGTATTTATTGATATGTATGGACTCTGTTTATGGTAGGAAAACAGGTCCTTTTTCAAATATACACTGCTGTAGTCAAAATTCATCAAACACGCAGGTATGTAAAAACACAGTTACCCATAATGCCTTCTACTGGACAAATCTTCCATTAGTGACGATCATTATATAGTTAAAGTTTACTTCTTTTGTATGTTGGTTTATATTTTACATAATACAAACTCTGATGCTTATGTGCAGTGAGCTTAACTTCTGCAGATGAAATTCGCCTACGGATTGAAAAGTGCTGTTTTAGCTTGTAACACCAAATTTCTGTTATGCAAAGCACAAAGTTCATCCTCATTAATAATGTGACCAACGATTTAACTTTTAAACATAAACAAAGCATTGAACTTTACAGGGAAAATATGGATAGTTTGTATGCTAAGTAGCACTTCCTCCCTTTATTTTTGTTTTGAATTGCAAAGCTAACACTGACCCTCTCAGCTATATTGCGGGTTATGTGTATTTTCTTTTTTCTGCAGAAGCAATGATTTTTGCAGGTTTACTTTAAAATGCTGCTCCTCAGATTGACCTTGAATGCACCATGAAGAGTTTTTAAAATGCTCCCCACTTAAAAACTGAAATACAAAATATGGTTATTTCAGATATTTCCGGCTAAATTTCACAGCGCATTGAAATGACTGGGAACCGGCAGGAAGTATATAAATCTGTTGCATGAGCAGACATAAGCAAAGTGTAGTCAAAAGGCTAAAACATGGAAAAACCACTGGCTGCAGCCTTGTTGGTAAAGATCACCAATACCACTCTTCATTTGGGGGGACTGGGTTGGCCTGTGGTGGTTTGCAGACTGGCTCATTAAGCCTCGCGGGCTGTCAGCTCTAACTGGAAGGCTATTGATCTGGCGAGGTGTTTGGACTCGCATCAGCGCTTTCCACAGATTGGCAGGCACATCTCAGCCGGCCAACCACGTGACCGCTGGGCCAGTGCTGCAGGAGAGACGAGGGATGGGGCAGGAGAGCATGTGTCTTCTCCTCATGTTATGTGCATGTCAGTCCAGACCTTTTTCTTCTCAGTTTTCTGCATTCCTTTTTCTGGTGCTGTCTGTGGTTTCCCTGTCATCCGGGTCTGCTTGTCCCAACGATGCATGACAGAGAGAGACAGCTGATCATCTCTCTTCTTTTAACAGCCTTTACCCTGCATACTGTATGTCAATAACTTGCTTTTTTTCTAACACTTTATCATCTTTTTTCCTTTTCAGCTTTCAAAGTGAGGATACAAATGGATTAAAAATGTTTTAATCTTTAGGTCTTTATCCAAATATTGTGCCTATTAGGCTATAGATTATTGACGATTGCATATTGTGATTAAAAAAAACTCAGCTCTTTGAGCCAGGGTATTGAACTCTCACTTTGCCCAAACAAACAGCTGGTCAGATTTCAGTCAATCTGTGTTACATCAGAGGATCAGAGCTCAGGGTCATTATGCAGTCTATTGAACTGAACCTCTGTTTGGTGCTTAATGACTGAGATAATGAAGAAGCACAGTCTGTCGAGCGTAAAGTGTTGCACTTTTAGAAGGGGAACTAATTAAGTCTGCTAATTTGTTTTGGAGTATTTCTAATCATCTAATCATAGTCATTATTACTGCTAAAATTTTTACAAGCCATTTGACAACACTGTAAATAAAAATTAGAAGACACGGCTTTGTGTTAACGAGCCAGAGCAGCAACTTCTGTGACATGTGGACGAGATTATAGATTATGAAACTTTGCAGTTATGAAGTGTTTGGAAGGTTTTATAAAATGAGAGTAAAAGTTTTGCTCAGTCAGGTCATACTCAGCTCAGCATTTTGTGATTTCACTCACATTTCTCTTTGCTTTTGTTTTGCTTCTGTCTATGTTCATTCATCGTCACATTCAGACGCTGATGGCATGAGCGGCGGGGAGGACTCCTTCAATATCAACGACCCAGACGAGGGTTTCTCCTCTGGGGCGTCGAACAGCAGCCAGCCCAGCGGCACCAAACTTGGCGGCAGCGTGGGGCCCAGGGGTGGCAGCCTGAACAGCAGCACGAGCAGCATCAAGAAAGCCATTACTGCGCGACTGTCTCGGGACAAGGAGCGAGAGCGGGAGAAAGAGCGGGAGACAGACAAACAGGTGGAGTTGTCTGCGGATCTTCAGGCCGCCACGAGGAGGCATCAACAGAGGCAGCAGTCGCCTCCAGCGAGCATCAACTTGGACGCCATCCAGCTGAGCCCCATAAAGAAGCACCTGAGCTTCCCCGCGGGCCCCATGCTAGTGAGGACTGGCAGCACCTCCTCCAGCAAGTCCTTTGACTGCACGAATTTCAACCTGAACGGAGGCGATGGCGAGGAACACGAGGAGGCAGGAGGCTCTGAGAGGGAAGGGCTTCTAGCTGGGGGTTCTCACCGGCACTCCACCATCAGTTTGCAGGAGGAACACCTGCTCAGGCCGGAGGAGGCTCAGGCCCTGCTGTCTCCTGGAGCACCTCTTACCAAGCAGTCACGCTCCCCCAGCTTCAACATGCAGATCATATCACAGGTCTAACGTCCAGTGCAGGGAATGGCGCGCACACTCACACGCACGAATACCTACATAACACACACAGATTCATGCAGTTTCTCTCCGCGACTCTCTACAGCTCGACTATGACGTCTTTCTACCTGTGCGTCTGTCTGTGTATGTGTGTGTGTGTGTCTAAGAAATTGAAACACATTTGAGATCTCCAGAGCTGTGTTTCCACCCCGTTAAACATCCATTAAAATTTGTAATTGAGACCTGCTGTCGTCGTGGGTGGATGAAGTCACTGACAGCACAACGTGAAAAGTAGTGAATCGTGACCGGCTGCTCCTGCTGTAACTACGGTCGAGTGTAAGAGTCCAGCGTGTCACTGCGTCCTCCTCTCTGCCAAGCTGAGCATTCCACATAGAAACTCTCCTCAAAGGGAGGCTGTGACGAGAGGAGATCTGCAAGGATTTCAGGCTAGCTGTAGGTCATCCGTGACATTTCAGATTATTACGTTTTCCAGACTGAATCAGTCAAAAATGAATCAGCAATAACACTTACCGTCGCTCATTTGGAGAAGAGTGGGGGACTTGGTTGGTCTGTCTCTTCATTCCTTCTCCTTCATTCCCGGGGCTCACGTGCAATCGTTCTTGCTGATTATCTTCCTTGTTAATTGCTGTTTTTTGGGGTTTTTTGTTTTAATTCGACAGAGAGTTTTATGAATAACAGATCTTTAAATGTTTTAAATCAGAGTCCAAAGAAGGGTTTTCGTGTGTGTGTGTGTGTGTGTGTGTGTGTGTGTGTGTGTGTGTGTGTGTGTGTGTGTGTCAGTAGTTTGTCAGGCCCAAGTGATTCTTTAGGGTTAAGGCCATGACCTGTTTTTTGTCACAGAAACAATTCTCATTTCATCTGTAAAATCTAACAAATAGGATTGTTGTAAAACCAAACTGGAAGGGTGTCGAGGCTTTGTCCTTCCCCGAGATTTTAAATGGTTAAATCTAGAGAAATAAATACTGTGCAGCTATGGGAAGACTTTTGTCTTGCGGTTTGGTTTAAAATCTGAATCTCGATGAATAACTGCATTGGACCGTGCACACTTTTGCTGACTGTATGTTAAATTTGCGGTTCAAACTGCTCAATGGATCCTTCCGTCTAAGAGCACTCGTTAGTGAGCGTTTAGGTCTGTGTTAAAGCTTGTGTGTTGGCGTCATGTCTGAGCCGGTGAAGTGCTGCCCTCTGGAGGTGTATAGCAGTCACTGCTGACCGCCTGTTTTTGTGCTCTGATTGGATGCTTATAAAACATTTTGTTCTACCTCATTGTGTGTTCACCTGCCACTCAGACACGTGTCTCCCAATCAGAATGCAGAATGGTTCAAAATCAGACTGATGACCAATTGGGAGGATTGCAAATGGTTTCACACTGCAGCTGTGACGACGCTGTAAAGATTTGTGCGCATTCGTGTGACAAGTGTGGCTGAATATCCTGGCCTTGCATTTCAGTTGAGTACCATCATGTGCAGTTTTTACCTGCAAAACAAAAACCATCAGACTTTTCTTCTTTTTTTTCCTGTCATATATCAATCAGTCTCATTTGGGTTATTATTTTAAGTCCCTAAAATGCCCTGCTTTGATTTTTATTTTTATTTTTTGGAAGTGCAATTTCAATCACATCCATGGAGTTAGATCTCTGCTGTGAAACGGCTGCATCTGCGCGCAGTGCTCGCTGGCCTTCTGTAGTACCCCCTGTCTGGGCTGAGGGATTTGAGCACGGCGTGCTTGTCTGCATGTTTAGTGCCCTGCGAAGCGCCGGCTGTTTCATTGGCATGAAATGCCCGGTGAGCCAAACCCGAGTTTTGTCCTCGTCTTTGCCAGATGTGCCGATACGCATCCTCTCCTTAAGGACTTTCGGTTTCCCCTCCTTTGGATGTCTTAAATTTAAAAATGCCTTCTTTTTTTTTCTCCTGTCTGCTGTTCTTATTTTAAAATAAAATTTAAAAAAAAAAGGGATCTCTAGACACATGGTTCAACGTGCCCTTAGATGCAGCTTCACCTTTATTTGCCATTAAAAAAAAAAAAAAAAAAAAAAAAAAAAAAATATCATCACTTAGTATAGCTGTTCACATATAAAAGCCGTATATGAAGCGTCTGTGTACTGTAGTAGTCAGCGGTTGTACTGCATTTCCATGTTTTGCTCAAGTGCTTGTTTAAAAAGAGAATGAATGATTAATATATATACATATGCATATATATATATATATATATATATATATATATATATATATATATATATATATATATATATATATTTATAAAAGTCAGTTCAGTGTGCAGTGAAAATCCCACACGCTCGTGCTCCTGTGCTTGAAACCCTCACAGCTGCTGCTCCTGGTCCTGAGTGAGTCCTGTGTGTGCTTTAGCCTTACACATTTCAGGCCAAAAAGCCTCAGTAGTCAGCTCTTTGGCCTCACATCATCTTCCTCCTCCTCCTGAACTGGACTGGACTGTGGAGGATGAAGAAGAGAGGAGAGTAGCTACAGTTCACACTCTCACCTGGTCCACTGTCTGCTGTCATCGTGCTGTGTGGCTCTCGGCGAGCCGTGTTTTCCCATTTACTGTATTTTGCTGTGAGTCGAGTGGCACCTTTTGGCTGTTGTTTGTTTTTGTTTTGTTTTTTAAACTGTTAACGTGTTCTTGTCATTCACACGACTCCCCCTCACCTGAGGGGTACCAGCAGCCACTTTGGTGCTGCACGCTGCCACAGAGTGACAAATGTCCGAGAGTGTGTGTGTGGGAGTGTGTGCGTACGCAGTGTTATTTGCATGTGATCAGGGTGGGAAATGAACGTTAAAGTTTGACTGTGGTTGGAAATTTTAGCTGCCATAGATAAGCTTATAAATCCTTAAGTCTATTTGAATTTCAATAAAGGAAAAAATATATTTTATTTAAATAAAGTTCATTTCCTGTCCTGCATGTGAGAACTGTGGGCTTTGTTTTCATACAGTAGAATGCACTTTAATCCATCCACCTCTCTCAAGATAGTAATCGAAATGACATCCATTTATGTGCAAATACACTCAATGCAGGGTTTTAGTCTCTTTTAAAGTAGCATTGTGTTGGATGTGACATCCAACACAATACTATTTTTTTTTTTTTTTGTTAAAGTCAAAGGGTACAGCTATTTATTATATTTTTTTCTTTTTAAAACCAAAAAAAATATATATATATAGATATATATAAAATGGGGTCTGGAAGGTCTCAGGAGATTATCAGAAAGCCACATTTAAAAAAAAAATAAAAAATGGCAGCACTAAAATTTCTGTTCTTGACATCAGAATTGATTCTATGCAACATTTCCCCCACCCTCTCCTTTTTATTTTTTTATTTTGGTGGACGGGCTTTCGCCGATCCTCGTCGGGTGGGAGGGGCCACATGCATTTAAGATGATTTTTAAAGGTGCAAGACCTCAACAGTGTCGCCATTCAAAGATTCTGTTTATACACCCTGCCGTGGTGCTACAGAGCAAACGACTTCTCTTACATGGGTGAATTAAGAGGACCATGGACACCTGGACTCTGAGTGCATGTTGAGCCCTTCTGTCAGTTTGCTGCTCTGTGGCTCAAAGACGCCAGTCGGTGTATTAAATAGATTAGCAATTATGAATGCTTCAAGGGAAGCTGCTGGATGATGTGATTACACTGTACTAATGATGTTATATAAATGGAGAAAGACTTATTTTAAATCTTGTAAATAAATGTACAAAAGTGAAGCAAGATGAATATAAAAAAAAATGAACATAAGTCTGAAATGTAGAGAAATTAATGTATATTGTTGAATAAATATTGTGCTGTAAGGGATCTGAGTGTGTGTGAGTGCTTTAGTACACTCATCATTACACATCACATGACTACTTCCAGTTTTAGTACCCAGTTTGGTTTCACTATATAACTGCAAAAGTCTCAAGTCACCTGTCATTTCTTTACATTTCATTTAAATGAGCCAGACTTTATTGTAAGTGGGGGTTTTTAAGTGGTCTTGAGCAAGAGAAGTCTTTATTTAAATTTAAAAGACTATCCTTTATTATAATATCTGTATACAATACAGAGCATTGTATCAAAAAATGCAAAAATAAATATTTTAAATACATCAGAATAACCCATTGTCTACAATATAAAAACTTAGTCGTCTGAATTCAGTCAGCTAATTTTGTGAACTGACTGTGTTAGCTTATTTGCTGTTAGCTAATGGTTCCACTGAGTCAGAACAGCTTTGCTGGCAGGGAAAACGGAAATTGGAAAGAAAATTAGAACAGCTACTGTGAAACAAGCAACGCTGGTAACAGTCAATAGTGCTGAATGCAGAGCGACCTTATGGCCGGTGTCTCTGGGCTTTTTGAGTCTTCAATCCTGCCTGATCACATTTTTAAAGAACTGGGCGGACCGCCATATTTGACGGAAATTACGTCACTAATGTTAATCTTCACTCCGGTTTTTCGTAATGGATTTGGCTCAGTTGTCACAGCAGAGAAGTAATTCTCACCACTCTTAATGCAGTTCTGAAAACAGTTGAGGCATTTTTCATATCACAGACTCGCCTCTGCAAAAGACAATCAAATCCTTTCTCACATTTGTCAGAACATGAATAGTCAGTCAAGCACTTCAACTTTGTGATGAATGAATAAAGACTTTTCATCACTCATTAAAGACTGAGTCATCAAAACTGATGAAATGGAGACAAGCTAAATAATACTCATTAAAATATATGCATAGGAAAACAAACAGAAAATCTATACAATCTAAGAACATAGCACAAACTACTGCATAGTCCTGTAAATTCATGCTTCATATGTTCAGCAACCGCTTTATTAGGTACACCTGTTCCTGTACTGAGTCTCCTGCACAGCCATCTTCAGGGTTTACAGGGATGAAATGAGAAAATATCCAGTGAGCAAGCGTTCTCTGGGTGAAAATCCTGGTTATGTCAGAGGGAAATGGCCAGATGGCTTCAAGCTGATAGAAAGGTAACAAAAAAAACATTTATACAAACAAGCTACGCAGAAGAGCATATCTGAAAGCACAACTCATTTGACCTGGAAACAGATGGTCTACAGCAACTTCTTCAGTCTGTGACTTCTGACACTGAAGAAGTCACTTGGGTGAGTGGCAAAACTGTTCTCCCACTGAAAACACTACATCCAGAAGAACAGAATTAACTTTTTGGGATTTCCTTACCTGGATGATTGAGCATGAATCAACACAAATGGTGGACAGTCCCAGATATTTAACCCCTAGTGAATTGTTTCTTAACAGGGTTGTTGACCCACTATTGATCATGTGCCTCGACATCTGCACCAAGGTGTGAAAAAAGGCGTGGGTCATTATCAACAGAGGTTTTGGGTGACACCATTGTGAGACCTTGCCTCACCCTATTATGTGACCCATTGAGATCACCTGAAGGAAGATGTGAGTGGAGGTTGAGATCCCTTCCCAGGCACTTCAACCCCAAAAAGAAATTGAGAATATAAATTCTATGTACAATTCTAATGGTGTAACCAGGGCATTTTTGAGAAAAGAGCTAACGCTTTTACATTTAAGTTGCGGAGAGTCCTGCTGAAGTTCTGCAGAGCTCCGGGGGCCTAAGGGTACATCTTTCGCCATCTTACAATGCTGTGATTGCAGCCATTCCCCAACTTTTTGTGAATGGTACTCATGGCCATTGATCAGTGGGTTTTGGTCAGTGGTTGTTGATCAATGGTCATAAGAATTTGCATAATTAAGATTAAGAAACTGACCTCCCAGCCCATTGTTCCCTCCCTCAGTCATTATGCAAATGTACTGTTTATAAGATTGGGGAAACAGTCAGCTGAGACTGAAGAAGTCACTTGGATGAGTGACGAAACGTTTCACCCACAAAACGCTACGTCCAGATGAACAGAATCAACTTTTGGAGATAGTTTTTAAATTATTTATTAAGTTCTGTTTAAGAGTTATTGTAATATGACATGTTGTTGATTTATTTATTTTTTAATTTAGTCTCTTAAATCGATTTTCTATCTTGTTTATGAACAAATACTTTTCAAAAATAAATGCAAAATTAACGGGCTTTAGTCATGAAGTCAAAAACTGTGCGCTTCTTCCAATGCAAACGCTCTCACGACTTTGCGCATGACCGTTAGAAACATATGACCTTCAAATGGCCGAAGACATAAACAGCAGCAGACATGGCTAAGTTAATATGGCCCTTATCATTTTAAATATTTAGATAATAGTAGGGCAAGGAGCTAGGTTTTTGTTGTCTGTGGAAGCTTGTTTCCGTCTCTGTAATATCATAATAATAATACAAAACAATAATAATAAAAAGGGTGGGTTATCTTGACTTAAGAACTCGAAATTTCAAGTTTGCTTTTTTTGAGATAATTTTGATTTTATTGACTGCAGTTTTGACAGCAAGTTTTACCGGGCCGGAAATTCCCGTCCATAGTTGTCTGGTCAATTTAGCTAGCTAACTAGCTACTCTTCAGAAACTCTTCAGGTAAACTGACACGTACTCATACACGAAATTCTCGTCAAGGTGAGGTGGCCGCACAGCTTCCAGTATTAGTTACTGACTTCTTCATAGACAGAACTGTTTATTCCCACATTTACTGAGAGAGAGGTGTTCCAGCTAACTGAATGTCAGTTCATTGCCCCCGCTTAATTCTGTTTTGGCTCTCATATCTGTCACCGTCAGTCAACTGGACTCTTCTCAGTGTTATAATTTAAACCGCATTTTATTCATTTATTTATTTGTAAGTAAATTTATCTGTAAATACGAAGACCTTGAGCCAGGACCGTGTCATTTAATTCAGCTCCTGAGTCTTGCTAGACCAGTTTCTGAGTGTGGTGCAGTTTACCCTCCTCTTCACTAGGGGGCTCTACAAGACGTATATTTATTATGAGTCGATCTGTAAAACACCTTATTCATCCCAGGTTTCACTCCGCTTCATTGAGTAAAGTCTAAAGACTTTATAAATGGATAAATAAATTGCGTGTATTTATAATTAGCGTGTATGTAGTGGAAGTATTTGTGATATTTGTGTTGGTCTTTCTATTGGATCAAAGCGTGTCACGTGTCCAGGAAGCCGCAATAACGTTTGCGTTATAAATGCTCGCAAGTTAAATTTACCGCAACACAAACCCAGCGATATAAGATGTGTGAGGGAACATGGTTGCTCTTGTTTGTGTGATAATTCAGTACAAAATATCAGCAGTTCAGCTTCCAAACCATGAGTCAGAGAGACGGCGCTGGGAACCAGGCCGTTTCCTCCGAGCCGAATGCGACATCGCTTCTCGGCCTTTTGGCTAAGATCAAGTGTAGTATCTGTTCTTATCAGGCGAGAAGCAATGCAGGATGGCGGCGGCGTCGGCCAATTTTCATGAGAGAAATACATGGATGCAAGGTACAAGAAATACTTTGAGATTCGAGTTGATGGAGAAAGAGGATGAGATTCATGACAGAATTAACTTCGGACGAAGGATCCTTTACGAGGCTTTAAAAATAAAGCCTGAGGAAATCTACTGCCTCCAGCAGAGTACGGCAAGTAAACATTATGATGTAACCTTTTGCACGGGAGAATGTGCGGAGGAGGTGAGAAGGAGATTTCACGGAGAAGAAAACGAAGAACTAAAGAAATATACGGTAACTCCTTTGTACAGAAATGATTATAGGATTTTAACGATCCATATGTATAACCCTTGGGTTTCGGAAGAGACAATTAAGTACTTCTTAGGAAGGTACGTCACAGTACTACCAGGAGTGCGCAAAATAAAGGATGGCTTAGGACTATGGACCGGAAAAAGACAATTCCGAGTCAAATTAAATGTGGATACGTCTACCGAGGACGGATATTGCCATCCACCCGCGGTATTCTCCATAGGAGCAGATAGGGGTTTCCTAGTGTATGCTGGGCAGCCCCAAGCGTGCAGAAAATGTGGCAGTACCGGACATAATGCGGACAGGTGTGAACAAATGAGGTGCAGGAGTTGCGGGAAGATAGGCCACATAACTAAAGACTGTAAGGAACCTAGAAAATGTCATTTGTGCGATTCAGAGACCCATATGGCAAGAGACTGTACTAGGCCAAGGTCATATTCTGAAGCGGCAGGAAATGAACATTACAGAAAATCGGATGCAGAAACTGATATCGGAAAAAGAACACAGGAGGCGCCAACGGCTGCCGAAGATCACCTTAACGAGGAGAGAGCTGGGAGCAAGGAAGGCGGAGTAGAGCAGAGGAATAAGGAGGAAGGAACATTACGTGAATCGGACGCCGAGAGAGAGAAACAAGCAGAGGACGGACAGGTGTGGGCAGTAGTAGCGAAGCCGCGGAGAAAATCAGCAAAGAGGCGGAGAAAGGTGAGCTCAGGTGCTTCTCCAGAAGAGACAAAAACGGAAAATAAAGAGGATAGGGAGGAACGGATCGAGCAGGTGGAAAAGACGGAGGGACATGTTTTGAGGGGTACACAGACTGAATGCATGCATACCCCCTTAAGTGACTTCACTAGTGATGGGGATACGGGGGAAGAGGCTGAAAGCGAAGAAAAATCGGAAGATTCCTTTATTAAGAACTTATTGGCGCAGGTTAATATGAAGAGTTAAAAATGGGGATACTGAAATAAAACTCCTATGGTTTTGATTTGTTTTGGTTTTTGTTTTTGAGACCCCTTTTTTTATTTTGATTTAAGTTTTAAGACATGGGAAACTTTCGAATAATAACATTAAATGTAAGGGGACTTAGGAATGCTCGGAAAAGAAAAATGGTTTATGAATTTTTGTTGTATTATAATTTTGATGTCTGCTTGTTGCAGGAAGTACATTTAAAAGATGAGGGGGATGTTGACCTCTTTACGAAGGAATGGAGAGGAGGTGAATCGGTCTGGAGTATAGGGGGAGTACATGGGACTGGGGTAGGAGTGTTATGTGGGAATAAAAGTATACGAATAAAGGACAGTTATACTTTAATACAGGGAAGGGTTATGGTTGTAGATGTGGAAAAAAGTGGGACACAAAACCGTATAATAAATGTGTATGCATATGTGGATCCCAAATTAAGAAGAGAACTTCTTTCAAAAATGGACACTTGTTTTATGACAAGGAAAAATATTTTTGTGGGAGGGGATTTCAACTGTTCACTGGAGAAAATAAAAACTTCGCTCCCTTTTAAGACCTTTAAAAAAAAATACGGTTTAATAGATGTAATGGCCACACTACAAGGGAAAAGAGTGGGGTACACATGGAAGAACACAAGAGGGACGGAAAGTAGATTAGATTACATCTTGATAGAGAAAAAGTGTAAAATAAAACAAGGGAAAATAATACCGGCTTTGTTCACAGATCATCAAATGATAGTGGTGGATTTGGAGATAGAAGGAATAGATTATGGAAAAGGATACTGGAAACTGAATAACGAAGTACTTATGGAAAAAGAATATAAGGAAAGGTTTGCAGAGCTCTTCCCTTTATGGGAGGAGATGGAAAGCTTATATATAAATAAACTGGATTGGTGGGAGGATGAAAAAAACAAAATAAAAAAGTTCACGGTGGATTATTGTACGGAAAGGTCCAGAGTAAGGAAAGAGGAATTTCGTATATTGCAAAAAGAAATAGAATATACCTATACACTACAAAATGAAAAAGGAAACAACAAAAACATGGACGAGAAAATGGAAAGTTTAAGATTGAAGCAGGAAGAACTACTTGAAAGGAAGGCAAGGGCTGAAACATATAAGATAAAGCAGGAGGAGTATGAGGAGAACGAGAAATGTTCGGCCTTTTTCTTTAAAAAGATGAAAAGTAAGGAAAAAAAGGGAGTTATAATAAAATTAGAGAAGGATGGGAAAATGATAGAAGGGAAGGAAAATATGCTTAAAACGGCGAAGGAGTATTATGAGGTTTTGTTTAGAAAAGAAAAATTAGAGGGAGAAAAAGGGGATTTTTTCTTAAAGAAAATAAAAAAGAGATTAACGGGAGAAGAAAGTGACAGTTTAGAAGGGGAAGTTACAATAGGGGAGGCATATAAAGTATTAAAAGGAATGAAGGCAAACAAAGTGCCAGGGATAGATGGATTAACAAAGGAATTTTACGAAACCTTTTGGGGAATGGTGGGGATACATTTGTTGGGAGTTTTTAAGGAAATCATGGAGGGAAAGGAGATGACAGAGAGTATGAAGATGGGTGTGGTTTCTATTCTATTCAAGAAAGGTAACCCACAACAACTTGATAATTATAGACCGTTAACTATGCTATGTGTGGATTATAAGATCCTGAGTAGGATATTGGCAAATAGACTCGCGGGAGTAATGATGCAAATAGTGGAGAAGGATCAGACGTGTGGGGTCAGGGGGAGGCAAATGTCTTGGAACGTGCAACTACACAGAGACATACTCACATACGTTAGAGATAGAAATTTGCCAGCACTATGTGTGAGCCTAGATCAACAAAAGGCCTTTGATAGGGTAGATTATGATTTTTTGTGGAGGGTAATGCAGTATATGGGCTTGGGAGAGAAATTTAAAAAATGGGTAAAAAATTTATACAACGGCATAAGTCTGAAAATAAAAGTAAATGGATTCCTTACAGAAAAAGTGTATCAAACAAAGGGTTTGAGGCAAGGATGTCCATTATCTGTTGTTCTTTATGTACTGTATGTTGAACCTTTGGCTTGCGCAATAAGGGAAAGCCAGAGAGTAAAAGGGATTCCGATGCCGCGGGGGGAAGTTTTAAAGATATCGCAGTATGCGGACGATACAGTATTATATCTGGCAGATGATGATAGTTTAAAGGGTGCGATAGAAATTTTAGATATTTATGAAAAAGCGACTGGATCAAAGATAAATAAAGAGAAGTCGATGTATAAATATTTGGGGACATGGGAGGGTAGAAGAGATAATATCTGTGATTTTACTTTGTGCCAAGGCCCAATGAATATTTTAGGAATCACCTTTGGAAATAAGGAAGGAGATGAGCTTAGCAATTGGAAAAAAAGGTTAAGTGCGGTAGAAAAGAAGCTGGGCCTTTGGAAAGCAAGGAAATTAACAATTACGGGGAAGGTTCTGATTATAAAGAGTGAGGTGGTGCCGAAGTTATTACATCTGGCCTATGTGTTTCCGATGCCTCAGATCTACAGAGCGCAAATAACCAGAGCGATATTTAAATTTATTTGGGGGGGTTATGAGTATGTCAAAAGAACGCAAATGTATCAAGAAATTGAAGATGGTGGGAAAGGGGTACCAAATGTCCCTTTGAAGTTAGATACAATGTTTTATGCAAATGTATGCAAGCTATTGAAACAGAACTATGTCCATAAATGTCAAATATTGTTATGGTTTTGGTTAGCGATTCCATACCGTTTTTTGATAGGGTGGGAAAATAAGGGACCAAAGGCGGAAACTAGACCAAAATATTTTCAGAGGATGCTGGGATGGGGAAAGAAACATGCTGAATGTAAAGAGGTGGATACCGTACTAAACCATAAACTTTTATATAAGAAAATGGTATGGAAAGCTAATTATAACCAGGTACCGGTGAGTCCAGAAGTGTGGAAATGTGCACAGGATAAGACCTTTAAAAATGTTTTGAAGGATTTTAATTGGATGCATTTACACAAAAGGTTACCCGTGAGGATCATCATGTATGCACATAACTTGGGAAAACAGAAAAAGTGTCCGAGGGACAACTGCGTAGAAGAGGAAACAATAGAACACGTACTTTGGGGATGCGAATACGCAAAAAAGGTATGGGAAAGGGTAAAGGGGAAGTATAAAGGTTTGGGCACGGTGACTTATGAAGAGATTACCCTTTTCAGGGCTAACAGCATAGAAAAAGAGAGATACAAAATACGTTGTATGTTGTTAACAATTGTAAAAATGAAATTGTGGAAGGCAAGACAGAGTTGTATAACGGGAGGATATAAAGAGGGGGAAATAGGTACGACTAAAGCTGTAGAGAGGGAATTTGAAAAGACATACTGGCATGAACTACAAAAATGGGGAATAGACACGATCAAGGATAGATGGAAAGATTTCCCTTCCTTCTTTACTGCGAAGGCACCTAAAAAGTGGTGGTAGGTAAAGAGTAAGGAAGGGAGAAAGGGAAAAGGAGCAATGAAAAGCAATAAGTTATATGAATATGTTACATGAAAATGATTGGTTTGCGATGAATGAATGTGGGAAAGAAATGAAATGTAAATATGTCTTTGTAATGGAAATGGAAAAAGTTTTTTGAATTGTTGTGGAAAGAAAATAAAAGAAGTAAAAAAAAAAAAAAAAAAAAAAAAATCTGTTCTTATCAGTTTAATATCTGATACGTCCCCTACCCGGGGACCATATATTAAATTGATTTTTGGAACAGGGAGATGGAATAGGGGCTTGCTCCGTCCACTCCACGCATCGACTTGGTATTGCAGTACTTCCAAGAACGGTGCACCCACCCCTTATTATGTTTAAAGTTAATATGATGGCTACGACTGCGTTTTCAGGGTACTTAGTTCAAAGCTCAAATTAATTTTGGATTATTTGCAGTGAATAAATAATGTACCCTTTTTGATCCCATTGTGTGGAAATTTTTCAAAACAAAACAGTGTATGCACAACTGATGTCAGTAAATTTTGAAAGTCTGGTTTATTTTGATGTGAGAAACGTGGAGAAAGAACACTTTTTTCCACTTATGAGTGTGATTGTTCTAAGAAAACCAAATTATGGCACAGAAAAATGGCCAAAGCGTGAACTTTACTGTAGAAATAACAAAAAAAATAAATTTTAAATTACAGTTACATTATTTGAAAAAGTTCTAATGAAAATACAACCGTGTGTTCACAGCTCAGAGTTAAAGCCGGCACTTGCCTCTGTTTTCCAGTAGAGACCGACAGCTCTCCTAACTGAAGTGTAAACAGCGCATTCTGTTCTTCATCCACAGAGGACTCATACTGAAATAGGTTAATAGGTTTAACTCTTCTTTTTGCCATCTTGGTAAAAATTTGGTTAATGCTCTGCACAGCACTGAGCGTGATAAAGCTCACAGTGTAGTTATCCCCCTGTCGACCACCAGAGAGTGACAGAGCTCTGTAGGTTTTCTGCTGTCTTTGGACCTTGCTCCCTGATGAATTCACACATTTTACCGGTAACAATTAAAATAATCCAACTTTAAGGCACTTGTATGTTGGCTTTACATTTCAGAACCTACATCCATATTTTATATACTGTCTGTGGTTGTGTTGCCAACAACCAATAAACATCAAGAAGCACAAGATAGTCTCTTGCTGTTAAAGACCAAGTTGTCTGATTACAATATATTCCTGGTATTCATGCTTTAAAGGAAACATTTGCCTTTGAGTCCAGAGTCTTATCATTTCCAAAGTAGTACAGCTAAGCAGCAGTAGTTGTTTCCGTTCTTATTAACTCTGATATTTCCTACTTGTTGCCTGGCAAAAACAATAAGCAGAAACAAAAATACAGAGAAAACATCAACAATCAGACGGCCCTCTATGAGCAGCCACTTGGCGAGAGTGGAAAAGAAAATCTCCCTTTAACAGGGAGAAACCTTCTAATGGGTGAGTCTGGGTTTCTTTGCCTAGGCTGCTGCCTTTGTGACCTGGCATAATACAGGGAGTGCAGAATTATTAGGCAAGTTGTATTTTTGAGGATTAATTTTATTATTGAACAACAACCATGTTCTCAATGAACCCAAAAAACTCATTAATATCAAAGCTGAATGTTTTTGGAAGTAGTTTTTAGTTTGTTTTTAGTTTTAGCTATTTTAGGGGGATATCTGTGTGTGCAGGTGACTATTACTGTGCATAATTATTAGGCAACTTAACAAAAAACAAATATATACCCATTTCAATTATTTATTTTTACCAGTGACACCAATATAACATCTCCACATTCACAAATATACATTTCTGACATTCAAAAACTAAACAAAAACAAATCAGTGACCAATATAGCCACCTTTCTTTGCAAGGACACTCAAAAGCCTGCCATCCATGGATTCTGTCAGTGTTTTGATCTGTTCACCATCAACATTGCGTGCAGCAGCAACCACAGCCTCCCAGACACTGTTCAGAGAGGTGTACTGTTTTCCCTCCTTGTAAATCTCACATTTGATGATGGACCACAGGTTCTCAATGGGGTTCAGATCAGGTGAACAAGGTGGCCATGTCATTAGTTTTTCTTCTTTTATACCCTTTCTTGCCAGCCACGCTGTGGAGTACTTGGACGCGTGTGATGGAGCATTGTCCTGCATGGAAATCATGTTTTTCTTGAAGGATGCAGACTTCTTCCTGTACCACTGCTTGAAAAAGGGGTCTTCCAGAAACTGGCAGTAGGACTGGGAGTTGAGCTTGACTCCATCCTCAACCCGAAAAGGCCCCACAAGCTCATCTTTGATGATACCAGCCCAAACCAGTACTCCACCTCCACCTTGCTGGCGTCTGAGTCGGACTGGAGCTCTCTGCCCTTTACCAATCCAGCCACGGGCCCATCCATCTGGCCCATCAAGACTCACTCTCATTTCATCAGTCCATAAAACCTTAGAAAAACCAGTCTTGAGATGTTTCTTGGCCCAGTCTTGACGTTTCAGCTTGTGTGTCTTGTTCAGTGGTGGTCGTCTTTCAGCCTTTCTTACCTTGGCCATGTCTCTGAGTATTGCACACCTTGTGCTTTTGGGCACTCCAGTGATGTTGCAGCTCTGAAATATGGCCAAACTGGTGGCAAGTGGCATCTTGGCAGCTGCACGCTTGACTTTTCTCAGTTCATGGGCAGTTATTTTGCGCCTTGGTTTTTCCACACGCTTCTTGCGACCCTGTTGACTATTTTGAATGAAACGCTTGATTGTTCGATGATCACGCTTCAGAAGCTTTGCAATTTTGAGACTGCTGCATCCCTCTGCAAGATATCTCACTATTTTTGACTTTTCTGAGCCTGTCAAGTCCTTCTTTTGACCCGTTTTGCCAAAGGAAAGGACGTTGCCTAATAATTATGCACACCTGATATAGGGTGTTGATGTCATTAGACCACACCCCTTCTCATTACAGAGATGCACATCACCTAATATGCTTAATTGGTAGTAGGCTTTTGAGCCTATACAGCTTGGAGTAAGACAACATGCATGAAGAGGATGATGTGGACAAAATACTCATTTGCCTAATAATTCTGCACTCCCTGTAATCATGAATTGACATTAAAACAAAGCCAATGAATTGAACTGAGGAGGCCTTAGTTTGTACTGGGGAAAATAATAGCGGTGAGAGATGCCAAATGCCGGTACCGGGAACGTGTGGAGTCCCGCTTCCAACATGGCGACACACGGAGTATGTGGCACGGACTACGCACCATTACGGACTACAAAGCCAGGGACACTGCGCCGATCAACGCCGACTCTGCATTCACCAACGAACTGAATCAGTTCTACGCCCGTTTCGAGGTTAGCCAGGCGGCTAATGCTATCTACCGCCTGACTACCGAGGACAGTGACGTCATCAGCGAGAGACCGGTGACCAGCATCGCGGAGCATGACGTCCGAGCGGCATTGAGGAGAGTGAACACAAGGAAAGCGGCGGGGCCAGACGGCATCACCTGCCGTCTGCTGCGCTGCTGTGCTGACCAGCTAGCAGGTGTGTTCACTTCCATCTTCAACGAGTCCCTGGCGAAGTCTGTGGTCCCCACATGCTTCAAAAGATCCACCATCATCCCTGTGCCCAAGAACAGCAAACCCTCAACCCTGAACGATTACCGGCCAGTTGCACTGACCTCGGTAGTAATGAAGGTGTTTGAGAGGCTGCTGAAGAACATCATCTCCTCCTCCATCCCAGACACCACAGATCCACTGCAGTTCGCCTACAGATCCACAGAGGATGCCATCGCCCACGTCCTACACACCACTCTCACCCACGTGGACAAGAAACAGGGTAACTATGTGCGAATGCTGTTTGTTGATTACAGCTCAGCGTTTAACACAATAGTGCCCTGCAGACTGTTCACAAAGCTCAGGGATCTGGGACTTAACAGCCGTCTGTGTGCATGGGTGTTGGACTTCCTCACTGGCAGAACTCAGGTGGTGAGGGTGGGTAGATGCGTCTCTAACAGCATCATCATCAACACAGGAGCACCTCAGGGATGTGTCCTCTCGCCACTGCTCCATCTATACTTCAGACTGTGTGGCCACCCATGGCTCCAACACCATTGTGAAGTTTGCTGACGACACAGTGGTGTTGGGTGCCATCTCCAACAACGATGAGGCGGCCTACATGGATGAAGTGAAGAATCTGGCATCATGGTGCCAGGATAACCACCTCCAGCTGAACGTCGGCAAGACCAAGGAGCTGGTGGTGGACTTCAGAAGGGGTCAGCACAGAGACTACAAGCCCATTATCATCAATGGAGCTCCAGTGGAGAGGGTGCAGTCCTTCAAGTATCTTGGTGTCCACATCTCCTCAGACCTGACATGGGCTGCCCACATTCAGGTCCAGACCAAAAAGGCTAGGCAGCGCCTGTATCACCTACAACAACTGAGGAAGTTCAGGGTCTCTCCAAAGATCCTCAGGATTTTCTATACAGGCGCTGTGGAGAGCATCCTCACACAGAACATGACATCGTGGTTTGGGAACAGCTGTGTGAAGGACCAAAAAGCTCTCCAGAGAGTGATCCGTACAGCAGAACGCTGCTGCAGGATTGCTCTCCCCCCGCTTCAGGACACCTACACCAGGAGATGCCGGACTAGAGCAGCGCAGATACTGAAGGACCCGTCCCATCCTGGCAACAAACTGTTCCAACTTCTGCAATCTGGTAGAAGGTTCCGCATCTTCCGGGCAAGGACAGAGAGACTCAAGAGGAGCTTCTATCCCCAAGCCATCCATGCCCTAAACACACACACCCGCCCTCTCACATCATCTATAATTGACTGAGACAGGACTCTTCCAGACACTCTAAACCAAGGCACAATGTACATTTCAAATTCCTTTAATTTTAAATATGTTTATATTGTCTATCCTGTAAAATAGTCAGATGTCTATTCATATTAATGTACAGAATTCACCTGCTTGCTGGTACTACTGCACATTCACCCAATGTATATACTATAAAAAACAAAACAAAAAACAAAACACCCAGCACGCCCCTGCGGGCGGTTTATCCTTCAAGCTCGGGTCCTCTACCAGAGGCCTGGGAGCTTGAGGGTCCTGCGCAGTATCTTAGCTGTTCCCAGGACTGCGCTCTTCTGGACAGAGATCTCCGATGTTATTCCCGGGATCTGCTGGAGCCACTCGCCTAGCATGCATGAATAAATATATATATATATATATAATCTTCCTCTACACCCCCCCCCCCCCCCCCCCCCAATTTTTGCACATGTCGAGGAGCGTGTCAGGCTACATTTCACCGTGTGTTATACTTGTATAATTATGCATGTGACAAATAAAGAACCTTTAACCTTGAATAATAGGGTGGTCGTGACTGGACTGAGAAAGACGAACTGCTCTGCTTTCACCAAGATGTAAAAGACCCTCTGACAACAACTTCAGTCTGTCAAAGATTAATTATTCTTCGAATGAAACCAGTGTCTTTATGTCCTGATTTCTGTCTTTGTCTGCTTTGACAGTCTGGTAAAACTGGTAAAACAAAACGAGTGACGCCAAACAAAACCATTTAGACTTATGGAAGTGCCATACTGGAGTTGTGCTTATAGTACTGAGACCTGCCTTATTTCTTTCTCAAATGACAACTGAAATCATGAGCCCTTCACTTCAGAGTGTCCGCTTTTGTCTTGTCCCTACACCTGCAGGTAGAGCTGCTCCCAATCCTGGTTACAAAGACAAAGGCCATGCTGTGCAACATAAACTCCAGTACTGAGATCACATCTTCAGATTTTACCCTGACTTCAGTGCAGCCCAGTGTAATCGGTCTGGTGCATTTAAGAGATTCAAGCCTAAAGCCTAATGTACCATTTTATTCTAATCTTTATGCTCTAATTTCCGAGTAATTTTACTTTTAACGTAAATGCATTTTCATGCTTGAGTAAGACTTACTCTCTACCTTAAGTAACAGTTTAAGGTGTTTTTACTGTGTGCTCGCTGTAATTTTACTGAATGATCAGAGCGCTTCCTCCATCACTGGTGGAATTTTTTTGTTAAAGATTAAGATCAAGACAAAACCTCTAATATCATTTGCTAAATGCAATTTGAAAGAAATTTTAAAAATCATTCTATATCATCTATATCATTCCCAGTATGCCTGTCTGTTGTTAATACAAACAATGGTAGTAAGAAATGTATTTTAAATACCTCTATAATTATTCTCTTTGAGCTTGAAGGAGAGGTCAGAAATTCCCGTCCATAGTTGTCTGGTCAATTTAGCTAGCTAACTAGCTACTCTTCAGAAACTCTTCAGGTAAACTGACACGTACTCATACACGAAATTCTCGTCAAGGTGAGGTGGCCGCACAGCTTCCAGTATTAGTTACTGACTTCTTCATAGACAGAACTGTTTATTCCCACATTGACTGAGAGAGAGGTGTTCCAGCTAACTGAATGTCAGTTCATTGCCCCCGCTTAATTCTGTTTTGGCTCTCATATCTGTCACCGTCAGTCAACTGGACTCTTCTCAGTGTTATAATTTAAACCGCATTTTATTCATTTATTTATTTGTAAATAAATTTGTAAATTTATCTGTAAATACGAAGACCTTGAGCCAGGACCGTGTCATTTAATTCAGCTCCTGAGTCTTGCTAGACCAGTTTCTGAGTGTGGTGCAGTTTACCCTCCTCTTCACTAGGGGGCTCTACAAGACGTATATTTATTATGAGTCGATCTGTAAAACACCTTATTCATCCCAGGTTTCACTCCGCTTCATTGAGTAAAGTCTAAAGACTTTATAAATGGATAAATAAATTGCGTGTATTTATAATTAGCGTGTATGTAGTGAAAGTATTTGTGATATTTGTGTTGGTCTTTCTATTGGATCAAAGCGTGTCACGTGTCCAGGAAGCCGCAATAACGTTTGCGTTATAAATGCTCGCAAGTTAAATTTACCGCAACACAAACCCAGCGATATAAGATGTGTGAGGGAACATGGTTGCTCTTGTTTGTGTGATAATTCAGTACAAAATATCAGCAGTTCAGCTTCCAAACCATGAGTCAGAGAGACGGCGCTGGGAACCAGGCCGTTTCCTCCGAGCCGAATGCGACATCGCTTCTCGGCCTTTTGGCTAAGATCAAGTGTAGTATCTGTTCTTATCAGTTTAATATCTGATACGTCCCCTACCCGGGGACCATATATTAAATTGATTTTTGGAACAGGGAGATGGAATAGGGGCTTGCTCCGTCCACTCCACGCATCGACTTGGTATTGCAGTACTTCCAAGAACGGTGCACCCACCCCTTATTATGTTTAAAGTTAATATGATGGCTACGACTGCGTTTTCAGGGTACTTAGTTCAAAGCTCAAATTAATTTTGGATTATTTGCAGTGAATAAATAATGTACCCTTTTTGGTCCCTTTGTGTGGAAATTTTTCAAAACAAAACAATGTATGCACAACTGATGTCAGTAAATTTTGAAAGTCTGGTTTATTTTGATGTGAGAAACGTGGAGAAAGAACACTTTTTTCCACTTATGAGTGTGATTGTTCTAAGAAAACCAAATTATGGCACAGAAAAATGGCCAAAGCGTGAACTTTACTGTAGAAATAACAAAAAAAATAAATTTTAAATTACAATTACATTATTTGAAAAAGTTCTAATGAAAATACAACCGTGTGTTCACAGCTCTGAGTTAAAGCCGGCACTTGCCTCTGTTTTCCAGTAGAGACCGACAGCTCTCCTAACTGAAGTGTAAACAGCGCATTCTGTTCTTCATCCACAGAGGACTCATACTGAAATAGGTTAATAGGTTTAACTCTTCTTTTTGCCATCTTGGTAAAAATTTGGTTAATGCTCTGCACAGCACTGAGCGTGATAAAGCTCACAGTGTAGTTATCCCCCTGTCGACCACCAGAGAGTGACAGAGCTCTGTAGGTTTTCTGCTCTCTTTGGACCTTGCTCCCTGATGAATTCACACATTTTACTGGTAACAATTAAAATAATCCAACTTTAAGGCACTTGTATGTTGGCTTTACATTTCAGAACCTACATCCATATTTTATATACTGTCTGTGGTTGTGTTGCCAACAACCAATAAACATCAAGAAGCACAAGATAGTCTCTTGCTGTTAAAGACCAAGTTGTCTGATTACAATATATTCCTGGTATTCATGCTTTAAAGGAAACATTTGCCTTTGAGTCCAGAGTCTTATCATTTCCAAAGTAGTACAGCTAAGCAGCAGTAGTTGTTTCCGTTCTTATTAACTCTGATATTTCCTACTTGTTGCCTGGCAAAAACAATAAGCAGAAACAAAAATACAGAGAAAACATCAACAATCAGACGGCCCTCTATGAGCAGCCACTTGGCGAGAGTGGAAAAGAAAATCTCCCTTTAACAGGGAGAAACCTTCTAATGGGTGAGTCTGGGTTTCTTTGCCTAGGCTGCTGCCTTTGTGACCTGGCATAATACAGGGAGTGCAGAATTATTAGGCAAGTTGTATTTTTGAGGATTAATTTTATTATTGAACAACAACCATGTTCTCAATGAACCCAAAAAACTCATTAATATCAAAGCTGAATGTTTTTGGAAGTAGTTTTTAGTTTGTTTTTAGTTTTAGCTATTTTAGGGGGATATCTGTGTGTGCAGGTGACTATTACTGTGCATAATTATTAGGCAACTTAACAAAAAACAAATATATACCCATTTCAATTATTTATTTTTACCAGTGAAACCAATATAACATCTCCACATTCACAAATATACATTTCTGACATTCAAAAACTAAACAAAAACAAATCAGCGACCAATATAGCCACCTTTCTTTGCAAGGACACTCAAAAGCCTGCCATCCATGGATTCTGTCAGTGTTTTGATCTGTTCACCATCAACATTGCGTGCAGCAGCAACCACAGCCTCCCAGACACTGTTCAGAGAGGTGTACTGTTTTCCCTCCTTGTAAATCTCACATTTGATGATGGACCACAGGTTCTCAATGGGGTTCAGATCAGGTGAACAAGGTGGCCATGTCATTAGTTTTTCTTCTTTTATACCCTTTCTTGCCAGCGACGCTGTGGAGTACTTGGACGCGTGTGATGGAGCATTGTCCTGCATGAAAATCATGTTTTTCTTGAAGGATGCAGACTTCTTTCTGTACCACTGCTTGAAAAAGGTGTCTTCCAGAAACTGGCAGTAGGACTGGGAGTTGAGCTTGACTCCATCCTCAACCCGAAAAGGCCCCACAAGCTCATCTTTGATGATACCAGCCCAAACCAGTACTCCACCTCCACCTTGCTGACGTCTGAGTCGGACTGGAGCTCTCTGCCCTTTACCAATCCAGCCACGGGCCCATCCATCTGGCCCATCAAGACTCACTCTCATTTCATCAGTCCATAAAACCTTAGAAAAACCAGTCTTGAGATATTTCTTGGCCCAGTCTTGACGTTTCAGCTTGTGTGTCTTGTTCAGTGGTGGTCGTCTTTCAGCCTTTCTTACCTTGGCCATGTCTCTGAGTATTGCACACCTTGTGCTTTTGGGCACTCCAGTGATGTTGCAGCTCTGAAATATGGCCAAACTGGTGGCAAGTGGCATCTTGGCAGCTGCACGCTTGACTTTTCTCAGTTCATGGGCAGTTATTTTGCGCCTTGGTTTTTCCACACGCTTCTTGCGACCCTGTTGACTATTTTGAATGAAACTAGTGATGGCCCGCTTGAAGCTGACGCTCCGGAGCGTGTGTCGAAAAAAACAACACACTGGTTCAGAAGCACTGTGTCGAGGCTTGCTTCGTTTGGCAAAAGTCACGTGACCAGTGACGTCCGAAGCTTCATTACGCACGTAACTGCTTCGGTACCTGATTCAAACGGATATAAGGAAGTGAATCATCCACGGGATTCGTGGAGTGTGTTGATGGTGACAGATAGCGACGAGGTGATCATTCCACTGACAGATATGGAGCCAGCGAGGAAGAGAGGACGTTCTGGCGTGTGGGAATATTTTGAGTTGATTTTGCTCAATTCATTTTATCTGCCGAAGTGAAAAACTTGAAATGTCCAAAATCATGTTTTCATAATGTAAATATCATTACAGCATATGACTTTAGGAACACTTCCATGTGAATTAAAGCTAATGAAGACTACAAAAATGTATTTGACACTATACGTACATTACATTGCTACACAGTTTAGAAAATCATTTTGTTTATTGTTTTTAGGTGATAGTCTGCAGGACCCAGGAATACCTGCATATCTACCAACTTGCAGTGTGGTTCCTGCACTCCACAGCCTCTTCTGTTCCATGCAAGTGGATTTTCTCCAGGGCAGGAGAAACTATTTCTAAGAAAAGAAACAGACTCAGCCAGCACACAGTAACACTAATCCTCTTTTTAAATGTAAATAACAAAAGGGCTACCTTACATTGATCATGTTTTTACTTTGCAAGTTCTTGATTAGGGGTGGGTTTTGATTATCGCTTTTCTGATTACAATCCATGCTAAATTGAATAAAGTGATATTGATTCATTAAAATCCCGTGTCGATTTGTAAATTAACGTTATTATGCCTGAAACGCCAGCATCTCAGGTTAAACCTCACAACATGTCGTCAAACACCATGCAGCTAAAACAGTAACTGGGAGCAGGTTTACGGATTCTGCATACAAACGTAAACACAGAGCGCGGACCCGACGCGTCAGAGTCAGATTTTGATGTGTCGGCGGGTCCGCGCTGTGTTTGCCTCTTTTTTTTTCGCTGGCTTCTGCAGCTGCAGGTTTCATAACTCTCTGTTTACATCTCTAATTAAGTCTCACATGTGTCAGCTTTCTTTTTATAGATACGAAATTATGGATATATACTGTTAAATGATCAGACTTGTAATATTTCTGACTGAGGCAAAACTTTCCAGATTCCAATCAAATTGAATCGGATCCTGTATCGAATCAAAATGATTCTACAAATCAGTGACGATGCAGCCGTACTCAGCTTCCTAAGCATTTTCCCTTTCCAGTTCACAATCAATCCCACCCCTAGGTCAAAAATATGTATAGGACAATTGGCCTAATCTAATATTTTGTATGAACCTGTCCAGCTGTCCAGTGATTAAACGACAAGTAGATGGAGGCAGGACTTCACAGCAGGGGCATACTCCATAATGTGCTGTGCATTATCATATGTATATTATATATATTGCTCACTTATTGTATTTACCAACATCAAGGAGTTATGAGCAAAGAAAGGCCACACCATAGTGCATGTTTAAATAGGGAAAGTTTATTGATCAAAATGTATTACGCAAATACGCATTACATTTTTTTCAGCCCCCCAATCGAGAAAACAAAACCAATTACATGTTCAAAGCAACGGAACGGTGGCCCAATATCAGAGAGAACTCCACTCTTGAGTGAGCAGTGATAATTGAGCAGTCCGTTTTATTTTGCAGATTCAAGCTGCTCTTCAAAATTTTCACCACCAGATGTCACCGGAGAGGACTGTGTTGAAAAGCTTCGAGTAATGAACCGTTTTTCAATACAAGCTTCAGTGCTTCGGAAAGCTTCATTTGGCCATCACTAAATGAAACGCTTGATTGTTCGATGATCACGCTTCAGAAGCTTTGCAATTTTGAGACTGCTGCATCCCTCTGCAAGATATCTCACTATTTTTGACTTTTCTGAGCCTGTCAAGTCCTTCTTTTTACCCGTTTTGCCAAAGGAAAGGACGTTGCCTAATAATTATGCACACCTGATATAGGGTGTTGATGTCATTAGACCACACCCCTTCTCATTACAGATATGCACATCACCTAATATGCTTAATTGGTAGTAGGCTTTCGAGCCTATACAGCTTGGAGTAAGACAACATGCATGAAGAGGATGATGTGGACAAAATACTCATTTGCCTAATAATTCTGCACTACCTGTAATCATGAATTGACATTAAAACAAAGCCAATGAATTGAACTGAGGAGGCCTTAGTTTGTACTGGGGAAAATAATAGCGGTGAGAGATGCCAAATGCCGGTGTTGTGCCAAAAAGTGATTGTCTGCCAAAAACTGATTTCCGGTATTTGCCAAAAACTGATTGCTCGTATTTAAACTGCTATAAGTAACTTGTTGGGCTATAATATGTGAAACATATGTCAAATGCATCCCTCATGGATGACATAAAGTCATCTTGAGCCACAAACAACATTCGTGTAACAAGGTAGAAGCCGCGATCAGTTTTTGGCAGTGACTTTTATATAACCTTTATTTATGCAGTTAAAAAAATCTCATTAACATTAAAAATGTCTTTTGTAAGAGTAAGTTGGCCAAGAGGACAGCAGAAATGGCAGCAAATATTACAATATTTCTGTAAAAATATTTTAAGTGGGGATAAAGGACCGGATTGGTTATAATGTAAGTACAATAGCAGAGAGTTGTAAAGATACTTGAAAAACAGATATTGTTTTAATTCTCTATATAACCCCTTTGTAAACCCTGTTCACCGAAGTCTATTTACGAACATACGTAAAGATATTACACATAAAAAATACACAGAAACACTGGAAATCAGTTTTTGGCAGACAATCACTTTTTGGCACAACACCGGTACCGGGAACGTGTGGAGTCCCGCTTCCAACAGGGCGACACACGGAGTATGTGGCACGGACTACGCACCATTACGGACTACAAAGCCAGGGACACTGCGCCGATCAACGCCGACTCTGCATTCACCAACGAACTGAATCAGTTCTACGCCCGTTTCGAGGTTAACCAGGCGGCTAATGCTATCTACCGCCTGACTACCGAGGACAGTGACGTCATCAGCGAGAGACCGGTGACCAGCATCGCGGAGCATGACGTCCGAGCGGCATTGAGGAGAGTGAACACAAGGAAAGCGGCGGGGCCAGACGGCATCACCTGCCGTCTGCTGCGCTGCTGTGCTGACCAGCTAGCAGGTGTGTTCACTTCCATCTTCAACGAGTCCCTGGCGAAGTCTGTGGTCCCCACATGCTTCAAAAGATCCACCATCATCCCTGTGCCCAAGAACAGCAAACCCTCAACCCTGAACGAACGATTACCGGCCAGTTGCACTGACCTCGGTAGTAATGAAGGTGTTTGAGAGGCTGCTGAAGAACATCATCTCCTCCTCCATCCCAGACACCACAGATCCACTGCAGTTCGCCTACAGATCCAACAGAGGATGCCATCGCCCACGTCCTACACACCACTCTCACCCACGTGGACAAGAAACAGGGTAACTATGTGCGAATGCTGTTTGTTGATTACAGCTCAGCTTTTAACACAATAGTGCCCTGCAGACTGTTCACAAAGCTCAGGGATCTGGGACTTAACAGCCGTCTGTGTGCATGGGTGTTGGACTTCCTCACTGGCAGAACTCAGGTGGTGAGGGTGGGTAGATGCGTCTCTAACAGCATCATCATCAACACAGGAGCACCTCAGGGATGTGTCCTCTCGCCACTGCTCCATCTATACTTCAGACTGTGTGGCCACCCATGGCTCCAACACCATTGTGAAGTTTGCTGACGACACAGTGGTGTTGGGTGCCATCTCCAACAACGATGAGGCGGCCTACATGGATGAAGTGAAGAATCTGGCATCATGGTGCCAGGATAACCACCTCCAGCTGAACGTCGGCAAGACCAAGGAGCTGGTGGTGGACTTCAGAAGGGGTCAGCACAGAGACTACAAGCCCATTATCATCAATGGAGCTCCAGTGGAGAGGGTGCAGTCCTTCAAGTATCTTGGTGTCCACATCTCCTCAGACCTGACATGGGCTGCCCACATTCAGGTCCAGACCAAAAAGGCTAGGCAGCGCCTGTATCACCTACAACAACTGAGGAAGTTCAGGGTCTCTCCAAAGATCCTCAGGATTTTCTATACAGGCGCTGTGGAGAGCATCCTCACACAGAACATGACATCGTGGTTTGGGAACAGCTGTGTGAAGGACCAAAAAGCTCTCCAGAGAGTGATCCGTACAGCAGAACGCTGCTGCAGGATTGCTCTCCCCCCGCTTCAGGACACCTACACCAGGAGATGCCGGACTAGAGCAGCGCAGATACTGAAGGACCCGTCCCATCCTGGCAACAAACTGTTCCAACTTCTGCAATCTGGTAGAAGGTTCCGCATCTTCCGGGCAAGGACAGAGAGACTCAAGAGGAGCTTCTATCCCCAAGCCATCCGGGCCCTAAACACACACACCCGCCCTCTCACATCATCTATAATTGACTGAGACAGGACTCTCTTCCAGACACTAAACCAAGGCACAATGTACATTTCAAATTCCTTTAATTTTAAATATGTCTATATTGTCTATCCTGTAAAATAGTCAGATGTCTATTCATATTAATGTACAGAATTCACCTGCTTGCTGCTACTACTGCACATTCACCCTATGTATGTATGTATGTATGTATGTATGTGTGTGTGTGTGTGTGTGTGTGTGTGTGTGTGTTCTTCCTCTACACCCCCCCCCCCCCCCCAACTTTTGCACATGTCGAGGAGCGTGTCAGGCTACATTTCACTGTGTGTTATACTTGTATAACTATGCATGTGACAAATAAAGAACCTTGAACCTTGAATAATAGGGTGGTCGTGACTGGACTGAGAAAGACGAACTGCTCTGCTTTCACCAAGATGTAAAAGACCCTCTGACAACAACTTCAGTCTGTCAAAGATTAATTATTCTTCGAATGAAACCAGTGTCTTTATGTCCTGATTTCTGTCTTTGTCTGCTTTGACAGTCTGGTAAAACTGGTAAAACAAAACGAGTGACGCCAAACAAAACCATTTAGACTTATGGAAGTGCCATACTGGAGTTGTGCTTATAGTACTGAGACCTGCCTTATTTCTTTCTCAAATGACAACTGAAATCATGAGCCCTTCACTTCAGAGTGTCCGCTTTTGTCTTGTCCCTACACCTGCAGGTAGAGCTGCTCCCAATCCTGGTTACAAAGACAAAGGCCATGCTGTGCAACATAAACTCCAGTACTGAGATCACATCTTCAGATTTTACCCTGACTTCAGTGCAGCCCAGTGTAATCGGTCTGGTGCATTTAAGAGATTCAAGCCTAAAGCCTAATGTACCATTTTATTCTAATCTTTATGCTCTAATTTCCGAGTAATTTTACTTTTAACGTAAATGCATTTTCATGCTTGAGTAAGACTTACTCTCTACCTTAAGTAACAGTTTAAGGTGTTTTTACTGTGTGCTCACTGTAATTTTACTGAATGATCAGAGCGCTTCCTCCATCACTGGTGGAATTTTTTTGTTAAAGATTAAGATCAAGACAAAACCTCTAATATCATTTGCTAAATGCAATTTGAAAGAAATTTTAAAAATCATTCTATATCATCTATATCATTCCCAGTATGCCTGTCTGTTGTTAATACAAACAATGGTAGTAAGAAATGTATTTTAAATACCTCTATAATTATTCTCTTTGAGCTTGAAGGAGAGGTCAGAAGTCACATTTATTAAATTAACTAAATCTTTATACTGTGCTTTCTGTATGTTGACAATAAATACCACATTTAGTTAGTTTTTTGTCAGTTGTTGACCAATAAATCATTAAGTTGACCTTGGAGACCTTAGGGCATGGAGGTCAAATTTTAATGGACTGTCTACATGATCCCACTCTACACCTCTAGTAGGTTTTAGAAGAATTCATGCAAAACTCTTTGTGCTATCATGCTTACAGATTACGCATGCAAACTCTGCCAAAAACATGACCTTACTGGAGGCCAATTATAGAGCAGACACTGGACAATCATTACATTTATAGTGGATCAGCACTGATAACAAACTTTGTGTCAAAATATGTAACAGAAACTTAAATTTGATTACTTGCCGCAATAACCGCAGTATATTTATCTCCTGATAGTGAACCAGTGCTCAGTTCAGTAACTTGATCCCATCTGTGTTACCTGGCAACTAGTGCCATACCACATAAAACACACCGTTTTCATAAACCTGGGAATGTGCGACATTCAAAGAAGTCCCAAGAAGTGATTTCATGTCCTTCTTGTTGTATTTTTAAATGAAAGGAGGATCTAGGAGGTAAGTGTGTGTGTGTGTGTGTGTGTGTGTGTGTGTGTGTGTGTGTGCAAACGATTCTGTAAAGCGTTCTTATATATGATACTAAAATGTGTATAGGCATGTTACATAATTGGTGAATCTAATCTCATTCAGCGTGTTGAACTCACATTTTTGAATATACACTCATCGTCCGGTTCATTAGGTACACCTGTTCATCTGCTTGTTAATGCAGGTAATAAATCAGACAGTCACACGGTAGCAACCCAAAGTACTTCAATATGGAGACATGGTCAGAACAGCCTCCTGAGGCTCAAACTGAACATCAGGGAAAGAAAGGTGGTTTAAGTGACTGAACATGATGCAGTTGTTGGTGCTAGATTTTTTTCCCCAATGGTTTGAAAAATAGCAAAAATCCAGTGAGCAGCAGTTCTCTGGGTGAAAATGCCTTGTTGATGTTGCAGAATAGAGGAAAATAGCCAGACTGCATCAAGCTAATGGGCAGAAAACACAACACAAAAAATTCAAATAACTACTCGTTACAACCAAAGTATGTACAGGAGCTTCTCTGAGTGCACAGCTCAGATGGACTACAGCAGCAGAAGACCACACTGGGTGCCCCTCCTGTCAGCGAGGAAATGGAAATTGAGGCTACAATTCTTACATACTCACCAAAATTGGACAATGGAAGCTTGGAAAAATTTCTCGTCTCATGAGTCTGCTGCAACATTTGGATGTTGGACTCAGACTTTGGCGTTAACAACATTGCATGGACGCTTTGCATCTATGCTTTGGCTTGGTTGATGGTGGTGGGAGATCTTGTTACACTTTGGGCGCCTCATTACCAACTGACCACTGCTTAAACACTACAGCTGACCATGTCCATCCCTTTGATTGCGGTGTACCCAGATTCTGATGGCTGCTTCCAGCAGGATAATGCATTATGTCACAAGCTCAAATCATCTCAAACTGGTTTCTTGAATATGACACTGAGTTCACCTTAATCAAAAAGCATCCACAGTCACAAGATCTCAATCCAATAGAGCACCTTTAGTATGTGGTGAAATGGGAGATTCACATCATTCATGTGCAGCCAACTCCAGCAGCTGTGTGATGCTATCAACTAAACATGGACCAGAAATCTTGAAAGACAAAAGGGGGTCCAACCCAGTACTAGCAAGGTGTACCTCATGAAGTGGCCAGTGAGGGTATATCTCAGGCTATGTAACTGTGAGTAATACGAAGCCTGGCTAGATAGCAGATTATGTCATCTAGTGAAATCCCTTGGTGGTTTATATTGTTTTCTGAGGGAGGAGCCAGTTTAACAGTGTGATGTGATAAAGTCACGCAGCCTCTCACTCTCTCATGTGAGGCGTCTTGAAGGCTTCGTTGATGATGTCTGAAACAGCTGGTCAGTGTGGGCTTAAACATGTTGTGTTATCTGTGTGTAACTAGCTGTAAATTATTTCTTGTTGTTGTTTTTGGACGCTAGCTCTTCAAGAAATCTTTTACACAGCAAGCTTTTCTTTTTTTTATTATTGCGCTTTCAGATATGCTACCTAAATTTGAGAGCAAGGTTCACCCACACCAAGTGACTCAGCAGTTGCAGCAGCAAAAAACACATGGAATATATCAAGGATTGGTTTTGTATAAGGTGGGTGTTTATCTGTCACAAGCTTTTATTTTTCACACAGGATTAGGATTAAGAAAACTGGCATTGTAACTATATCATATCCATATTAAAAGTACTGTTTTCTAAACTTCACTATAAATGGGGTAATATATCAAAACCAAAAGTATTCATGTAATGACTTATATTACATTAACCTATCATGAGTTTCATATATACAATATTAATCTACAAAGTGTAGCTGGCAAATAGCTCCTGTGATGAAAAGTGCTGTATAGAGTGGAGGAGAAGCCAGACATCATGAAATCAAGATACTTAATTAAAATGTGTGAGCAAAGTAGAGTACAGTAACTGAATAAATGTGCTTTGATTTCTACTATTTCATGTTATGTTAAACCTAAACTGTCTTTCATGTTTTGTTCACAAGTATAATAGTTTGGCTATAATGATAGGAATTATTTTTAAATTGTGCTAGTTCCTTAAAAATCATTGCTCTTTTATGCCCTCATTAAGAAATCTGAGTGCAATTAACTCACTCATTAACGCATTTATGTGTTGATCCACAACCACTGCCCGACTGCTGCCTTTCCTCTACAGTAAGTATTAGGTTCGTGCAGCTTGCTCAGCAGCAACACAGCTCTGACATCACTGTTGCAATGTCGAGCACCCAAAGCGGTTGCTGCAGAGCCTCCTCTCTCCTGCCACTCTGGCAGACCTCATCCTAAGCTCGATCTCATCAACACAATTTCCCATGTTGTGCCAGGATGTCGGAAGCTGGCTTGGAGTCACGGCTAGTTCATACTCTGGCGGTTAACACAGCCAGACCCTCTAAACACCTTTTTCTGTCCCCTTCGTTCCAGCGCCTTGCTCTCGCCTCCTGGATCAAGGAAAACATTTGCAAGAAGGAATGCTGCTTTTTTGAAAAAGATGGAAGGTAAGCTGGGCTGCTCTGCACTATGCTGAATTGATGAGGACTGACTTAGGACTGACCTTCTTGTTGTTGCTGTAATAGAGTGGTGCTGTGGGGACAGTTACATGATAATGCAGTTTTCAGCTAAATAAAATACAGAATGCAAAACAAACTTTGAACACTAAAAAATGGGCATTTCTAAACAAATTAGCTTTTTAATTAAAACTACTGGATATCTGCAAAGCAGGTGAAGAAGAATTAATGTATTTATACTTTTTTAAATCTTAAACATCGGCTTCTGTTTCTCTACTGTTTCTGTAGTGGGGATGTGTGTAAGTGTGGCTACGCAAAAACTGATCATACAGACGAAGCCATCAAGCCAGAAGACTTCACAGGCGAGTCGTGGAACATACACAGACATGTCCGTGAAGCGCCCACTGACGCTTTTGGAGACATCAGCTTTGGTGGTTTGGGACAAAAGACAGGCAAGGTGAGCCAGTCCTTACTCTACATTATGTTACTGTGTAAATGCACATCTGCAAGTCTTTATGCCATCCTTTAAATCTGTGTGTACATGTCCACCGTCAGTACGCCCGAGTGTCCACAGACACCAGCCCTGAGATCCTGTACCAGTTATTGACTGAACAATGGAAACTGTCCCCCCCCAATCTACTGATCTCAGTTACCGGAGGAGCCAAGAATTTCTATCTGAAGTCTCATCTTAAGAACATGTTCCACAGAGGGCTGATCAAAGTGGCCCAGACAACAGGTCAGCCAGAACAAGAGCAAGCGAGCAATAGATTTGTGTGTGAGAGATCATTCATTGCACAGAAAGTAGTGTTTTTATGGCTACGTGCCACCTCCCGTGCTTCTGTTCTGTTCATTTTGGTAGTCAGATAGACTTCAGCTATATGTAGTTTGCGTTTGTACTAACTGTAAAAACAGTAAAAACTTGTAATTCTAGCATCCTGAATATCTCTCCTGGTTTCCTGGTAACCTTGCGGACTTGTGAAGCTTTCAGAAAATGATTGCTCCAGGCCCAGAAACAGTCCCACACTCAACCCCCCCCCCCCCCCCCCCCCCATTAACCACCCCCACCCCCCTTTTTTTGCATGATTTTTAGGTTGTTTCCAGAAAAACATTCACATAGGAGTCCTATCTTTAAAGTCAGGACTGTAAGGCTCTTAATATTGACTTTCATATTTTAGAGATATTTTGTTCTACTGGTGAATATGCTGCTTTGTACGCAGGTGCATGGATCATCACTGGTGGTTCCCACGCAGGTGTGATGAAGCACGTGGGGCAGGCTGTGAGGGACTACGCCATGAGTAGCTCCATGCAGGGCAAGATTGTAACTATTGGAGTGGCAACATGGGGGATAATTCATAACAGGAAAGCACTGGTGCATCCAGAGGTAGGACAAACACTTATGGTGAGATGGCATCATCTTCTTAGCATTCGGTTACTGTAAATTCTTCTCACTCTCCGTCTTTTTCCTTTAGGGATGCTTCCCTGCCCATTATTTGATGGACACTGGGAACCAGGGCCAACTATCCACTCTCGACAGCAACCATACCCACTTCCTACTGGTGGATGATGGAACCCACGGACATTATGGTGTAGAGATTAAATTGCGTAGCTGCCTAGAGATGTGGATCACCAGAAAGTGTCTTGGAAATAAAGGTTAAAGATAACAGATGTAGTATCTAAAAAAATCAATAAGACAACACAGATATTTATTGAAATATGATAATATATCTTTCAAGCTTTTGATATATATATTTTTTAATTGATCAAATATTTGATCTTTAGGGACTGGTGTGACTATTCCTGTGGTGTGTGTGGTTTTGGATGGCGGAGGAGGCACGCTGAATGTGAGTCAGCTGTTTTTTGGCCTCTCTCCCCCAGTGTCAGTGTCAGTGTCAGTGTGTGTGTGTTGTATAACTGCCCTGTGTGTCTCCTCTCAGACCATCTACAATGCTATGCTCCATGGAACACCATGCGTGATCTTGGAGGGCTCTGGGAGAATAGCAGATGTTATTGCACATGTGTCAGGACTGCCACTAATCCGAGTCACTATTGCCCTCATCCAGCAGTTGATGAAGAAGTTTTTTGGTCAAGAGTATGAACAATTCTCAGATGGCAAAATCATAGAATGGACCAAGAAGGTATGTAAATATACTGAATACCATAAAATTACTGAACTTACTATAGAAGCTATTTTGCCCAAAGTGTGGAGTTTGCATGTTCTCCCCGTGTTTGCGTGGGTTCCCTCCAGGTACTCCGGCTTCCTCCCACCGTACAAAGACATGCAGTTTGTGGGGATAGGTTAATTGATTAATCCAAATTGCCCATAGGTGTGACTGCGGGAGTGAATGTGAGTGCGAATGGTTGTCTCTGTGTGTTAGCCCTGCGACAGACTGGCAACCTGTCCAAGGTGTACCTGCCTCTTGCCCTATGACAGCTGGCATAGGCTCTGAAAAGGATAAGCGAATGGATGGATGGATGGATATTAGACAACCACCCAGACTTATGTTTATGCAATAGCTGCCCTAAATTGACAGTGTAAAAGCAGTGTTTTCATACATGCCTTACTTGGATGGTCATGAGTCATATTTTGTGACTGATCTAGTAGTTGACATTATCATCTCAGATGATGTTTTCTGTGTTAGATATTGCCACAATGTATATACACCAATCAGGTATAACATTATGACCATCTGTCTAATATTGTGTTTATCCTCCTTTTGCTGCCAAAATGACTCCGACCCATCGACCTTGACATGGAGTCCACTAGATCCCTGAAGGTGTCCTGTTATAGCTGCAAAAATATGTTAGCAACAGAGCCTATAAGTCCTGTTAATTGTGAGGTGGGCATCCATGTACATAGGTTTTTTTGTTCAGTCATTATCAGTCTTTATTTCCCCAATAGATGCTCGATTGGGGAAATTGAGCTCTGGGGAACTTGGAGGCTAATTCAACACCTCAAACTCGTTGTTGTGCTCCTCAAACCATTCCTGGACTATTTTGCTTTGTGGCAGGGAGAATCATCCTGCTGAAAGAAGCCACACCCATCAGGGAATACCATTTCCATTAAAGGTTCTACATTGTCTGCAACAGTTCTTTGCTAGTTAGTACATTTCCAGGTAATATCCACATGAATTGCAGGACCCAAGGTTTCCCAGCAGAACATTGCACAAAGCATCACACTGCCTCTGCTGGCTTGCCTTCTTCCCATATTGCACCTTATATATATTCGATATATATTCGATTCCTCTAAGGTCCTCACCCCCCTGTGTCTAAGTCTCCTCTCCCTTCATGTGTTTCATGTCTGCTTGTCTTATGTCAGATTTAGGTCTATTACATTTGCTGTTCACATTTTTCTTTGTCAGGATGACACCTTCATCTTCATCACCATGCATCTTCAGTAACATATGTTGAACAGCACAGTTTTAGCTGCAGAACTGTTTCCTGCAGCTAAATGACTAAATATCAAAGATGAAAATATTTGCACGAAGTTTGTTGTGTGCTCACCAGAGATGTCTGAGCCAGAGCCAAAGAAACAGTGGTTCCAGTATTTAAACGTTTTTCTTTATTGAATTTGTAGATTCAGGACATCATCAGGATGTCACACCTGCTGACAGTGTTCAGAGTGAGCGAGGACTATCACGGGGATTTGGATGTGGCCATTCTTCAAGCACTACTCAAAGGTAAGAATATGGATTTGAAGCAAATGCCCGGATCCTAACCAGACAGCCTACAAACATAACACACGCTATTAAGTATGAAGAAGGACTGGCTTAGTGCCAAACAGGCTCTTAGCAAGTATAATATTTCCAGTCAGAAAAATAAATGTGCTATCGAATGTCCCACAGTTGAAGATATTTTGATACCATCTTTACAGAGAGAAAACTACACTTGATGTCTTTAAAAATGTGCCATGCTTCCTTCAGACTAATAACGCCTCATGATATTCTGAAAAAATACCTAAGAAACCCATTTAAACCAAGCTTAGCAAAGAAATCTGAGCTAAAGTGCACTGAAACCGTAAGTGTGTCCACCACACTGAACATTCACTTAATCTTTTGACCGTGATGAGTCATCATTCTAGTTTATCTGCTTTGTCCAGACTTTCCATCCATCTGGGTAATTAAACCACATTATCTGGGCGCCTTTCTGCTATCTCAGCTAATGTAGGTCATCCAGTGTCTCCCATTATAGTCACATGACTACAGTCCTGGTAGTACAACTGGAAATTTTCCTGTACTAATGCATCAAGAACACTATAATAGAAAAATAATTGGTTTATGTTTGATATTTGGTTTTGATGATAAGCCAAACACGTCCATGCTTCCATCTTGTCAGACTGGACTCTTGCTTGTCTTTTTGTTGTAATATAAATATTTTTAAAAGATTTGCTGGGGGAAAAACATCATTCTCAGATGTGTAAGAATTTATTTAAAAATCAATTAGATTAGTCATTGGATAAATGAAAAAAACAACTTTTTACATTCAAATAGTAAATGGCCTGTATTTGTATAGCGCTTTTACTAGTCCCCCTAGGGACCCCAAGGCCCTTTACACACCCAGTCACACACTGGTGAAGGCAAGCTACAGTTGTAGCCACGCTACAGTTGTAGCCACAGCCACCCTGGGGCAGACTGACAGAAGCGAGGCTGCCATATCGCGCCATCGGCCCTTCTGGCTAACACCAGTAGGCGGTAGGAGAAGTGTCTTGCCCAAGGACACAACGAGTGAGACTGTCTGAGCCGGGGCTCGAACCGGCAACCTTCCGATTACAAGGCGAACTCCCAACTCTTGAGCCACGATCGCTCCGATACTATCTAAAATGCACCGAGCAGTGGATGAGCTTTTTAGAGAGACAAGAGACAAATAAATCGAATCACTGTAAATTCTCCTTTCAGCCTCAAGATCCAGTGAATTCCTGGAAGTTGAATGCTGGAATAGGCAGCTGGAGCTGGCTATAACCTGGAACCGGGTGGATATAGCTGAGACTGAGATCTTCACTGAGGAGAGCCAGTGGAAGGTGGGTTTGTCTTTTAAATAGAAAACCAACATCACTCTCTGATCAGTTACCCAGATAGTGTTTTTTCTCCCCCATTTCCTGCTGAACATCAATAAGAAACATCAGTTCCTCCAAATAACTTTATCCCTTCCTTCTGTCCTGCTGGCTGCAAGTAATGCTGAATTTTATTCTTCTGTAAGGCAAGGCACCTAAGCCTTGCACCTGGTGATGTTATTCTAAAATGTAATTCTGTTTGAATTATGTAAAAATAAAATAATAAATTAACGTTTTTATATTTCTTCTCTACTTACTTTCAGTTTACACACTTTTCTTGGACTTCATGCACACTGCTTTTCCAGTCTTTTCTCTAACATTTAACCTTCTTTGTAAAGTATATCACTCTGTTGCTAGTAAAGCTGTCCATGTTTCTGATTGGTTACATGCTTCCCTTTTGTGCAAACAAACTCATAGCTAGATTGGGAAACTCTGGGTTGCCTTATTTAGTTGATACCTACCTCTTGTGTGACTGCTTAGTCTGATTTCTGATGTTAGGGGGGAAAAGGGAATTGAAATGAAAGAGAAAAATCATGACCTTTACAGCACAGGCTTTGTGATTAAAAAGCATTGAAATCCTGGTTTGTATTAGTAAGATAAATTTATTGAATGGGAAAACTGAAATAGGTAATTATGTGAGCCTATCAGGTGCCAGACTGGCCACACATGCCATTTTCACTGGAGAAGTGAAAAACTGTAAATAATTGACATACATATAGGTTTAACTATAGGGAGAGTTTGCTGTGTTCGAAACTGGTTCCAAAGGTAAACCCAGCCCATATTATCAATACAGAAAGCCTTCTTGCCACCATAACACCATAAAGTCAGCTGATTCAGCAGCAGCATGCATCATATTATAAAGGTTTTACGAGTAGCAGAGAAGAGGTCTAGAAAGAAATAGCAGTCTGCTTTTCCTTCATTTTATTGTCTCCATGTTGAACTTTGCCATCACACCATCCTTTGTTTCTAAAACAATGATACTAGACAAAAAAACAACAAAAATTCTGATGATGTTGTTCTGATTTTTTTCCTGCTTCTAGTCCAGCGACCTCCACTGGGCCATGTTCTCAGCCCTGGCTGGCAACAAGCCTCAGTTTGTGAGTCTGTTGCTGGAGAACGGTGTGAGTCTGAGGGATTTCCTGCAGGAGGAGGAAACTCTGTGTGAGCTCTACACACAGCTGCCCAGCTGCTTCTTTCTGCGCAAGCTGGCTAAGCGGATCCACAGTGCTCGACGCAGCGGGAGGCAAGCTTTCGGCATCAGACCTCGAGCTTGCAGGGAGCAAGGCGAAAAGATCTCCTTAACTTATGTCTCTGATGTGGTGCGCCACTTGCTGGGGAAGTTCACCCAGCCCCTCTATCCTCCCTCCACCACCACAGACCAGTTAAACATGTCCATGGATGAAACGTCACTGTCAGTGAGTTAGTTCATCCACTCTGTTTTTTTGTTTGAAACACTGAATCTGTCTTTTTGCCAATTAATCACGTGTTGTATCTTACCCAATTTTATTTTTTATAATTTGAGAAAGCTTATTTTATGGAAATAGATGTTAGTAGGAGTAAAATATTCAGTAAATATGCAAAGTATTTAGACTGAATATGCTGTAGGGTATCATTATATCAGAAATCCTGGCATTGTGAACATTAATCATATAATAATAACAGACTCCTTCACTTTCTTTTTAGCCGTCTAAAAGTCAGACAAGTTCCCAAGCTCAGCTCAGGGAGGACAGTCCTGAAACACAGAGGGACCCGGGCACAGACCTTTTCCTTTGGGCTGTCGTCCAGAATAACAAGGAACTGGCTGAAATTGCCTGGGAGCAGGTGACGAAAGCACTTCTGGAAACTTCAACCATAGCTGCTTGTGTGGCGTGTTTATGACCTCACATCTTTCTGTATCTGTGTACTAACAGTGTAGGGATTGTATGTCTGCTGCTCTGGCTGCCAGTAAGATCCTGAAGAAAATGGCACGAGAAGGAAGCGATGCAGATGATGCAGAAGAAATGCGAGAACTCGCCAATCACTATGAGAAACATGCCATTGGTATAACACATATCATAACATGGCTGAATTGACCGTGATTGTTGCGGAGCTTGAATTTATCCTCAGGCTGCGTATATGTGTGTCCCAGGTGTCTTCACCGAGTGCCACAACAGTGACGAGTCGCGCGCTAAGAAACTGCTGGTTCGCATGTCACACTTGTGGGGCAGAACGACATGCCTGCGGCTGGCACTCGAGGCAGATGACAAAAACGTCATAGCTCAGTCTGGTGTTCAGGTAGAGGAAATTTTAGATTTTTCCAGAGGGGATTGCCAGTGTGTTATACATCACAATGTTGAGTAGATCAATTAAAGTTACAAAATTAAGAAATCGCTCAATTTAATTTCAAACTTTTTCTTGGTGCTGCATTATAATGCAGTCTGTGTAAACGTGTCTTTCAGGCTCTGCTGACTCAGATCTGGTGTGGTAAGCTTTCAGTAGAGAACCCTGTGTGGAGAGTGCTGATCTGCATGGTGTTTTTCCCTCTTATCTTCACTGGCTTTCTGTGTTTCAGGTGAGACCTGCCAGCCAGCTAAGGGGTACAATGGCTTGTACAATGCTACTGTGTTTATATGTGTTTTTATTAACACTGGCAAACAGAATGGAGCAAAAATAGAGATAAGATAAATAAATTCTTCCCAAGTGAAGAAAGGAAGCATAGCATCTGTAAATGACTACTAGGGAGTTGGATGGGCTGGCTTTAGACCACACACAAAAGGCTTTTTTGCCTAATAATGGATAATGCCATGCTACTGTACAGATGTGTTTGAAGTAGGTTAGAGCAAGTGGTAAGGAAAGTGATAAATAGACTGCATCAACGCAACACTGGTCACATTTTTTTTTCCTGGCATCTCCATTCTACCATCTCAAAACAACCCTGAAGAAAATAAACATTACTATACAAAAGGAAAAACCCTTCATTTGGTTGTACCCAATGATGCAATCAATGACCTCATGACCTTATATAAAAAGGAAGTGCCAGTTCGGCCCCTCCCACACACCTGTTTTGGCTGTATGACCAGAACAAAGGGACAAACAAAGGTAATTATAACCAAAGCAACAAAAGCAAACATAATTTACCGTGTCATTCTGCCTACGGCAGAAAAAAATTCAAACCACCTGATGGTTAAGTAGTATTTGCTTTAAAAGCATATGCATGGATGTAAACTGTAACATAACGCTACCACAAACAAACCCAGGAGAGTATGTAGAGCAAAGTTACACCAGCAATGTCTAAACTAAAGCATTATGGCCAACTGTAAAATAACATGGGATAAATCAATATGTTTAAGGCACAAGTGGTAAATAAGTTCAAGCCTACCACTTTGTCACAATACATACATATTAAAAGTTTTACTTTAACTTAATTTTAAACATACACAAATACATAAATATACAGTAAGCCACCAATGTAATGTCCAGGCACAGACAACTCTCACTTGTTTTCATTTGACAGAAACTGACTAAATATACCGTACAACACATATCTACAACTGTGTCATCTAAAATGACTCCTGATTCATCTTTCATACACCATGGAATTGCTGCCATGTGTGGATGATTTTTTAAAGCAAATAAGAAGGATAAAGGAGGGAAAATGCAGATAAAGCTTTCATCAGTGCATTCAGGGGAAAAAATGAAGTCACTTTCCAAGATTTAGATGTGTATTTTGCTGGAAGTTTCCCTGACAGAGATTAGCTATATGGCCAAACAATAGTTAACATCCAAAAACCCATAGGAGGAAAATCTGACAACAACACCATGGATGCTAAACAGAAGTTCACCGAGAGAAACGTGACAGTTTACACAGTGACTAAGTGGAGATTCTTACATCTGGTGTAATGTAAGGATGTGTGTGACTAATTGTTACTACTGTCGGTACTAGATGTACTTGTACTTTAATCTAATTGTTAACGTCTCAATTGATGCCAAAAACTGGAAAATTGTTGTGTCCTAAATGTTATGCCTAACCTCCTTTTTAAGCCTGTTATTGTTACTTATTATTTTAAATCACAGATACAAGTGGCGGAAATTAGCTTTCTTCTTTAGAAATAGGTTGAGGAGTCATTCAGGAGGTACTCAGAGTAGAGCCGCTACTCCTCAATGTCGAAAGGAGCCAGTTGGGGCAGTCGCCTCCCGGGCATGTCCTACTCTGAGGAGGCCCTTGGGTAGACCTTGGACACACTCGGTTGGCCACTGTGTTCCCCTGGATAACCTGGAGGAGGTGGCTTGGGGAGAGGGAGGTGTAGACTTCTCTGTTTAGGCCCCCTGTGACCCAAAGGAAGAAATGGATGGATTATTTATCGTTTTAGATTTTAACTTTAATTGAGATAGTTGTTATGAATTATAGAGCAATGCGTATTCTTCATAATATGCTGAACAATGTTCATAATGCAAGGTGCCACGCATTTAAACTACGATTCATTATTGACGAATGTGATTAATGGTTTCAAATGCCTTTGTTTGGAGGGTTTTTGACATTGTTAATTAAACAATGCCCCAATTTAACTTTCTGCTTGTATTCTTTTTAATAATAATACCTGATTGAGTTTCAGCTGTGGTCAAAAGTGTAACTGTTCCACAGACATGATGAAATCATCCAGAGAGAAACTGCGAAAGACGAGGAGATGAAGACAGTGGAGATCCTGACAGGAAGCACACTTAGAAGAAATGGTTATGGCCCGTATGTACATACTTGTTCCTTAATGCAAATATCAACCCTCATCGCTGCATGACCTTAAATGTCATTTGAAGTTGAATAAACAGTGGATACATGAAAACATGGCATTGTCTCTCTAACTGCAGTGATCTTTCTGTCCACAGCTTGAAGCCCATGAAGCCTCTGGGCTGCTGGTCCAGGCTGATGTACCTGTACACCTCCCCACAGGTTAAATTTTACTGGAACATTGTATTTTATTTTGCCTTCCTCTTCCTGTTTGCTGTGGTGCTGATGATCGATTTCCAGAGCACGCCCTCTGCTGGCGAGCTGCTGCTCTACATCTGGCTGCTCTCGTTGGTGTGTGAGGAGATCAGACAGGTGAGAAACTGTGGCTCAGACCCACAAATGATACAAAACAACAAACAAATAGCCTTTTTTTCTCTTTGTGTGCACTGTACTGTATTGTAGAGAGACAGTCTTTGAATTTTTCAACACAGACAGTGGCCCCATTCACCTTTAGAGGCTCAAATGTCTAAAAGGTCAGCAGTAAGAAATGGTGAGTACCCTTCTTCTTTTAGAGGAGGGAGCAGTGTAACAGAGCAAGTCCACAGAGAATAGAAAACCTTTGTAGTTGTAACAAATGCAGCAAAAACGAATGCATTTAAAATAGGACAGAAAAGAATAAGCATGCGCCTGAAAAGGAAGCATTACACAAATAAATAAATATAAAATTACATCAGGGTAATCTTTGGGGTAGTATGAATGACATTGTTTCACCAGTGAGAGTAATTATTGCACCAGAATGAATATAATTATCTTTGAAAGTAATTACCTTTAGTAGTCATTTCCCTAAAAGGTAGTCATTATATAACCTGTAAACAGACATTTACTCCTAGCTGAAATTCACTGTGTAAATGGCCCTGGGAACGAACTGTCTTTGAGTCCTTAAAATGCTCTGAAGGTCCCGCTCCATCCAGAGGGTAGCAGGTCAAACAGGTGGCGTCCTGGATGTGAGGAATTATAGCAAGTGTGCAGCCCTAAGAGGTGACAGGAGCTGGCAGTGGGAGGGTAAACAGCAATCCATGGTTTTCTGTGCTGTGTTGATGACCCACTGAAGAGCTCTGTGATCTGTTACTCAGAGATACGATATGCCATTACGTTCTAAGCAGAGGAGCTTAAAAGGCAAGGCCTGCAGCTTGTAGGGTCCAGCAGTTGTAGTCGCTGTTGTACCTTCTTAATGGTGCTGGCAGGAAAGGTCTTCAGAGGATTTCTGGGTGTGACCCATTTTAACACAGTTCCCCTTGATGTACAGAGGGCAGTCAATTTGTTTACCTACCTAAATCCTGTCCCTGAGTAACTCCCTTTTTCTGTCTTTTTTTGTTGTTTTCATTTCAAAGGCTTCTTTATCCTTTAATGATTTATTTATTGATTAGAAAGTAATCAAAATAATTTAAATGATAGGTGATTGTATGTCGAATGCTAAGTAATATAAAATCCTCTTATGTCTAATTCTCTTTTCTCTTTCAGCTCTTTCATGATCCAGATGGTTTTGGGTTTCGTAAGAAAGCCAAGATGTACATCAATGAGTTTTGGAATATTTTAGATGTCCTCTCCATCGTCCTGTTCCTTATCGGCCTTGCATTTAGGTGGGTTTTTGCTCTCTAAGACAGTCTGTGGAAATCAATCCACCCACTGCATTATCTATGAATCACCAAGCTTTTCCTACTTCAGGCTGACAACCGAGCTGTTTTATCTGGGTAAAATCATCCTCTGCATCGATTTTGTGGTCTTCTGCCTCCGTCTCATGGCCATCTTCACGATCAGCCGAACCCTTGGACCCAAAATCATCATAGTCAGAAAGATGGTGAGGGGTTTACAGAACAAATACAAAGCATGCTGACCTGAGGTTTTATGGCTACACCAAAAAAACACGCTTACCTAATACAATAAGAGGCTTCTACCTCACCGAGCCTCGATCATAGTCTGCAGATGAAATGTAGTCCTTGTGTTTCAAAAAGGTGTTTTGAACACTTGGATCATTTTGTTACCACACTTATTTCAGTCAGTCAGACCTCAACTTTGTGTTCAGCTACACTTTATTTACTCCCTAAGCATACATGAGATGTCAGAATTTGCAACCGTGTTTCTAAATGTGTCAATTTCTGAGTGTTTCTTGCTTGTGATTGGTGCCTTTCTATCCTCCAGATGATGGACATGTTCTTCTTCATGTTCCTCCTGAGTATCTGGGTGGTGGCTTATGGTGTCGCCAAACAAGGCATCCTCATCCACAATGAAAATCGTCTGGATTGGATCATCCGTGGGGTGCTTTACGAGCCATACCTCATCATATTTGGCCAGTTTCCCAAAAATATTGATAGTGAGTGGATTTTGAGAATCTTATACTTTAAAAAATATATATATATTTTTTTATTTTAGCTGTAATAATTTGTTTCAGTATTTTGTTACACATATTTATTCTCCTCCAAAGGCTTCAACTTTGCTCATCACTAATGAGGATGTCATTTTTCTTCCTGCAGACACTGAGTTTAACATGAACTCTTGCAGCGTGAATGCTACAGATCCCCTGAAGCCTAAATGTCCCGTGTTGAACGAAAACCAGAGCCCGGTCTTTCCTGAATGGCTCACCATCATCATGCTTTGTGTTTATTTGCTCTTTGCCAACATACTGCTGCTCAACCTCTTAATAGCAATTTTCAAGTGAGTCCTCCTTGTCATCAAAGTGTATGAGCTTTTCTGTCATCTTACTGTTTTAATGATGATGATGATGAGCCCTCGCCTTTTTTTTATTTTTAAACTTCCTTATGTTTCGTGTTATCGTCCCGCACAGCTTTACATTTGAGGAAGTCCAGGACAACACAGACAAAATATGGAAGTTTCAAAGATACGAGTTAATTAAGGAGTACCACAGTCGACCTGCTGCCCCTCCTCCTTTCATCATCCTCAGTCATATCTACCTCTTCATCAGAAGCATGGTGCTGCGGAGGCCCCCCAAAATATACAAAGAGTTCAGTAAGTGCTGAAGTGTTTATCCACACCTTTGCAGACTTTTGTGTAATTAAAAATGCTTCATTATTTATGTACATGGCTACAGACCACCCACATACAGGGTACCCCAAAGGTGAAGAAGAAGAGAACTTGTAGGCGTTCACATGCCACGAAGGCAGATTTAAATTTGTGCCTGCAACTTCAGACTCAAGGTATGAAAGATGGTAGCTAGACCTATGTATGGTGAAAACGCTAAGGAAAGAGATGGGATCTTTTTAAAAAGGTCATCCTCTTCCTCATCACCTCAAGCTTCATCTCCTGAACTGAAGTCAGTGCTCTAGCACACAAAAACATATCAGCAGATTAGCCATGCAACCCTCGCATCTCTGTACAGCAGACAGTGAGTCGGCTAAACAACAGCTGCTTTTACTCTGGCATCACTCCATCTAATGTTAGGCTCAAGTGTCCTAAAGATCCCACTTTCCCTCTGATGAACAGTTTGACCATATTCTCACATCGTGTGACAGCTGATTTGCTAAGTGTCCAAGTCCAATACCAACTTATCTAGAATTATGCACCTAAATTGGGAGAGTTTAGAAAATAGAACTCAGTTGATTGCAATCTACTGACATCTAGTGGTGACGTTTAACTCACTGTAACTAAAACTATGAAATAACAAGATCAAAAGATCTAATATTGTATTTTCTGTCACATAAAACTGTTTCTTGAGTGACCAGTGGAGTGAGTATGGCTCCAAAAGCAGGTCAGTCATGTGAGCAAAACCAGATCACATGACTGAAATCCCACATTTAGGTCACATCAAAACAAGTATCTCAAATGCAGGTGAAGGCTTCCGTTTTCAAAACTAGATCTAAACACAAGTTTCAGAGCTTTTAGCCACATCTCATGGTGTTCGTCAGCAGGTGAAGTTTGCCCGGTTGCCATGGAGATGGATCAGTTTATCCCCATCATACTGTAACCAGAGTATGACCCTTTATTTATCTCATTAATGCAGATGATCTCCTCTGCCTCTGCTCATGGTCGACAGATTTTTACCTGTTTTTGGTGCTGTTGAGAACGTGGCAGTGAAGATGCTGAAAGTTTAATGTATTCAGAGGTCATCTGCAGACCCTGACAGTGCTTTAAACAAAAACCTAATTTGTGTTTTAAAAAGATTATTATAACTATAAAATACTATAAAATACAGAAAAAAAACCCCCCCAAACTGAACATGAACTGAAAAGAAAAGGTCGCTGAGCAGCTAGTATTTGCTCTTTCTGTTTAACTCACTCCCAGTTTATCTGTTGTGCAGGGTTTTCTGTCCGCATGGATGTGCAGAATTAGGTTATGCAGTGATTCAAAGCATGTGATGCTGTTTTTCAGAGAATGAGCTCAACCCGACAGAGGATGAGGAGCTGCTGACCTGGGAGTCCTTGATGAAAGACAGATACTTGGTGTCTGCACGGCAGGAGCAGAGCCAGAGCACGGAGAGACGCATCCTGGACACAGCCCAGAAGTAATCTCACAGTAATGTAGCTGAAAGTCGCTGTATGTGTGCTGTCTATGCATCATCACACCAGTTTCCATAAAACGGAGTGAGCAGTCCAGCCAAAATGTGATTGCACGTTCTTTTTTTTAATGAGCTTTTAGAGACCAAAGGACCAATTTGCATGCATAATCACCTTATGTATCACACACAGTTGGATAGATTTAGGGTAATTTGAGATATTTTCTGTCCAAGGACTTGGATGTGGCTGCTTCACCAAACAATATTTACATAAAAATGATTGAAATCACTCTGTTATTAAAAAAAAGTAGTATATAATAATTTCCTGTTTGTTTTATTGTAAAGACTGATGATTTTCTTTAAGTAATTTTCAAACTGACACTTGTTTCTGCAGGGTTAACATCATAACTGATCTGCTGGAGAGAAATGGGGAAACGAGCGCTGCTGCCATGCTGAAAAGACTGACTCAACTTGAAGAGCAGGTTGTGGCCTGATTTCTTTTGGTTGGCACTAATGTTGCACCTGTGTCTGTAATATGTCACGATATGCTAATGGAGGGTGACCTGAGGCACTAAAGACACGGCACGCTTTTTGTGGTACGCTCTTGTGTGTCAGGGGTGTGAATTTTAGACTTTGAACTGCGTTTTTAATACATTTTATGGCTTTTCCTACTGATAAACACCTCCCCCATTTCCATTCATACTACACCAAAGTCATAAAGTAGCAAATAACCAATTAAGTGGCATAAGATTCCTGTTTTCTTCACTATCTAATGCAGAAATGTGTACTTATACAGTGGGTTCACAGTTAAACGAAAAAAATCTCTATCTCGGGGATTAAACGTGTAGTTACACTTTACACTGACAGAAATAGGAGTTTCACTGCTCTGACCCACTTAAGATCAAACTTAGCTATACGTGTAAAATTACTTTGACGTCCTTGATCTAAGCAGCTAACAGAAGTAGTTGATCCACTTTCCTTTGTCTCATCAGGTCAGCCAGTCTACTAAAGCCCTGCAGTGGATTATGGATAGTCTGAAATCTCAGGGTCTGCCCTCAAAAGACACACAGTCACGGAGTCAGTACCAAATTTAATTCACTATTTACATGTCACAGTTGTATGTTTGATAAATATTCTAAATCTGCTGCTGTTTGCGCACATTTTTGTGGTTACCTGCAGCTCCAGCTGGCGTAGATGAGACCCCAGATTCTTTCAGGAATACATCGGAGAAAGGAAACGGTTTCCATGTGTATTCCCGTCAGTTTTCCTACCCAAACAGCAAACTGACGCGCTTCCCTGTGCCTGAGGAGAAGGTGCCCTGGGAGGTACTTATTATATATTTAAATATTATTAAATATTATTTTTTTCCACCACAAAGTCACCAGTTGCCACTCCTCAGAAAGTCACTGAACTGATAAATTGTCCAATAATTCTGGTGGTTTTTATCTCCTTTTTTTTTCCAGGTCAGTTTCAGCTCATACAAACCAACTAATTATACCTCTGACGACAGCGAAGACCATGTGGATGGGTGTGTGAAGCCATACTTTCCTGTTTTCACTAGCGTTTTATTTGAGGACAGCGTAGAGTCTGTTTTTCACATGTCTAGAAAGCAACACTCTTCCAGTAGGTTATAAGTAATCATTGAAAGGGATTATTTTGCGTGAGTATACACATTGTGTTTTTAACCTGCATATTATACCCATAAAAACATTAATTAGCAGGCAATGAATGGGCCTCGGTGACAAGTGAATTACCAGTTTTCAGGTCGAATCTATTTGAACACAGTAAATAAGCTTTCTGGCCTAACTTTGACTTTATTGTGTAATTACAAGACCGGCTCCTCCAATCTCTGTACGCTCTTCATCTATTGTTTCTCCCTGCAGATCAGAACCAGAAGCCTTAGCTAATTACAGGTATGACACAAGAACAGATATAGAACCTATTCAGTATTACTTATAGTAACCTCAAAAGCATGTCTTGATGTCTGATAAGGAGCTTGTCATCTCAGAAACCCAGGGGGGAGGACGGGCATCAGTGGGCGTGGGGCACTGAGCCGCCTGGGTCCAAACCTCAGTGTAGAGCTTGTGATTACACGGTAGGTCATCTCAATGCCCCTGCAGAGGTTTTAAAAAGGTTGTTTTGCACAGAAATATCTGAGACTTTCCACTTATTTTTAGCTGGCGAGACAGCGAGAAGTCTGTTCTGGAGTACCTGGCAGTTTTTGACGAGAGTCGAAGAACTTTATCTTTACCTGGAGTGAGTTCCAGTCTTTGTCCATTTAATGTGGTTTATACATTTTTTTGCACTGTTCAATCACACTGTGGCTTTAAAACCTTCAGGGCCCTGTTGATTCTGCTGATAAACTGCCACCAACTCTTAAAAAAACAATGGGGAAAAAGCTGTATGAAACGATCAACGCAAAACTGTCAGAGGGAACAAAGGTAAGTCAGTGCAGCACTGTGGTGGTAAAGCTTTAAAGTAGCTGCAGGAGCAATGAAAACAAAGAACAGCTGTAAAGCACGACAGCTTTCGATAGAAGAACATGTCAACAGCTGTCACTGATAGCATTTTGAGAGAGCAGGAAGAACAGGCCCTCTGTTTGTCTTTGATATAAACACTGGTTAGTAAATTTAGTGATACAATAGAAAGCATTCGATTAAATATTACATTATAAAATAAAAAATGTAAACATCAAAGATAAATTACTTATTTCCTGAGCTGAGAAATGTTTGAATCATTCAAGAGAGAAGGGGAGCATCCTGCCAGGGCTGAAACGGTACATTAATATGATATCGATTAATTTGTTGATGGACGTGGTTGTTTGGTTTTAGGTGTTTGAGGGTTATGTGGATGACTGCAGGAACACGGATAACGCCTGGGTGGAAATGACTGTCCTAAACATTCACCTGGATAGAAAAAGCCAGGTGATGGTGGACATCAACAACACGGTAACATCGAGTGTTTTACAGCGTGAAGAATAAATTGGCTGGCCGACTGTTTTACATTTCCTCCTTTCTGCATTTACATGTTATTATCTGTTGCTTTTTAGGTGCTGAGCAGTAACGGTGCTCTTCAGTGGCAGGAGGTGAGCAGCAAAGCCACACTTAGCTCAAACCAAAGAGAGTCGCTGCGGCTGGCTGCTGCGCTGCACAACAGGAAGTTCTGACATTCACGACGCTGCGGCTGTAAATGTGCCTCTACATCTCCCCGTCACTGCTGCCTTTTCTTTAAATATGTCGATTAATTGTGTTGCACTGAAAGCCATAATCTACATTGTGCTGCTGCTGACTATGAAATGAATGTTGAACCTACACTGTTAACTGCTGCTCACTAAAAACAATCAAATATTAACATTCAGAGAAGAGTGGCTACTCCTCCACACTGAAAGGAGCCAGCTGAGGTGGTCTGGGTGGTCTAGGTGAGGTGTTTCAGGCATGTCTTACTGGGAGGAGGCCCCGGACAGCTGGATCAGCTGGGCCTCTCTGCTAAGACCCCCTGCAACCTGAACCTGGATAAGAAATTGGAGGAATAATTAAAGGGGACTAGTTATGTTGATTTCCAGCTCTCTATGTTTTTTTTAAATTTCAATTCTACTAGAGTAGCTTTGCATGATTCACAGCTCAAAATAATCCTTATTTATCTTTTCCTGACTATGCAGCCCTTTAGACTCTCCCCTTTCTGTGCTCATACCATATTGGGGATATGTACTCAGTGATGACTTACAGAGCCAAGAATATTATAAAAACAAGCACTCAGATGACAGGGATTACTTGAACATATAGTGGCCTCATTATTAGAAACTTCAGTGATGTTTGATATGAGCCATTGTTATATGTGTGACAGAAAAAGTGGAACAGATCTCTTATAAGTGAACAGAGTTCACTAATGGCGCACAGGGTGCTTTAACTTACAGTTGTCTATTAGTATGTAGCAGTTATAGAGCTTATTCTTTTATAACACACAAGACAATCATCAGTAATAATAATAATCATGTTACAACTTGGTGAAATTAAATATTAATCTACATTTTTTAGATTGCCTTGATTCACCTTTATTTAATTTGGATATATTTTACTCGATTAATTTTTTTTTTATTCACTTGTATTGAAGCAGTTTGACTTTGTGGCACTGCTGCTTGCTTTCTCGCTGATATCACTATCTATCTCCGTTTCCCTGAGTTTGTTTGCGTGTTGCACTCTCTCCCGTCCTGTTTAAAAACAGAGAAGCTTGTGAAACACTTTTCTGCCCTGAGCTCAGCTTTTGTCCACCTGCCAAGCATGCAGCGCTGCGCTAGTTTCGGAGCAGCCTCCGCGGGCTCTCATTGGTGCAGCCAGAGGTGGCCAGACTACGCAGTATCGGTTTCACTCCCTTCCCCGGCTGCCCAATCGATCACCTGTCCCGGCACGAAATGATCACAAATCATCCCGATTGTGTCTGTGTGTGCTTGAAAGAGCAGTAACTGCTAAACCGCGTGGATTTGTTGTGACTTTATGACCTGAAAGTTGAACTGTGTGCGCCGAGCAGGCGCCAGAGTCCCGGCCTCCCTCCCTCTCTCTCTCAGTTGTTATTATTTGTATCTCCACCTCCCGGCAGCGCACGGACGCTATTTTTAGCCACAACGTCAAAGAGAGACAAAAAAACAAAACAAAATGAAGAGTTCCCACTCTGGAGCAAAAAACAACTGTCCTCACAGAGTCACTGTTAGTCTGAACAAAGGTTGTTACCTAAAGCTATATATAAAAAACATTTTAGTTCAATAGAACAAGAATAGAAACTAGATTTTTGAGGGGGATTAAAAATAACTGAAATGATTTGTGAATTTGGAAAAATGAAGTAAAATAAAAACCGGAAATAAACTTAGTTTTAATCTTTGGTAACGTTTGTTATCATAATCTGCCTGGTGAGGCTTTGAAGAGCATGTTTGTTACAAGACTTTAAGTCAGCTGCTTTCAGAAAGCTCTGCTTCCTTATTGTAACACCTACAGCGATTTCACTAAGTCTAGCCTCGGGCGTACGCCCTCGAATACAATAACCCTTCAAAAGAATAGAACCTAATGCTGAAACTAATAAGACTAAACCAAAACAAGCAAACTGAAACTAAACTGAACTACAAACAAAAGTCACAATGAATACAATAACAATAAAAACTAAACGTAGAATAACTTGGGTGTGTATGTTGACAGGCCCCAAGTTATTTTAAACCAATAAAATGACATGTTATGCTCATCATTTTTTTCTATTGCTTTGTGTTTATCATACCAACACTGTTTATATTTTTCAATCATTTTTATGGTAAAATGAAATTAAGGCTTTTCTCTGACTCCTCTAGTGCACATTGAAGGGTCCCCTCATAGCTTCTGGGCCCTTGAGCTGCCCTGTGGAAAGTTACGCCTTTGCACAGGTGTAAATATTTACCATGCTGTGTGAAATATACTCAATTATTGAGCCTTAAGAGAGAAAAAGAAGCACTGAAGCGATAGCCTTAAAATTAAAGAACACATGAGCCATTCCTTCAGGAAATTACTGCCAGTTTTTAAATTGAAATCTGATTTACAGCAGATGTTATTGGTTTACTTTGTGTAATGAAGTGGGGGCAATCAAGAAAGTCTTAGGGAGTAAAAACTGTTTATAGTATGTCATAGAAAATTAAGTTAGTCTCAAAGGGTGATGTAGTTTGTATGTCAAACATCTTTTATGCTCACATCTTTAATTTGAGCAAATTCAACTTTGGAAAAGCATTCAAAGCTCCAGATCAACTGTGTGTAAATTATATGATTTAATTCATCTCAATCTGTACAAATTATGAACAACATCAATACTGCATGGTGCATACTGTTGAATAAAACTGAATTGATTACCCGACTCCATGTTAATTCAGCAGAAAATAAAAATTCGATTTTATGAACAGATCATGTCTGACACGTGAAAATGTTGACCTGAAATGTAAAGTGGTCAAATAGATGTAAGAAGGCACAATATTTTCTTTTAAATAAACAGTTCAGTTCAACCGTGTTCAGGTTCCCAGACAGGTAATGAATGAAAGTAAGTGAAAGTGTGATGGCACAGAAGTATAAAATACCAGAAATGGAAACACTTACAAATACCTCAATCAGGCAACGTTGATACACAACACTTAAAAACAAAAGTACTTTAAGTGTGTTAGTTAGTGCATAGTGTTGTTCTTGTTAGCCTTAAGACAATGAAGACCTACACAGTGTCGTTCTTTAATTAATAATAATTAAACAATTAATTAGCATTTATTTATGGCATCTACAGTATATCTGCTAGAATTCTCTTTTGCACAATCTCAGTCTTGCTGTTTTTCTTTAACTTTTGTATAAGTGTGTATATGTACATACTGTATATAAAATATTTCACCACCTCACATAATAAGACCATAAATATGAGCCTGTGATACCTTTAACCATTTTGTGTTCATTGTAGATTACACTCATTTTATTATTATTATTCTTTATGAAGGTCCTGTAGCACAGTTATATCTCTTGCAGAATCATTAAAGTGTCTATCAAGAATAAAAAGCAACTAAATTAAACAAACAGAACGATAAGCATAGAAAAATAAATACATAAATAAAGCCAGTACTATACCTTGATCAAAATATTCTGATCAGGGTAGACCTTGATAAGAATATGCACGTTACATAAATTTGTATTTTTGTATGTGAAAATTAAAATTGTATTATTTTGTGTGCCAAACTGCAAATGTACAGCACAGAATTAAAGCATTATGACAGTTCAGTTATCAAGATAATCACAGATGGATCAATAATCTATCTAGAAAGAAACTTAGAAAGAAATTCACATGTAACATGAATCAGCTTGTGGTCTTCTGCTATGATGTAATTACAAAGCAGAACTTTTAAAAATGTATTCATATATTTTACCTTCAGTGCTATTAGAAACTCACGTTCCTGTGCTGTCACGCACGACATAGACGATCTTTGACCACGTGAACAGCTTTACAGGTGCACGGGTTATAGAGGCTCCGGAAGTGACGTGTGACGCTCACAAGACTAGACCGTACCATTCTGTGTGGACAGTAAATAGATGGACCCGGAGACGACAGGCGGACCTGTGTGAGGGACGGAGAAGCGCCGAAGGGTAAGAAACCGGGTTGTGTGTGGGACATTTACCGAGAGGAGGTTAATGTGTGAAGAGGGTGAAGAGAAACGCTCCGGTCTGTTGGTTTGTTGGTGGGGTGATGAGGCTGTAATGTGCCGACCGGGGCAGCTGTCACTGAACTGCTGTCTAACGCGACGACTGGTCCTGAAAGTGTTTATGAATGAAATCAAAGCCACAAATCGGCTCCCGGTCCTCAGCAGCTTTACCACCTTCACCTGTGGCTTCCTCACAGACGTGGTTTTAAGCGACGGGAGTCACACGGCAGGTATAGGTGAGGTTAGTGCTCTTATTCGCCGTCATTATGTAACCAAGTGCACAATCTCGTTAAATAGCGAGCTACAGAGAGCCTGTGTTTGACCCAGGAGAGGGAGGAAATTACAGGCTGCTGAGGAGAGGAGGTGAAATTATAGAGGCTGGTGAAGAAATGTTTGTTATTGAGTTCTCAGACTGAAGTTTTGTTTAGTTTAGTTTTTTTTTTTTTTTGACTACGTGGCTAAAGAGAGAAACAGATACAGGATGGGACAGGTTGGTGCTTATTTACTTTGAATATCATTTATTTTAAATTGTCATCTGTACACCACTAATTCCTCCCAGCCCTAATAATTATTTTTTACATATTCAATGAAAGTTAAATGAGCTTGTGGTTTGTTAATAATGTGATGGGAAATATGTGTAGCTGGTTTTGTTGGTCCTCACTAGAGTTAAGCCTTCTGAGCATAGGGAGAATTGCAAGTCATGCTAATAAAAAAAAAAAAGGGGATAAATGTCTTACAGCGGTTGATAGTAGCTGGTTAGGTAGGCCTTAATGCTTTGTGGCATAGATTCAAAAAGCTGCTGGAAACATTCCTCTCAGATACTGGTCATATTGCTACTGCAGATTAATGGGCTTCAGAGGTGCTCTATTATATTGACACTGAGATATATTTGAGTACAGTGAACTGGTTTGTGACACGGTGTGTTATTTTGGTGGAAGCAGCCATCAGAAGATGAGTGCACTGTGGTCATAAAGGGACGGACATAGTCAGCCACAATACTCAGGTAGACTGTGGTGTTTAAGTGAGGCTCTTCTGGTACTAAAAAGGTACGAACTGTGGTGAGTGTGGTAAATCCCACACACCCTTATACCACCACCGGCCTGAACCACTGATACGAGATGCTCGCTGAGTGGCAACTGGTGTGGTCTTCTGGTGCTGTAGCCCAGCTACTTAAAGGTGTTGTGCATTCAGAGATGCTCTTCTGCATACTTTGGTTGTAACAAGTGGCTGTTTTAGTTACTGTTACCTTCCTCTCACCTCAGAGCTACCGGTTTATTCTCCTCTGATATCAGTGAGACATTTTCACCCAGAGATCTGCTGCTCACTTTGCAACCCTAGAGATGGTGTTGTGGGAAAATCCCAGGAAATCAGCAGCTTCTGAAATACAACAACACCAACAACCTATATCATGTTAAGAGTCACTAAAATCCTCTTTCTTCCCCATTCTTATGCTCACTTTGAACTTCAGCAGAAATCAATGAAAGGTGAATGGCTGAAGTGAACTGCTGTATAACGTGATTGTAGTTCATCAGTGATCTTTGTGTTGGTGCATGTCAGCCAGTTGGCAAGATGAAGGTTAACTAAAAAAATGCTGGATTTATTTATTTACTTTTAAAACTTTATCCATGAGTAGAGCCTAAAGACAACCTTAGATCTCAATCAACTCACTTTAGTTTCTCCATAAAATTGGTTTAAGTGAAAAAAATGTTAACCAAAGTGCCTCACAGGCGTGCCCCTTAGCAGCTGTGGACACTGTTTGGATGTGTATTTGTCAGTAATTAATCGCCTCCCTCATCAGCGCCTGTGTTGCCTAAAACTGAATCGGGACCAATCTGTGCCTAATAAACTGGCAGCGTGTGACTGAGTTTTAGATGGTGTGGACCTCTTACCCTGCACGCTCGCTCCATGAGCAGCGCAGCGGGAGCCATCTGACACAAATCAGCCGCCATCATTCATGTGTCTTTCATGATGTCACAACAGCGTTTGGGTTCTTCATTTGTGCCAACACGCTTTGACAGTCAGTCGGCGGCACAAGGCGTCGCACATGTGAGCCACGGCTGCTGTGGGCTGTCAGCAGCAGCAGCATTGTGTTCCACCCTCATTGTGCTGAGAGGGATGTTTCCAGTAAGTGCCCACATGTGTCACTAATGGCTTTGCCTCCCTTGTTACTGCTGCCTGTCTGTGGTGCAGTTACAGGTCACACTCGACACTAATCAGCCAAATGTGGTCTCCCCCCAGGTGACTCCGAGCTGGAGACTGCACCTCTCAGGTGGTGTTACAGTGTCACATCTATACATGTGGGGCCAATCTACCATTTGAAGCTATTGTAGTATATTTTTTATGACATTGAAACTGCCACTAACAAGCACCGGGTTGTTTTTCATTTCAACAAAGTGCACTCGCATAGGTGTGACGTGTAATTTCCTGAAAGACTTCCTGGAATTTTCACCTGTCTTGCAAGCTGTTGGTGGAACTGTTGTTTAAAGGGCTGTATGCAGAACAGATTAGCTGACTGATTAGTGAACTGACAGAAAATTAATATGCAGAAATTTTGCCTTCTGGCTTTATTCCTCTCTAATATGAAAAATAGAATCATCAATCAACTTTTTATGAAAAGAAGTGAGATTCTAACACGCAGCTTTTTTTATTGTTTGTATAAAAAAAAAAACCCCAAAAAACCCAAACAAACAAAAACAAAACACATTAGGGAGCTATGTGATGTGCTACGTACAGCTAGTCCACCAACTGTTTATAAATCCACACCTGAAAGTTGTCCCAGGACATATTTTTTTTGTAATTGGGATGTTTTTCCACAGCAAAAACACTGAATTCCTCCTTTATTATCTCTGAGATCAGGAATTGGCAGTTACTTTTTTCCCAAGGGGCCACATGAGAAACTGGGACTGTTGTGGGTGTTAGCAGCTCATTGGTGTGAACCTCCACATCAGTCCCAGTTTCTCATGTGGCACCTTGGGAAAAATTAACTGCCCGCCCCTGCTTTACATGGCTCGACCTTTAAATCCTGTCTTCTTAAAGACATCGGTCTCCACGGTTACAGTGTTGCATTGCAACAGCGCGTTTGTTTCTAGAGTACCTGCGCATCTGAGCTATTGAGTCCCGAGTGGAGTGGAGCGGAGCGTCAGCAGAGCATAATAAGGTCCCGATGCTGGCGCAGAGACAGGAAGCTGCATTTATGTAATTGACATGTGTAGCAGCAGCAGCAGCGACGCAGCCTTGCAGCTGGTCTGAGCTCACTAATCCCAGCCCTGGAGACTCGCTTTGCTTGTTTGGGTCACATTTATATAGCAGCAGCTTCGGTGTCTTATCGGGCTTAATAAATAAGCTCATTGTTGTGTTTCGTAAGATGTAGCATTTAAAGTATTTTTTTAAAATTTCTTGTCAGCAGTGTGCTACCCCCAGTTATGAACGGTTATATACGTCTGGTGCAATTCCCAACATTGGAAAGGGTTAAATGTCTAAAGAAACTCGTCTGTCTTCATAAAAACTACATATTTAGTCATTTTTGAGTTGTATGTAAGGCTGTGCACCAAAGAAGGAGAAAAGGATTTATATTGATTGGCCAGGCCGAGATATCAAGCTGGAAAGGATGTGCAGCAGATCAGGGTGATTAAGGATGGAGATGGTAATGGACTAACGAGTGAGGAGAGTGTGCTGAGAAGATAGAAGGATGACTTTAAGGAGCTGATAAGTGAATAAAATGAGAGCAAAAGAAGGGTGGGTGGAGGGACCTTGGTGGAAGTGCAGAGGATTAGTAAGGAGGAAGTCAATGTGCCTGTGAAAAGGATGAAAAGTGGTTGGTCCACATTACATACCTATCACCTGAGATGTCTGGGAGACAAGGCAGTAGAACTTTTGACCATGTTGATCCTGGAGAGTGAGAGGATGCTTGAGGAATGGTAACAATTTTCAAGAACAAGGTGATGTGCAGGGCTGTAGTAATGACAGAGGGATAAAGCTGATGAGCCCCATGTGGTTACAAATTGTGTCATGGGGGGGAGACACAAAGTTGCTCCATTCTGCAGAAAAAAGTGCTTTTACTCAGGGAAGAGTAAAAGCATTGCCCTGAGTGGAGAACAGTGGACAACAGCTAAGTGCAGATTAAGTAACACCTGCTTGGAAGCTTTAATTGCATTGTAACAGTATCCTGACAAGTCAGATATCTTAACTTCCCCTGTCTCTCACCTGCTTTGCTCAATGTGTCTGCTCTGCTCTGTAGCATTCTTCATCATAATGCAGTGAAACGGAGCAGAGGAGAAACACTACAAATGTGCGGAAGTCACCATATAACAGTGGAGCTGAAATGAAGTGAGGGGGGAAAAAAGCACAGAAAATTACACTTTTGATGCTCCTTGATGCTACTTGATTCCCACTAGAGACAAGGTCTTTGGTTTCACTTTGTAAACTCCAGAGAAGACGTCCAGACTTGTTTTGCTTTTGAGGTCTTGGTTCCTTTTGATAGCAGTAGACTGTTAGAGCTCAGTCCTCCACTGTGGTCCTTCATCATCATCATTTTTGTCACTATTTTTCCTATTTATTTATCTTCTATTTGTATTGTTTTCTAATATTTCTCTAATTCACCTTTTCTTCCTGTCCCTTGTGCTGCTGTAACGAGTGAATTTCCCAGAGTGTGGGATTAAACACAGTTTATGTCCTAATCTCTCAAATTTGTATTAAAAATATGATTTGTCGTGGGTTTGATTAGGTAACATGACAGAAAGCCTAACAGCTGTTAAAAATAGCCCTCACATTGCAGGCAGCGCAGCCATTGAAGAGCAGTTGAGTGGAAAAGCCAAACAGCAAATGTTGGGCTAAAAGAGGGATATGAAGATGAATGTGTTACCGCCACCCCGTCACTCTCTTTCCCCACTCTTTCTGTATCCACTTACTCGCTCGCCCACCCTCAGGCCCTCTCCTCCTTTCCTTGCTTTCCTTCCTTTCTTTCTGAGTGACATTTCGGTAATAATAATGTCTGCACTCCACAGGCCCTGCCTCCATCCCATCCTTGGCCTGCTGTGCGCACACGCAGAGCGGGCACGCCTTACATCTATATCAGACTGTTAAATGCCAATAATGACGACTCGGCGTGGTTAAGGAAGTAATCATTTTCCATCTCCTGGGCTCGTCTGTCCCCGTTGGCATTAATGGAGTTATCGTTTGCCAAAGAGTTTATCTGACACACTCGCAGACGCCCTGCTGGTCAGCGTGTGTGAGGACTGGGATTTTATTAAGAAGTGGGTTAAGCCCTTTATATTTGGGCAAGGGTATTACAGTTGTGTGACCGTGAGGTTGGGGTGGGGGTAGATTAACGCAGCATTGCTGAACCCCAAGTGTGTCCAGACTCTGCTGCTAAAATTATGAAGAAATATGAAGTCAAGAAAACAGGTGCATTTGTCAGCTCTGTTTAAGTTTGAGACTTATTTAGAGGAGAACTGTTTTACAGAGTTCGATAAAAAGGCAGTCAGCACGACGTTTAATATCTGCACAGCCATCTTCGGTATATCCGTTGGTTTGTGTTCATGCATATAGGGCTGTGTTCATGCTAAAAGTGCACTGCTTTAAATGCACATCTCTCTTGTGATATGTGTGCTAGCTGAGCTTCTATAATTACCACAGCCTGCAGCGCCTCATGGGGAGCATATTAACACACACGAGTGGAGGAGCAAGAACCAGAGCACATGCACAAGTCATACAGGCCGAGTGCGTTCGAGCACCTCCGACTGCTGATGTGTGCAACTTTAGAATAATGTATGAATAACAGCGATGCACAGCTACCCACGGATTACGTAACGCTCACTCAATGCAACAGGAATAATTCCTCAAAATTGGTCGCAAAGTGCAAGTGTGCAGCAAACTCCACGTGAAGAACATTTCCACTAAATGATGACAAATGAGGCAAATTAGATGTTGAAAAATATTTATATTGATTTTAGAAAACAATGGATGTGTTTTTTCTTTCTTTAACTTGAACAGTGATGCATTGAATTAGCTGATAATCACCAAAATAATCAGCTGCACAGGGTTTGGGTCGCCATTGATGAAGAGTTGGACTAAACTGGGATGTCCTACTGATGGTGAATGGCAGAAAAATAATTTATTATTCATTTGATTTATTATGTGGTTGATTTTAAATGCTTTTAAATGGAATATTTTTAGGTTTTAGGTGGAGATGGAACAATACCTGAGCCTTACCCTTAGCTTTATTGACTGATATCTGCCTACTGCCAAACAAGTTGGTATTTACCTATAGGAGTAGTCGATGTTTTTGCTGTTTTTTGATTAGAAAACAATAAATAATTTAAAACGGTAAATAGCCTTTGGGCCCTAATTGCCAAGGTGTGAGAATTTTTTTCTAAAGAACAGAAATTGCGTATTTTGAAATAACAGGGCCGTGGTGGACTAAACATTGGTGCAGTCCTACTTTTACACTGTCAGTCTATCAGATTAATTAATCTGAAACTATATAATTGATTAAGTTGTGTTCAGGGCTGAAACCAAACGTCTGTGATAAATCAGGGTGCTTGGAAACATTTTACAGACTGGCGGTAGGCCATAAAGTCTCAAGATTATATCACAGGATTCCAGCGAAATTTGCGCTAATGATATTTCTGACGATACAGAAGAAAAAAACTGAAGGCTTTATCAGTGTTTGCAGCTCGCAGGCAGCAGCGTGTGTTAGTTCAACCAAAATGAAGAGCTTTTTCCATCCTCCTTTTCCAGTGAGCGTCTGTCACTGATCACCTAATTCAAAGTGTGAATCCGTTGCCATAAGGTGTCAGCAGCAGTGTTAGAGCTCAATATTAATAATGCAGTGTATGCACAAAAGCATCTTAGGCAGTGTTTTCACATGAAATTTTAGCTAAAAGTACAGCGTGGCTGCTTAACCCTTTAGTTTAACAGAAAAGTAATTTAACCATGTAACTCTTCAGCAGCCTGCGCACATAATAAAATTCTACAAAAACAATTAAATGCGACTCCACACGCGGTCTCGCTTTACCGCTGATGCATTTATTACATTGTAATGTTTAATAAATGCATCAGGTGACCATCATCTGGTTGTAATGTCATAGATTAAATGTATTAGTGGTAAACAAGAGTGCAGGAATGTGGAATTTTCTCCCTTGCACTTTATTTCACATTCAGATGTGAATGTAACTTATATATATATATGCAGTATATTTTGCACGGGTACTTTATGATGTCCGTGCTTTGCCCTTAAGTCTCCTCTTGCCTTTGCACAGCTGTGACCTCACTTCTTTTCTCTAACCTCTCACCCCACCAAGCAGCAGCAGCAGCATCCTCTCCCAGCTGCACAGCTGTAATCTCAGACCACCACTGTCTGCCACCGACTGTAACCCTGCACTCTTTCCTCTTTTATATTCCTTCTAGGGAAGTGGGGTCTGAATGAACACAACATTGCTTCTTTGTGCGTCCCACTTCTGAAATTCTCTTTAAGTGAAATAATTGGAGGCAAGAAGGCTGGAAAACCTTCAAAAAGTTATGTTATCTAAGACTGGCTGCCGTGTTTGGTATTATGGCTTTGCACGCAATCCCACAAATCACGCTCGGGATTACCAGGTGCACGCTGTTGGGAGGGGAGGATGTGCTGCTACTCATCATCATGATAAAGAGGGGAGGGGGCTAGCATAGATGGATTGTCAGCAGAATCCTGCGGGTGTGTTGAACGCTCATTGTTATGTAATTTCCACTCGGCACGGATTGGTCAAGCTGTGGGCTGTTGGTGGGCTGAGGATGTTAATCTCACAAGCATTATCTGCCTCCCAGAAGCAGAGGCTGTTGTGGGCAGGATTCACTCATCCTCACTCACGCAGGCTTTGTAAATTTGACCAATCAGCATGGCCGGCTTGTTTCCTGTCATCCATCTTGGCCAAACAGGTTTGACCATGAATTGGGCTTCACTCAGAGCAGATCCTTTTTTTTTTTACAAGTCTTTTCTTTGATTCATCTGACATCCTCAGCACATTGAGCTGACCCTGGGCCACAAATTATGGGATTCGTAACCCCACCAAAAAAAGAATTTGGTGAAAGTGTTAACACTGCTTTTTAATAACAAACTTTCACACTACACAATCAGGCAGTTAAAGTCGTTTTGTTAACAATCCATACAGTGCGAAAGCATGATTGACGCCAAATTCCAGTCTGTTTGACCAGAGAGATCAGTCGCATCGGCGTGCCTGGACCCACTTCAGCAAACTGAAGAGGGGAGCTGGGATGTGGTGTAGCCGGACTCGGGCATGCCTGTGAAAATCATTGTGTTAATTAACAAATCAAAAAGGCACATGAGAGGGTGAAACACAATTAAAGCACAAAATGCATAAAATCATGAACCTCACTGTGCCCTGTGAGAGCAGCTTTCAACAGCTTCTATAAATGAGAATGTGAGTGCAGGATCATGGTACAAAGCAACCATGGGTAGTGTGAGTATACAATATAACTGAGTTACTACAAGAACTGGTGGAAAAAATGATTTAAAATGTTAGTTTGGGGGTTACTCTTTTTTCTCTCATTCCTTTAAACCCCCCCCCCCCCCCCCCCCCAAAAAAAAAAAAACCCTCCAAATACTTAAAAATCTGCTTTTTAATCTGATTATTCCTAAACTGTGTTTTTGCAAAAGCTTGGGTCAGTGTCGGGCGAATCGGGTCATGCAGAGCTAATTATCCACCTCAGATGCGCTCCCACTCCTGTTTGGCTTTGACGTCTGATGCTCGCTCGCTGAGATTTCACTGGACAGATAGCTCATACGGCTGCAGTCAGACACAGTTTACGCTCGGGAAGTTTGGAGGTTAAACACATTTGTATTCTCACATGCAGCTACAACGGGTAATGTTGAAAGGCTCAGGGTGCCGGTTCATGTGTGAAAACAGCTTTACTGTTACTCCACTGAGCTAATGATACCTGGAGCTACCTTGTATCACATATCTTTATTGATTTTTGTTCATAATGCATCACTTTGCTAATATGCTTTGAACGCGTCCTTCAGGTCTCCTGCAGTTTTACTGAAAATATAATGCTTGCATGCTCACCTACCCACAGGTGTAAATACTCTATACACAACTGTATATGTATAAAGTCAGTTGGTAACCAATCTCATGTCTCTCGTGTCAAATTTAAGCTAAATTGAACCCCCAGTATTTGTTTGTTTATGCAAACCCATTCATCCCTCATCAGTCCCAACGCTGATATTCATGGCTTCATGTTATGTCCTCAGTATTAATGACAGCTCTGTTTAGGGTGAAGTCTACTTTTGTGGCTGAAACAAATATAAATTCCTGCTCAAGCTAAGTCTTTTTAAATATAAAGTTAAATATGTCTAGAGATGCGTACACAAGACTGAAGAAGAGGATAAATGTTTAAAGACTTCCCAAATAATAATAATAAAAAGTGTTCATGAAAGGAAATGATGTAATCCTTGATAAAGAGAAGTACATAAAGATTTTCTCTTTCATCTGCCGGGGAGCTGAACAATGCTTTTGTTCCCCTGCTTTTATGACAGGTGGTTGTTTGCTTAAGTGTGGAGGTTTTTGTGGCGAAAGCGATGGGTTGCATTATTTTCTTTCCATGCACAGTAAGTAAATATGCTGAACTTTGATGGAAGTGTTTGTCTGTAATCATAGCTGTGTGTGCGTGTCTGCGCTGGCAGGTTGAAAGGTAAACCGCTGTAAGCTTATGTGCGCGATGCTGCTTTTTCTCTTATTAATGTGGAGGACACAGGAGCTGTCAGTGCTGCTGTTCCCCTGCTGGTGAAATAGTAATGAGTGTGCATAACAGAGGTGAGCCAGTGTGGTTTACAGCTCCGTCGCACTCGGAGGCAAAGCCAGGACACACATGGAGCGCCGACCGGCTCCTCGTGTGTGCCGGTGATGGAGGCGGAGCAGGAGGCAGCTGCAACCGCTGGAATGAGGTTAACTGAGAAACGGAGGTCAGACTCTGTGAATTTATTTGCTTTGGAAATTTTGAAGAGGTTGTCTAAGTATTCAAAACGTCTATAAACTGAGGAAGAAAGAAACTGGACAGATTGTTATCATTTACTGTTCTCGCTGTGCAATCAGCGGAGAGAACATACAAAAATCTGAGGGATGGGAAAATGAGTTGTTTTTAGTTTAGATGCATTTAAAACCTTTACCTAGCTTGAAAATTTGGGTTATTGTTAATTAAGGTTAGATATCCCAAAATTTTAACTTGTGTACTTGTTTTGACTCCAGAACGGCAAAAAGAAAAATAAATGAAAAATTCTGTGGTAGGAATAATCTTCCATAGATCTGAACATTTACATTTTGGACCTGATAAGTAGAAGAACTAAGAATCATCTTTGAATAGAAAGTAAATGTCGTTAAGAAAGTATGTCCTCATATGGTGCAGTGAGTTTATTTTACAGCTTGACATGATAGTCACTATTGTTTACCAAGGTATGAAACACTGTACTAAACTGAATCAAGTAATAGGCCGCAGGATGTGAGGAGGTTGTAGTAAATATTGAATACAACTTGAGTACAAAACCCCAAATATTCTCTAGTTACGTCTTTATTGATTTTTGTTTGTTTTTGTCCTTCTTTATTTCTTCCATTTGATATCCTGTACTCTGAAAGATTTCATGATCTTGTTTTAGATTTCCTTAACTAGGGGCTTCACTGATATGATAAAAGTTATCATAAAAGTCAATAAACGATAACCCACTTATGCATTTTAAACAGTTTTTGCTGTGGATTTTGGTTTTTGGTGGCGATCAATCAAGGCTAGACACCACAGATCTGATCATTTGCCCTTGAGACGAAAGTCATCACCATAACCTCACTAACTGAAATACGCTTTTTATTTGTTGGACAGAAGAGTACTTTTTAAAATGTTTTAACATAATTTGTAGCAAGAATAAACTTAACTGTGCAGCTACATGACAAGAGGAAAAAATGCAGTGTGTTGTAAAATGTGCTCATTGAAAAATGCTGTAAATGATTTTGAACTTTGTGCTCGGCAGCACAGTGTCCAGCCTTGGTGGTTAGCACTGTTGCCTCACTGCAAAACGGTGCTGAGTTCAATTTCACCATCAGGCCAGGGTCTTTATGTGCGGAGTTTGCATGTTCTCCCCGTGTTTGCGTGGGTTCTCCTCAGGTTCTCTGGCTTCCTCCCACAGTCCAAAGACATGCAGTTAGTGGGGTTAAGTAGAAATACTAAATTACCCATAGGTATGAATAGGGCTGTTCGATATAACGATATATATGGATGGATATAAAAACGTCTATCGTTTCATTTTACGCTATCGTTTAACTGTTTACGACAATATTTTTCTGATGGTCACTGTAGTGGCTATATTAATTAACGTTCTCTCTTTCTCTTATATTTAATATAACCACACTACAGACGGACAAGCGCCTGTTTTTATGGGTGGTCATTAGCAACAACGACGGTAAAACCACCGCATGTCCGCTTGTTTATTTTCCACATAACCCTTTCACAATAAAGCTCAAGATCCTGTTGAGAATTTTCAAAGTAAACGCAATCACGTGAAAAAGTATGCAGAGTATTGACGGATGAGAAGCAAAATAAGAGCCGTCAGGTGCTAAGAAATAAACCTTAGACTCAAACGTTAGAACAGGCTTTCCCCGCAGCACACCGTGTAATAATTACTCACAAAGGACCGTTACAACCTATGTCTAAAAACGTGTAGTTTCATGCATCGGTTAAAACACTTGACTCCAGGTACAAGACGCCTAGCTGGAAACAGTGCACCTACCCGAGATTCGCAGAATTTACAGAAAATATTAAATTTTTTGTGATTTATATCATTATCGGATGATAGATGTTTTATATCGGGATATGAGATTTTGGTCATATCGCACAGCCCTAGATATGAATGCAGGAGTGAATGTGAGAAGAAAAGTGGAAGCGAATGAATGGATTGATGGATTTTGAACTTGTTTTTGAACTTGTTTTTTTTCTGTTCAGATTCATACTGAAGGCATTATGTGTGTGTAAATAAAAGCTTTAACAATTTGTGATGTTAGTGGAAGTTGAGCTCCCTGGTTACGTTAGTAAATTAGCATTATAATTAATCATTATTATTTTCTCCATTTACTGCTGTCTGGTTGTCTTTCTCCTTTTTTCCCCTCCTTTGTTTGCTATCAGAAGGATAACTCCTCTTTGTTTCCATTGAGTGGGTTGCAATGTTGTCATGAGGTTTGTTTAAACAGAATCATGTAAGCTGCTTGGAACAGGAGTGAATGGAGCCCCCTTAGGGAGGTCAGGTCTGTCCTACAGCCACTGCAGACTCTGCACATTGCCACTGCTGAGGATTAAAGTTTGTAAGCATTCGAGGCGCCCCACATTGACCTGGGTGTCTTTAAAGGTGAATTTGTGCTTCAGTTTTCCTCTCACTTGGCTGTTGATGATTTATCCCAAACAGTTATTAGAAAAATAAGCTAGGAGCAGATGATATGGAAGAAGGCACAGTTTCATGTTACACTTCACTGACCCACTGCAAGTTGAGCTGGTGAAGAAAGCTAAACTTGCTGTAGTCACTGAAGAACTCAGTAGTTGTTGCTGTGATTATTTAATGCAAGTCAATGTAATGAAAGGCTAAGAAATACTCCAGTATCACTGAGAGTGTCCAAACCTTTGACTGGCACTGCAAACGGTCAAAGTTGTGTTAGGAGTAGAGCTGGGCGATATAAGATTTTTTCATATCACGATATGTTTTTTTTTTTTCCGTTTCAGGCGATAACGATCTATATCACAACATAAGCCAAATAACTATATTTGTAAGATTTAAATGTGCCGTTGCTCACAAGTAAAATGTGAAATAATCAGCAGCTTGTTTTTATTTAAATATTTATTTCCCATAATAAGTTCAACAGGGTAGATGTACTTAAGGAACATGAGACTTTTTCAGATAAAGGCAAATATTGCAAACTACACAAAAGGCAGCCGCTAAAGCGTTTAAGTTTCAAAATGGAACAAACGAAACAGACTACTAAATTGTCAATTCCACTTAGAAACGGTGAGGTCTATCGCAATAGTTTAATTTTTCTATCGAGAAGAAGTTATTTCGCAATACATATCGTTATCGTTCTATCGCCCAGCTCTAGTTAGTTGTAAAATTTATGTTGAACCTTGGTAAAGTACTGTGCATTGCTTTGATCTACATGGTGCAGTCTTGTACTTGTTGAATTTTTTTTGAATGACTTTATCATTGTAACCTTTTTATTTGTGCTTCATGCATTGCTGAGATGAAAATTGTGAGCATTTCAGGAGAAAACCTGAACCAAAAGTTTCAGTTTGAGGAACATTAACATTAAAATGAATTCAAGACTTATTAGCAAAGTTAGATGGAGGAAATTAAATGAGACAATTATTTTAAATGTAAAGGCAAGGTCTGATTTTAGCCTTGACTCACAGTGTTTTAAGTTTTTGTGCTGCTTTGTGGTGTCCTTAAATACACCACAAAGCAATTTGAATTTATGTCTCAATAAATCTACGGGAACATATCACTGCTCAAACAGACACAGAGGCTTTCAATGGCTGTAATCATGCTATGACTTTATAACTGTATTTATTATAAAGCTCCAAAAGTGTAGGTTGTGTTTTTGTGGGAAAAGACATTTCAACTTATATTTTTTACCATTATTTACTAGAGGATTTTATAGAAGACATGTCTTAAACTCAACTGAAGCAGCGGATCTAAGACTTTCTGTTTCGGGGTCTTTCTGGCGTGTTTTTGTAATTCAGTTTCAGCTTTAGAGCAGAGTTTGTTGTCCCCGCTAAACAAACAGAGCCAAAATTTTATTCCAGCTCCCCGTTGATACTTGAAAGTCCCTTTTTGTCAATATTTAACCAGAACTCTTGTGTATCTTTACCCGCACAGCAAGAATACCTTTCACTTTCTCTCTCCCGTCGGGGGCGGGATGACTGCTTGACATATCACTTATTAAACCGTGCATCACAAAAGTGCAGTTTTAACAAATCCAGTAGTACACACTCACCGTTCCCTAATGTCAGAGCTTACATCCACAGCCATCTGCACCGTGACTCATTTCACGCCATTTATAGGCAGTGTTTGGACGCCTCTGCCTCTATTTGCCCCAGGATACCAGGCTGCCTCCTCTGGCAGGGACCCCTGCTGGGGTGTGGCTTTACGATAGAGATTGGACAATGCGGCTCCAATATCCCAACCCCCCCCCCCCCCCCCCCACTCTCAATGCATCATTACATTCCTGCTGCCCTTCCCCAGCATCCTCTTCCCCAGAGGTTTTGGCCTGAAACAAGAGCACTCGGGGGATCATCTGTTCCCCGAGCTTTTCCTTTCACCCGCAGGCCTCCCTCTCTATCAGTCTTTTTTGATGTACTCCCTCTGGCTGCAGTCAGTGTCAGTCTGTGCCATTTCCTCACACACAAACTCACAGACAGATACACCACCGCTACTTGTCTTTGCCCTAGTTGCACCTCCTTCCCTCAGCAGTCTGGGGAAAGGGGGGTGTCGTTCTCATCTGGTGACTCATCCGTTGAGTTGATTTATTAATGTCACTGTGGAAATGTTGCAGTTGGCAGCATTTCCAATTGCGCATCATGCTTACAGTGCATTGTCCTTATTTAAGCCTTTAAAGTGGAACATGTTGCTCGCACGAACCCCGTTTTCACCGCTCCGTGTGTGTTTATGCTGCAGGTGAGAAGCTGAATCCAGTTCCCGCTCTGCAGACCTCTGAGATGGTCAGAAACCACCTGACAGGTCAGTAAATGAACACACTCACACACATGCAAAGTCACAAGCATGTGCTGACCAGTATAATGGCCGAAGTGATGGTGCCCACTGAGGGGAGGGTGTCAGAGACTGTGTGAGACGATAGATGACCTTTTGGTGAGAGAAAAGAACAATTCTCCTGACGTTCTGACCTTTTTATTTTCTCTCTGACTATCGTAGTTTTTCAGCCCTGAAGCTATTAAACCCCTACTGCTGTAAGATTATTCTTTTTATTACTATTATTATTACATTTTTTAGCATTTTGGGCCTTTGTTACTTAGGGAAGTATAGAGTGGATAGGAGAGAGAGAGTGAGTGACACGCAGGTAATTGCCTGGCCTTTGCAGTAAGGACTTCGGTATGAAACTGTGCCCTGAGTTCTTTGAGTGGACTTTTTTTTGCCATCTTGTTTACCTGAGTATATGTAGATACTCAGTAATTTTTTTTGCATTGTTGTTGCCTGTAGAATAACTAATTGATACATTTTCTAATAATTTCAGCTGTAGATTTAGGTGTTTTATGTAAATGAGGAGAGCATGCATAAAGCCTCCTGTGCAGGAACCTGAAGTTAAACTGTACTGGAACAGTTATTATGTAATATAGAGAAAGAGCAGCAGTGCAGAGCATTTACACCCCGTGCTAGTTATAATGGTCATAATGATTCGATAACTGAAGTCACATGACCACAGTTTACAGGAACATTTCTGACTGCTTGTGTGGTTTTATGTGTTCATAGTGCAGCTGTGTATGTGTGTGATGAATGGGATGTGACCTCATTTAACTGTAATTCTGTAGGAGAAAATCACAGAGGTGGTATTGGTACACTGTAATGTCCTTATTCAGTGTCTTTATTGTTCTTTACTGAGTTTTCCTGATATTTTGAAGTGCTGCTTTCCAGTGATGGCTTCTAGAAGGTGACTGAGGAAGTGGAGCAAGCCTGGCCGTCGGATCTGTGTGGAAGATATTAATCAGGGTTATTCACAAGTTATTATTTTGTGTTGAAAGCTCAAATTATACTTCTGTGCTTTCAGCTAAATCTCATTCATCAACACTGATCACCTCTTCCTTTATCTGAGGCCAAAGAGAGAAGGAAAGTCTGCTTAGAGAGTACAGATAGAAGTGTGGCTCTTCCAGCTGCTCACCTGTGGGGGTAAATGGGGTTTAAAGGCATCTTGTCTGAATATGTGAGTGGGTTGATATTGATGTGTGTTTCATAGAGTTCTGTTTTATTGCTAGATATTCATATAAAGACATTGCTTTTAATCCGCACTGCTCCCTGCTCAGCTGTGATGCTGCTGATATTTCTCAATAATCCCAGGGATCTTTTCTACTCCATATTCTTATAAACACAGAAAGACTGGGGGAAAACTTACCATTTAAACAGTAAAAATACTTTGTAATGGAGAAATTGCAAATTTAATGAAACACACTGGTGAAGTGTGTTTAAGGTGGTCCCTAATTTCTTTAAAAACACTTTTTTGTTAGAGATTATTTCATCTTGACTTCAGTTTAGTTAGATTAACTCATTTAATTGGTTCTGACTTTCAGCTTCTAAATGTTCTACTGCTGTGCTAATTGTGACCTTTAGCAAACCCTTCATGCTATTTAAAAGCCTGAAAAATAAGAACATGTGTTGTTATTTGACACTGGCGCTGCAGAGGGATTAATTTCCACCGGACGTGATTGCAAAGCAAGATATTTTGTCCCAATTTTCTTTTATGAGGGGGGTGGGGGGCAGTATTTCATGACAAATGGATAGTCCTCACTGGATCCAGCCTGCAGACATTTGTGATTTTGACACAATTGGCGTGAAAGAACTGATTTGGTACAAAAGGATTTTCTCCTATGCCGAAACAGTTTGTCCTACTTATGGAGACGCCACCGCAGCCTAACCTTCTGTTCCCAGCTGGTGCTGCTTTGAAATGCACGCCCTCCTCCTCCTCCTCCATCTCTCTTCCTCTGCTTTCCTCTTCATCTCCGTTTGCACCTCCTCCTTTCTGAGTCTGTGCAACAAGCTCCGCCCTTTCCGCCCCCCCCATCTCCTCTGCTCTTTGAGCTGCGTCCTCCCTGCGTCAGACGGCTCCATTCATGAAAAGTGTGACGTGAGCAGGTCTTCATCGTCCTGGTGACTATGCCGCCCTCCCACTCACAGCCCAGGTGCTGCAGGAGTTAGAGGAATGTCTGTCATCTTCCATCCTCTGCCTTCTCCCTCACTCCTGTTCTTTTATTATTATTTTTTTCCTTTCTTCTGAATCCCGACTGTCAGTTCGGTCTTCCTCTCGCCCGGCTTTTTCCCCCCCTCCACACATCCCTGCCTTAGCTGAGAGAGGACCATGAATCTGAGCCGTGTCTGCTGTGAGTAATCTGCTGATGCTATGTCTTTTGCCATTCATCTGAGTGGAAGCACTGTAATGTGGAGGTACTTGTCCTTCTCATGCTTATGGGTATGATTTTTCTCTTTTGCACATCGCACATCTGCAGGGAGTCTGTCTGTGTGTATAGAGCACATGTCAGTATTTGTTCAGTAGCAGTGCTGCAGGAGTGTGTTGAGCAGTCGTGCGTTGGTGCGTGCTGGAGCTATTTTAGGATCAGCGGTGACGCCGCTGCTGGGTTTTGGGTTTTTTCTTTCTTTTTTTTTCTTTTTTTTGATGCAGTGCTTCTCTGTGCCCTCTGAAGGACAGGTGGGATGTAGGTAAAGATACAGGGCAACAGACCCGCCCTTACCTGCTTTATTTTTGCCAGCAAATGCAATAAATAATAACAATAAATAAATAGATAAATAACTCCCCCTCAGTCTGACTTATCTGGGCCACATGTATTTTGTGTACAGTCACGGTCATTCCAAACCACACTGACTTTCCTTCCACTGCTTCTCATTCTCAACTCTTGCATATTTAACGTCCCCCTGCCCGCTTCGCCATGTTCGACTTTCCTGCAGCTCTTTACATCAACCTCTGTATTTACTTGGCAGCAGGAGAGCTCTGTGTGTGCCCACCTCTGTCCTCTGCTACTAAGCATGTTTATGTAACTACACAAGATGAGTAGCCAGCAGCCAGGCTTTAGAGGAGAGGAGGTGGAGGAGGGGACGACTCCAGCGTACGTACATCCAGCCGTCCTTTTGCAAGAGAGCATTAAAAAAAATAAATAAAAAGCTGGATATTCATGTTTATGAGGGGTTTTCTCCAGAGTGTCTGACTTTGCTGATTGGGGGAGGTTCACTGCTTAGATTTACATGCATGCTGTGTTTTTAAGAGCAAGCAGGGAAAGCATGAAGCCAGGAGATAACAGGAGCACTAATGTGTATTGATTTTCTGGGCTTTCTGCTGTGCTAGAGAGGCTGTTTTTGAGCAGAAGGAAGAACATGTAGTACAACACCCACTTGGTCCCCTTAGAGTCTCTTGCCCCACTTTTCTTTCCTTTTCTTTTTTTTTTTAGCTGGGGCTTTGTGTATTTTCATATTTAAGCCATTATAACGGTGTCAGTCACAGGCAGGCTCCTGCAATATGCATGTTTGTCTGTGGTGTCACTGTTTGTGTGTCTGTCTCTCTCCTTGTTGTTGTCGGGCCAGGCAGGCCGTCCCTATTAAAAGAGCACAAGGGGAATTGTTGTGGCAGCAACTGCCCTGTTGTGCAGTATTTTGTGTGTGTGTGTGTGTGTGTGTGTGTGCGCGCGTGCGTGCCGCTGTCTCCTGGTCGTGCAGGGCAGACAGGCCCGGTTCACATGGAGCCGGCTCCTCTTGTGTCCTTTGTTGTCGCTCTGGGAGTCTTTCCCACTGGAGCGTGGTCGGTACAGTTTTGCGCCGCGAGCAGCCACGGAAAACAGCAAAACGTCTGTTTTTCTGTTTCGTCTTAATTTTTCCTCTGATTTCACTCATTCTGCAGTCCACCCTCCTTTTTATCTGCCTCATTCACAGCTTCTTTGGTCCCTTTTGCCTTCTTAATCTGCTTTTTCCCCCCTTTATCTACATTTCTCTGAGCCAGTCTCTCCCTCCACTGTCTCCTTGGCCTCACCATCCCTCTCTGTCTGTTCGAATTCATCAGCTATCTGGATGTGTGTGTGTGTGGGAGTGTGGTTAGTATTCATAAATAGACCTCTGTAGAGCTTTTATTGCTAAGCATCACTGGGAGCAGAGAGTCTGCTTGACTAGAAAGGCTCGTATTGAAGCCTTGAGAGTTTTGCAGAGGAGCATATGCCAGATAGTTGCAGATTTTTAGGCATTGTGTCCTGGTTGCAGTGCTGTCTGCAGCCTTGCCAAGAGGCTGGAGGGAGAGAGTGTGACGTGTCGATGGCGCACAAGCTTTTCTTCAGTTATTTATTTTCTCCGATTCTGGCTTGTACCAGATGAGGCTATTTGAGGCACAAGTTGTGTGTGTGTGTGTGTGTTTGGAGTGCTAATGATTCACAGTCGTGCTCATTCTGTTGGTCATCTGGAGGGTTTGAATGCTGACAGCACACTCTTCGGGTTTGTTTTTACTCACTCTTCATTCCCTCCTACTCATCGCCTCTCGTTGCCACTTTCATTCATGCACCTAACCTCCCCTCTCCTCCTCCTCCTCCACCTGACTCAATCTAGTCTTCACAACAAACCCAATTACACATGATCCCACCTGGCACTTTCCCTGTGGCTTCTAGCGGCAGCTTCGACCTTGTTCCTATTCGACCAGCAACGCCAGTCAGACCCTGAGCAGGCAGGTAAACGGGCAGGGATTATTGTTCTGTGACCCGCTTTCGCCTTCGGCCAATAACAGGTATTTTAAGTCCGCCCAGGTGAGTCAGCAGAGGGAATCAGAATATGAAAAAAGGGTATTAGTGGGAAATGTCAGCCGTGTGACGGCAGATGCCCGAGCGCTGTGCCAGATTCGTTTATTTCTCCCTTCCACAGCTCTTCCCCACACCAGCAGATTATTACTTTCACCCACCTACGGCAGCCTGTCCAATCCCCTCTGGCAGGCCTTGATAGCAAGCGAAAGCTGATTTACACGTCGGACCACATCCCTGACTATCAAATCAGGACCGGGCAGCTCACATTTCCGAGGAATTTATGGAAATATATGAGCAGCATGTTTACAAATTTCACATCATTGCTTAGTCACTAGATAAGCAGAGGCCGCAAAAGTCCATAGAGTGCACCGAGGAGAGAAACAAGCACAGACATCAGAGTTCAGCTGTTCAATTATGACCCAGAATAACCAAGACGAGCACATGCTCAGTGAAGACGAGCGCTGCTCTCACCATCTGTCTCTCACTCATGTTTGTTTCAAGACAAGAGGGAAGTGGGAGGCATGAAAGTGCTCTGTTGTTGCAGGTATTTCTTTCCTCCCAGAAATGAGCTCTCAGGAATGACCGGATGTGAAAGGCTGTGCCTCATTGTGCTGTAGGCATGTGTGCGATTTGATTTTGTTTGTAGGGCAGCTGTTGAACCTCCAGTATCTCATCAAGTGAGATGTTTACTTCTCTTCTGACATCTTATTGTTCAAAAGGAAGCTGAAGAACTGATCAGTGGAATGATATGGTTTTCCTCGTCCTCGTGACCTCTGTGGACGAGTTGACGTGATTGGTTCAGTTTGTCTGCTTGTTAGCGGGATTGCTCAGGTTTTAACGGAGGTGAGTTTAGGCTAAAGTTGGACGTGATTGACTTTTGATGCTGATCCACGTCTGTATCTGTATCCTGGAATGTTTTTAGAGGATTTGTTGCTATTTCAGTTCACATCTTTGCTAATATGTATAAAATGTAAACAAAAAAAGGCTTGAGTGACATTATCTTGATATTCTAAAAACCAAATCCAGATCTAGATATCATTCTGTGTCCAAGACAAGGTAGCACATGTTACAACTACAGCCTTCACGCTTGTAGCCTCTCCAAGTGTTGGATGAGATTGAGTGCGACTGGAAGCAGAAGGTCAGGACGGATGCTGTGTTGACATGGTAACGTGTGAATGATGTGGTGGGATAGGGGCTAAATTGGTTCTTTGTCAGGGGGTCGCAGCTGTCACCTGAAGGGAGGTTCCCTCTATGGGTCCCAGCAGGGCTTCTCTTAATGAGGAGCACAGAGACGCAGATGCCGCCCGCAATGCCGCGTTTTGCGGGTGGACTGTGTACGTGCGTTTACGCTCAAAGTATTGCTGAACGTCCTGCTGGCACAGAGTGTTGAAGCAGGATCTAAACAACCATACTGGCTTTTGCTGAGTGATACAAAAAAAACTGCATTCCCCCGTGAATTGCTGGGAGTAGTGGGATTATTGGATCTCGCCAGACACGCCCTGGGCATGTGTGCGTCTGTCTGTGTATGCGTGTTTGTGTGTGTGTGAGCATGTGTGCTCCCTGAACCTGATCCCCCTGCACCACCAGCTGTTGTATGCACTCGGATATGAAGCGTTACAATAACCAATTGCAGTGAGCTGTTTATCCGGCAGTGCTGCTCTGCTCTTTTAAGGTTGTATCTATATACTATGCATGTACATGTCATGATCTGTTAGGCTTTAGGTCACCTTTAGAGAGGCAAGAAATGAAAGGAATTATGTGGAGGATAAATTGAGGGGGAGGGCTGAATAGGGTCTGTGTTTGGACAAGCATGTCTCTAGAGCCCTGTAGAGGGATTAAATGATCAGCCTCTGATAATTTCTCCCTCTCTTCCTCCCTTTCTTTCTTTATTTTACTCATTCTGCTAAATAAGTGGGTTGTGTACTTCTGCGAAGCAGCACCGAGTTCGTGCAAACACTCCGTCGGTTTGTCCTTTTACTCAGTCACGATCTCTTTCGGAAAGTCCTGTAAATAAATGCCTGTGGAAATGAAACCCGCAGCACAGACATTATTCATGGGATTCTACGCCCATAGAGATCTTCCATTAGAGATTAATGGAAAAGAGCAAGAGGTCCATTTCCTGTTCTTGGTGCTGGATTTGTAGAATAAAGGCACTAAAGATTCTTGTTGTTTGGAAAGAGATTTAGTTAAAAACAAAAAAGTAAAAAGGTGTTAATTTTTAGGTCTTCCTGTGCATGTTTCTGTCCAGTCAGCCTTATCCACCCACAGCAAGCCCACGTCAGAAGCCCAGCTCTGAGAGCCGTTTGTGAGGTGGAATTACAGCATGGGCCTTTGCTCGTACAGCTCGTTTGTCTCTGCTTTGGAAGGGACGGATTTATTGGATACCTGAGAGAGCATTCTCTCCTTCCCCTGCACTCTCAGCAGCCTGCTTAGAGACAGGCCTGCATTATAGATGAGCTCCTGGCAGCCGCCCCACACTCACACCACTCATGTTACCCGTCCAGTAGATACACGGATACAGTACATGCTTTTGGCGAACACTTGCAAAAAGCATTGAACAGAAGCTTGGAATAAAAGTGGGATTAAAACTAAGTTTGAAGTCGGGACTCCAGGCAGTCTGTTGCAGCTTTGTCTGCAGAGAACTTATCTGCAGCCGAGTAATCAGGGCTTGTTTGTACTTTGACCCGTGCCAAGTGGAGGAGCTCTACGACCGTGCTGCAGAGAGCAACATAAACCACGCTGGCTTCAGTTGGACTATATGACTGTCCTCCTTCCACGTAACACAGAGCCAGGGTACTGCTCTGCCTCTCTGTCTCCTCCCTCCTGGACTTTGATCTTTTGTGACCGTGCGCACTGTGCAGCTTCTCACTATGTCCCTTTCTCTCTCTCTCTGTCTCCCACACCCTCTGTTTTCTACAGCTTGCTCAGGCATGATTGGATTTTTGTCCTTGTGGATTTAAAAGAGAAAAAGCTCAAGTGTCATTTACACAGTGATTGATTCACTTTTTTTCCCCTTTTGGGTAGATGAACACAGTCAGACTGTGGATAAAAGGCCATCTGTTTGTCTGAAAACACAGCGTGCGGCACACTTGCAACAAATTAAAGCCTCGGCCTGGAGGATTTGACCGGTTTTGACTTTGGCAACTCCTGGTGGCAGTGTTGGAAAAAGGCACTGTGCGTACAGAACACCTCTAGTCCAGGTACACTGACCTGCTATATATGAGCGGCTACAAACCCAATTACTACATCATGAATGTAGGTACACTTACAGGAAAAAGGGCTTCAGCACAGGTAAGAAATAATATTATATTTGAGAAGCAATGAGTAGTAATCAAACACACAGAGATTTTAGTATAATATTAAAAATATTCAGAAATTGCTGCTGAATAATTAACCAGGAGTTAATTTTTTTTACTACTTTATGTTTTTATCCAAACATAGTTTTTATTATATTTCATCCTACTGTCGTAAATGCACTCAAATTAGTCATTGCCTGAAGTTCCCCACAGTCTCTTTAAAATCTGCCTTTTAGGAAATGACCGATCCTTTTAAAAGTTGCAAAATTGGTAGCAGAAGGTGAATAATGTTGATAGTTTTGGTTCTGTTGTTGCGTAATAAATAGTTTTGTTTGTCACGTTGCAAAATTGCTGGTAATTTTTAACTATGCCTGATGTTATCAGGCAAAAAGTGCTTGAGCATGAATGTTTGTGCTTAACCTTTGGATCGGTATGCATGATGAAATGATCTCTACTCGGGGTTCACCAGCTGGATGATCTTTCAGATTTATTTCCTGATTAGTGTTATTAAACTATCAAACCTTAACCTTCAGATCATGTGAGCCAGTGTTATGTAACACAACAAAATTTTAATGTTTTTTTTTTTTAATTATTATTATTTTGATTTTATGCTTTTGCCACGTCACCATCAGTGGACGTGGAAGTATTTGTGTAATATTTGTGGATGCAATAGGCAATTTGTCAGTGTGATTTGGTATTTTATTTCCTCAATTAACAAAGAATTATAATTATGCCATCCATCCATCCATCCAGTTCATGCTTATCCCAGCTGTCATGGGGCGAGAGGCAGGGTACTTCCTGGACAAGCCGTTAATCTTTCGCAGGGCTGGTCTAATCTGCATGTCAAAATAGCCTTCATCAAGACACCAAACCCCAAGTTGTAAATGTTAGGATAAAAGTTATAGTTTTATAAAGAGCAAGCAGGTTATATAAAGTTAGACATAGAAAAGGGTGCTTGTATGAATGGGTGAATGAGGCTTGCAGAAAGAAAGCACTTTGAGTGCTTAAATAGAGTAGAAAAGCTTTATAAAAGCACCAGTGCATTTACCAAATATGTCACAATATCAAAATCCAAATATAAAAGTGCATACAGAGGATTTGCATATTTTTTGTCGTTTATTTTTAAATGCTGTGTCCCTTCCTGACTCACAGACACATTAGGATGGTAAAGATCTTCACCTGGTGATTCTGTGTCGGTTTCTGACCCTCCGTGTTCACGGCTGCCTGGGCCTTTGTTGGCTTTAAGACTGAGAATGGGCTGTTCGTGCCAGATGTCTTCCTCTCAGCAGTCCTAATACACAGCAAGGTCTTTAATCCCGTCTACAGTGTTACTGCTTCAGAGAGATAATAGAAAAGCCTCGGTTGGTGTGTGTGATTGGTTTCGGCCGACTGTTTCCTATAAGTTTCCTAGAAATGAGTTATTAGTATTAATTCTGCAGTGTTGTCTCTTCCGCACTGAATTGATGCCTTTCTGATATTTCCAACATCATTTACCCTGCAGTGTTTGCACTGTGTAGCTAAAAATAATAATCATTAATGCTCTGTCAATCCCTGCAGATCTAATAGAGGACATGAGAGGTGTTCATGTCTGTTTTAGGACGTAATAGGGTCCTATCATGCAGACAGCTTTAATTATGTTTTATCTGAGGTGACTATAGTTATGTAAATGTATTTAATTGCATTCCTGTTTTTGTAGTTTTTAATCTAGTTAACAGTTTCTCATTCTGTTTTTCTCTTCAGGTGATTTTCAGCATTTAGACAAACCAGTGTGTTAGGACACGTCCCACTCATCGTCACTGGGCAGCCCATACACATGCACGACACCATGGGCAGCTCCCCTGAGGTGCTCTCTTGGACTTCCTGTCCAAGTCTACTGGTGGGCAAGCTGAAGGAGGAGCTCAAACTCACTGTGGTTGGGGACAGCATGAAGAAATCCAGCTCGCCTAACTCCCAACCGCAGCCTCCTCAGGCCCCTCTATCCAACTTACCTCCTCAGATCATCACAGACCTCGCTCCGCCGACACACCTGCCCGTTCCCCTGCTGCAGACGCCTGGCCAGGATGAGGAGTCCATGTTGGGCGGTACTAGTCCACCAAACGCAGCCCTGAGCGTGGACTCAACTCGGAGCGAAGGCGGACACTTTGACAACAGCGTGCTCCAGCTGCAGGAGCAGGACCACGAGGAAGCTGGGTCGCCGGCATCCCATGAGCACGTTGGATGTGGCAGCGGCATGGACGAGCATATGGGAGAGGGGGACTGTCCAATGGACCACAATGGAGAGGGCAAGCCGAACCTCCCGCATCACCCTGATGACATCAAGCTGCACTTCCAAAGAGCCCCTCCTGGGTCGGGAGGCTTCTTAGAGGGGCTCTTTGGCTGCCTGCGGCCTGTGTGGAACATTATTGGGAAGACCTACTCTACTGAATACAAGCTACAACAGCAAGGTAAACTTTGGGTTTTATCTTTCTGTTTTGCATCAGTTTAACATGCTAAATGCTTTTTGTTTAATTCAGATGTCCCCGTACCTGTGAAACTTCTGAGAAACGAACAAAAGATTCCCTCTTGTTTCTCCTAATGTATTCTGAAACTGTAATTGAATAGCCCGTCCTGGCTTCGCCGCTTTGCTGTTGCAAGTGAAGCTGCACAGCTGTCAGTTTGAATTGAGGTCATGGTAAAGGTAGGCTCACCTTGCCGCAGGGCTGCACGCTCAGGCTGGACGAGAGCTACGGGATATGAGTCGAGGTCAGACAGAACTGGGCTGGATCTCGTGGCTGCTTAGCCGTAGTCTGGGCTAGAGGTCGTAGCTTCTGTTTCTAAAACCACTTAAACAGCATGATTCAGTATTTGAAGGTCTAAGACATTTATAGGAGCTAAAGGCTTATTTATACAAATATTGGTAAGAACTATAAAATATGTACTTTCTGGTGTATTTTTGTGGTCATTTGTGGAAATTTACACCACTGTGGATTTGAAAGCTGTGATCAAAGTGCAGACTTTCAGCTATAATTCAAGGGTTTAACAAAAATATTGGAAGACAAAATGTGTGTGAATAAGAGGGAGGCAAGCAGAAAGATGCAGTCAGTAGTGAAGGTGGATGTGTTTAAGTACCCGATGCCAGCCATCCAAAGCGACGGGCAATGCACAAGAGGGGTGAAATGGAGAGAACAGGCAGGGTGGAGTGGGTGGAGATGAGTGTTAGGGGACAGAAGGATAGCAGCAAGGATGAAAGAAGGTTTTACAAGATAAGAGACCTGCTGTGATGGAGACGGTACCTATAGGTATCTGAACCTATGGAGCAGGTTTGGCCACGAGAGCCGGTGTCCTGCAGATTTTAGATCTCACCCTGGGTCTTCACACCTGAATCAAATGATTAGTTCATTACCAGACCTCTGGAGAACTTCGAGACGTGTTGAGGAGGTAATTTAGCCATTTAAATCATCTGTGATGGATCAAGGACGCATCTAAAACCTGCAGGACACCGGCCCTCGAGGTCTGGGTTTGGACACCACTGCTATAAACCAATATGAAGTATTTACTTCTTCATAACTTGTAGGAGTAGCTTCACATTTATATAAACCGAAATGAAAGACACACAAACATCCTTATCCTTGGGCTTTAAGCCTATAAAACACTGTTCTGAAAAGCAAGTATTACTGACATTACTGACAAAAAAGTTGCTAAAGAACACATGTAGTTCATCATGTACACTTTGCAAAGTACCAGGATGCTGTGGTCATTTTGACAAAACTTGCTAACCTGATTTCAGACATGTGGGAGGTTCCTTTCGAGGAGATTTCAGAGCTGCAGTGGCTCGGCAGCGGAGCACAGGGTGCCGTCTTCCTGGGCAAGTTTCGCTCCGAGGAAGTGGCTATCAAGAAGGTGCGAGAACAGAAGGAGACGGACATTAAACACCTGCGAAAGCTCAAGCATCCCAATATCATCAGCTTCAAGTAAGTCCACAGTCACTCGCCCTTGTGCGTGACGCGTTTGTTTCATCTGGTGGCGCTCTGGGTGTGTTTAACATGTATTCTGTCTTTTTTTCTGTGTCAGGGGTGTGTGCACCCAGGCACCTTGTTACTGCATTATCATGGAGTACTGTGCCCAGGGTCAGCTGTATGAGGTGCTGAGAGCGGGGAGGAAAGTGACCCCAAGGCTGCTGGTGGACTGGGCCACAGGCATTGCCAGCGGCATGAACTACCTACACCTGCACAAGATCATCCACAGAGACCTCAAGTCTCCTAAGTGAGTTTGTCGGGCAGGAAGCTGATTAACTTTCTGACGGAGGAGCATCTTATACATTTGTGTTGAGAAAACACAGTAGTAGACCCAAATCAAATTTAAGTTATTTACTCTTTTTTTTTTTTTTGTGGGAATGAAATGCATAGTTTTCCTGGTGCATCATGAGTGCTGTGTTCACACAATCCATCCTTTCTGCTCTGAATAGTCTGACATTAACTCAAATACCATTCTCAAATTTAACAAAAGCTACTCGTCTTCATGTATGAGTATGACAGATTGTTCTGTCTCATCCCCGCTGCACGCTTGCATCTCTAATCAATATCATCGTGCTGCAGCAGTGCCGCACACTGTATTAGTCAGCAGAATAATAGCAGTCTGAATGTGCTGGAAAGGTCAGACTCATTCGACTAATGGGGTGATTCAGATGCTTCTCTATCAGCGAAGTCGTTTTGGCTTAAAACTGATTCTAAGTGCTAAAGAAAGAAAAGCTCATACCCTGTAAAAACTTGTGCATTATCATCATCATCAGCCTGAATGTTTTAACCCCGGGCCAACTCATCCTGCTTTGTCTGCCTTTTTTTTTTTTTTCCTTTCTTTTTTTTTTTTTTTTTACACTCCTCTTAACCAAATAGACTGACCTTGCTGTGTTTTCTCTTTGTGCATCTTTTAGTGTTTTGGTGACCCACAACGACACTGTGAAAATCTCAGACTTTGGCACATCCAAAGAGCTCAGTGATAAAAGTACAAAGATGTCATTTGCGGGGACGGTGGCCTGGATGGCCCCAGAAGTGATAAGAAATGAGCCTGTGTCTGAAAAAGTAGACATCTGGTGAGTAATAGATGAAGAAATATGAAGCAATGTTTAGCTTTTCCACATCATAGAAAAGGATGTTTTAAGTGTCATCTTTAATAGTCATGTTTCTGCAATGAAACCTGTCCATCTTTGCTTGTGTGTTGTAGGTCATTTGGAGTTGTGTTATGGGAGCTACTGACTGGAGAGATTCCCTACAAAGATGTGGACTCATCCGCCATTATTTGGGGTGTCGGGAGCAACAGTCTCCACCTTCCCGTCCCCTCCACGTGCCCGGACGGGTTTAAAATCCTCATGAAACAGACATGGTGAGCAAAAACAGCTTTTCTACTACATCACTTAAAATATGATGACTGCTAGAACGTAAACATACTCTGTGTATCTTCCTTCATGATTTTCATGAACTCCAGGCAGGGAAAGCCCAGGAATAGGCCGTCGTTTCGTCAGATTCTCCTACATCTCGACATCGCCTCTGCAGATGTTCTGGGAACTCCTCAGGAGACCTACTTTAAGTCTCAGGTCTGGACCAATACTGAGAAATGCAAGACTACACCTTAACTTTGTGTGCTTTTTGCAGTGTAATTCTTTGTGCAGTGAATGCTCTGGCTGCATGTTGACTGTGTAAGTCCATATTACAGGCAGAATGGAGGGAGGAGGTGAAGAAGCATTTTGAGAAGATCAAAAGTGAAGGCACCTGCATCCACAGGCTGGACGAGGAGCTGATCCGACGCAGGAGGGATGAACTCAGGTGTGTGGGGAAAAGAGAGCAGACATGTGGCTTGTTAATAGAAGACATGGTTTTTAATTTGTACATAAAGCAGAAGTTACTGGAGTTGAACATTTGGATGCATTTCATGCATGTTCTCAGGCATGCACTGGACATCCGGGAGCACTATGAGAGGAAATTGGAGAGAGCCAACAACCTCTACATGGAGCTCAGTGCCATCATGCTGCAGCTGGAGGTCCGAGAAAAGGAGCTGATGAAGTATGTCGATAAACATTTTTGTCATATCTGTGCTTTACTAGTATCCTGCTCTCATTGTGCCCGTATTTCCTCTTTCAACATTTCCAGTAACAAACTGCAACAGAACTGAAAGCATGTTCAGCTAGCTAGAGTGACAAAAATGATCTGAATGGTATCGTCAGTATTTTTAGATTTTTCCTATGAGTCTCTGCTTTTTTTGACTTACACGTGATGTACATAAATAGTGAGTTTCTTAAATTATTGCAGATTCCTCGATGTAGCTTTACTTGTCAGGAATGCTTTTCACTTCCCATTAATGTTTGCTATGTTGTGTTTAACTAAAGTGCAGTGTGACTGCTTTTCCCCCATGATCTGACTTAAATCTAGTTCTGTGCATCACCGTAGGAGAGAGCAGGCGGTGGAGAAGAAATATCCCGGCAGCTACAAGCGCCACTTAGTCCGACCGATTGTTAGATCCAACGCTGTGGAGAAGCTCATCAAGAAGAAAGGAAGCATTTCCCACAAACCTGGGATGCCTCCCACCAAAAGGTCTGATTTTCAAACGTATTATGTCTATTAAAAGTTACACGTTCATGTATCTGTAGGTTCAGCTGCAGATGTGTGATTTATCGCAGTTCAGGTCAGAGTGTCATTTAAATACTTAAATGAACTGTTGAATACAATTCATATTTTCCAGGCCAGACCTGCTTCGCTCTGATGGCATCCCTAGCGTAGACCCTCTCCCGTCGCCCTCACCGCTGTCTGCTAGCCCGAAGGTCTCCACCCCTCCTGGCAAAGCCCGGTACCGAAGCAAGCCTCGTCACCGCCGCGCCAACAGCAAAGGAAGCCACAGCGAGTTCTCCACTGTGCTGAAACCCATTGCTGGAGCACCAGAAGAAACCCACTCTCTCCAGGAGCAACCGATCCACCATCATCACCACCACCACCCTCCTCAAACGGAGGGGAACTTTCTCCCCTTGAAAGGTCGCGAGCAGGCTGTTGTCAACTGTGCCAACAACCTGCGATACTTCGGCCCCGCCGCCGCCCTCCGTAGCCCTCAAACTGACCACATGCAGCGCCGCGTTTCTGGCTCCAGTCCTGACCTCATTTCCACCGCTGTGGATGCAGACACGCGACAGCGGACTTCATCCACCAGCTCCAAACCTGCATCAGGCGCTGGTGCTGGTTCTTTATGTCCCTGCTGCCAGGCTCACCCCTTCCCCGGCTGTCTACACTGTCAGGAGACCCCTCCCCTATCAAGCCACCCAGAGCTGCCGCACTACTCGCTGCTCAACACCCAAGAGGGCAACCAGTCTTCTCTGGGGGCGCACAACAAAGACACAGTCTCAGATGGAGAGACCACAAAGAAGACAGAGACGCAGGAACAGGATGCATCCCAGAACGCGCACACACTGCCCTCTGCACTGCCCCGCACTCTCAGGCCGCTCAGGAAGGTGAGCAGAGCTTTACGCCGATGAGTATGTAACGTGTGCTTGTGTGGGATTAAAAGCTGTTACCGCTTCTTTTTCAGGGTGGTGATGAGTCATCCGAAGAAGAAGAGGGAGAGGTGGATAGTGAAGTGGAGTTTCCAAGGAGACAGAGGTGAATACAGAAGGTCATTTAGTTTGCAGCAAAAGAAAATGATCTTTAGCAGATCAACTAGGAGCCATTTTCAAAAGAAACTGCTGCAGTAACCATGTGGAAGTTTTCTTTTCATTTTTTTCTCCCCTCTCTCCTTGACAGACCTCATCGCTGTATGAGCAGTTTCCAGTCCTATTCTACTTTCAGCTCAGAGAACCTGTCGGTGTCTGACGGAGAGGAAGGAAACACCAGTGACCACTCGCACAGCGGACCCCTGGAGAGGCTGAGCGCCAGTCAGGAGGAACACCTGGACGAGCTGCTGTCCCACACGCCGGACATCCCCATCGACATCTCCACCCAGTCAGACGGCCTCTCTGACAAGGAGTGTGCCGTCCGCAGGGTGAAGACGCAGATCTCGTTGGGGAAGCTGTGCTCCGACGAACACAGCTACGAGGTCAGTTTGCGTGAATCTCTATGCAGATGTAGCTCGAAGGGTGGTAAGATCCACCGCTTCAGTCCAGATAGCTCTCAGCAGCTTTGTAAAAAGACACGAGTCCAGACCATGTGGTCTTCTGACTTTAATGGTGTCCTAACATTTCCTCCAGCGCCACCATGAGCGGCTGTTTAAAGGATTACTACCAAAATGGGTTTAGCATGCGGATATGAGCATTTAGCTGAAAGCACTTCTGTGGCCAAATAAAGGCTCTCAGATGGTTTAAAGGGCTGGGCTTCTACATATAGACTGAAATAATGTGACACTATGCACATCACTTATTAATAGTAAGCCTTTGCTCTATCACTACTGATAAACACACTCTGTATTCGTATGTAGGGCATTAAATCATTTTACTTTGATGTTTAATTTATTCATTTACAGGGGACCGAATGTGCTCATTTCTAATTCTATATTTTTATCTTTGAACTTTGCTACAGTAGCTTTGAATGATTCTCAGTTTAAAAAAAAATCCCTGCAGCTCATCAGTTCATCCTCTGCCTGAAACAAGTGGTTTTAGCTGCTCCCCATGCACAAGCAGGAGCAAAGCCGTCTGCAGCCTGAGCTTTTGAGTCACAGGGGCTGTTTGGGTGTAATCAGTCCATACTGACCTTATTATAAACTATGGTACATCTTACATGCACCTTGAAAGAAGCGGGGGTTGCACCCGTTTTTTGGCTTCAGAACTGTTCTTCGTGGCACAAACTCAACAAGGTGCTAGAAACATTCCACAGAGATTTTGGTCCATATTCACATGATAGCATAACACAGTTGCTACAGATTTGCCGGCAGCACATCCACCCACTGTGGTCATAAAGGGGTGGATATGTCAGCAATACAAATAGCCTGTCATATTTAAAGTTGGAACTAATGAATCCAAACCCTTTTTGTTTGGAGTCATAAGAAACATTAATTTATGTTTATTTTATTTACTGCATTGCACAAAACCTCATTCTTGAGATCATAATGCATCTCAAATCATCCCTGATGCTGGATCTTTCTTAATGTTCCCCTGTTTGTTCCCTTTTGTCTCTCAGAATCCGCTACAGTTTGGGGACTCGGACTGCGATTCGTCAGAAGCAGAGTGCTCCGATGCCACTATTAGAAACAACAAAGTTGGGGCTCCTTCCTCGTGGTGAACCTGCCTAAAGGGCTCATCATCTTTCTTGCCTGGAGGCCATCATGTCCTTCTCTGCTCTGCAGAAAATACAGCAATAAGAGGACAAACATTGTAAACAAAGCTCCCTATAGCAACGTCCTATGTAATCTCTCCCATATGACCCCCACCCCTCATCTAGCACAGCATTCAGGCAACCCATTGCAGGGATTCCCTTTTGAATGATAATGTACAATAGATAGTTTAACGTTCATAATTTATTTTTGTCTGAGTTCTGAAGGAAAATTCAGGAGCTATGAGACTTCTCTGATCTGAACAGAGAGGAAATAAACAGACATTTTGAATCCAAACAAGGGTTTACTTTGTGATGGAGAGAGACCAGGACTGGAAGACGGTGTAGATGATGACGATGATGATCATGATAATGATGAGAAGGGCTTATCAATCAGAAGATGATGGCTTTCAGTGGGGAGATGCATAACTGCAGTAGTTGGTTTCTCAGGTGACTGACCCAGAATAAAAGCGGCTTTCAACATCTCACTGTTGTGGACAGACATCTCCAAACAACAAGCAATCGCTCAGCTCATACTGCAGCCTGACCAACCTGCTTTATCATGAGTTTACAGTATCAAGTCCCAGTACCCCACCTCCTCCGCTTCCACCCCGCCTCCCCACTGTGAGTAAAGTGGGGAGCATGGAGCTCATGGAAAACATTGTGAACACCAGCATGAACAACCTGCCTCGCAACTGGATTTTCTCCCTCCCTGAAACCACCGGATGTGTCTGTTCTTCAGGATCCCCCCGCCCTCACGTAGCTGTCGAAGCATGCTTCTGCAGCTCGCGAAATGAAAACGCTGCCCCAAGACTGCATGAAGCGGACAGAGCATCGGAGATAAAGACATGGCCGAGAGCTATAGGAAAAAAAAAAAGAAAAAAGAAAAGAGACTCTTCCTCTCTGACTCTGCTCGTCCTTCTCTTAAAGACATGCCAACGTCATCGTCATCAGCAATCAGATGTCACAGGCAGAGTTACTGAGGGAGTTATCTGTGTGTGAGAGTGTGAGTGAATGTGAGTGTGACAACGCAAAGTCCTTTCCTCTCCATTAGACATTACAGTTTCAAGTCTCATCTCAGGATCGTTCAAGGACTGTGAAACTGGACTGGACCAATTATATGAAGGAATGTGTTTTGTTTTTTTTGTTTTTTTGAGCGGCACATATTAAGGACCATGCAGGAATACTCGAAAAGGTCTTACAGATAGCCTTGATGTTCAACGTTTTATTGCTGTAACAGACTTTAATGGGATGTGGAGACGAGGCATCCAGGTGCAGTATCCCATTTCTTGAAATCTTCAGGTTCGGCATGTTCCACGGATCATTTTCTAGCAGGGTGGATTATGCCGATGTCCAAAATGGTCATTATTTGCGAATTATAACAGCAATAACACGAGTGAGAAAGAAGTCGCTTGTTCAGGATCTTGCATGTCTAGCTGGCTAGACGCGAGCACAGTGACTGGTAGCCAGCGGAGAGCGCCAGGCGTCAGAGCTGCTTATAGAGGCTATTTTTTTAAGTCCAGAGTGGGATTTTAGAATTTCCTTTAAGGCACTTAAAATACTTAAATAAACACTAATCCATTCACATTCAAAGTGTGAATCTTGTAGGCCAGATTTATTTATTTTTCTTAAAATACTTCCTTATGTAGTCCCAAATAGTTAGAGTTTCTTGGTTAATCCTTTTTCACCAAACACATGCAAATACAGGTGCCTTTGATCACATGTTTAATAATTTATCAGTTTAACTCTTTTCACCATCAGCCCAGCTGCAGGGCCCTTTTAGAAGAGCTCTTTAAATGACCGTAATTCTGTTTCTGTTTGTGCCAGAGACACAATTCAAAGGGTTTCAGAAAGAAGGGATCACGAGCTTCACAGGGATATTTGTTGTGTCACGGTACCACAAAGCATTCACAAGGTACTGATGGCTGAACACGGACAGTAAAACCAACTAAGCCGAGATGTTACCATGTGCACTCCTCAACTGATTTTGCCTTGAGAGAAAATTCAAATGGTTCCTGAAAGATGAAAATTATTTTGTCATGTGTTGTGATAAGGGGTTAAGAAGCATATAGACCAAACTAAAAATGTATTATTTAAAAAATCTGAAAAAATATAGGCTTATGGTTAGCTAATGTCCTCTGTCCTCCTCAGCACACACACCTCCTTAAATCTGGATGGTTTATTCATTTATGATTCAAAATCAAAATAAATGCTACACTTCTTCCTAATAACTTGGAACATTAGTGCATGTAGTAAAGTGCAATCAAAGGTTTGAAAAAGCAAGAGCTCAAAGAGTTCCTTCTCTTTATCCAAAAAGGAGTGATTGGGAGGCTGGAGCTTCGCATTTCACACCTACAGCTAGTTAGGAATCCCCTGTTAACCGAACCTGAAGCCTGCATACGCAGAGACAACACAGGGAGAACATGCAAACTCCACACGGGGTGCAAATTTAGAAAAATCATAAGTTAAATGCTAATTTTAATATTTTGTCAAGAATCTGTTCTGGTTGTTTGTGGGTTTATAGTTGTGTCTTCAGCGGATAAAATGCATGCATGGTTGGTTCGAGGTCTTTCCCTGCAGCTTTCAGGCCATCTCCGATCTTTAGTGTGGCGCACAGTCTAATCAGCGTTGCGGCTTTTAGCACATACCACAGGTGGTTTCAGAATTTTTGTGTAATGGTGAGATGTTTCGCACTTTAGAGTTACATTTTTTTCCAAAGACTTCCAATTCACACAAACATGCACGGCTGCTTTTTTTTTTTGAAAGGCAGTCAGGACTCGACATTGTTTTAAAGTTTTAAAAAAAAAAAAGTATGAGAAAAAGCCTTTAAATGAAATGTTCTCTTTAATGACAAGTTGTGTGACCGTCCACAGGAAGATGAGATGGTGATGCACTTGGTGTGTTTTAGCATATAACAGCCATACCTGTAAACTCCATATACATGCATGGAAAATCTCACGATTACAGAGCTAACCCTTCTCCTAAAAGCAATCTTTAAACATGTGATCAGAGGGAATCTTTATTTTGTGTTTCTGTGAAAGGTGATAAAATGACTAACCCTGTGCTGCTAAACGGTATGATAAAGATTCAAAACAAAGCGCTGATGTTTTTTGTTTTGCGGTTCTTCATCCAGCAGAAACGGTTTTCTCTGAATTTTTCTGAATATCGTTGTTAAAATGCCCTGTTTTTGTGGCCATGTCTTTGCTGCTTGGGATGGTCAGGTTTTGTGCAAGAGCAATATATGGGCAGCCACTAGATGGCGACAGTTAGGCTTGTGTTATGTAAATAACCTGACTCATCCCTTTTTCTGACTAACATCATTTAATTCCTGATGGTTATCCAGAACAATATTACTTTTTACCTCTCTGGTTGTCGCTGAAAAGGGATACTGCATCTGTGAGAGAGCTCTCTTTTGTTTTGCTTTTAATAAGCCCCATTTCTGTCATCATCCTCACTGATCTGATCTTCAAGCTGACAAACAGCCAGTTTCAATTTAACGATAATGATGTCAAGCTGCCGGCTCAAGCGTGTGCAGACGGCTGAGATTCTGCATATAAAGGAACATAAGCCAGAGACGAGGCCACGGAGCACCGGAGCGACCTCATCTCAGTGTTACTCCTGTACATAAACACCTGTAAATGTCATGTGACCCATTATCGCCTCCCTCCCTCTCTCTCTTTGTCATTGCACAGCTCTGGCAAAGCCTCGAGCTTGATGACCAGCGGACTGGTTGAGCAGGAAACTCTTGAAGTCTGTCCCCACATCAGTATTGAACACTACAGGAGGGTGTGAGTCATAAACCCGAGCAGCACAAGGTGATTATTAACGCCGATGGACGGACTGCCTTTTGCTCCACAGCTTCAGAAAGGCTTACACCTTCTGCCTTTCCTCGAACCTCCTCCTTCACTCTTGTTTACGTTCGTGTGAAATAACCCAGCGTGTTGTAATGACGGGGTAATCCGATCAAGCTGTTAATAACATTATCTTTCTGGCGTATATCCTGTGAAGTATGATTGTTGTGTAGTTTTAATTTAATTTTGATCTTCTTTTTTTTTTCTTTGTAGCTGGCCTACATGATTGTTGAATTTAATTTATTTTGGATGACTGGTGAGGAGGAATAGTGTTCTTTTTAATTTCAGGCAGCTTCAGAAATGTCACGACCTACGACTTCTCTCCTGGAAAGTATTATTTAAAGGAAGCACAATGAATTGGTCAGGGAAGAGGACAGTATTTGTGTGTGTGGTTGAACAAAAGCATCGTCACGTTGACCCTGCAGGGGACCATTCGTCATTTAGCTTTGATTTAGCAGACTTTACATCAGTAATTATCTCATCGTAGGTTGTTAGGAACCACTTTCAAACATAAGTCAGTCAGTGGGCTGTCTCCGCAGTGTAAATGAGGCGTGAAGCCTGGAGGGATGCGCGATGCTGACCTCGGTACATCTGCGGGGACCCCCACTTCCTCTCATTCTTACTAGGAAAAAAACAAACAACTTGCATTCAAATTTCTGTGAAATCGTCTCTCTAACTGTGGACATCCTGTTGCCTCGTCCTGTGTTATCGGACTCATGTTTCTTTGTTACTCTTGTTTCTATCCTCTTTCCTGTTGAAAGGCATTATGATCAACCAATCCTGTCAATTTCCTGTATTATCCAGTGTACAGTGCAACGAGTAACTGGGAGAATTAAATCAGCGCAAACAACTGCATGGAATAAATGCTGTACTGTACCCAAACCTCTGTGGTCTGGCTCTTCTGTTTGTCCCCTACTCTTTAGTGCTTCTTTTATTGTCCTCTATTTATTTTTTGCTGTGTGTGTGCAAAAGCCACGCCGCATATTTTCTGAAGAAAATTGAAAACGGGTGCAATCGTTCCTTCAAAGATCTACCTGTTTTCCTGTTTTGTTACAAAAAAGAATTCAGCTATTTGTTGGTAACACATAAATGTTCCATAAATATCTATCTAGATCTCATTTATGAGATAGATAGATCTTGAGAGACAGAAATGCATGTATATTCCTGTGTGAAAGTATTAAGCCACTCCTCATTTCTTTATTTATTGAAATGTGCAAATGTTCACTGAATATATAAATTATACAAGACAAAAACAGAGCATATACAATTCAGTGTTTTGGTATGACCACATTCATTGTTCAACACAGCCTGAACTCTATTAGGTATTAAGCAGTCTTCAGGAATAGTAATGAAGTAAAATAAAAGCCAGGCTGAGTTCATGAGTGATGATGTTCCATTGTGAGTTTTCCAATCCAGGTATGATTTTTTTTTTTTTTTTCCAACCATTGGATAAGAAATCTTCTGGCTGTTATTTCATGGTAGGTTAAAATCTGGTGGTGTTTTTCTGTGTTCATAATTCCATCACTTTTGGCAAGATCCCCAACATACTGGCTGAAATACGGCTCCAAACAACAGACTGCTATAGGCACTTGCTGTTGAAGAGCTCTCCTGACCTCCTTCGTACATATTGACAGTAATTTGAACCAAAAGTTTCAGCTTCTTCACTCCATCAGACTTCTTGTCACTAATTTCAGTCCAGTTTTTGAGTATTTTTTTTGGCGTAATTCAACATTTCCCCACCTTAAGAATGATTTGTTGACAACCACCCTTCTACTGAGACCATTTCTATTGAGGCTCCAGTGAGCAGTAGATGGGTCAGCTGAAGGACCAGGTTTCTTAAGGACATAACTTTCAGATCCGGTTTATCTACTTTATATAGTATTTCTTTTAAATGTTTTTTAAAGCTTGAACTTCCTTTTTTGTCCTCTACTTGTCCCGTTTCCCCACATTTTTTCACAACACACTGCACAGCTTGCATAGATATGCCAAGTTTTCAGCTAAAACTTCTCTGGGAGTGACCTCTATGGTACAAAAACACTTTAGGTCTGTCAAACTGTGCTATCATCAGCATTTTCCATAAATTAAACTAAATAAATTGGATCAAATAATGTTATTTGTCATGCTCTTTAATTTAAAAAATGGTTCTTTGATAAGTTGGATGAGTCATAGGTCAGTGTTTAGTGGCAGGTTAAAAAAGGGGAGGGGATGGGGTGAAAAAGCAGTAAATGTCTGAAGAAAATTTTTAAGAATGACAAAGCTTGGAATACAGACAAATGAGAGGATGCTCGAGACATTTGCACGTTACTGTAGTCCTGTGGAGGCTACACTGTATACTTTATTATACCCAGAAGTTTGTATACTTTTATTTTTTACTATAAAATATTACTGAGTTGGCTTTTAAACCAGCTCTTCTCCTTCCTGTTGATAGGCAGGCTCTCAAAGTTACTTCATTAACATCTTCAGACCTGAGGTTTTACATGCTCTGTTCTGCTGCTGTATTATTCCACTGATTGCGCCTTCTTCCGGTATGAATACCTGCCCATGGTGTACGTGCTGGTTGCACTTCCTTCGGTTACAAGCCTCGGGGCTCAGAGAGAAGGCGGAGATTCTCGAAGACGAGCGAGTGGAGAAAACCGCAGCTCCGGGCGGAGCGGGTGAAAAGAGCAAACATCCCCCCTCAGCTGTATATTGTGGGTGTCACCGCTGGAAGTTACGATCTGCTGAGGAGAAACTTGCAAACGAGGAAGCGGCAGCTAGATTCCCTAGGATCAAGACACTAAGAGCTAATTTTACTCTCCCAGCCGACGGGTTTTATTTTTTCAAATTCTCTCTTTTTTTTTTGTAGCTGCGAGGAGAAGAGATTAAAAAATGTCTTTGATGGACTTAGAGAAGCTGAAGATGACGTGCGCTGGTCGGGCCATGGCAGTGCTGACCAGCGGTGGAGATGCACAAGGTGACCTCACAACTCGACAATATGTGTGGATGTAAATCCGTGTTTGTGTGGTGGGAAAATGTGGCTAGGTCGAGGGCTGAGGTGACAGCAGCTGGTAGTCAGCTCGGAATAGCAGCTGGATGAGTAGGGATCAAAGGTCACACAGTAACTACGAGTTTATAGTAATACTTGTTTACTTTACTTGCTGCAGCAATAATCTGATGTTTGCATTCGTACATCAGTAATTCTAAGACAATCCAACATAATGCACTATTGTGGAATAATAGCAGTACTTTAAGATGTGGTTGTATGCCCATGCTTTATGCCTTCACAGTACCATTTATAAGCATTTTCAGGGGTGTAAAACACTTCAATGTTAGTGCTTCTAAAAGGCTAGACCCTTCTGCCTCCCCTTTGAACTCACACAGTGTATCTGTTTCTGACTAATCAAAGCCTCCCATTGTCTATTGCTGTGGTCAGAGAAGATAACAGATAATGAAGTTTGATTACCCCATGCAGAGCTGTGATGCAACAGCCTGTGTGCAAAGACCCAAGAAGAGGAAGATCTAACACTTTTTATCCTTGATTTAGGGATGAATGCTGCCATCCGAGCTGTGACCAGGATGGGCATTTATGTGGGGGCCAAGGTCTATCTCATTCATGAGGTAAACAAGCTTTGTATGTAAGCCTCTTTGCATTAAAAAAATGGGACAATAAAGATAGTCCTCAAGTGGGACAGATGAAATGTTCTTTGTAATGGCCAGCAGGGGGCGACTCGTCAGACGAAAACTCCTATAAAATAACTCCTAAAGAAGTTTTACCCATCACTTTACAGTCACTTTCAAAACATGAATGCTGTATTTGTTTTACCTTGATTCAGCGTTATTATTTAGGGCGTGGCTAATGTATGCGGTTTCTCAGGTAGAAAAACCCGCTGGGTGGGTGACCAGACTGGACAAAGTGGAAATGTGTTTGAATGCAACTTTTCAAACTCTCTTGGTAAATAAATACAAAAGGAATAAAAGCAAGTTAGAGTTTGTTCGTATGGTGTCATGTGATAGTTTTTACATGCTCCTATATTCTTATTTTACTGTTATTTCAGCTGCTGTTCTGTCTGGTAACAGTCTTCATTTGTAGATTGGAATACTTTTTATGAGCCATATCAGACTATTTGAGCAATGTTTAGTGATTTATGTCACATAAAATACAGTGCAAAAAAATAACTTGCAATAAGGAGACAATTTTGAGTATATATTGGCTTTTTATTTTCTTTGTGGTGTTTTTCTACCGTATTCACCAAACTCTGCAATGCTAGTGACTTTTTGGTAACTTGTAACTTTTACTGACGGGCTAGACAGGCTAACCTTTATTTGATTTTAATCATTTATATGCCGTGGGTATAAAGCCAGACTTTTGAAAACTGTGTGTCTTGCAAAATCAGTCAAAATGTGGGACACTGTCTAAAGATATGGAGCAGGAGGAGAATGAGTAAACATGCTGTGCAGTGGCACTTAATGAAGGGCATCTAAAATCTGTGTGGCAAACCCCTGTAGATAAGAGAGGAGTTGAAAGTACTTGTAGTACGCTGTGTTATTTTGACTCTGGCCATCTTTTACATATAAATACAGCTTATAAACACTCTGAGATTGTTCTTTTTTCATTATTGCTTGACTGCCCTCCATAATAATTTCTTTTCCTCAGGGTTACCAGGGCTTGGTGGATGGGGAAGACAACATCAAACTGGCCCACTGGCACAGTGTGACCGACATTATTCAGCTGGTAGGTTAAACTATTACTGTGGTTAAAGGTAGCTGTTATAAGAGACGATATTCAGCACAGAGTAAAAGTTATTTTGCTACAAAACACTTCAGGAGTGGACATTTTCATATCAAGCATGGGCAGTGTGACACTGAGCCACCATACAGGACATGGACACTTAAGCAGCTAATTAAATTCAGCCATCATGGATTTTACTCGTTAAATTTATGGAGGACCTAATTTAGGAATTAATTGTCAGTTTCCTATTTTTGCTCTCTCTAAGACCCTTAAGGATCTCCTTAAAAATTCATGTGGCTTATGTCTGAAAAGAATTTGAATTTTTGTTGTTGTTTTTCTGAGCTTAAAATTTTCTCTATTTCTCTCTTTTTTTTATAGTTTTATTGTTATTATTTCATCCATGTCTTCTCGTCTCTTCTCTTCCTATTACTGGTTGTAACCTGGTAAGGAGCTTTGCTGCATGCGCTTTTAGCCTAATCAGACGCAGGCTGCACTATTGTGTCAGGCTAAGTAAACAGTCTTCCAGCCAACCCAGGTGGCCTTGCATAGGGGAGGAACAGTCTAAGCATCTGATTAATTTTTTTCAAGATTGGCACAAATAATAATTTGGATTCAAGGATGAACGGATTGGAATTTGGTGATCAAAGGTCACCGGGACATTTGTTGCCATAATTCAGACATTTATTATGACAAATTTAATACAAATATCTTAAAACAAAAGGATAAAGTGTTGACATTTATTATCCAAATAGCCAAAGGTTCCCTTATTTTTACAGCCTTTATCCAGTGCCAAATATGTGACCATATTTCACATACGTGAACTGTGTTTTGGTTGGGTGCCCACCTTGAAACTGTAGTGGCTGTAGATAAAATGTGTTCGAGCCCAGTATAGTAGATCTCCTGTGCTGCTGGGTTGAAAGTGCTGATGAAGCATCCATGTTTTAGAAGTTGTCACATCCAGATCTGAAGCGTTGTTTGCTCTCTGATGCAATTTTTATTGGCCAAACATAAATATGCTGAATAACTTTTATTAAATTCCTTCAAAACATCTCACTACATTTATGTTATGAGTCCCAACAGACATGGATGCAAACTGCAGCTTGCCTGGTTAGCAGAGTCTTTCAGTGTGAGGTAGTAATTGTAGCTTACCACCAGATTATCTGCCAGAGTATCCCGTTTGCAGGTAAATCTAATCTGTGTGTACCTGTGGTTCCCACCCTTCTATTGTTGTGTGAGTCCTCCTCCCCAGGTTTATGTTTATGCATTTTGAGAGGTCAAAACAAAAACAATTGGAGAAAAATCTAATTATTTCACAACTAGCTGTTTGAATTTTGTATCCACCAAAAATGCGAACCATTGCTTTATGAATCTCACTGATCTACAAAATGCCTGATTAAAATATTCTGTCTGCCTTAGTTTGGTTTTTGACTAGTTTTACATCTCTGCTGCAGGGTGGGACCGTGATAGGCAGTGCCCGCTGCAAGGCCTTCATGACGCGTGAGGGCAGAGTTTCCGCTGCCTTCAACCTGGTAAAGAAAGGCATCACCAACCTGTGCGTGTGTGGCGGCGACGGCAGCCTTACCGGAGCCAACATCTTCCGCAATGAGTGGAGCGATCTACTCGATGAACTCGTAAAGAAAGGTGAGTGTTGCTCAAGAAGATCAAACTACTCAGAGTGCATATCAGAAACAAGAAGTGGAGTCATTTTTTGTTGAAGTCTCAGAAACGTGTTTGGAGTTTATTTAATTTCAACACTTGTGTGTGTGTGTGTTACTTAAGGAAGGATCACAGACACTATGGCTAAGCAGCATTATAACTTGAACATCGTGGGCCTCGTCGGCTCCATAGACAACGACTTCTGCGGCACCGACATGACCATCGGTGCCGACTCTGCGCTGCACCGCATCATGGAGATAATTGACGCCATAATGACCACTGCACAGAGGTGAGCCGCTGGGTAATTCGGAACAGCACTGAAGCGCCTGGTGTTTCATAAAAGAAGCATGCACAAGGTCACTGGATAAGTGAGTAATTAGTAAATGAGTTACAGAAAGGAAGATGTGTCGAGCACACCACATGTGCTGCAGTGCTACTTCAAAGGAGCAGATTTATGGTAGTAAACATACTGCACGTAGATCAAGAAAAGATTAGTCGGCGATTAAGTAATGCCAAACATTTTGTGGTTCCAGCTTTTCATGTGTGTGTTGGGGTTTTTTTTAGTAGTTGTATTCAGTTACTTGAACAGACATGGAGTAATGCTGATGATTTAGCATTACTTAATCTCAGCCCTATCAGAGTTATCTGAATATACCTGAACAGTGAATGATTAACTCTTAATGGAATGTGGTCTTTTGCACCATTCAAGGCTTTTGGCATGACTTCCATCTTGCCCAGACTTGCCTTCTCAGACACCAGCATGTTCTTTGTGTGTTTGCTGACATACTTTGTGGAAAAGAGTCTCACTGTAACTGTTTTGTACTTCCTACAGCCACCAGCGTGCATTTGTTTTGGAAGTGATGGGACGGCACTGCGGGTGAGAGTTGCACTTTAACCCATTTTGCTATCCCATATGCACTGCAGCTGCATGCAGCTCTTGTTATGCATTAACTGTCCTTTTATTCTTTGTTACAACTTTAGGTATTTGGCTTTAGTGTCAGCTCTGGCATCAGGGGCAGACTGGGTTTTTATTCCAGAGGCTCCACCTCAGGAGGGCTGGGAGGACAATATGTGTGCCCGTCTAAAGGGGGTAAGACACAAGTCCAGACTGTATGTTAGCCCCATGCATATACTGATTTACATTCACTGTGTGTATCCACATGACAGGTTTGGCCTGTGTCGAAGTAGACGAATTGGGCATAGTGTCAGTTTAGGCATGCCATGAAAGCAGGACAGTTTGCTAATGTCATACAAGCATCTGTGCATCTGCAAGGCACTGTGCAAACCAAGTCGGCTCTGTCCAATGAGGGTCTTGCCTGTCCTGTTGCCACCTCCAGCTTTTTTTGTGTACATAGAGTAGTACAGGAAGCTCTCCCTGATTTATGGTTTTCATTTTTTAAAAGTTCCCAAACAGAGCCGTTTCACCAGATAAATTACTCCAGATGGAAATAACAGTCCTCCTTTGACTGTAGTTGTTCTGACTTTAAAGAACTTGGACACAGGTTTGTGCTTAATGACACAATAACATGTTTTACCCGTTTCCTTCTAGAGCCGCACAAGCGGGGGGTCGAGACTGAACATCATAATCGTCGCAGAAGGAGCCATTGACATAAATGGCAAGCCCATCTCCTCAAATTATATAAAAGATGTAAGTCAGACAACGCACATTAATGCAGCACTACAATCTGAATATATCAGATACTGATTTATAGATTGTTTATTTCACTCCTGCAAAGGTCGGCTGTAGTTTTTCTTGGCGACAGCTGTTGCTGAGAGCTTTTTCAAATGCATAAAACACTGAAATTCTTCCATGTGTTTGTTTTTAAGCTGGTGCAGGAGAGACTGGGTTATGACACCAGAGTGACAGTACTTGGCCACGTTCAGCGAGGAGGAATTCCCTCAGCGTTTGACAGAATGCTGGTAAGCTGAACAACAGATTTCATATTCATATAAAACTTGTAAATATTGTTGAAGTAATAAATTCAGGGACATTAACAAAAATAACTGCGTCTCAAAGCTATTCTGTCAATATTCCTGATTGTTCCTTTTGGCTGACCATTAAAATGATAATTAAACACTAGGACTGTGTGATATGACCAAAATCTCTTATCCTTATATAAGAATTCTATCGTCCGATAACGATATAAATCGCAAAAATGTAACATTTTCTGTAAATTCTGTGAATCTCGGGCAGCTCGATTTGCGTGAAGTGTTTCCAGCTGCGCGTCATGTAGCTGGAGTCGAGTGTTTTAACCGATGCATGAAACTATACATTTTTAGACACAAGTTGTTTTGTGAGTATTTATTACACAGGGTGCTGCGGGGAAAAGCCTGTTCTAACGTTTGAGTCGAAGGTCTATTTTTTAGCACCTGGCGGCTCTTTTTTACTTCTCATCCGTAAATAATCTGCTCTTTCACGTGATTCAGTTTATTTTGAAAAGTCAACAGGATCTTGAGCTTTATTGTGAAAGGTTTAAGTGGAACATAAACAAGCGGACACGCGATGGTGTTACCGTCGTTGTTGCTAACCACAACCCATAAAAACAGGCGCTTGTCCATAGTGTGGTTATATTAAATATAAGAGAAATAGAGAACTTTAAGAAATTAATATAGCCACTGCAGTGACCATCAAAATGATGAAAAAATATTGCCGTAAACAGTTTATTTTGTGACACCACGAAAGAAACGATAGCGAAAAATGAAATGATAGACGTTTTTATATCGTCATCCGATATATATCGTTATATCGAACAGCCCTATTAAACACTATTTAACACAATGAACCTGCACTACTAACAAGTGGCCACAATCAGACTTAACACAAACTGATTACACGAAGAAAACTAGCACAGGATGAGTTTCTGTATGTGGCATAATACACAACAAGATGACCTGATACCGATAATAAAATAATCTATTGATGCATACTAACAAAGGCTGCCTGAGTAGATTTAAAAATAAATAAATATTCAAATTAGTATGAGGTTAATTCCCAGTATTCAATGTCAGTGCTGTCTTAATTGCACATATATCCAAACACGTGTTTCCAGAGCAGCATATTGGGTGTGGAAGCGGTCGTCGCCCTCTTGGAGGCTTCTCCTGAAACCCCCGCCTGTGTCATCGGCCTGTCGGGCAACCAAGCAGTCCGCCTCCCTCTGGTGGAGTGTGTGGAGATGGTGAGTCTCTCTCCTGTCCTCGTGTAATTTATTTGTAATGAACAGAACAGGTCAGAAGTGAGATGCTGAGCTCTGGTTTTACTGCACCACCCTTTGCAGACTAAGTTGGTGCAGACGGCCATGAATGAGAAGAGGTTTGATGAAGCCATTAAACTGCGTGGAGGGTGAGAGTTTTGATTTATGTCACCTTATTGTTTTTATTGCAAATTAAAAAAACTAAACTAACGATGTACTTTTAGGAGTTTTGAGAGCAACTGGAACATCTACAAGAGTCTCGCTTTCCACAAGCCTCCTCAGTCTAAGGTAGGTCTGGAGGACTTGTAGACAGTTTAAGCCATAAATGATGTGAAATGATCCCAGGATTTAATCTTGGTGTTCTCTTTTATGTCTGACTTATGCTTCCTCAGAGCAACTTCTCTTTTGCTATTCTGAACGTGGGAGCTCCGGCGGCAGGAATGAATTCTGCAGTGAGGTCGGCGGTGAGGTCAGGGCTCTCTCATGGACACAAAGTCTACGGGGTCAATGACGGCTTTCTGGGACTTGCCGATGGAGCGGTGAGGCTGTAATTTTTTGTTTTGTTTGTTTGTTTTTTAACACTGAAGGAGATTTTAGCAGTTCCACAGTAACCTGTGTGAGACTGAAAGGAAAGTGTTCTTCAACCTGTCTGTCTGCAGGTGTTTGAGATGGAATGGCACAGTGTGGCTGGATGGACGGGCCAAGGAAGCTCACTGCTGGGGACAAAACGGTGAGTGTTTCACTGATATGAATCACTTTACCTGATCTTAAAGGCTTAACCTAACGCAGCAGTGGCTTAGGTGTTACGAGATTTTGCCATACGCTGATGACAAGTTTTGTTTAATTTCCTTCTTAAGGACTCTTCCCAACTCTCACCTGGAGAAGATTGTGGAAACCATCACCAAGTTCGAAATCTCAGCTCTGCTTGTAATAGGAGGGTTTGAGGTATAACAAGCACAAAAGTGTCAAATCTAAATTATTCGAGCCATAAGTTACCGTGTTAATATTGACCTGTATGCCTTTGACTTTCAAAGGGGTACCAAGGTGTGCTTGAGCTCTACGAGGCCCGGACTCACTACGATGAGCTCTGCATCCCCATGGTCGTTATCCCTGCTACCATTAGCAACAACGTCCCGGGAACTTTCTTCAGTGTGGGTACAGACACTGCTGTCAATTGTGCAATGGAGGTAGGGCTCAGCAGAAATATATTTTTGTATGGCTTTCTGTACAAATGTTGTTCTTTGCAGTGTTAAGTTTGAAATCACAACTGCTTTGACCTTTAAGCTGTTTAAAAGACTTGAGTTTATTTAATTTTTGTTCATTTTTATTATAATTTTGCATATAAACCAAATAGAAACATTTAGTGTTTGAGATGTTATCTTCCAGCTTTGAAGACATGGAAAATGAAACGGTGCGGTACAGTTTATCACTCTAAACCTATATTAATAGCGGACACTCACAGGTTACATTGCTAGGTACTCCTGCTCACTGGTTCATTAATGCAAATATCTTATCTGCCAATTACATGGCAGCAATTCAACAGGCATGTAGACATGAGGATGGGGGGAAAAGAGCATGGTTGGCATGGTTGATGGTGCCAGACAGGCTGAGTATTTCAGAAGCAGCTGATGTAATTGGATTTCCCAACAAAACAGTCTCTAGAGTTTCAAGAGAATGGTGTCAAACGGAAAATATCTTAAAATATCATATTACAACCAAAGAATCAAATTCTTCTGCAGAGTTGTGACAAGATCAAGCAGTCTGCCAGTGGGACCAAGAGACGAGTGTTTGTGGTGGAGACCATGGGTGGGTACTGTGGATATCTGGCATCCGCTACTGGCATAGCAGTGGGTGCTGATGCAGCCTACATTTTTGAAGATCCCTTTAACATCCTTGACCTTAAGGTAGAAGAAAAAGATATTGTCTAAAGTCATTTTTGTGATGTTCACAGCACTGTTTCCTCTAATAATGTGAACTGTTTGCAGACAAATGTGGAGCACTTATCTGAAAAGATGAAGAAAGATGTCCAACGAGGTCTAATCCTGAGGTACGTAACATTTTATAGAGTGAACTAAATTTAAACAAGTGACAAATTAAAGGAAAAAGCTGTATTGCATGTATCCTTTTTCCTACAGTGAGGGCACAAGAGGTCACTGAATAGTTTGATAAGTCTAACAATTGAGGAACTCATGCAGCGATTTGACGGATGATCTGATATCCTCGTGTTGGTGTTGTTCCCAGACCATCATGAAAATGTTGTTCCAGGTTCAACATTGCAAGTGACCAATCACATTGTTGTGACGTTATTCCTTTGCGCGCCAAGCCATTCGTGCATTTATGAAATTCCAATGTTGCAAGGACAATATCAATTCTGCTTACTGTTTATTAAAGGGTTACGGTTAGGGTTAGGGTTAGGGTCAGGGTCCGTTGATCGGCGGACAGAGGCGGTTTCACGCAGCTTAAGTACAGTTTTTTGTTTTACGCCGGTTTTTCCCGAAGTCTCAAAGGTATGACGTCACAACATTCTGATTGGTCACTTGCAATGTTGATCCTGGAACAACATTTAGTATGATGATCTGGGAACAACACCAACACGAGGATATCAGATCAACCCGATTTGACAGTCACCCAATCTGAGCCCAAATGAACAATGGGAGATTTAAAATTGACATGTTAGGCAGCGCTCACAGGACTGTCTTCAGGTAGAACAGTACAGCTAAGTTTTAGTTTGCAGCTATTTACTCATAGAATAGAAGATGTATTATGTATTTTGACTTCATTATTTCACTCTATGTTCCATGTGAAGCACACAAATTGTTGAATTGATGTATTTATAGATAGATTCAAATTGTGGAAATTAGTTTCCTGCCCATGCAACCAGATACCGGATAAGCAGCAGAAAATTATGGATAATTATTGTATAAGTGCCACATCAGTTTTTATAATTGTCTAGCTGAGCCTGCATCCAATAACACTGTGGCACTCCTTTGTTGATCATGTTCTCTGTCATGACAGGAATGAAAAATGCCATGAAAACTACACTACAGATTTCATCCATAAGCTGTATTCATCAGAAGGGAAGAACATCTTTGACTGCAGAGTCAACGTGTTGGGACACCTCCAGCAGGTATGGATCAGTTTTCCAACTTTGAGTTGTAGTCAAAAGCTTACATAGACTCGTCATGGGAATGATTGTTTTGTGCTTTTAATGATTTCTTTGAGCTGTTCTGTTTTTATTGATTGTACAGCATCTTTAACAACTTAAAAAAACAAAAACAACAATTAGGTGCATGTGTTTGAATTATTTTTAGATTTTTTTTAAATCAACATGCTAGACAGTGGTCTCGGGAATGTCTTAAGGTTGAATGAGTTTCAATGTCTTGCTAAATCAACTTTACTACGCTTTAAATTAACACCCAACTGCAGTTAAAAAAGCTGATGAAAACATCCTTGAATATTATCATTTTATTTCTGGTTTATGCTGTCCTCATGTTTGTCTCCAAATTTCAACTATTTAGCTATTGAACTGAGATTAAGTTGAAGAATTTGGAGGTAGTCCTCGTCCTTTATTACTCCATTCACTTTTTGCAATGTACCAGTACCACTGTCAGCAAAACAGCCCCAAAGCATGATGCTGTTAGTGTTCTTAGGTTCAAAAGTCTGACTTTTACTCCTCCAAATTTACCTTTTCATTGTGGCCTAAAAGGTCAATCTTTGTCTCATCTGACCATAAGTCTTTTATCCAGAAGGCTTTTGACTTGTCCATGTCAAGTCTGAAGGTGTCAATTTTGGAGAAAGGGCTTCTTTCTTGGCCCATATCCTTATAGTTCATAGTGTTGTAACATTTGAATCACTGTAGACAATGATGCTGGTGTTCCAGCAGTTTCCACTTCATAGCAGGCTTGAGCCTTGGTGGTTCCTGCAAATCCTAACCAATTTCCTCTCATCTGAGGTTGACAGTTTGGATCTTCCTCCAGACCATATAGCTTGAACTGACGATCTTGGAATCTGTGGTTGGTCAGAAATGGCTCCAAGTGACAATACTTCTTAGATCGTCACTAAGTTCTTTGGACCTTCCCATTGTGCTGAGTAATGGTCAATCCAATGACTGCTGTCAAACAAAAACCTTTTTATTCTAGCAGAGAAACTACCACTGTAGTCAATCATGATCATTGACGAGATGCTAATAGTCCTTGACCTTGCCAAGCTAAAAGCCATTTTAGAACCTTTTGCACATATATATTTGAACCTGTGTGTACAGTTTTGACCTTGTGTGGAGAGAAAATCCAAAAATAAATTCAAACGTGTGCACACAATTCGTCATTCCTGGAAAAACAACAGTTGAAAGAGATCATTAAAAGCCCCAAATCAACATGACATTCATGCCTGTGATGAGTATATTTAAATGTCTGACCTCAACTGCAATTGGCATTTTGATGTGATAATTTTGTTCTCGGTTTGGGCTGTAGGGCGGGGCACCTTCTCCCTTTGATAGAAATTTTGGCACGAAGCTGGGCGTGAAAGCTATCGAGTGGCTTTCAGAGAAACTGACTGAAAACTACCGACAAGGTAGGTTTACTGCAAGTCGTGGATGGCATTGATAGAACATGAAGCAATCCTGAGTCAAACATCAGGTGTATTGACTGAATTTTTTTCCACCAGGCCGAGTGTTTGCCAACTCACCAGAAACAGCATGTGTCATCGGCCTTAACAGGAAGGTTGTCTCATTCACCTCTGTCACTGAACTGAAGGAAATAACCGATTTTGAGTAAGTAATACAAAAAAAATCTAAAATATGCTGCTTTTGGAAAACACATTGTCTTGTTTATTAATTATTATCCTTTTAATCTCCAAGGCACCGGATGCCCAAGGTAGAGTGGTGGTTAAAACTGCGGCCCATGCTAAAGATGTTGGCCAAGTACCAAACCAGCTTCAATGAATATGTCCCAGGAGAGATTGAACATGTGACTCAACGCTCCATCAGCATTGACAGTGGATTCTAAGCTCTCTGTAAAATGGCAGCATGCTTTGCACCTTTTAGCTTTTATCCATCATTTTTAATTCTCATCATCACATATCGTATGTAACCTTTCTTCACAAGCTTGGGCTTTCAATTTGACTGCCTGACTTCTTGTTTTCACGTAAAGATATTTCAATGCTTTCCATCAAAATGCAGAACTCCCTTGCTCTGCCCTCTGATATATCAGTTAACCTGATGGATTCAGAGGTTTTGTGTGCTCCTTCTTGCACTAAAGTTGCTTTTATTTGCTCAGAGAAGTTCTGGTCATGATCCAATTTGTGCCCAGACTTTTTTGTTTGTGCTTAGGGGGCATACTGTATGGGCACAATAGGTGGCGGGACCTTTACTCCATGCCCATCTCTTAAACTTGAATGACCATGAATATACTTTCTAAATGCCAGCACTGATCTCACCTGTGTACCAGTATTTATTTGACAAGGAATTCAGCACAAATGTTTTCTTATTGTGCCAAAATCCAAGGGAGGCTTTGTATATTTAAACCACTGCTCAACAGACAGTCATAAGTGCCACTGAACAAAACATTTTATAGATTAACTAATGACTGTGCCATGAAACAAGACTGTATGCAAGGTGTTATAAATGCTTTCTCTCCAAAATCATGAGTGAATGAGCCAGAAATCATATGATAAAGGAATCTTTTTAACAGTTTTATTACAGTTTTATTAATATTTTATTAGCTATAAATAAGAGCTACTAAATGTTTATTGAGATACTCTTATATAATCTTATTTAACACATGAAATGTCTGAATGTGACCTGAAATGGCCAGTTAAGTGTCTTCGTTTGTTTTTTTTTAATACTGTTCGACTGAAAACTGCTTCTGCCTTTTAAACCGAACAGCAAACAACAAAATATGAACACACACCTGTAAACAAACTAAACTTCACAAAAAACTATTTCACATGAACAATGAAATCTGTAAAGAAATATGAACTTACGTGTGTATTATTGTCTCTATATCTGTCTTAAATAAAATTCTATTGAACTCTATTAGAAATCAGTTAATTGTTGTTTGAATTTTCACTTTAGGTTAAACCTGCAAATTAATAATGACTGCTCAACAGAGCAAAAAATGTGTTGCTATTTCAGCTCCCGCTAATGTCACAACATAAGATGGAAGAACTTAACTTGAAAACACTTTTACAGCTCTTAGAAATTGAATGAAAATGGAAAATCATTTCCACTATTTTCTTTTTTAGCTGATTGAGGGCTCTTGGTGGCAAAAGCAAACTGGAAGTCCTCGCATGTCTCTGGTTGGTCAAACAGGAATTGAGGGCCTGTGAAATCATATACAGCACACATCAGTGGTCCAAAACGACACACCACACAAACACATTGTGGTTTGATACTTACTGCTTGAAGATTTAGATTCAGCGGTTTTCTAGAAATGGTTAATCATAGTTTAGTATGTTTGTTCCAAAACCGAGACGACATGAAGTAGCGTAGGCTTTCAGTGAAAAAAACATTACCTTCTCAGTGAACAAAGATCCAGTGAAACCGAAAAAGTCCTGCAAAGAAACCTGGAGGTAATTCCAAAAGCAGGAAAATACTTTTTTCTGTCTTAATTGTTTGTTGAAGGCAACTGGACATTTTGGGGGATTTTTTGGTTCATGAGAAAGTTTCAAGCCTTATCCAAGAGGAATCTGACATATTTAGCCTCCCGGAGTTGGTCCTGAGAGTTGCTGGCCCATGCTGTCATGAGGGCTGTTAAAGGTCACAGAAGCAATGGTGTGAATTCTCTGCAAAACACTGGCCCTCCCACATGGGTCACAGTGTGAGTGGCGGTTGAAACCAGAGTTAATAATAGTTTTGTACTTTATAATCAGTTTTCATTATTTTTTCATTTTGACTATTTGTTTTTAGTTAAGTTTAGGTTCAGTTATTTTCCAGAGTTTTGTTTCAGTATAGTTTTTACTGTATGGTTGTAATTTACTTTTTATTAAACTCGGTGCTAGTTTTAGTCTTTTTAATTATTATTGTATAAGGAGGCCATATGTTAGAAGCAATATTTAGGAAAACACATCCAACAATGCCCCATCAGGAAAGCTATTGTGGGGATGAACAAAAAGTATTTTACCAGCATAATATAATCTGCAGTATGATCATTGCTTTAACAATGTAACAGATAGCTTTAAGATGGCCTTAAGATGTTTATGATGATGTTAACTTTGTATTCCAGGTGCAGTTATAACTATTTTATACATATTGCATATCTGTGCTTATTTGAGTTGATGTTCAGGTTCATTAATGGTTTTGAGCTTCATCTAGTGAGAGTGTCTAGATGATCCATGCTGAGGGAAAACTAGAACATAGAAGGAATTGCAGTACATGCTTACACAACAGTTCATTTTAATATCTTTTATATGTTCATATTCTTGTATTAAGCTTTTAGTAGGGGTTCTTGATTAAAACATTTATTTAGTAGAGGACACATACATAGTCTCAGTTGTTACATATCAGAGTGGCTTCTGTCTCTCTGTCTGGTTAGAGGTTAGGAGCTAGTCGCGAGGTGAAACAGGGTGCAATTGTGGTTAGCACACAGACACACACACACTTAGTTAGAGAATCATTTATAGGTGAAAGTTTAATCATGTTTTGCTGGGGTTGCAAAAAGAGCAGTTTGTCGCAGAACTGCTGCTGAGGTGTCAGGATGACAAGCAAGCATCCGGCAGTGACAGGAAGCACCTGTTATGAAGATAGAAGACAATTGTTCTTTTAAACGGTGTCAAAAGTCATTGTGGTTTTGATTTGATCTATGTATAAAATGTATCTGTGACGTTGAAGGGGCGTCATTAAATTTAAGCCCTGACGGTATAAAATATCTGTTTATGCTTTGATTAAGTCGAAGATCAATTGTTGTTTCCAGTGATCTTCCCACGTGTGAATTAAAATCTTCGTTTGACTTCACCCGGCCGGACCAGTGTGGTTATTCTTCGAGCACCTCTTGTACCCTTCCTCAATTTTTGAACCTTAACACTATAGTAACATTTTTACCAAAGTAACAGATACCAAAAACTAAGGATATTTAATTATTTTTCCTTATTTATTCCTGTTTTGTTTTTTTTATCTTGTTTTATTTTATTTTCCAAGTTCACAAAATTGTTTATGTTAGTTTAAATTTTTTTTAGGTTTATTTTAGTTACCACTGTTGCTTGTGCTGTACCAGTGGCACATGTGATGTGACAATAAAAGTGATCTATTTTGATTTGATTTGATTTAACTATAATAACGGGATGGGAAATAAAACATCGTCATGAGCCAAAAAGGACGTCCAGTTTCCCTAAACTCAAGCATGTAAGACACCATGAGCTGGATGCCTAAAAACCTACACAATGATTTCTGTGAGATCATTTATTCCTCACCTCCTCCTGTGATGAGCCCACATCAAATCCAAATCCAGGAAAGCCTGGTGTGTTGGGATCAGAGTTCAGAGAGAACAAGAAAGCTGGAGATTTGGTCTCAGAGCTCCCTTGATCTTTGGAGCTGGCTGGGCTAAAGCTACAGCGAACACACGAAAACCAGTTGTCAGGACTTGAGTGAGTGTAATTCAAAGCATCAGACCACTCATCCAAAGTCTTACTTAAATGAGAATGTCGGGGTTGAAGACGCAATTGTAATTTTTGACTGAGGATCAGTCTCCTGAGATGGAGGCTGAGAAGAAGTAGCGAGTTCCTCATCGTCCTTGTCGTGTGGTGGCTGCTCTTCATGTGTAGCTGCTCCCTTCTCCATCTCACTCTCAAAAATCTCCTCTGCATAGAAAACTGTGGGCAGCTTCTCCTGTCGAGGGGGTCAAAGCATTTCCAACAGTTCGGATGGATACTTGTAAAAGTGGGTTTTCCATTGTGGCAATACTGTTCTGTGGAGTGCCTCGAGCAACTTGATATTTTCCTGGAAACATACACGGCTTCTAAACTTCTCTGATACAGTAGAATAGATTATTAAAAGTCTTAAAAATTGTATTTCATTGATAAAAATGTCAAAATCATACTTTGCAGGTCTGGACTACATTTCCCACAAAACAGCACATTTCGGTCTGTTGTTAGGTTACCTCGTAACCCCTACAACCCCAGCTTTTCATGTAGGTTTCTGACAAACAGTGGTAATTTCTAATCCTGTGCTGGGTTTCTATATGATAAGCAGTGCGGCTTCTAGTAAAGGCATACAAAACTGTGGAATGCCTTTACTAGAAGCCGCAACTACCTATTTATAACACACACTGCTGTGGAGACAGCAAGGTAAACTAGGACAGCAAGAAGAAATAACAAGAAAAAAGAAAAAGTTATACATTCAATACATTTGGCAAATTTGTTTGATTAACTGGTTCAGGTGTATTAGCAGAAATTGCAAGTATAGTAAACTAAAAATCAGAAAACCTGGTGTTCTTGTGAAGTCTCCTCTTCCTGCTCCTCAGTGTGCATGTCCTCTGGCTGATTCTGGTCTGAAGAAGCAAATATTCTGTTCACGTGGTTTGATTAACATGATCATTCAAACTAAACTCGTGGCACCAGAGAGGCGCACCACAAAGCCAGATTAACAGGTTATGTCGAGCTTGAGCTTTCAGTATCACATAAGTTACCAAGGTCATCTTAATCTTGCTAGATGATGAGGATGACTGTTTGGGATTCAATTTTAAAAAATACATTTGTAAAAATGTGTAGGTAATTGCACAGACTTCCCTGTAATTATAAAACAGGATGGTTTTATTTACAGAATATGTCATTTGTTGTTTTTAAAAAAATTAAATTTCTCAATGGTGAATAGTGAGATTTTCTCTCTGGCTTAAAAAAGAAAGCTTGTGATTGCCCTTTTCCTATCTTTAGTCCTTTCTATCTTTACTTTACATATTTCTTTATCATCCAAAGACAGACTGAAATAGACAGCAATCAATCTATATTATGAGTAAGAAGAGTCAAATAATGTCCCCTTTTAATGTGAGTGACCCCGAATACACACCCTTCAGCATATGACTCACCACAAAACTGTTGACTGGACCACAGCTCCTTACTTCCTTCCTCTGGGGAAGTACTACAGGTGAGTAAATCCTGGATGTTTTCCTCATGGATCTCTTCAGCATTTACCTCTTCATCAGATGTTTTATGACTACTCTGTAACAAATGCTCAGATTTATCAAAGTGTGAAGTTATAACTGGAACAGCTTTAACTGCCTTTCATGATTGCTTGCCAGTGTTTAGATGCATTTAATAAAATACTAAATCTGTACCGTTGTCTGATTGAGATGCAGAGAGGAGATGTCAATGGAAGGCTCTCTGTCCCTGGCTGTCTGATGATCAAATCCATTCTCTTGTTCTGTTACAGGCTGCAAGCCAAAAGCACTAGAAACAAAAAATGGGCTCGGTCAGTCAGAAATGACCATTCCTGTAAGCTATGTGATTATTCTTTGTGAGTGATTCACTAAAATACCTATCTGGCAGTTTCTCGGTGGAAAATGAAGTAACTACTGGACCTGTTCGGACAAAAATTTAAGGGACTGTATACCAAGCTGTAAAAATTTTCAGCTCTAACAGAGCAAAGCTCAAAGATACGAAAGGTTTATCACCAGTAAGATGGTCCAGCTCCTTCTGCTTCATTGTTATTTGTTCATCCCAAGCTTTGATCCTACATTCAATTTCCTCTTTTTCAGCCTTCAGCACGAGGAGCTTTTCAGCAAGAGGATTTTGTAAATAATATTCTTTATGCTCCTGGAAAATCTTTCTGTAGCTTGCAATCCTTTCTTGAAAGACCTCCCTGTTTAGGTATAAATAAAGAACATTTAACATGTCTGTTTCCAACACACAAAAGTATTAATCACAAACAAGGCTGCTAAATGAACCCACGTGTCATGGTTGTAGTCGGCTTTTCTTTTCTCCAGTTCTGCTTTCAACGTCTGCTCATATTGAAGAAGCAGGCCGTTAGTCGCCTTCATCCTAAATTTATATAAAAGACAAGCAGGTACTCTGTAGGTTATTTACTTTTACTCTGTCACTTGCTACATATTAATTAAGTAAAAGACTTTTTTAGAACTTACAAAAGAACTAACAAAAAATGAAGCTGTTCCCAATCACAGGGTTTCTAGGGGATAGTGCACGATGGATCAAAATTTGATGAGAGTGTCCTTTGTTCATTACTTCACCAGTTTTGACAACAACACAGGCTGAAATGGAGCCTCAAACCATCATCCAGCCTTAACCATGTGTTATAGCTGGCTGTAGACACTTGACTGACCTCCTCTGTACATACTGACGACAATTTAAACTAATGGGATTCATCACTACATAAGACCTTGTTCCCCGATTTTCAGTCCAGTCACGTGTAATTTGGCATACCTCAGCCTGGCATACCACTTCTTAGGAATGGCTTCTTGACAATCATCCTTCCAGTGAGACCAATTTTGTTTGGTTTCAGTGAACAGTAGAGATCTATCTCTCAGGTCCTGTGTCAAGTCTTTACTGGACTTTTTTTTTCTCTATTTCTCAAGGATAGGACTTTGAGATCCTGTTCATCTTTAGCTTTTTAATGTTTCCATCACTTCTTCTATCCTCCACTTGTCCTATTTTCTATTATTTCTTTTTAAGAACCATCCTGCGATATACCAAGTTTTCAGCTAAGCTCTTTGGGAATCATTGTTGGTGCAAAATGCTATTTCATTTCTATCAAACTGAGTTATCTTTGGCATTTTTTGTAGAATCGACTCAAGAAATGGGAGTAAATTATATGTTTTTAGGGCAGGGTGCTAATTACAAAGTGCCTAAAAATACAGTTTAAAATGACTTCCTTGCTACGTTATCTGTTATGTGCAGACCTTCTATGACTCTGTTGTGGCTTCTGCTATCTTTTATGGCGTGGTCTGCTGGGGCGGCAGCATCTCTGCTGGGGACAGGAAGAGACTGAACAGGGTGATCCGAAGGGCCAGCTCTGTTCTAGGATGCCCTCTGGACCCAGTGGAGGTGGTGAGTGACAGGAGAACGGCGGCTAAGCTGTCATCCCTGATGGACAACATCTCCCACCCCATGCAGCAGACTGTGACAGCACTGAGCAGCTCCTTCAGTGGGAGACTGCGGCACCCACAGTGTGGGACGGAGAGATTTCGCAGGTCTTTCCTCCCCACTGCTGTCAGACTCCATAATAAAGACTTTAACTGATCAAGCACACACATCCATACATATGCAATAATACTAAGTGCAATAATCCTTTCTGTCATCGTTGTATTTTTACTCAGTTGTATATAGTATTTGTATTCTATTTTTATCTTATTGTATATTTATTTTATTTTATTCTACTGTATATAGTATTTTATTTTATTCTATTCTGTACAGTTGTGTACTGTATTTATTCTTATTGTATTCTAATTTTTGCCTCATAACTTTTGCACTGTCCACTTCCTGCTGTGACAAAACAAATTTCCCACGTGTGGGACTAATAAAGGTTATCTTATCTTATCTTATCTTAAATACTGGTTCATTCCTTGATTTAGATGCATTTTTATGCTTGAATGATTCACAGGTCAGTGTTAAGTGGCAGTGTTAATAAAGATACAAACAACAACAACAAAAAAAACATTGGTCATGAACAAGGACTAGATTGAAAATGAGTGAAAAAGCATCCAAATGTCCAAAGAAAAACTTTAAAAGACCTTCAGAAAGCCTGGAGAAATAATACTCAAGACCACTGTAAAAATCACAAGAAAGTCTGGCTCCTTGGAGCGAAATATAAAGAAATGAGAGGTGGCTCAACACTTTTGCACAATCTTCCTGCACCGTAATCTATCATGGTTTGGCACATTTATTTCCTGTTTAATTTTACAAAATGCTGTACCTTTTTGCATTTGCTTTATTACGTGTTACAGTGCTCTGTTTCACACTGATTTCCTCTTCAAGTTGCTCAATATTTCTGTTGATTGCTTCAATGTAAGACTTCTTCTCAGCAATGTTGGCTCTGGAAACTGTTGCCAAACACATTAACACAGCACACAATAATCTTATATTAAAAGATAAAGTTCATGATACAGGATTCCCCAACATTGTGCTTCTGTTAATAGCTGATAAGGAAATTCAAAAGGACACTATCACTTTAAAATCAAATCCCTTAAGGCTAGTCAGGTGGTTGGAAGTGTACTCAATGGATAGCCTGATCAATCAGTACTAAAGCAGGGATCTTTAAACAATAGTGGGCTAAATGGACCTTATACAAGGGAATGAATGGGCAATGTTTTTAAATGACTCAAGACAAGGTGACCAGATATTAAAAAGAGGATACTGCCACTTAGTATCATAAAATGCTAGAGACTGGACCCACAGGCAAGCATAACAAAAAAACCCTTTAGTCATTGATCCAAAAAACAGAAACAGAGAAAAAAACATAAACAAAACAAGAAAAACTAAATAGAAATGGGCTTGTGAAACAAAAGGTAGACAAACAGACAAGGTGATAATTGACGTGGCAAGTCTATACATATACACAAAGGAGTAGATTGAGTACAGGAGAAAGTGATCAAATAAGGAAATCTAATGACAGACAGTTAGAAATGAGGGAAGAGAACAAAAGCAGGAAATAAAAACACACCTACATATGAGAAAACCACCCTTCAACGTAATGCGAGAAGTCAGCAAAAGGACAAGTGACTAACAACTACTGAGACATTAAGTATACAGTTGTTGGACATAGATACAGTTTTGTTGATTTTGGTCCTTCACGTTACCACTTGTGAATTTTAAATAAAACAATCAAAATGTGATTAAAGTACAGAGTTTTAGCTTTAATGATGTATTGATTACTTAATTTTGTGTAGTACAGAGGAGAAACTACAAACATTTTGGTGTTGTACAACAAAATATAGACCCAATCATAATATAACATGCAGACAGAAACAGGGAGGACACATCAAGGTGGCCAAGAGGGGCTCTGTGACTTAAACTGACAAAAAAAAAGCTTAATGGTGTTTAATATCTAATAACAAAAGACACAAAGGCCTGTCTTTAGCCCAGTTTATCATTACCTTTCTTAAGCCACTGTTTTACACCAACATTAGCATCAACACATACCTTTAGTCTGTTGGTTAATTTCATTCTTCTTTTGAGATAGCCCCCGAGCTTGAAGAGCTATAAAAAAGTACATATAACACTTATCTTTCATAATAATAACAAAAACAACAATAGTATAAATAAACCTCTAAAACCTTTTTAACATTGTTTAAATTGTCATGTTGTCTAGCTAGCTTCCTGGCTTGTGACTGACATTTAGCCATACAGCTAATAAGCTAATGCTAATCCAAGATAACATAACTGATGTAATAAACTGTAATAAACTGAATAAGTGAATTTACCGAGGTGAAAGAGGAGCTGGTCAATATTATCAAATGAATCCTGGTCATTCATTTTTATACTTTGAGGCTAATATTATCACATCAACTGATCCCGTTCTTTAGAGCTATTGAAGCTAAAGCTAAAGGCTAGGAACTGAGACTTCTTCAGGAAATGACATTGTTTTAATGTTATTTTTAATTAGTTCAATTAGAAGTAAAGGAATCAAAATTCATATTATTTCTACTGACTTTTTTTAAAGGCTACCATATTATTGAACGTTTTTATTAAGAAAAACTTAAAATTCCCAATTCATTTATTTAAATTCATTTTATGTAATTTTAATATGTTATTATTAATAATAATTTTATGTTGGTATTGTATGAAAATTTTAAATGATAAATGATTTTCTGTAAAAACAGTAGGAATTCATCGCTATTACAGCCTACTCATTTCATATATTTAATCAGTGTGTTGTTTACTATTGTCTACTAGCCACAAAAAGCTATTTTGAGCTTCTTTTTTTTAAAAATATTTTTGACCTTATATACTCATTTATTTGCTCATATTTTAATAAGTTTAGGATTTTCCACAAATAGCACTCCTGTCCCAAAGTAATGCTGCAATCAGTTTTTAGCGACTTAAGTGACTTATATCCTTCACTTATACCACTCAAAAGTCTTACTGATATTAAAATTGCGTTAAAAAAAAAAAAGAGTGATCTGGCCAATTGAGCAGAGGAAATTGCAACAAGAATAACATAATACTTCTTTAATGATATTTTAAAAGGCCAAAAAGGACTGGATTCATTAGACTGTAGGAAAAATGTGGGAAAAACATCATAGTCTAATATAATACCCGGGAATTATATTAGACTATGATGGTTTTCCCACATCATCATTTTTTCCTTGTTCACATGACAGCCGTGAGGATCACGGATGGTGGGGATTGGTGTGCGGCAGAGGTTGGAGGGGCGGGACTAGTGCTATTCTGGAAATCGCTTTGCGTAGCGCATCTGTATGGACACAAACACAGCGCTGAAATTTGCGGGCTCTGCTCCTGTGTGTCAGGCAGATTCAGTAATTTATTCTCACACGGTGAAAGTTAATCTACACGGAGCTCGTCCAGCAGATTGAAGGTAAGATGAAGCCGCAGTGGAAATGTTGTGGTTAGAGCACATTCACCGGCTGCAGACAAAAGAGCGGACATGGGTGGGATTTAAATGGGAGGGGATCAGCTGTATGAAGGGCTTCATTGTCGCTTTCATCCCCTCTTCTGAAAAACATGCATTGTTTTGGACCAACTGTACATTTCCTTCTTTAAATTCCTTATTTTTTCCCCCTATCATGTGTCTGGACGTGATTATATTAGCCTGAGCTTCAGCCTATATTGCTGCGCTGTCATGCAAAGAGACCCCCTCCCCCCCCTTTGAACAATTGTGTCATGCTTTGTTTGTGATATCCTATTTGTTTCCTGTTCATGCCATACCATGAGATGCCATGAAATCAATGATAACATGACATTTGACATCAGCACATAAAGCAAAAATAGGCTACTGTGCAGAATCTGGGCCAGGATCAGTGGGCACAGGCTTACACACTGAGCTTAAAAACATGTTTTTCCTAATGACGCTCTGTGTGTGTGTGTCTGTGTGTGCTAGTGTGTATGTTTTTATGACTTTGCAATCAGCTAGTCATCAGAGTAAAGGCTTAATGCAATGGTTGGAGATTTGTATGCTGCTTAGAATTTCATTATTCATTTCCACACATAACACATCCAAACAGTAGCCTCAGAGTAAGAGTTGGATTGGATGAATGAGAGAACATGGCACAGGTAGAGGAGCCTCAGACTGAGGGGGAAGGCAGCCCCCAGATGGTCTCCTTAAGGTCTGACGTGTCAGGGAGCCATGCGGATGATGGGGAAGTAGGACCCTCCATGAGGAGGAAGAGGAAGAAGAAGAAAGATCCACGTCCTGAGTCCTTCATTGTTTATCGGTCTGAAATGGAGAGGGCACCAGGAGAGGACCAAGGAGGAGACGAAGGAGCAGAGAGGAGCACTGAGGAGGGAACTAAATTCCTCTGCACACCCACAGGCGAAGGTGAAAAAGCTGTCTCACACTGTTAAACTCATGAACCCAACATGTCAGATGTTAGTACTGTAGGACAGGATTTGTGCACAAAATAGACTTCAGTGTTACAGCAACCATTATTCCAAAAAAGCTGGGATGCTGTATAAAGTATAGATAAGAACAAAATACAGGGATTTGAAAATCTCATAAACCCATATTTTATTCACAATACAACACAGAAAACATACCCAGAAAAAATAAAGTGATTTTGAATTTGATGGCAGCAGCACATCTGAAAAAAGTTGGGACAGGGCCATGTTTACCACTGTGTACTGTAGCATCTTCTTTTCTTTCAACAACAATCCTTGCAGGCTTCTACTATGAAGCCATGCTGTAATGGATGCAACTCTTTAGTGTTGTATCACTGAGATATGTGATGCCTTTGCTAAAATGTTGCTGTAAAACCTGTGTCTATCTTTCAGCATTGCTGGAGCCTTTCCAGATGTGCCAACTGCCAATTCCACAAGCATTAATAGAACCCCATCAGAGATGCTTTTGAACTGCACGCTGATTTTTAGACAGATGATCTCTCTCCTCTGTAGTCCGGAGCATTCAGTGCCCATGTTTTCCAAAAAGAATTTGAATTTTCAGTTTATTGGTCCAGATTCAAAATGTGGGTTAATGAGATTTGCAAATGATTGTGTTCTGTTATTATGTTTTTACACACTGCACAGGCTTTTTTACAGTTACGTTTGGGCTTCCCTGTGTGTCGCTTGCTTAACTTCCATGTCATATCCTGTATGAACAGGCTGGAGTCTTCCTCCAGACAGCCGCTACGTGACCCTGACTGGCACTATTACGCGTGGAAAGAAGAAGGGTCAGGTGGTGGACATACACGTCACTTTGACAGAGAAGGAAATCAGGGAACTCGCCAAGTCGAGGGAGCGTCTTGATGCAGCATGCGAAGCGAGCGAAGGCTCCAAGCGCACCTGTAGCTTAGGTGCGTGTCAGGGACCCCATGTGGTCCTGTGGAGCATCTCGTGCGCACCTGTGGTTTTCATCCTCTCGTTCATCACTTCCTTCTACTACGGCACCCTCACCTGGTACAATGTCTTCCTGGTGTACAATGAGGAGCGGACGTTCTGGCACAAGATAACAATATGCCCCTTTCTTATCATCTTCTACCCCATGCTCATCATGCCTTTGGCGCTGTCACTGGCTCTGTACTCTGCTGTGGTGCAGGTGTCCTGGGCCTTCAGTGAGTGGTGGCAGGCGGTGCGCGACCTGGAGAAAGGCTTCTGTGGCTGGGCCTGTGGGAAATTGGGGCTTGAAGACTGTTCGCCATACAGCATAGTGGAGTTGCTTGACTCTGACACTGTTTCTGGCACTCTACAGAGCAAGGCACCCAGTGAACTTGCCCAAACGTCATCAGTGTGAAGTAGTGGGCACTGGGCTCAAGGAGCATATTGCTAATGTGGTCAAAGTTGGGAATTATTTGAATAATTTGAGTGTCAAAATGAGCACCACTACTATCTATGTTTTTGCTAATGAAGGGTTTGAGACTTTCCTGAAAGCCACAGGAGTAAGAAAATTATCTTTTGATTAGAATTTCTTTTCTAAAACTATTTCAAAATGTCTCTTTTGTTAATAATCACACAGTAAGCACTGCCTGAACTCTCCTTTGGTGCTGAACTGCTATCACCTAGCATTATTGGAGTTGAAGCACTGGAGTAATTATTATGGGACTTTTCTTTTTGATTACAGGTTCATTACAGCTTTCACAGATCACTAAATAGCCACCAATAATTATGGAACAGCACTCCCACTCAAAGACCTTTTCAAACATATGGACCTTGGTTTTCACAGCTAAGGCGTGGACACTGATATGCACACACTCCTGAGAGTTTACATCAACTTTCACTTCATCTGTAAATATCTGCATTAAGTATATATGATCACTGTGCTGTTCAATGCCATCAAAAATACCTTCAAAGGCAACACTGTTGTCTTTGTGAAGTAATCATAATCACTTTGAAGGTGGATTTAGAGTGAGGCTGGCATAAAAAATGGGCAAAGGGGGTGACCGTCCCCTGGCAGTGGTGTGGGTTTACTTTGTGTGAGTTGCTGATTTTAGTGGAAATATACACCAAAGAGCACCAGTGTGAAAATCTGTCCTTTTAAGGGGCAGCGTGACCATAAAAAACAGATTCATTGTCATAAAATTGGACTTTTCCTCCTCTGCCTATAGCATGCAACCCCACAGCCATCAGTCACTACAGAATGCATGAATCTTTTGTTTTGAGCAACATATACACCGTATGGGCAAAGGTATTGGGTCATACCACTTGAGTCTTTGAATTCCAGCACCTAGCAATGCAATCTGCCTTCACAAATAATTGTGAATGAGTTGTTGTAAAGAGCTTGCTGAATTTGAGGTGTGGTGATATAATAGGAAGCCATCATTGCAAGAGGACAATTTGTGAAATTTCAGCCCTCCTAGATATTCCACAATCAACCGTAAGTATCACTGCAAAATGAAAGCTTTTAGGAACCACTGCCACAGCCAGGTCACATAAGGTCACATATGGGTCACCAAGTGCTGAGGCGCATATTGCAGAGGTCCAAACCTCCCCTGGCTTCAATACAGAAGCACAAAAACTGTGTGTCTGGAGCTTTGTGGCATTGGTTTTCATGGCTGAGCGGCTACTGTAGGTGTAGGTGGTCTGGTACTTCGTCCTTTAATAGTGTATGTTGTTTAGTGTTTAAAAGACATGCATTTATTTTCTTTAAAAGCCTGGACTTTAGATGAGCCATTTTCCGTATATTTCTTTGGGATTTTTTTGTTGTAGGTTAATACACATTTGGATGAAGGAAAATGTTGGCTAAGTGATGTTTTTGTTGGTGACAACAATTCCAGTAAAAGACAACTAAAAGTTTTATTTTTTTATGTATAACTGAACAATAATTATCTCATAGCACTGAAGACCTCCAAGGAGTCTCTTTAGCTTAATCCACTGCTGATTATTTATTTGCAAGGGATTTTTAAAAATTAAAAGTCATGATATGATCCTTACATCACACTCTGGGGTAAGAAAAATTCTGGCCTGTGAGTTTTTGTTGGTTTCTGGACTCTGTACATAGTCAAGGTATCTAAACAATGCATGGAGATTGAAAGGAAAGGAGACCAATACCTCTTTTCTTATTGAGGGTTAATTAAGCAGTTACAAAGCCATAGTGAGAACAAGCTGACAGATTGTTCTTTTTTTGTTCATGTTTTCATACGTTGAACAGCATTAAAACAAGTGTTTGTGTTGTCTTCACAGTTTTAAATCGCACACACACAAAAAAGCTGAAGTTGAAGAATTCCTGTTACATTTCCATGCTCACATATTTTACATATTACTTCAATTTGCTTTCTATATTTAAGCCTAGAAGATGTTCTAGCTAGGTGTTTTTATACTTCAGCACTTTGAGATATATGTACTGTAAACAGCTATCAAAAAAAACTGATTGAAATTCAAGCAAGACTGGATTAAAACATCCAGATGGTCTAAATGTTTGTTGAAATGTTTATGGATATGACTGGCTGGGTTAAGTGATGCAGTTTTACATGTTGTGAATCTATATTGATGCAAACATTTACACAAGTGAAATAAAGTGTTGTGTTATTACATCTCAACTACAGACTAATATTTACTGTATCGTTAAAACCAGCGAGTCACTCTAATCAGCAGACAAAGACAAGAGTCAGCATGTAAACCCTGCATGGTGCACAGCAATGCAGATGGCTCTCTGGGGGCGAGGGGTGCTTTAAATTGAGATTATTGGCACCCCAGTGTTATCCTGCAATACTCACTGAACAAAATCTAAAATCCTTATGCAGCAACCATTCCAAATACAATAAGTTCATGAGAAATACAGTCAGATTAACATTTGCTAATTTGTTCTGCTGTGGCCACTTTTTAAATGTCTGATTTGTTACATTTATGGCCTAAGTTTATTTAGGTTCTAGTTGGGGTGTTAAAATACACAAGCTCTGTGTTAATGCATATATTAAAAAGACACATCTCCATGTTTAGTGATTTAAGTCTAAAGGCACAAACCTGTGAGTCATGGCTGAACATAGCTCCTGGATGATCGAAGATAATAAAATTATGTATTTAATAACCTTTCTGAGCATACAGGGCTGGTTTGAGGGAACATTAAAAGGAGGGTTTGATTTCAATATCTTGATGTAGGGAAGTCAGGCTTATTATTTCACAAAAACTATTATAATTGCAAATGAAAAATCTAAGTAACGTTAGTAAATAAAACACAAAACAATCAATTTAGGGATGACAAGGTTAAAATTTGCGCAGATTTTGTATTTTTTTAAATTATTATTATTTTATTTTAATACTTATGTTGTTATATTATTTTGTATTTTCAGTGATTAGTTAGAATTATTATTTGTATGAATTAAGTATTTCTGAAATCTTGACCACAGCTCGGAAATGTTTGCATATTGTAGGCGCGCGGTTAGCCGGAGGGCGTTTGACCTACATTTCATTTTAGCTTTTATCGGACCGCCTCTTCAGTCTTACTACCACAAAAGTGGTCTTGACATAACATTGTAATTTAAGGTGAACAACAATCAATAATAAATTCATAAGGTCTACGGAAGAAGTCTCATCGTAAATAGAAACTTAGTTTCGGTTCCTAGTTCATTGTTTCTTTCCGGATCCATAACAAAGTGACACAGTCTTTGCTTTGGTGGAGGGAAAAGAAGAAAAAATGGCAGGCTCAAAAGTAAGTTGTTTTATCTTCAATTGTTAAAGAGATAAGTCACGGACTTATACATGCTTGTTAGATACTATTCACGATATTAAATGTGCAGCTTTTATTCGTTAGGAACATTTTGTTTTTATGTTTCTTTGAACTTTTGAGACGTTTAGCGTCAGCGGCGTGTTGAGACATGTCCAGCCTGAAACGGTCACGCTCCTCATTCAGTGCATACAAGGCTCGCATACTCGTTTTATCTTATCTGCATGAGAAAGCACGACCTTAACGCAGCATTTGAGAAGTAATTTTGTGTTTTTGGCACCTCTAAGTGTCGTAAATTAAATAAGTATGTCCTCTGCAGACAGCTGTGGTGCTGTGCATGGATGTGGGGCTTACCATGTCCAACTCTGCACCCGGGGAAGAGTCTTCCTTTGAACTTGCCAAAAAAGTCATCCAGAAGTTTGTCCAGCGCCAGGTACAACTGCACATTTATAAAACAAAGCACCCTAATGAGGCTGATTTTAGCACCCTCCCAACATGCTTTCCCCTTCCTCTGTCAGGTTTTTTCAGAGACGAAGATTGAGCTGGCTTTGGTCCTGTTTGGCACAGACTCCACAGACAACCCTCTGAGCCAGGATGGCCAGTACCAGAACATCAGAGTACATCGACACCTTATGATCCCTGATTGTGAACTACTGATAGAGATTGAAAATCAGGTCCAACCAGAGAGTCAGCAGGGTGACTGTATCCTTTCTCCCGAACACGTTTCATTAATACCATGTAGAAACCTAACTCTGCAGGCAGAGCACTGTACTAAAAGTCTTGAATTGCCCATCATTTCATTATATTTGCCTTTAAAAAAAACTCTCAGATTTAGCCATTCTTATATTTTGCTTGTTCTTATGGTATTGAAGCTTGCACACAAGAATTTCACTCGCATGTACTGTACCAGTGTACCTCCACATGTGATGTGACAATAAAAGTGATTTGATTTGATTTGATTTAAAATAAGTGCCGAGATTTATAGAAAATTTGAAGCTTGAAAGTCAATATTTGGTATGACCACCAAATATGACTTTATCACAGCTTTAACTCTTATAGGCAGCTTTCTTGTAATTTCTTTCAGGAATTGTTCTCCAGGCTTCTTGAAGGACTATCAAAGCGCTTCTTAGAATGTGGGCCTTTATCCATGTTTGAATGTTTCACAGGTCAGTGTTAAGTAGCCATACAAACAATCCCCCCCAAATAAGATTCTTCTTAACATGTCCAAATAAAATCTGTGACAGACCTTCAGAAATCCTGGAGAACTATAACCCAAGCCCACTCTTAAAAAAATACAATAAAGTCTGGCTGCTTGGAATGAAAATATAAAGAAATGAAGGAGTATTGCACAGTACTATACATGATTTTACAGTTATCCAGTCCTCCTCCTTTTTTTTATTCCATGGGAACATGGATAACTTTGATTAGAACTTGGATCCTGTCTTTATTTTTCTTTTAGTGTTTTTTATGAACACTAATATATATGGCACTAGTGAGATGAAGACTGACCCTTTATTGAAGTCTGTGGGATAAGATTTTTGTGCAAATTGATAAAGTGCTTACATTTTCTCTGAGCCTCCTTAACTGCTCTGTAACAGGGCTGGATGCCCTTGTAGTTTGCATGGATCTTCTTCATACTGAAACAAAGTAAGAAACTCTCTTGTATTTCATAAATAATTCATGCACTTCACTGAAAAATAAAACCTGTATTCAGTACTTAATGGTACCTTTCTAAGGGGGAAAAAGTATGATTGTCTCAACATTGCCCTGCTGACTGACCTCAACACCCAGACCAACGAAGAAAGCCTGGAGGTTATCATCAAGAACCTCACTCAGTCTGGCATCACCGTGCAGTTCTTGTAAGGTTCAAACATAAACATTCACAATGTTTTATTACTTTATATGATACTTAAGATGATGAAAATATTAATATTTCTATGTGATAATCAATATTTTGATGATAACTGGTAAAAATGCAGAGTGCAGGAGAGGCTTATCAAACTGAATTGTAAAGCTGATTGAAGCAGATTTCATGATATTTGGTTACTTTTATCAATCTTTTAGTTTTTTTCTTGATGTAACTGTAATCTTTGGATGTCCAGTTTGCCTTTCCCTGTGGAAGAGGATAAGGAGGGTCAAGGGGATTCAGAGAGAAGAGATCCCGGTCACCCGGGGACAGGCAAAGGTCTGTCCAGGGAGCAGAAGAAAAACAAGGAATTGGTGAAAGAGATGATGCTGAGCCTGGATGTGGAGGACGGCCTGGATGAAATTCACACCTTCAGGTTAGTGGACTTCCTGTTACACTTTTGTTCTCTGGAATGGATTAATGTTCTTTGTAAATTAGGATGAACTTGATTTTTGGTGTCTTAGATTACTTGTTTTTGCCAGGTGAGTGTGCACACAGAGTAATGAGGAGCTTGCCAATCAGACTGTAAGGGAGGGGAAAGTAGAAAAAATTGCATCTATAAGATGGAGAGAAAATGTTATCATACTGTATCAATCAAGAGGATCTCTGTGAAGGGGGTGCAGGAAGTAACCAAAGTCTTGTGAATGCTTTTTTTAAAAGCAGTTATCAAGATTTCTGGAAAACTCCCCCCAAAAATTAACATTTTTCTAAAAATAAAGTGGAAAAACAACATTACCTTCAACATTTAGTATCTCCACCTGCGAAATGCGCTTTCAGTTTCAGTGCGAGAAATATCAAATTAAACATTTCTGTTCTTGCCGTATGTGATCATTTACAAACATTCAGCCAGTTCTTGCCCAATACTTAAAAAATTGCCCTCTCATTCCCATTTTCCTGCAATGTATCATGTAGTGGAAGTCTTTAAAAAAAAAAATACATTCTAGAGATGGCGCCCTTAATTGAATCATTTTTGGTACCAAGCATCGCGAAATACTTTCAGTATTGAGTCACCAATGTCTGCTCTGTTTCTAATGTTGGGAAAAGGAACATTCCTTCCTTAGATTTTCAGAGTGTTGTTTATCTTTGAGAACCAGGATAGAATCTGTGATCTATTTCACTGGACTTGAACTCAGGCAAACAGTGTTTTTAATTTATGATCAAGTTTATCTCCTTCCATGTGTTTTAATCTTGTAGGAATGCGATCGAGGAGCTGTGCATGTTCAAGCGGGTGGAGAGGCGACCCGTGGCCTGGCCCTGTCAGCTGACCATAGGCAGCTCTCTCTCCATCCGAATCGTTGGCTACAAAGCAGTAAGTTGACTGTGTATTTTAAACTTTTTTTTTTTAAAGCATGTCTAGGGCTATCTCCAAGTTACACATCAGATAGGTTGATGTAAGCCAGCTTTTAGTTGTAGATCCTAATGTGGGGTCTTTTTGAGCACTCTGGTGTTAGCCATGCTTTTACCATCAGGACATTGGAGCTATGGAATGCCAGGACTGCCATAATGAATTAATTAAATAAACCATTAAATAATTAATTAAATGTGGCAATAATTAATTAAAATTGTAAGTAATTAATTAAAATGGGAAAGAATTAATTAAATAAATATTTTTGACACATTTAATTAATTAAATTATTTCATATTTTAATTAATCATTGCCACATTTAAATAATTATTTAATGGTGTATTTAATTAATTCATTTAGGCACTATTGACTCCTTCAGTTCTCACCATTAAATAATTTATCTGTCAACCTCACCCATCAAACCGTGGGGGCGGAGTTAACGCTGATTGAGTCAAAAGCATTGCTTTGGCTTTCGGAAATGTCTGCCCAGCCCAGTCTCAAGGCAGAGCGTGGGACCCGCTCGCCTTGCAAGCAATCGAGCTGTTATTATTGCCGACAAAGCGCAGCTGCCATAATCCCCGCTGTACACTGACTTCATTTACGGAGGTTATATTTATCTGTTTTTTATTTCTTGATGTTCGTATGTGTCATACCTGTTTCAGTCGCCAGTTCTGAATTATAACTAACATTAAAAACATGTTTAAGGAGGAGAGAGAGCAAATAAATCCGATTAACATCTGATCTTTGGGTTTTTGTGTAATAATCAGCGTGACCTGTGTATAAACGCATAAACTTTATTAAAAGAAATAATGTTGGTGTTTCCGTCATGTAGTAACTGCCCTGTACACCACGGAGCAAGGTCAGCATATCCACAATATCTTCAGCTCTCTGAGTTAACCAGAGTTTAAGCATCAAACTAATCTAACGGTCATCTAGGAATAATTCACGGGTCATATCAATATGATTTTACAATATGATTATTGCCAACTATTCCAGAGACGTGAAAATCTACAGTATAAAGAACACAAAAATATAGCAGTTTAATGCAACACTGTAACAGAGATGAGCGTGTCAGTTTGTCGCAGATCAAAGTGGAATGAATGTGATTGGTCGAACAGGCGATCTGTGGTATCTGCATTTTCATCAGCGTAAGAGACTCAGCTGCAGATTAGAATAACATTTGTACATTTAATAAATCACCAAATTAATACACGCAAGAAATGATCAAACTTGTTCCGACAGTTTGAGTTTATATTCCCTCAGCTGCAGACTCGCTGCTGTTTAAATGTTTGAGAGGAAGATTAGATATAAAACAAACGTCAAACATAGACTCAGTCTACGTTCACATTTGATATGAGGCCAGCATGTATAGTGGCTGTGTCCTGTTTTAAGATCATACATGTAAAATTTTTGTCTGACCTCCGTCGATCCAGCCGCTCAGATTCCGTGGTTACCATGGTTACTGCATAAGCAGCAGTAATTTAAACAGCTGGCACAGCGAAAACCTACCGGTGACATGAGTGTTTATGTTTTTCATTTCAAAAGAACTGTCTGAATGGTTAACTGAAGTTAGCGTGGATAAGTTATAGTTAAGGAGTATCACAGATAACGCCCACATAAGCTGTGTGACTGTCCACCACTACACTAAAATAAATCGGCTATTGCTGAAATACACGTGCTATATTATAAACTATGATATAAATTAGAGCTGGGCGATATGAGATTTTTTCATATCACGATATGTTTTTTTCATTTCAGGCGATAACGATATCTATCACGATATAAGCCAAATAACTATATTTGTAAGATTTAAATGTGCCGTTGCTCACAAGTAAAATGTGAAATAATCAGCAGCTTGTTTTTATTTAAATATTTATTTCCCATAATAAGTTCAACAGGGTAGATGTACTTAAGGAACATGAGACTTTTTCAGATAAATAAAGGCAAATATTGCAAACTACACAAAAGGCAGCCGCTAAAGCGTTTAAGTTTCAAAATAGAACAAATGAAACAGACTAAATTGTCAATTCCACTTAGAAACAAAATATTAATTCTAAAAATAAATCTTAGTTTGTTTTACAGAAGAACAGACAAAACTAACTTTTGTCAATATCAAATAAACTGAGAACTAAAAGGAAATTCTCAATCTCTCCTTGTTGTATAGCTTAGCTTTTCAAACAGTTTTAACAGTTACTTTAGTCTGACAAAAGCCGAATGACGAATTAGCGCTTCCAGTCAGAGACTGAGGCTACGTCCACACGTACACGGGTATTTTTGAAAACGGAGATTTTCCGTTTTCGTTTTAAAAAATAATCCCGTCCACACATAAAGGCAGAAATGAAGGAAAACGCTGCTATGAACATGCCAAAGCAGCAGGTGGCGCTAGATTCCTAACCGTGCAGAAATACTGGCCAATCAGAAGACTAGAAGCCTCGGTGGGGAAAAGTAAACAAAGCTGGGGCATAGAAGCAGAACCGAGTCGTATGTGTGGAGGGACAGTAACTGTGTGTATATGTAAGCATTTAAACACTGCAGAGAGTAGAATTAACAGTATTGTAGAAATTCATTTCACCGAAACAATAACGTGGCGCACAGTGTGACGCATGCACCAGTTTATTGTATTTCCAGACTTGCTTTCGGCACAATTTACAGTGCACGCTACTCTGTTTTTTGTCAGACTTGAAATAGCCGAAATACCTTCACACTACGGAACTTCTATGGCTCTTCCGTTTGACAATCTCTCCGGCGTTGGAACCATCATCTGTTTTCTCTTCGGTCACGCTCGGTTGATTTTTCTAGTCGGCACACTCATTTCCTCCATTACCCGCTGGCTGCTTCCCAAACAAACACACGTGCGGCTTGGCACTTGTGCTGTACGTAACAAGTCACGCGACGTGACGCTGCGGCTGTGATTGGTTCGGCTCTGCGCTACTGAATTTGGATTGGCTGACCTTTTTTTTTTTTTTTTTTTTTTAATAAGAGGACAAGAGCGGCGAGGTCTATCGCGATAGTTTAATTTCTCTATCGAGTAAAAGTTATATCGCGATACATATCGTTATCGTTCTATCGTCCAGCTCTTATATAAATGTTATACATGTTTAGTTTTAAAGGACACCTTCCTGCCTTTACTGTCATTCATGAGCAGTAGCCTATTAGTTTTCTTCTAACATCCAGAAGTCTGCATGATGTGTTTCATAGTTTCTAACAAGCCTTTGACAGTTAAACATAACATGCCCGAAACCCCCCCCCCCCCCCCCCAAAAAAAAACAAAAACAAAACAACAATCACACAAATGATATGTTAGCCTCATTTAATTTTAGTTAAGTAAACTCAAAAAATTCTAACAGATACCTGGTGCTTAGAATACAGTTGAATAACTATTAAAAAACAGATGATGTAATATTTATGTACAGGTTGGAGAAGGTTGTACGGGGTTTGAAGAATCACTGACTGTTTTTAAATCACTGCTTAAAACTTATTTTGTTAATTCCCTTTTGCTGTGTTATGCTTATTACACTGCTTTGAGAAGATGCAGTGTATTCATGTAATTTTCTGGTAATGAGTAACTTCTGATTTCTATCTCACCAGTAACGGTCATGTAAATGTTCTCCATGTGAGGTGTTTTGTGACCTAGAAATGTTGCTTGTCGCGTCCTCCAGGTGACCGATGAGAAGCTGAAGAAAATGTGGATTACAGTTGATGCTCAATCTCACCAGAAAGATGATGTGAAGAGAGAAACGGTTTACTGCCTGGACGATGACAATGAGACAGAGGTGCAAAAGGACGACATCATCCAAGGTATGGAGGACCATTTCAAACAGAGTTTAGTTTTGCGTTTTCCCACTACCGTACTTTCCGCACTATAAGGCGCACTTAAAATCCTTTAAATTTCTCAAAAATTGACAGTGCACCTTATAATCTGGTGTGCATTATGTATGAATTCTGGTTGTGCTTACTGACAGACGGACTCTGAGCTCAGGTGATCATTTAAGTTCACTTTTTTCTGCTCCCAGGTTTTCGTTATGGAAGTGACATTGTTCCCTTCTCCAAGGTCGATCAAGAACAGATGAAGTACAAGCACGATGGGAAGTGCTTCGCTGTGCTGGGATTCACCAAACAGAGCACGGTAGTTTACTTTTCTGTGAAGACACAGATCAATTTGGGGTTGCAACAGGAGGGGCATCCAGGGAAAAATGCAAACATGCAGTGCTTTGGCAACCCCGAGTGAGTAAAACTGAAAGTAGCTTTATTGTCTAAGGCTGAGGCTGTTTTTGTTTCTGTTCTTTCAGATACGTCGTAATCAGTTTATGGGTTCTCAAATCATCAAAATCTTTGCTGCGAGGGATGATGAGGTAAGAATGGAGATAAATGCTACACGGCTGTTGAATACATGTTGATACTGACATGTATTGTCAACTTTGTGCTGCGTGAGCAGCACGCAGGAGTGGCTCTGTCGGCTCTTATCCGCGCGCTGAATGAACTCCAGATGGTGGCTATTGTACGTTACGCTTTTAACCGCATCAGCAACCCTCAGGTGGGCGCAGCGTTCCCCTGTATCAAGCAGGACTCTGAGGTGAAGAGCCGCTTTCCTTTATGTATATATTCACTACATTTGTGGCTATTAGCACAGGGCTAACGATGCTTCTCTCACCCTTTGTAGTGCCTGATGTACATCCAGCTGCCGTTCATGGAAGACCTCAGGCAGTTCACGTTTCCTTCTCTTGAAAACAAAAAGTTTACTCCATCAGGTACCGTTTCTCTATTTTAGGGGATAGGGCTGGGCCATATCATACCGTTCACGGTAATACCGGTATAATGTTGGGCAATGATAAGAAAATGAAATATCGCAATAGAATATGGGTAAAACGCGCATGCGCAGTGCCTTTGTTTTCATACGCACATGGAGGAAAAAGCGTGCCGGCGACGGAGAATGAGAAGAGCGAAAGTGGATCGTTGAATGAAACAGATGAACCAGAATTGGTTTGTAAAAATGCTGCAACTTCAGTGGTGTGGAACTGGTTTAGCTTTCGTCTGTCAGATACAGAACAAAGCACTATTTTTGGTAGAGCATGCTAGCGGGCCGTCGTTATCACCGTGTTTTTTGGAAAATACGGCACACTTAAAATCAATCCTTTGATTTTTCTGAAAATCGACAGTGCCCCTTATAATCCCGTGTGCCTTATGTATGAATTCTGGTTGTGTTTACTGACCTCGAAACGATTTTATGTGGTACACGGCGCTCGAAAATCTGTCAAATGTTTTAGTACGACTTTGCTAAGCTACGAAGCCGCACTGGTTGATGGATTGTCGGAGCATTACAGCTACCATAGTCAGGAGCCTCGCGGAGTGAGCTTCAACATAATATTACCGTATTGTGTATGTATAACCTCTTTTTAAGTTTTGTGGATATTATACATGGTTATGCTGAGGATATGTCGGCCAGTTTCAACTGGAAATGCCTTTTGGTTAAACTGATTTTGATGGGGTCGACAAAGTTGCTTGTGAGAAGGCCTTCACTGTCAAAAATATTCGCTAGTCTTAAGTTTCCCTACTGAACAACCATGTGTCCCCCCCCCCTCCAAAAAAAAAATTATATTTAAAGGTCGAGTGAATCTGCTGTTTAATTATACTTTTTTGGCTGTGAGTTTTGCCAAGATCGTCTTACTCTGCAAGTACATTTGAAGTTTTGCAAATTACTCTGCTTTAAATATTATGTATCGGTAAAAACAGAAATGATGAACTTTTGTCTATTTTGAAAGCAAGATGTCTCTAATATCACTGAAAAACAGCCTCAGTGTGCAGGCTTAATGTTTCTGCAGAAGAGATAAAGTGTTCTTTCAGTTCAAGCCAACGTTTTAGTGCATAAGCATAAATCACTGTACACAAACATCTGAAAAAAGTCATGGTTTATATTGGCACAGATTCAGAATTGCTGGTCTAATAACTGTGGCCCCACAGTTCTATGATATCGACTTCATTCGACTTGCACTGTATAGTGTAAATGAGATTAAGATGTAACCTTGAATGAGCCGTCATTGTCGTGTGATTGCTGTAGATGCTCAGCTGTCTGCTGTGGACTCTTTGATTGACTCCATGATGTTGGTAGAAGAAGATGAGAACGGAGAACAAAGAGACTTGTTCAAGCCCCATCGCATTCCCAACCCTGCCTTCCAGAGGCACTTCCAGGTACTGCAGTCCAGATTGCAATAAAGAGATTTAGTGTGGTCTCCTTTTACTTCTGAGTAGAGGCAGATTGCAACTTTTTTTGAAGAAGATGTGGAGTGTTATTTCAGCTTAGACGAAAAAGCTTTCATCTGTCTGACTACAGCTCAACAAGCTAGTAATTGACTATTATTTAGCCAGAATTGCTTCCTGCTCAGTCTCTGTTTGGCTCACCTCTCCTACCATCATTTTAGTGTCTGCACCATCGAGCAGTAAGCCCCGGTACCCCTCTTCCTCCGATAGAGCCATGGCTGAAAGCTGCTCTTGATCGTCCTGAGGTTATTACAGAACGCTGCCAGGATCCACTTGACGTGCTGAAGAGGAAATTTCCTCTCACTGAAGTGGAGAAGAAAAAGAAGCTTAAAACTAGTGCTCAGATTTTTGGCAAAGAGTAAGTTTAGCTTCTGTGACGTGGTGCGTCATGGACAATAATGCATATTGGAAAGGATTATATGATTTATGCTGTTTCATTTCACAGTAGTCTGTTGCAAGATTCATTTACATTTACTGGTTATAAAAATGTTAAAACAACAACAAAAAAAGCAGGATTGACTTTCAAGATATTAACAAGCTGCCATTTTTCATTTGAAGGTCAGAGGAGTCCGAGGCAAAGAAAGTAAAAGAAGATGAAGCAGAGGAGTATAACTTGGCCGACATTGCTGAAGGCTCTGTTACCTCGGTGAGAATCAGGGGGAGGGCTGGACGACTTAATAATCCTAGGAGATGGGCCCGCTGTGGTTGTGCTGCAGCTAGCCTCCTCCCCTATGAATATTTTTTCAATCTACATACAAAGGAACGAAAAGAGGAGACAAATAACAGAAATTAAGTCACACCTGCTCCACTTTGTCCACCATATGTCCCTCCCGCTGGTGCACTTCGCCCCTTTCATGCTTGCTTTTATGCAAGCTCGGTCCTTCCTGTTTGTCTGTCCTATCAGGTACTTAAATGGCTCTTCTTCCATCCTTCCAAAAAACATGCTGTCTTTTGAGATGTGGCAGTATTTTCTGTTGGTGGATGGGCATTTTGATGATAAAGCTCACTGAACCATTATAGGGAGGAAAATTAGTTTAAGATAAAGTTGTCACATGAATATATTTCCAACACATTGTTCCAGCAGATTGTGTAAAGGCTACAGGGCCTCTTTTATCCAGGATCCAGTTGATCTCTATTATAAGAGAGGCTGAAAATTTCTTCTACAGCATGGATGAATTAAGTCTTTGGATCTTCTTGATCACATGATAACAGCATCAAGATAGTGGCTTAACAGTTAAACTTAAGTATTTCTGAACATATAAAATGCACAAAATGTTCAATTTTGCCCTCTCGTGGAGTGGTGAAGTATCCTGAAAACACCTGGATCCACATGGATGGATATGACAGAAGTTATTCAGATATTCTCGTCAACAAACAAGCAGCAGGACATCACGCAGTGTCCTTGATGGAGATAACTATTATCTGTTCTGGATAATCATCAATTTTTTTAACTGACACGTTTTAAAACTTCCATTTCATTCCCTAACCAGGTGGGAAGTGTTGACCCAGCTCGAGACTTCCGCGCTTTGATCAAACAGAAAATTCTTCCGTTCGGAGAAGGTGAGCTCCAGAATTTATTTATTGATTTATTTATTTTTTTCCTGCCTGTACTATAAACCGTAATCACTCATGTACAGCCCCTGTAATTATGTTTATCTCTTTGTTTGGTTGCGGTGACCCTTATGTCCTTCCAGTCTGCCAGCAGCTGACTCACAGGATAGAGCAGTTGCTAAGCAACAAGAACACACAGTACTACATGAAAAGCATCACCTGTATCCAGGCTTTCAGAGAGCAATCCGTTAAGGTAAATAAACATTCACATTGCTCTTCCTTTGGAGGAGCGAATGATGATGCGGTGTTTGCTGTTGGTTTGGCGTTTTTAGGATTATGAGCCTTAATAAGATTATGACTCTGTTTCTTTTCTTGAACACACAATTATTTGCTTATGTGTCTGTATGTAGATTAGAGTTTTTTCAAGACTGTTAAACGGAATTTAAATGTTTTATCTTTCGTACTCAGCTGGGAAATGCTGAACACTACAATAGCTACCTTCAGTCCCTGAAAGGAAGCATCCCAAACAGAGGACTAGAGGTGTTCTGGGAACTGCTCGTTCAAGGTATGATACGCCATTTTAATTAGAGCTGTGGTGTTTCTCCCAACTTCGCAATATCTAACCAAGTCAAGAACACTCAGAAGGAAGTAGGTCCAATCAAGAGATGCCTTCATGAATGGAAAAACGGAGGGTTTACAACTTGGTTTTGTCTTCTTATGCTCAAGAAGAGGATGGCCAAATTAGACTTTGTCAGGAAGCACCTAACAGTGCCTGCAGAGTTCTTTGGACAGATGAAAACAAGATTAATTTGTACCACAACGAGGGACAGGTCATACCACATCATCTGTCAAACATAGTGGAGGCAGTCTTATGCCGGTGGTCACTTGTTGATTGAGGATGCAATTGCTGATAGAAACAGAGTGATCAGTTCATTATCTCTGCTCAGATCCTGTCAAATGCTGAAAACTGATTGAAGAGCAAATTGCAAAAAAAGCAAACTGCAAAAGCAACCCAAGTTTCCCAAGGGAAAGAAATGGGATAAGTCTACAATGGTCACATCAGTCACCATGTCAGTCACTCATTAAAGCAGATTTTCGTTATTAAATACAAAACTGAAACCAGACAGACCAACAAAAAAGCAGCAACTGAAGGTTGTTGAGGTGAAGGTGTAGCAGATCATCTCAAGGGAGGAAATATAGCATTTAGTGATGTCCAAAGCTTCTAGACTTCAATCTATTGGCTTTAAAGGATTTTCAGTATTGAAAACAATCCTTATATTTAAAATTATGTTAGTAAACCAGGTAGTTTTGATTTTTTTTGAGTTAGTTTTAGAATCGAGGGCCTGTATATTTAAATAATTGCAATTCCTAAACTGTTAATTCATAAAAACTATGAAAATTGTTTAAAGAAACATTGCAAACCTAAAATATTCTGATGAAAATGGTGATTTTTTCATTTTATTTTTTTGCGGGGAGAAAAAAAAGTTTTGCCTCAAATTCAGGCAGTTTGTATCTAACATTGAGTTTGATCAACAGATGGTTTAACGCTGATCAGCAAGGATGAGGTGGAAGGAAGCTCGGTCTCCAAAGCCGAAGCTAATCAGGTGACTTTAATTTGAATTTGGTACACGTATGAATTTGAGATGATCTTTAGTCTCTTTCTTTGACTGAAACTGGGTTTTTTTTCTTCTCAGTTTCTGGTTGCTGAGGAGAAGAAAGAGGAGGCAGCTCCTGCACCAGTTGAAGATACTGGAGATGTTGATGACTTGGTAAGCGTGCAGTTTTTATTTCTGACATTTCTTTATTTTTATTTAAATACGTGTTTATGTAACTGTTGTGACTCGAATGGTGTTAAAACCATTTCCTGTGTATCTACATGGGGCGTGTGTGATGTGTTGAGCTCTCAGATATAAACTCTTAGAGGTTGCATGTTTTTTTTTTTTCCTCTCTGTGCAGCTGGATATGATGTAAAGAGAAAAAAAGATGGAAGAGGAGTGTTTGCGGTGGACTCCAGAGAAATTAAAAGAATGCATGCTCTCAGTCCAGCCAGACCAAACCAGTTCAGCCGTCCATTGTTCCTTCACTCCCACTTGGAGTCCTGCCATACTTTGTAACTCTGCACTTAATGGATCAACTGTGGTTTACACATGCTGTCTAAAAGTACTTCACTTTAGAAATTACAAAAAATATTCCGCATACTTCAGGCAAAGGCTTTCTGTGTTCTGTTTGAGATTTTAAAAATGACTGCAGTTCTTGTGAGTCTTAAGGTGGTACTTATGTAGTAATTATGGCTACAGTATGCACTGAAAAATAAAGAAACCCTTATAGACTTTACAGAAGACAGAAATGCAGTGCCCAACAAACTGACAGTTTATTATGAAAAATCATTAAAAGCCTTATGGTTGATTAAGAGCGCATGACTTGCATTATATTTTTGTGTATGAAAATACTGATCGATCTTCTGACAAGATGTAGCAAAGCACAATGCTGTGACATCATTTGCAAATTATACAGTGCATAGCAAACTAAACCAGTTTTGTGTTTAAAGCATAGACTGTATAAAAAAAAAAAGAGAACGTTGCCACCATAATGCCAACCTTTGGTTTGTGGATCACCATGTTGAATCCTTGACTTTAGCACTTTGGAGCCAGAAGTGACCATATTTGGAAAAAAGGGTGAAACATGTGAGAAACTCTTGGAGAAAAAACCCTTTTTCTGAGGTGGGAATGCCAATTTAATTAGGGCCATGAGTATGCTGACAATGGTTCAAAATGGAAAAGGTTTTGTCCCACTTATCCATATACACTATATACCAAAGGTATTCACTCGTCTACCTTCACATGCATATGAACTTGAGTGACATCCCATTCTTAATGGTTTATTATTGTCAGCCTACCCTGGGCACCTGTAACAACTTCAACTCTTCTGGGAAGGTTTAGGAGTGTGTTTATGTGAAGTTTCGACCATTCTTCTAGAAGCAGATTTTTGTGAGGTCAGGCACTGATGTTGGACGAGAAGGTTTGGCCCACAGCTCACGAGTTTTTCCACACCAAACGCGCTTATCCATGTCTTTATGAACCTTACTTTGTGCACTGCGAACAGGTGTTCCCTAAACTGTTTCTACAACATTGGGAGCATGAAATTGTCCAAAATATCTTGTGTTTTGTGTTGAGGCATTAAAAGGGTAAGGGGCAAAGCCCCACTCCTGAAAAACAACCCTGACACTTTGTGTTATGCTTGGAAACCTTCTTCATGAAGCTCTCTGTAGACTGTTGTTGGGCTAATCTGAAGGTTACATGAAGTCTTTAGCAATTGACTCTGCAGGAAGTTTGTGACCTCTGCATGCTATGACCCTCAGCAGCTGTTAATCCTGCTCTGTGACTTTATGTAGCCTACCACTTCATGGCTGGGTCCCTGTCATCACTTTGCTATAATACGACTAACAGTTGACTATGAAATATTTAGTAGCGAGGAAATTTCATAACTGGATTTGTTGCACAGGTGACATCCTATCACGGTACCACACTGAAATTCACTGATGTCCTGAGAGTTTTCTTTCATAAAAGTTTGCAGAAACAGTCTGCATATGGAGGTGCTTGATATTATACACCTGTGGCCATGGAAGTGATTGAAACACCTGAATGCAATGATTTGGATGGGTGAGTGAATACTTTTGGTAATATAGTGTATATTAAAAAAAATCTAGTCCCACTTAAATTGAGTTACACAAGGCAAAGTGTAATTTATGGTCCTGTAAATGTGTCCACCCACCCCAGACACACTCCGGTGCAGGCCTCCCAACATTCTGACTGCACGTGTCTAGAAGCAGATGATGCAAGCGTGTGCCGAATGTTGATTCATTGACAAGAGGGCCAGAATAGAGCAGGGACTGCTAGCGGAAGAATACAACATGAAAAGCACAGACATTGGACACTTTTCATTGTTTTTAAACACTAATTTTCACTTCAGCTCTTTGTATGTTATAAAGTTGCTCTTCTCCACGGCTGTCTGATGTACCAACAGCAGCACAAGCTAGAGTGACCCACAGACTGCTGTACCACATATTTTGCACACTGCCTCCATCTGGCAACAGGCAGACAGGCCATCCTTGGATTGCTACCGGACAGTGAACGCACCACCGTTGCGGGACCATAAATTCTGCTTGAGCTGCAGCTGCCAATGAATTACTTTAACCACTGACAGAACAAGGAAGCACCTAGAGACCCTCAGTTGTATGGCACATGGCTTCACTTTTCAAACATAGTGGGTGCCTGTGTTTCTTTTATATACTGTCTATGGGTTAAAGAAGAAATCTAGTTTATTTCAACCTTGTGTATTCCCCAATCAGTTTGGCCATTGCAGCTCTACAAGCTTCAAGAGGAAACAAGCGCGAGCTCCTGAGGTTATCCAGACAATGTAGTCTTTTAACTTTTGCTTTTGATTCTGACCTAAGCTTAGAATTTAGCTGCCTGGAGTGGACCTGTTGCTAATTGCATCTGCATCCAAAAATGAAAGTGTTGGGATGATTTTCTACAAATTGCTAAAACAAAATCCTGTCAAAGTTTTGTTTTAATTTAAATTTTAGTACACATGTGAGGTGTTAAACAAAGTGGAGGATGAAGTTGGCTCTTGGCTCTGCATGGTCTCAAAGATGGAGAATATCCTCAGAGATATCTGAGATATCCTCAGAGGGTAAAATCAAGGACTGCACTATGACCCAGTATAAAGCTGCAGAGAGCACAGTCTTGTTTCACTGTAGGATGCTTTCCTCAATAGAGCCACAACAGCCACATTAATGTAAAATACTATCAGGTTGAAATAAATTTTAATTATCCTTGAAAATGCTGGATTAACAGCTGTAGCACCAGTATTGGCTCACAGGAGCATTCTCTCTCTAACACACCCACTGGATGAAACGATCAAACATACCGGACCTTAAAAAATCTGAGAATTTTTCTGCTTTAAAGATGGCGTGCTGGTCCCCCATAGCCAGCTTTGTCAGGACTTCTTGATCAACATCACTTCCTGTGGCAATCACCGTGGAGACCACCTCGTAACGACGCATGGCACTGATCGCTTCGTCCAGGTTGTCGCTGTTAGTGACACCATCTGTAATGAAAACGAATGAAATCTCTGCATTGGGCCTCGTTTGCCGGGCGCTTCCTCTAACCAGGATGTTGTTGATGGCATGTATGATGCCGGGCGCCACGCTTGAAGAAGAATCTAGATACTGTAAAGCTGTTAAACTGTTAACAATCTGGACAGGGTCATGTGTTAGAGAGAAAGCCACCCGATTCTCTGACTCCTTGCCAAACTCCATCAGTGCCAGACGGGCTCGCTCTCGATCGGTCCTGGTCCTGGCCAGTACCAGCCTGTCTGCAACCTTCTGAACAAATTCACGAACAAGGAGGAAGTTTCTCTCCCCGAGACGCTCTGAACCATCCAATAGAAATACCAAATCCACAGGCCTCGCAACACAAGGTGCTGAGTCAAGTTCTGAAACGAAACAAAAAAGAGCAATCACTTCCTGAAGTGCGTTTCATCATAAACCAATCATATAACTATGAATAAAACCCACCACTTGTACAGGGGAGATCAGGGCACTTAATGACTGGATCTGGTGAGAAATCATAGGTTAGACAAACACACAAGGACTAGTACTGTCAGGCTGCTGAGATTATTGGTACAGGCTTACCAGGACAGAGGACAGTTTCCATCTTTTCTAAGAATTCATCAGCCACCAAATCGCTGTAGCGCCTCATCTCAGTAGCCCGATCCTTCTTGTTGCATGCGATTGACACCAGAGTCTCGCTGTCGTGTCTGGTGTCAAACATGTCCCCTATCCCGATGGCATTCACCACCACAGCGGGGTCGTTGCAGAGGTATGTGAGCTGATTGTCGTCGTCTCGGGGGTCAAAGCGGCCGTCTGTGACCACGACGACGGACACTTTGGATCGGGCTCTCTTGCTGTCCCTGATGAGGTTATCATAGGCGTACTTCAGAGCAGAGGGGGTGAAGGTGCCCCCAGCAATCCACCTCAGATTCTTCACTGCAGTTTTGAATGCAGTCATGGAGTTTATGTTTGGGTCATCGAGACGAATGCTCTCAAAGGTCCCGTTGTGACTGTATTGTACAACTCCAACTCTTGTGCCTAGGAGATACACACATCTTTAATCAGTCTAAAAGTCAAACTTTTACATTTATTATTTCTGTAAATCTTTTTGGAAAAGCATCACAGATAAATCTGTTAGGGGTTACTCGGTAACACCGATGCATTTACAGCAGCACGGCGGTTGCAGGCTTTACTCCAATCATAATTTATAATGTCAGCAAGTGACAAGTGGCTCTGTAGTCTTAACAAGTAAAACATCCCTGGATGAATCACAGTTGTAATATTATTCATTTTCTCTTGTTGGGTATTTAGCAACTTGCTCAAAAAACAACAACAAACTGTTGTTTTGGTGTTGTGTTCTCAGCATGAATATTAATCAACCATTTTTATGTAGCACGATTTGAAATACTTTAGTCTGTAGTTGTTTCTGCAGAGTCACAGTGTTACTGAAGATTGGTGTGTATTTTAATTTCTTTTGGGTAAATCTGTAGAACGATTGCTTGCTTGACGTTACCTGTTGTTGATGTAGGTTCGGGCGCCATAGATCCCAGCCTGTTGATGGTGTTGATAACAAAGTTCTTCTCCAGGGTAAAGTTTGTCAGCCCGACACTCTCTGAGCTATCAATTACAAACACGATGTCCATAGCTCCACAGTGCTTCTCGCAGTCTGAGAGACAAACAACAAGAAGACCATCAGCGCGTTTAAACACCACATTTATGAAGCTGTGTTTGAGTGCTTATACTTTCTTACCGCAGCAACCACACGTCTCTCTGATGTAGCTCATGACATCACATTCCTGCAGTGACATGTGTGCAGATTAAAGTAATACACTGAAGTGAGTAAAGGAATTCTTGCATTAAAATACATCAGTCTTTTTAAAATTTTACTCACAGTGAGCCCAGGATCGCCTGCTGGTCCTGGATCCCCCTACACACACACACACACACACACACACACACACACACACACACACACACACACACACACACACACACACACCACAGAACAATGCACCTGGATCTCAAACTTGCATGCATGGTCAGCTCATTATCTGTGTGGCTGTAGCTTACATCAGGTCCACGTTCTCCTCTAGGCCCTCTTTCTCCTGGCGGCCCCGACTGGCCTGGTTCACCCTAGATACAAACATTTTTACAGTCAATGAAACCTAAATGACTCACAAAACACTGAAAGCTGTGCAAAAACACTGTTGTTAAGGCACAGTACACCCATGCAGCTGGTGTCATGTGATCCTGTGGGACTGCTGTGGTCTGATCATTTGTAATGTGTTTGAACAGGAAACAGCACCTGGTAAAATATCCAGCAGCATAAATGGCATTGTTCTTTGGCCTAATTCATACATATTTTTTATTTACCTTGCCATATTTTACAACTGTCACTGTGAGGCAAAGACAAAGTGATATGCTCACACTCCAGAGACTAAATTCAACCTCATTTATTTGTTTTTTAACACTTAACCTCAAATGACTTGCAGCCGTGCACTGCAGATATTTTCAGTTTCGTCAGCTACGTTTTTGCCTCCATTACAACACAACAGAGGTGGATAATGCTTAGTTTAAGGTGGAAAAAAATCCCCAGCAACATCTATTTCCAGAAACACCGAGCTTTCTATTCTGATTGGTTAAGGTAGAATAATAACGGTCCATGCAAACAGAATTCAGAATGAACTATTGGTTTCGGGGAGGTGGAATGAAACTTTTCATTAAAAAAATTAAAAAGAAGGAAAAAATGACCAAATAAATGTTTTCACCTGATTACTTTCTGCCCGTGTTATTTCTGTGCATCGTTTTAATATAATGCAATTTGCGAAAACATACTCGTGGTAATTGGGTCATTTTGTGTGATTGTAGAGAGCAAAAACAGCTTGAGCTGATTTGGATTTGTTGAAAATCAGGTCAAGGTCACACTAAATGTGAAAATCTATAAACCTTGCCCTTCTGGGGTTGTTGGACACTCTAAGTGCTCTTGTCTCTTTTAGTTTTAATAAGGAATTGCTCTATATTGGCTTTCTGTTTATCATATTCCCAGATGCTTTTCATTTTCTTTGTTTTTGTATCTTCAGTACCTCATTCACTTATTGGTGAGCAGAGATGGGCAGTAACACGTTAATCTGATTACTTTTTTCAAGTAACGAGTAAAGTAAGGGATTACTATTGCAAAACGGTAATTAGATTACCGTTACTTTCCCGTAGGAACGCTGCGTTACTGCGTTACTAAAACCGTGATTTGTTTGCGAGAATGTCTCATGACAGTGATGTAAGCAAGTGCGACGTTCATGACAACAGCTGTGTGCAGATCAACAATGGATCATATATCGAGTGCGGGAGAGAGTATGAGCGTGCATGCAGCGTTTAAAGCGTGGAAGTACTGACCTTAGTTTGAGTTTGATTCCATAAAAAGTGACAAAAACATTAGTGTTCGTTGTGCGTGGGGAGAAAACTTCTTTTTACAACGAAAAAAAAAACCCCTAAACAAGCACCGAGTGCACTATGACGTAATGGGAAATTCACAGAGAAACTCGTGGATTCTTCAACTGATCGGTGCAGCACACCTGCACCAGGGTAAACCTCCGCCTACCCCACTCCTGCTTTACAGGTGAAAATAGAGCAACAGGACCGCTAGTCTTTGATGTTATTTATTTTCTGCTGTGTTTTACTTGCATCTGTTTGAAAGAGTGAGTGTAAACACAAAAAAACATTTTATTTTATGTGCTGGAATGTGCAGAAAATAGGTTTAAATGTTAAACTAATTTCTTCAAGTCAGAGAATGGTGCATATAATTTAATTTTTGCTTGATGCATAAAGTTAAAAGATTAAAACTGATAAAACAAGTTTAAAAAAAAGAGACTTTTCCATTTGATTACATTTTGTATGATGGATTATGCAGAAAAAGTAGAATTGGGCTGAAAGATCTATCGCTTTATCACCTATTCAGGTTGTAAATCGTGTTTTTAAAAAGTAACTAAGTAAGTAATTAATTACTTTTGAAAATAAGTAATCAGTAAAGTAACGGGATTACTTTTTTTGGGAAGTAATCAGTAATTAGTTACTGATTACTTTTTTCAAGCAACTTGACCAACACTGTTGGTGAGTTTAAATTTATTAGTTCCCTTTGTGATCCTCCTCTGTTCCCCGAGTCTTTCCTCTGTGGTTGTTTCCAGCTTGTGTTGCATATGAGTCTGCATGTTTAGCTGCTTCCTGTCTTAATTTGGTTGTCTTGTGTGTTTTGTGCTCTGTATCTAGTTTAAATTCCCTGCCTCGCTATCCCTGATTTGTTCCGATTGTGTCTTCCAACTGTTTTCTAAGTCTACTCTTGCCCCTTTGTCGTGCTGTCACACAGTGCTGTGTGCTTCGCTGCTCTGTGTTGGCTGTCATAACCATCTGTAGGTTCACATTCTCCAAGAGGTGAGAAGACAATTTTTGGGATGTGTGGACCAACTTTCAGGTATTTTTTGCAGCAGAACAGCATGGACAACAGGAAATTTAAAGTTTGCACATGAATTTAATCAAGGATCTCGTTGGCTTGTTTGCTGACTTAAAGCCTCTGTGGACAACAGTGTAGGCAGCGGATAAGGCCAAGTCTCTCTGTCCTGTCCTGTTTATGAGTGCAAACATCTATAAAAGTAAAACTGTACATCATCAGTGGTTTAACAATCGCATCTTACAGGCGCTCCTGGTTGCCCTTTATTTCCAGATTCTCCTTTGGCGCCACAGTCACCTCTGCTCCCTCTGGGTCCTCTCCTACCTGGTGCACCCCTGTCTCCCTTTAAATATCAGAGTTGCTTTAGCCTCAAGAAGAAACATCTTGAGACATGCAGGTCATTTTATGAGGTAAAAAGAAAGCTGTTACAGGCGGTCCCCTTGATCCAGGATAGCTGAAACCTTGCCTTCCTCTGTCACCCTTTAGAAGAAAAACAACGTGGATGAGAGTAAATTATTTACTGATAATCATGAACAGAAATGCTCAGACTTTCTTTTTACCTTTGGTCCAAGTGGCCCAATGTCTCCCCTTGGTCCTGAATCTCCAGGATCTCCCGTCGTGCCCTGCAGCCACAGAAGATAAAATTCAAATAAAAAAAGAATCTACTTGAAAAAGCAGAAAATGATGATTAGATTAGATTAGATGAAACTTTATTAATCCCTCGGGTGGCTTCCTCCGGGAAATTCAGTAACAATGATGATGACAATGATGATAAAGTTATAAAGGAACAAACATTTCGTCCAGGGGCGCCTAGTTCTCCTGGCTGACCCCTCGGTCCCGGTAGTCCCAGGTCCCCCTGTCAGAGAGAGAAAATAACAGACAGCCCTTTTTACTGGACTCGACCTTGACTCCAGCCCACACAGGCACATGCAGGATGAGTTTCACTGATGTGGATTTGGCAGTTTCAAGCTAATCATTTCAAATTACTGTATAGTTTCTGATATTTTCATCTGGAAAATAAGTGTTTTTATGATGAAGGCATGGCTCCAGTGTTGAATGTCTAATGAAGGCATGCCAGGTTCTTGGGAAGCCTCTGAGTCATTGCTCATCAAAAATCCACCCACAGCGTGATCTCCTCACCTTAGCGCCCTTGAGTCCATTTTCCCCAGGCCGACCTCTGCTTCCCTCCGGGCCTCGTTCTCCCTCACAAAATAAATGAATGTGTCAGAATTCATACCAAACCATTAATTACTTCCCAATATATACAAGACACAACAGTAACAGGGAGGTAATACTTCTGGCTCAGGGAAATGTCTGAGGAATTTTTCTGAGATGACCGACTGAAAGACAGAACTGTGTTATAGTAGTTGGGATTTCACTATTTCAGTTCCTCAGAATTAAAAACCACAAGCACACTTCAGACTTTCTTCCTCAAAGTTCTTTCTTAATTCATCTTTCTTAAAAGGTCAAAGGAAGCCAGTGTTTCACAGTATTTCAAACCAGCAGCTAAAATGGTGCAATTTTGCTTAAAAATAAGCGGAAAATGAAATGCCATTCATACAATAAGACAATTCATTAAAAAAAAACAATGACAAAAGCTTACCTTTTTCCCTTTTGGCCCAGTGTTTCCTTGTGATCCCTTTATTCCCGGGTTTCCTCTCCTCCCCTATGAATATTTATTTAGTAAATTTCTTTTAACTATTTTCCAAATGGGGATTTTTTTTTCCAAGTAAAAACACGAGTCAAATACCTCTTCGCCTTTTGCCCCAGGTGAACCCTTTCTCCCCTGCAAGTGTCAACAGTTTAATTTGAGAGTTGGTTTTGTAACATCAGTTTAGTGCACATGTAAAAAAATCATAAAATAAAATAAATTCAGGGCTGTACCGGACTCCCTCTTTGTCCAGGCTGTCCTGGATTTCCTTGGTTTCCTCTTTCACCCTAAAAAGCAGACATTCAGTTTTAAAGTAAAGAAAAATCTTTGTTGTGCGCTCAGTATTTTTTCCACTTGTTTTTTTAATTTGAAGGTTACCTTCAGACCTGGATTACCCTTAGGGCCTGGGGGGCCTGGCTTTCCAGGAAGGCCTGTGTCACCCTAAACAAATGCAAAAACAATCAAAAAGAAAAGCCACAAAAAATACATAACTGGACATAATGTAACATTATTAATAACTGAGCTTCAGTGAACTCTAAAAAAATGGTAAATGGCCTGTATTTGTATAGCGCTTTACTAGTCCCTAAGGAAGTGTCTTGCCCAAGGACACGACGACCGAGACTGTCGGAGGCGGGGCTCGAACCGGCAACCTTCCGATTACAAGACGAACTGCCAACTCTTGAGCCACGATAATAAAATAAGTTTATAAGGAAAAAAATGGTCATGTCTGATTGTCTAGTCATTGATTCTGTAGTTGAGTGAGCATGGGCAAAGATACAGTCCCAATCAAAAATCTAAGACTTTAAAAATGCCAAAATATCATATTTTGCATGGTTGGATCTTAACAAGGTTCCAAGTGGAGTTTCAACATGTAACAAAAAGAAATGGGAGCGAGACAGAACATTTTTTGAGCATGCAATTTATTGAAAACAACGCTTAAACTGTTTTACAGCTGATCAAAAATGTATAACTACATGCCATTCAAAGGCCAAATCTGTGCAAAAATGTGGATTCATTGTCATTTTCTGTCAGGTAGTCACACTGTCATGACGTTCTGATGGCAAAAAAAATGTTCCCTTTTTGAATGTGGTCGGGATGTTGAACTGCCAGGGGTGCACATAAGTGGTCCGCAGGTGCGCATGCGTGGTCAAAATAAAAGACACGCACCAGATAAGAAGTTGCAACGCGCATTTGCGTACATAAGATTTTCTGGAAGAGGACAGACATTTGTTTAGAACTCTTAAAGATGTCGAAGAAGCAAGCTCCTTTAAGCAATTACTTTGGTGTTCCTACACCTCCAAACAAATGTCAGAAGGAGTCAGAACCGCAAAAGAAGCACGTATTCTTGGAAAAGTGGTTGCAGGAAATGAGCTGGCTTCAAACAGCTCACTTATGTGCACCCCTGGAACTGCATAAGCAGGATCTCTTGCAGCACGCCATCGCTGCTGAGGTGGGGCGCAGTAAGACTGTCATTTGGAATTTCTTAAATGACTCCTAGCGTTATGGAACAAAAAAGTCAAAAAGTGGAAGACCCAAAGAAATTTCACCAGCACTGAGCTGGAGGATCCAATTGCCTGCCTGTAAAGACACTGGACAGTCCTTGAACCAAATTAAGGCCGTTACTGGTCCTGACTGGAGCCCCATAAACATCAGAATGTAACCTTGATGGTTCTGACGGTTTCCAAACTTACTGGCATGACAAGCAGATCCAACCTGAGATGTTTTCTACGCGCCACAGTGGAGGGGGCGCATTAATGGTCTGGGGTGCTTTTTCCTTCAGTGGAACAATGGAGCTTCAGGAGGTGCAGGGGTGTCAAACGGTTGCTGGCTATGTCCAGATGTTGCAGAGAGCAACATTGTCTGTGTGGTAACAGCTGGGTTTTCCAACAGGACAACGTTAGGGTACACAGTGCCTGCAGGTTACAGTGGTTTTTTGTTTGTTTGTTTGTTTGTTTGTTTTTTTGAGGTGTGGTCCTAAACTGATCAGGCAGTTTAAACATTGTTTTCAATAAATTGTATGCTCAAATTTTTTTCCGGCTCATCCCCATTTCTTTTTGTTGCATGCTGAAGCTCTACTTGGAACCTTGTTAAGATCCAACCATGCAAATTATGATTTCTTTCTTTTTTAGGTCATTTTTCAAGTGGTCTTAAACTTTTGATCGAGACTGGATGTCTGCACACAGCCCAAATATTTAGTCTGAGCTGTGCTTTGGCTACATTCATGACGCATAATTACGGAAATCATCAGTACCAACATTTACATCTGCATGAGCTGTACATGTTGAATGTACTGACAGAATAAACACAAATATGTCAAGAAAAAAAATGTCGAAAAAATGTCTGCCGAGCTGCTGCAGCCGTCAGCTATGTCAGATGATTTAATTATGAAAAAAAGAGCATTTCCTCTTTGTATTTATGTGCTGTCATTTCACTGCATAACATATGTTATGTTTGCATGGCTGGAAAAGGGAGGGGGTTCCTGTTTATGAATACAGCACGATGAAGGTGCTAACATGTCAGCACACTGTTTGGTGGCACATGTTAGGCCACATGTTAACTGCTATTCAGACTAATGTTCAGCTTCTCTGTGATATGCATGTCCAGATTAGGAGTTCTGGAATTTGTGACATTTGTTTTAATATTCATGCCGATGCCCAATTTAGAATCACCCATTAACCAAACACGCATGTCTCTGGACTGTTCTTGTTGTGAGGTGAAAGCGCTAACCACTACACCACGTGCCACGCAATACAGACAAGTATTTTTAAGATCAATTTAAAAAAAGACAAAAACCTAATTATAGCTTTTTAAAAAAATCCTTTAAGAAGACAAACTGAAAGATTTGGATTTTTGCTTCCGTTGTGACAGGCATATTTTAAAATGCACCCACAAATCAATGCACATCTCAGTGTCACAGAAGTGCCTTAACTAATGAGAGCTGTTAAACTCTAATTCACTGGCTGAAGCTGCTCTCACGTTCCCTCATTCGTCTTGAACACGACAGTGTTTTTGGTGGAGGGCTTTTCTGTTTATACTTCAATTAACGGTCAGACAGCCCACATAAGCCTAATCTATCAATTTTGAGGCAAACGTGTTGCCACAGAAAGGCAATACATAATATCATAATCTAAAGCTCTTATTAGCACAACAGCAAGAGGCTGCACTACCAAGCAAATTCAACATACCATGGATATCTTTCAGTCATTAATCTGGCTAAGCAGTCACACAAAGTCCTTATCAACAGGATAAGTTCAGTCAGGTTTTTCCAATCTAGCTGTGGGCATGTTCCCATGAAAGTGGTGGTGTTGATAGGTCTGCTAGGAGCAGAGGAGTACTTTTTCAAAGGAAGACAAAATCTAATAATAAAAGATATGAAAAGGTTAAACACGCAAAACAGGCAAAAAGAAATGCAGCTGCTGCTGGGCAAAATTTTGCAGTATGAGCGTAACAGGAAACAGGGGCACATCTACAGAGCAGCAGTGGGTGTGTGTGTGTATGGGGGGCAACAAATTTAATATGACATGATAAAGGAGACTCTCTCTTTCCTTCACAAAACCTTTGTCAACCTCAAGGTAAAGCAGTTATTAAAAGGAGTTTGGGGTTTATATTATCTATCTGACTACAGTCCAGACCTGCAGAAGATAAAGGAGACGTGTGGCGATTTAGAGATCTCCAAACAGCTGGTCTTTAAATATTTTTCTCTGACCTTTCTTGGTGCTTGTACCTTTTGGCAATCAGAGCACATTTTGACTGTTTAATAAACAGTCAAAATGTTATGAATCACGGTATCTGTGAATCATCTATGAATGTGTTGCTTTAGCACCAGCACCACATAGGCAGAAAAGTGGTCTTGAAGTAAATATTGACCCTCACACAGACCAAAAGAAAATACATATTAAACCTTGCCCAACTAAAAATAATAGTAGTTGGTTCACTTGACAGAACTTACTGTTTTAACCCGACAGGCCAGCCTGTGCAGGCATTTGGTGTTTAATCCTAGAAGATCACATCGTTCAGCTGTTCTGACACCTGTTAAAGCTAAAGAAATATTAGAAATGGTTCTTTAAGGCTCTGCTGTGCCACCTTTAAGAAGCACACTGAAAATTTCACGCTGTTTTCTAGTGACAGTACTTTCCTTTCATATATCTGGTGGCATGGTGGTTAGCACTTTTGGCGCATAGCAAGAAGGTCCTGAGTTCAATTCAATTCAGCTAAGTTCAATTGTGATCTGCTAAGATTAAACACCAAATGCCTGCACAAGCTGGCATGTCAGGTTAAAACAGTAAGTTCTGTTAAGTGAACCAACTACTAGTATTTTAGATAGACAAGGTTTAATATGTATTTTTGTTTGGTCTTTGTGAGGGTCAATCTTTACTACAAGACCACTTTTCTGAAAAGGTTGGGCTTGTTATTATCAGGTGAATGTGATAACCACTACAGTACGGAAATGACTTCACTAGAATCCATCTAATTACTGTGAATACTTCACTCTAGACTCAAGTGCTGAAATTACCAACTGACCACATACCAAAATGCAATCGTGTGAATATATTTTTTTGTTCACTCTAAATAACACTCTGTCTCTTTCAGTATGAACCGAAATGATTAGATTATTGTGATTTAATTCAAACCTTTTCTCCTTTGTCACCTAATAGTCCAGTTTCACCAGCATCTCCTGGGTAGCCATCTGGTCCCTATTAGAGACAAATAAAAAGTGTCTCAATGGTTCATTTAACCAGAAATGCTAACAATACTAGAAAAAGTCAATGTTAAAGAGAATCAGTGAAATACATGCAGCTGTATGGCTGATATAAGTTGTTAAAATGAAACAAAGACATACAAATAAATATTAAATGCTCGACTTACCTTGTCACCTGGATCACCTTTACAACCGGGAGCTCCAATTCGTCCAATTTTCCCCTGAAGATTTCAAAGGAGCATTCATATAATATCAGTATATTTATAATCAGATTACCATTACAGTAAAAATCTCACCGTAAACACTCACCTTTTGCCCATCAGTTCCATTCTTGCCAGTCGAACCGGCAACACCCTTTAGCGAAGAGATAAAATGAACTTCAGTGCATAAACGCTCTTAATTTTGGATGTTGCGGTGCACGAAGATGAAGCATTAAACTGTTTTTTTTTTTTTTTTTTTTTACCTTTGCTCCAGTTAATCCAATTTCCCCCTGTTGAGATAAAACAGACCCATTAGTCACCCAAAACACTTCCTTCAGTTTAATAAATGAACAGAAATGAGAAATATAAGGATTTTAACTCTTACCTTGTCACCCTTTAAACCAGCCTCTCCCTACGGAAAAGCACAAAAGGACACATTAATGAGATTAAAAATACATCGTGTAATTTTAATTAAATCAGTTAAATAATAAAATTAATTTTAATGAAATAAAATCATCAACGAGTTGGGCTCAGCAAACCTTTGGACCAGGTCGTCCAATTGGACCTTCAATGCCAGGATCACCCTGAAATGTAACAAATATATAACTCAGTAAATAACAATGCACTTTTAAAAATATATTTAGGTTTCTAGACGTAAATTCTAGGTACCTGTCTTCCTCTTTCACCCTTTGGCCCTAGAGGGCCTCTGTCTCCTTTTGTGCCCTATAAAGATCCAGAGACATACGCATTTCAAAAGATGAATCATTGGCACGAGCAATAATAAAAATTATTGACTTTAATTCAGTTTTTAAGTCTCACTTTTGGACCTGAGGGACCTCTTAGTCCAGGGCGCCCAGGACTCTCGAAACATCTTGGTTTGTAACACTGTGAGATGGAAGAGAAAAACAAAACAATATTAAAAGACTGAAGCCTTTTAAATACCAGAATTGTTTAAAGGAAGCTATTCTGCTAATTTCCAACTTCATTGTTTCAGTCTTGGACTTATAGCAACTTTGCATGAGTGACTGAAACAAGCCTTTTTAGCTCCTTCCCCCTTCCCTTTGTGGCAGTTTTATTCTGATTGGTTGTCTTTGGTAAAGAGAGTATTTGAAAGGCAAGTGGGCGGGGGGAACATATCCTCTCTTTGACTTCACAAACAGCCAACAGTACAAAAAATGTGTGAAACTGACAGGGTTGGATCCTGAGCTTGTGGCTAATAGGGATTACTTGCACATACACTCATTATGTGGAACTTAACATAATGAGTAACCTTCTTACCTGTAAATATGCTTGGTATTTCTGCAAAAAAAAAGAGAAAAAAGACAGCAGTCAGTGAGAGTCACCTGACACAACATTTTAAGGCTAAAAGATGTCAGCTCACCATTGCTTTTACGATACGATCAATGGTTTTAGTGCTTAGTCTTGGTTTCCCATCAACGATTTCCACCGCTATGTAGTCGTCACGGAACAGCTCATACGGAGAGTTCGCTATCTCCCTCATTCCAAATTCATCGATCTCCTTGGACGCTGCTACTGAGAAAATCTGGATCCCTTGATCCCGGGCCTTTTCCGCCATCACCTTGATCCCTGAACATGGATTTCCTGTCACGTAGCCATCAGTGATGACCACAGCGAAGAGAACCGCCTTCGTCTCTGTGTAATGTTGGGTCATCTGGTGAGTCATGTTTTTGAGGGCACAGTCGATGTAAGTGCCTTTGCCCAGGTATCGGATCGAAGCGAGATTCCTGATGAAGTTCTCTCTGGTTGTGAGCTGGCTGAAGACCATCTGCTTCTGGGAGAAGTGCAGCCCACCTATGGACCAAGTGATCTGGATATGGCCCCTGTACTCCTCATCAGCCAGCCTCTCGGCAAAGATCTTTGTGAATTCTCTGATACTCTCCACCAGGCTGCCAGGTGGGGGCTCCTGCAATGCGATGGTTTCTGAGGTGTCAATAGTGAAGTACACCCTGATGGGACAGTCGATTATACCTGCTGGAGGAGAAGACAGCTGTTACTTTTAATTAGAAAAATAATGAAATTGTTTTTAGATGCTGAAATGCATCACTTTCACCCTAATTATTTAATACTTGAAACATCATAATAAAAAGCAGCAAATTAATCTGTGTAGTTTGTGTCCTGGGCTGGTTGATTTTGCCAGGTTACATAGATAGAATGAAAATGATGAAAAATGTGAGGACTATAAGACATTTATGTGTTGTGCTGCAGAGATCTAACTACTACATGCTAAATAGATAGCACAGGCCTCTCAGATTCAAATTTTGCTGACCGGACGTCGTGTTTTTCTTTTTTAAGTCTATAAATGTAAATCGTGGTCACTGTGCAAAAATGACTGAAGCTATTTTTTGAAAAGGGACATGAGGGGAAATAACTGGTCAATCATCTGGCTTAGTTTTTGTTTGTTTGTGTTTTTTAGCTGAGCACAGCAAACCAAGATTGTTTAAGATTGTGCAGTCTTGCAGAGGAAAACACATGTTCGCTAAAACGTGTAGAAATTAAAGAGCACATAGGAGCTGGAGCCTTTGCTTCAGGTTATAGAACCATCTTAATATAACCACCTTATTAGAACCACCTTAAGTAGCAATAGCTTGAAGTAATGATTTTTGGTATGATTTTATCAGTCTCTCACATCATCGTCGACAAAATTTGGCCGCTTATCTTTACAGCATTGCCTTTACTGAGGTTTGCAGGCATTTCCTTCTGCACAGCTTGTTTCTACCAGAGCATTTCAATCAGATTAAGGTCTAGACATTAACTGTACCATTGCAACAGCTCCATTCTTTGGTTTTCTCAGCCATTCTGTTGCAAATTTACTGCTGTGCTTCCTTTAGCTGAGCTTTAGCTGCATGCTGTCACACAGGTATCCTCACATTTGACTCTAGATTACTTTGGTATACAGAGGATCCAAATACTTTCACAGCTGAATCAATTAAAGTCAAAAAACAAAAACAAAAAAATTACCATTATTTTAACCCAGAAAGAAATTAAGGGAACCTTCACCTTCACAGCCTTCAGGTCTTGGTGTGGGTTCAGGCAAGAGTGGAGGTACCGTTGGCTCTGGACTGTCACCTCGCCCCGGTATTGGTCTGGGTCCTCGAGGTGTAAGTTGAAGGTTTACAGTTTGGACCAGCAATACAAAGACAAACCCTGAAAGCATTGTCATTTTTTTCTGAAAAGAAAAGAAAAGAAACAAAAAAGAAAAACCCAAACAAGACAAGCAGGGATGAATAAAACTGTTCTTCAGAGATTATTTTTGACTGTAAAGCTGTAACTTAATGCAGGAAATAGCTGTCAAACATGTGAGTGTTCACAGAAGGCGTCTACACAGCGCTTAGGAATGTTTAATGTTGTTTTAAGTCATGTCAGTGAACAACCGCACTGTGTGGAAACAGAAGACAGAAGAATGTTTGAAACTGCATGTTTCATCCCACCTGTTTAATTAAACTGAAATCAGAAGGAGCAGGAAATATTCTGTGGAACTACCATCCCACGAGAGTTACTGTTTGATAAGAGCTGACAAGACGGTGGTGTGTTATTGCTGGTGATAATTTACAATTTTTTTTCTGGAAGTGGAAAATTCCAACAGCATAAACCAACATCAGAAATGACAAATGAATAAAACTCAGCTTAAAACTGCTGGTTAGTGCAACTTCAGTCTGCAGGAGGGGCTTCCAGACTATTTCATGTCAGGAATTTCAAATACAAAAAAACAACAAGATAAAAATCCAACCTGTGGGCGGGGGTGCTGATGTTGATGTTGCACAGAGATGGAATGTAACTTATTTGGTTTAATGCTTCCGCTCTATCACGTCCCAGAGGGCATACTGAACAGTTTTATTCTATTAAAATCATACTGTATTTACATGCTACTTCACATAGCTTGCAAGTACTGAGTTAGGCCCTCTTTTACCTTCAGGACTGACTTAATTCTTCACGGCATGGATTCAACAGGGTGGTAAAAACAATCCACACAAGATTTTGCTCCATATTTAACTGATAGCATCACATCCAAATGCTGCAGCAGGAATAAACTCATCAGACCAGGCAATGTTTTTTACGATCTTCTATCATCCAATTTTGTGCAGGAAAATTCCAGTCAACAGTTTTTTAAACACTCAGATCCTGTCAACAACAACCATGCCATGCTCAAAGTCAACTCTCTTCTCTGTTACCACACTGCACTTGCACTGAAAGCTGCCCAATGCATTCTGAATGCTCCACTTACTTTATTAACATTTCAATGTCAACGTGATCAAAAAAATAAAACAAATAAAAAGTAAATCAGAAACGTGACTCTCTGGTAGAGCAGTCCTGTTTAATTTTATTAGATTATACATTATACAGATTATACCTAACAAAGTGTCCTGTGCCGATGCTTAATTGTATTGTTAAATCCTTTATTTAAACACATTGTGTGCCTCAAACGTAGCTTGAGGCACACAATGGCAGAAAAACCACACACAGGCACACAAAAATAAAAATCTATCCACTTTATACACATTTAGAAGTTAAGAAAAAAACATGTGAAGACTGATTTCAGACACAGGCCCAATTATAACCTTTAAAACGTAATTTCATGTTTTATGCAGTTTCTTTTCTTTTCTTTTCAAAATAAACATGCAATATAATATATATAAGCATTTAATGAAAATTAATTAATGTTGTCATGTTAAGTGGAGTACTACAGAGATGGAACACCTTTTTCTTTTCTGAAAGAAGTCAAAAAAAAGTTTTTGTTTTACACCACAGAGAATCTAAATATATTCTAAAATTCACATTAACTGTAGGGAAAAAAAGAGGTAACCAGAAGATTAATTTATACGGTCTATCAGTCGGTATAGCGTGCAGTACAACCCTTTAAATCTCCGGTAAATTTAAAATAAAATGTAGGCTGCTTACCGAGAAGACGGAAAAGAGAAAGTAAACTCCAAGCTGCGATTAGAGACCTACAAGATATTCAAGCAATTTGTACAGATGGTAAACCTGACACACCCGTCTCAGCGGGACTGTTCCCAATAAGAAAACATTAGAGGGGGGATGGAGGGGCAGCTCTGGGTCGTTTGCGAACGAGCGCTAGAGACGCAGGCGTCACTGGAGAAAGAGAGATGTTCAGATGATTGTTTGCTGGCAGCTGGAGATCAGCAAGGTCTCCAGGACAGGTCTGGAGACTTAAGAGGTTTCGAATAAATAGAAAAGGCTGAAATAAGCCATTTATCCACCTGATCAGACGGATTCAATGTAAGAGTCACAGCAGATTCTCTCTAATGGCAGCTTTACAAACACATCAGCTCCCAGTGCTACATATCCTTACATGGAGACAGCTGCTCACACTCACCCCCTCTGTTTATGTTTCAAGGCTATACAGCGTGAGAGATGTCATGCTGGAATTTAAGTGCAGAAGCTTTATTCTTTTTTACCATACTTTCACTTTATCCAGTTATTAGATCAGACTGTTGAAAGGAAAATCAAATGATGAGTGTTTTCTGCCTCCAGCCTGTCAAAGATGAGGATTGACTGCTTTTCTTACTTTAAAATCAAAGAGACCCTGAATTAAGACAAAGAAAGATGCTGACAATGTGAAAACCGAGCATGCAGCTTACTTTAATTAGCACGTTTTTGTTGTTTGTTTGTTTTTAAAGAAATGTTCCTATTTCCATTTTCTGGGTACATTTTCATGAGGTCTAATTAAAAAAAATGTATATATTTAATATATGGAGGCGTGTTTGCATCCACATATACCTGGTCTTTACCTGTAGTTCAGTGAGAAAGCCAGCATCCACCGGTCCTACTTTGGCAAAACGTCCTACCGTAAGTACACTGAAAAAAATGCAATAGGGTGGTTGTTGAATTTGCATAGAATTACTTCATATATCCAGCATGACTAATTTAAATTTCACATCTAAACATATTTTTGTCTTTTAATTTTCACATATTCTTTAAGAATATTGATTCTTTTAGAACTAATCATGTTGAAAAGAAACAAGTTAGTCGTGTTTTATCCTCAAGCTCCGCCCCCTGGAAAGGAAAAATCGGCTGCGCTGTCCGCCATTTTTGTCTCTCGCTTTGGAAAATCTACTACCATCTGGAGTTTTACACTTGAAGGTAAATAAGATTTTAAAGCTAACACACCAGTGAGAAAGAGTGTAGACCCTTTATATATGTGGACTTTTACTGGGGTGTTGTCATTTTACAGGTATGTGGGCTGTTTATCGAAAACCATGAGAGGCCAATGTTAGGCTCCAGTTAGCTAATGGTAACCGAAATTATGCGATAAGCAAATTAGTAATTAACATATATAATGTGAGTTAATATTGTTTCTATATTCTTTCAGTCTAAATTAACAGACTATTACAAACTTGCATCGGTGTCTGTAGTAAGTGGTGGTACCTGCAGTGTCTTAACCATTAAACAAGCTAATGTAGGGCCGGGATATGACTAGTTTGTTGAAACATGTCTGCTGCCAATGTGACTGCTCACACACGGTAACATTACCAGCACATAGCCACAGCCGCTATAAACATGCTGAAAGGTCAATCTAGCTTCTGTAGTCAGCAGCTGGAAGACTCAACACAGACCCAAGATTCAGTGTAACGGTTATCTAAATGTTGTGTGTCCTGTTTGTAAGCCCAGAAAAAGAAATTAAATAAAATGACGACCTTGAGCTTCAAGCTAATGTAAGCGTAATGCTATAGCATAAAGCGACTAATGCAATGATGAGGTTGTTAAATTAGTAAAAATACAGTAAATATATCCAACATGAATCATTTATATTTTTGGTCTAAACATAATTAAGTCTCACGCCTTTCACTTGTTTTAGAAGGATGTTCAGTCTTTTAAAACCAGTCATATCAAAATAACAGAAAATAGTTATGTTTTCTGTTGAAACTCCACCCCCCAGGGTGTGTTCTACGAGGGAAAATTCACTGTGGCGGTCCGCCATTTTTTGTCTTCGCTTCGTTTACGTTTGGTGCTGAGCTTTACTTTGTCAAGGTAAACTGAAAACTACATGTTTGAGAGGAAACGAAGAGAACATCCATTAGATGGGGAAGTTTTTCTCATGAATTGAGAAAGTCATTCCTTAAGTTAACTAACGATAATGCTAGCTTAAGCTGCGGGACAATATTATGTGCATTAGCTTTTTTTCAGTGTGTGCCCAGTCACATCCGCTTGTTTTTTCTCAGTGAATACAGACTAACAAACTCGTGTCCATTTAGTTAACTGGTTGTACCTAAAATGTTTTAGTTAAACAGTTAAATAAGCTAGTTTGCCATGGGGTGGGCTCTGTGTGTGTTGGGGGGGGGGGGGGGGGGTGTCTTCACTAAAGTCGGTTTATTTAGGGCATGACACCTATGCAGTACTCATTAGGAGAGGAAGTGCATGACGTGGGGCTTTATTTCATGTTCTGGGACAGTGAATGTAATCTACTGATAACATGTTAAAGACACACAAAAACCCAACAAATTATTTTAACTGATTTATAGAGAGACTGAGAGGAGGGCTTAAAGAGATAAAAATAATGACAATATAAATATGTTAAATTTATTTTTTCTGTATCGATATATGGTGCTTATCCCTGCTGAAGGGCAGATTGGTGTTGCTTCAGAACAATTGTCTAGCGCTGTTATGTAGAGGTGTTACAGTTAAGGTTTTAATAACATTGTTTTATTTACTAGTGAAGATTTGCATATGTTATCTCACATTCTGTAAGGTAAATTTTCTGGAAAGGTCAAATTAACTAATTTAACTAAGTATTAATGAAAGACCTTGATGTGTATATGACAATAATAGATGTAGTTTCTGGGTCATTTGGCAGAACTGCAAAATGGCCAGAAGGAGGCAACTGCTGTGGTTGCAAACAGGCTTTGGGTGGTTTGGAAGTAAGGGCAACTATGGAACTGCTCAGCAACATGGGACCCATAGCTAATAAATAGTAATATAACTTTGTGTGGATGTAACCTTGTGAGATTTGAGATTTTGACAGCATTTTTATGTGACAACTTGTCTTTTTAGATAAATGCAGAGTTTAAGCGCATTACCACCATGCCACTGCAGTCCAGATTACTCTCGCAGATAGATGTGCTATCTGACAAACTAATAAAGGTCTTCAAAAGGCGAGGAGGACAAATAGGAAGAGGACTTCAGAACATTCTGGAGCCCACGGCCCAGGTAAGAAAAAAATTCATTTGTGTATACACTTTAGGGAAAATAATAATTTTAACAAAATGCTGCTTGTCACTCTATGCCAGGAGTATGTTGAAAATCACCTGGGATTTTCACAATTTACCATGGGTGCGTTTTTTTTCTTTTTCTTTTACCTGCATTTTTCTATGTGTGGAGTTGATAGTTGAACACCTCTCTGTGCTCTGACAGTATTCTGCTTCTTTGCATGGAGATTTCACTTCATTACCTTTTTAAGCATTCTGAGGACTCAAGTCACATGCTGTAATGAATCCATTTTTGTTCACCTAATGTGTTAATGTTAACATTTTTTGGAATAGTGACACAGATTAAAATAAGATTTGGTATAATGTTCTTTGACCAGTGTTCTGTTTAATTAAATTTTGGAATTCTGCATTTTCTAGGCCACAGATGAAGCCATTATCCAACGATCTAATAAGGAAACAACCATGGGAATTTACATCATAAAGTCAAGAGATGCCAATGGCAGCCCTGAGGACATCGGGATAGTCCTTGAAGGCCAGAGAGTCTGGCAGGATTTGGATAACTATACCCTAGCAGCTGCAATGCTGTTTGGACTAATGTACACTTTGAACCTCACCTACCCACTGGAAAAGTATACCTTCGAGGTATTATAGAAACTGGTTATGGAGCTCAAAAGGAACAGCCTTTCAAAGAAGGCCCAGGTTTTCAGGACCAGACTGTACGATTGAACAGTTTTCCAGTTATGATGTGGGAACAACATGTTTACCTCTTCGAATATATACCATCCTTTCTTTTAAGCCAGCACTGGTAAAGTTGCAGGACATAGTGAAACTTATTTTTCTGGCACTTTTCAACTTGGGGCCTTTATTACTGCAGTTTTCACTTTTCAAGCCATGACTCTTTTAAAAAAAAATTCAAACTTTGAATGTCCATTTTTCTCAATGGAAATGGTGCCTTGCACCAATTTCACCAGTTTGCAATTTTTTTCCCAAGGTGCACCACTACAAACAGATTGCATCGTGTAGTATTAGTGATTGTGATGTTTAGTGATAGAAGCAAGCCAATACTAATCAGTTTAGGTCTCTTGGTTGTGTGCCTGTGGGTTATAATGTTATTTTAAGTCTCTTCTTTGTGTCATTTTAATAATTACACCCCTGTTGCCATATTACCTTATGGCTCTTACATTTAAAAAACTATTTTTTACATAAGCGCGATGTCATAAGGCCCCACAATGTTGAATTCAGGTTACAGCAGATAACTTTGAGGAATGTTGTGGAATGTTTTTCAAGAGATGCATTGTACAAATATGACTCATGTATATTTTGGAAGCCTGAATTGAAAGTCCATTGTTACAACTGTGTAGTATTTTCAAAAATACAGGTCATTGTTCAAAAATGTTTTGCTTATTTCTTTGATTGAGAGAAAGTGTACAGTACATACAATAGGATCAGCCTTAATTTAGTTTTATTTATTGAACACTCAATTATATATTATATTATATATTATATATTAGAAATTTGTTATAAAATAAAATAAGCTTACCATAAAATAATCTTGTCAATATAACACATAGTAGTCCAATACAATTAACACAAAGTTCATGTCTGATAAACAAGTGGTTTCTATAAATATTTGACCGGAATGAAAAACATAACAACAACATAAAAAAGTCATGTTTGTGTTACCAGAAAAATGTGTGCAGGTATAACATAAAAAACTAAGGTTAACCAAACATAACTTAATTTCGTGCAACCGATTACAATAATTTTTTTACGTTTATACCACTGATTATTTTTTTCAGTGTAGTTTATGCACATTTCTGTTGTCACAGAGTAATTCCAACACAAATTTAAGTAGGTATTACGGTTTGCCACTTAACTTTTCCCATCAGACTATGCTTGTAGCTCATATTCATAAAGCCAGGACGGTTTGCCACTTCATTTTACCCGTTAAACTATGCTTGTCGGTCACATTCACAAAGGTAGCATGGTTTGGCACTTTACCCATCAGAGTATGTTTCTAGCTCATATTCACAAAGGTAGGACGGTTCGCCACTGGATTTCGTGTTGTGCGCATGCGCAGAAACAACGGGTAGGGTAGGATGGATTCCTAGAACACCCTGTCAACTTGGCCACAGTGTGCCCCACTCAATTAATGGCTTACCTCATTGTGAACCATTCAGACATCGAAGGAATAAACATTTTTGATATTGAACTGAAAATAAGTCAGTTTGCAGATGACACAGTAATATTTTTAAAGGATAAATCAATACTCGAGAAAGCATTGAATGTCATTTCAATTTTTTCTAAAGCTTCAGGCTTGTGTCTGAACCTAAAGAAGTGTGAACTTTTGCCACTTTATGATTGTTTGGAAAATGGCATGAGGACGATTCCAGTGAAAAATGAAGTTAAGTATCTAGGCATCTATTTAAACAAAGACATCAACACTAGAGAATCAAAAAACCTAAAAGACAAAATTGATGGCATGTCCAAAACACTAAATCATTGGTTGACGAGAGATATTACAATTTTTGGACGCAATCTATTATCCAAATCAGAGGGCGTCTCAAAGATGGTTTATCCAGCATACTCACTATACATTACCCCGAAAAGTATTAAAAAGATTAACTCTATAATCTATCAATTCATTTGGCGCAATAAAACACATTACATTAAAAAATCACAACTTGTCAAAGATTACGCTAAAGGTGGTATAAAGTCAATTGATTTTCAATCAATGGTTGGAGTATTTAAAATAAACTGGATAAAAGCCTTCCTCTTGAAACCTGACTCCATATGGTTCCATATCCCAAAAAATATTTTCAAAAAGGTGGGAGGGTTGGATTTTCTCCTGAAATGTGATTTTGATATATTGAAGTTGCCTGTGAAACTGTCAGAATATCATAAGCAGGTCTTGTCTTATTGGAAGATGGTGTTTGCCCATAACTTTTCACCACATTGCTTCACCTTGTGGAATAACAGAACAATTACAATTAATAAGAAGTCATTGTTTATTAAAGAGTGGTTTGAAAAAAACATAATCTTTATAACAGACTTACTTGATGAAAGGGGTCAGTTTCTCTCAGTGGGTGTTTTTAATGCTAAGTTTAACATTCAGTGTTCCCTTAGAGAATATGACAAGGTTTGTAAGGCAATCCCTTTACCTCTGTTGAGTTTGATTCAAGGTTATTTGTATTACTCTAAGGCACAAATTAGTCTACCTTCTTTACATCTAAACCAGATTCCTTTGACGGATAAAAACTGTAATAATAAAACCATGAACAAGATATTTAAAAACAAATTATTTCACGACTTTAACAGTAACACAAAACTAAAAGGGAGTAATGTTAAAATAACGAACAAATATACGCACTTTTTAAAATGGCCCATCCCCCCCAAAGTCAAAGAAATGCAATGGATATTACCCAGCAGCTGAAATGCTTAAAAAAAGGTTTGGGTTTGAGGTAGAGCCATGTGGATTTTGTTCACAAAATGCGGAAAGTATTGATCATTTGTTTTTTTCCTGCTCAGTAACAACTGACTTTTGGCAAGATCTAGTAGACTGGTTGAGTATAAGAATAGATGGGATGACCCCACTGACTCGAACACAAGTTTTATATAATAATGGTGATCCATCTAAGGAACTGTCCATGCTACACAAGGTGGTGATAATTATGGGCAAATACCACATACACAAATGCAAATGGCAAAGTAAAAGACCTTCCATAACTGTATTGAAAATTGAATTAAAATCTTTTTTGTCATCTTTAGAATTACTGAGGGATTCATGTAAAGAGGCTGCTTTGATATGCGACAATGGGACTCAATCTCTATCCTTTTAATGATTGTGTTTTTGGTGTACTAAGTAAGCCACATGTATGTTAAAGTGATCGCAGAAAGGAAACTGTTTTATGTCATAAAAATGGCCTTCATATATTTATGTATATGTATATATGTGCTTTTTGTTTTTTTTGTTTTTTTCCTATTTCGTTTGGTTTCTTATTCAACCTATTCAAGATGTTGTTGCACTAATGTTGTCTCCCAACGAGAGATTGTAATATGTGCATAAATTTAATTAAAGTATTGGAAAAAAAAAAAAAAGAAAAAAAAAGAAAAAAAAAAGGCCACAGTGACATGCCCTTCACATGAACGTGGACCCGCTCATCAAACCTTTGCTCCACAGCGCCACCAGTGGTCAAAACAAAGCAGTTTAATTTTTTCGTTAAATTTAAGCTCTCACGGGACATTTTATTAAGTACACAGTACCTAGTACCGGTTTGACCCCCTTTTGCCTTCAGAATTGCTTTAATCCTTTGTGGCATTACAACAAAGGGCATTTTACATCACACAGCTGCACATGCGTGATGTGAATGTCCTGTTCAACCACATACCAAAGATGCTCAATTTGACTGAACTCTGGTGACTCCACATGCCATTTGAGTTACACTGAACTTGTTTTCCATGTTCAAGATGACATTTTGAGATGATCTGAGCTTTGTGACATGGACAACAACAGCAAGTACGATGGTGTAAGATAAGGATGGTAAGCAACAATACTCGGGTAGACTGTGGCATTTAAATGATGCTCAGTTTGAACTTCAGCAGGTCGTCTTCACCATGTCTAAATGAACTGAGTCGCTGTCATGTGACTGAAATGATCAGGCCAATAAAGTGGCAGACGAGCAGATATTTTCATTATTATTTTCCAGTTTTAATAATAATTTGCAGGTGTGCTAGCATCAGCAAAAGTATATGTCACAGTCAGTGGATAAAGACAAAGTTTTCCTATTTGCAGAACTGAAGAAGCTTCTCGGATGAGAGGTGAAACGTCTTCAAGCAACTTAAAGAAGTCCAGACGCTTTTCTTTGCAAGCTCCTTTGACTATTTGCTGTATAAGGTCACATAATCTGTGAGATGACAAAACAAACACTGGAGTCTGCAGGACTATTTGGACCGTAACTTTATACCATGAAAACGTGGCCCACCAGAGGTAAAATCAGTCATGCACACCATTTAAGTGGATAAAAACGACTGAGTGGGCTCAGTGTCTCTTAAAAGTCAAGCCTAATGCAGTGTCTTAAATATGCATTCCTTACAATGGCCAGCAGGGGGATACTTTGGTTGCACAATGAAATCAAATTGTACAGAAACCTTTGGGAAAATGACCTTACTGCTCAGTTATACTATAACCTCAGTAATCAGTTTTAAAATTGGATCATGGTTTCATTGCATTAAATAAATATTTCATATTTGTGGTCAACCATGTTGGATACTGTAGAGACAAACATATGGTATTCTTAAGAGGAGTGGCTACCCCGTGATTGACAAGTCTCAACACATGAGCCTGCAGTCTCAGTTTCTCAGTATGAGCAGAGATCTTCTAATATAATCAAGAACTCTCAGCTGATCTTCTTTAAACAACAGTCCATAAAGATTTGGGAACTGAGGAGACCAGCTGCTGGACCTTTGGGAGAGGAATATTGTCCCATTCTTGTCTGATATCGGATTCTAGCTACTCAGCTTGTCAGCCTTTTGTTTCCCCCCTTCCCAACTTTTTGGAGATGTGCTGGTATAAAATTCAAAATGAGCTAGTATTTTTCATTAAATGATAAACACCTTAGTTTAAGTACTTGATATATGTTCTGCATTTTACTGTGAATACAATTTGGGTTTATAAGATGTGAAAATCACTGCATTCTTTATTGTCAAATGCACATTTTACACAGTGTCCCGACTTTGTTGAAACTGAGGTTACACATCTGGGATGAAAATCTCCATAAAAAAAACATGTGTACTTATCCAACAGTCCATTAAAAACCACATAAAAAAATCCAAAAAATAAAATAAAAATTTTCTGATGCAGAAAGACCCGCCGGGACTTTGAGACCTTATATACTTTACTATACCATATTATTATAGTATATATTAATAATATACTACATAAATTATTGTGACATACAATTTCAATTGAATTATAAGTTAGCATCATCATTATACTTTTTAAAGTTCAAAACTTTTAAAATAAAATTCTTTTTTAAAAAAAAGAAATTCTTTAGAAAAACACTGGAAAGGTTTAGAAGATACTCTAAACTCTTCCTGTGATAGCATCCATTTGTTCATCATGATGCAGTAAAGATTATGAATCTTCTATTCTTTTGTCTTCAGATAACGTCCAGTTTCCAGGTAATAATTCGGACAGCAGTGAATCAGGGAAGTTTGTAGTTTTCTGTTCACTGCAAACACGATGTCTCAGCATCCAACTGGAGTTACAGCACGTCTGCAGGCGGAAAGAAATTAGTGTAAAATATTATATTATATATTATTATATTATATATATATATATTATATAATATATATATAATATATATATATATTATATATATAATATATATATATATATATATTATATAATATATATATAATATATATATATATTATATATATAATATATATATTATATATATTATCTCACTGATAATATATATTATATATATTATCAGTGAGTATACCATTCTCATTGTTCTCTGTTATTCTCACCTCTTTTTGGACACAGAGTCTTTCTTTTGACATAAATAACTATAACTATAACTATGCCAATAACTAAAATCGTCAACAAGCAGCCAATGATGATTGGGACCACATTATCCTGATCTTGTTCTTCACACTGAGCATCAGTTGTAGCATTTCCTGGTCTTATCAGCTTAAGGTTTAGGGATTCACATCTGGAAGGACAGAGAGACACTTTACAGGAAAATGTACAGATGTGCCACAATCACTGCTGCTGGAACAAATCAGACGTGTCTGTATGTGCTGTAAAGCTTCACTTACGGTCTGTGTGGCCGGCAAAACTTTAAAGTCCCATCTGAAAATGTCCCATTGCTGCAGTCAGAGCACTCAGTGTCTCTGAAGGCTGTTCCTGCACAAACATGATGTTTACACCATTTTCAGCATGTACATCACGTAGGATCAGTGAGTGACTGTGACATCGGAGTAATTACACGTGCCAGGTGACTCCACCTTTGATTCTGATTTAAAAAAATGTAAAAATACAAATATGATCCTTCTAAACTTTACTATAAAGTTAATAACACCTCATTCAGAAACCACTGCAAGTAACAAACAGATTATTTCATCCAGGTTATTTACACTACAAGCATAAGAAACCAACCTGTTTGGCTGATGTATTCTCCTGGTTGACATTGCCTGTGTTTGTGTGCTGCCATGCAGCTACCAGCTGCGACGTCAACACAGTAGAATCCATCCTCTGGTTTACAAACTGTATCTAATGTTGATGTGCATGTCCTGTTCTCCTTCAGACCAAAACCTGTGAGCATGTAGAGAGGACACATCTTAGAGAGACAAGGCCGCGATGGTTTCTACACGTGCAGGGAGGGATAGGGAATATACACTGGACATAGGATGTTGAAGATGGAGGTTTCAGGTAGGAGGAGGAAAAGAAGAGCATAGACAAGATTCATGGATGTGGTGAAGAAAGAGATGGAGAGATGGTGTGAGAGAAGAGGATGCTAGGGATTGGTGAAGAATGAGCCAGAGGGGTCACTGCTGTAGTGACATTATGATGTCATTCATCAAAAGTTACTTAAGATTATTTTGATTGATTTACTAAAATTTTGTAATAATTGACAGATTGAATGATTTGACATATTAATTAAAATAATACATTTATAGAAAACGTTAATGAAATGATGCTTCATTTTATTTAGGTGGAAATCTAAAGGTTAAGTGGAGGCAACATCATATCGCAGAGCGTGAGAGCTGATCATGAGTTCATGTGGAATATCTCGAGGCATAATTACTTAATCAGTTAGTGTGTTAAACATGTCGCCAGTTTGTCACATTCGTTTACATGCAGTCATACATGTTGTAAATCAATGTCAAACCATCTTTAACTGTATTAATTCTTACATCACATTAACAGCAGAACATGCAGTAACAACTTCCCTAGTTTCATAAATAAAAACCTACTTAGGTCACAGATTGTGCAGTGAGTGCATTGTTTGAGTCCACTGGGCTTATCCATGTGGGTTCCATCCTCGCAGGCCACACAGGAAGTGTGTGCAGTCTCTGTGCAATCTGTCTTGACTCGATTTCCTGTTATAATAAAAGAACAGCAGACTATTTTCAATGCATATTGTTTTTACTCATATAAACTGTGAAATCTTTAGAGTTATAAAGGTATGAAGTTGAACTTTTACATACAGAGAGACAGTAAAGAGCAGGACTCCATGTTTAATAACCAAAGTAAAATCAGCCTCTAACATTCAGCTGGATCTTACCTGCAGGACACTTTTGACAGCATAGGTCTTGTGCTTGATACATTGTTGAAGAACACGAGAGAGTGAGGACACTGAAGACTTTCATCATGATTAACTGAAAACAAAGAAAAAGGAATACATTTAAAAGTAGAAACACGCTTCAAACTGAGAACTAACAGAGAGGAGCAGGAGGTGGAAAAGAAGAAAGATATGAAATGAAATGCACAACAACCTGAAAATGAGAGCCGATGAGTGAAGAAGGAAGATAGTGAGGATTATGATATCAATTTAAAGGAAAAGTAGACAGTATGGGAAATTACATCATGTAATTCACAAGGTGAATTAAACACATGCAGAAGTGATTCAGAAAATACTGAGTGGGTTAAATAGTTGCAGACAAGGAAAAATATTAAGTATGAATTAGTTACATTAAAAAAAAAAGAAGCTTTTTGTAAGTTTGTATGAAAAATATTTTACCAGCAACACTGCAGCTGTCAAAGAATTTCCTCCTGAAGTCATTTTATACAGCAGAATGAAGACTTTCCTGAACTGAAGACCGTCTCACTGAGATTTGCAAGGAGATGAGCTGTATGATCTAAAACAGCAGGAGAACATCTGAAAAAAAATATGTAAGTGAGCAGCAGGAAACCTGGTTCATGCGGATATTAAAACCTTACGGTACAGGTTAAAAAGTAGTATCTTGTTGTTTGTTTATCATAATTAACCTCCTAAGACCTGATCTCTTTCATGGCATGCATTTTTAATTTCTCTTTGCTATTTGGGCTGAATGGGACCCGATGGATGTAAAAACAAAGAATTATCTTTTTACCTGGTTTTGCCCTACAAGGGCCTCATATGCACATATGAGGACATTTGTTTTTAATTTTAAAAACAAATGTCAGTGGATATCAGTGGATATCAGTGGATATCAGGCCCTTGTAGAGCAACATTTAGTATTGTGGTCTAGACAACCCAAAATGTGATGTTCACATATGTGGATGCCAGGTCCTAGGAGGTTAAAGAAAAAAAATATTTAAAGGAACAACATATTGGGGTGAGTGAGCATAAAGTAAAGTTGTAGCATAAAGAACAAGAGGACATAAAATAAAATTGTTGTTTCTGGTTCCCTGGTCCGTATTACAGGAAGCGGGTTTACGGCAGGAACCTACCTGCAGATGTTCTTTGACAAAGTCTTCACTTGCTGTTGCACCTGCAGCTTGTTTAAGGTGTACAGCCTGTAAGAACAGAGACAGTGACGACCGTATATTGTGGATTCACTACAAAATCTATAGGATACATCTTTCCAACACTGATAGGCAGCTGTCAGGTTGTCAGCAAGTTCCTCTGCATGAAAGCATTTACCATAAGCATTCAACTTTCTTGGTCCATGAGATTAAAGTGAGGGCTCAGCTCTTTATTTGCCTGATGACGGAAAGCTTTCACTCATTACATACAGATGTGCTTGAATCAGCTCACTTAATTGAACTAATTTTAATCAACTCTTAAGGAAGTCAAAACTCAGAGTTAGTCATCTCAGATTTCATCATTTCAGAACAGGGCCCTGTTGTTTGACTCATATAATATGCAGAGACCACTGAAGAACTACAGTTTTATGGAAAATTGTTCAAAGGAATGATCTTGACTTTATTACAGCTAGCATATTAAAGTCGCCGCCCTCTTTCAGCTGCTCCCTTTCCAGTCCCTTGCCTCCTCCTCTGACACACCAACCCTCCGCATGTCCTCCTGCTACATCCATGAATCTTCTCTGAGGTCTGCCTCTTCTCCTCCTCCCTGGCAGCTTTATATTCGACATCCTTTGTTCAGTACATCTAGTTTCTCTCCTTTGCAAATATCCTCAGCTCTGCCTCTCTAACTTTGTCTTTCAAAGCGGACCCTCTGATGTACTCTTTCCTCCCTCCTAATAACAATATTAACATCTTCAACTCTCCAGCTCAGTCTCCTGTCATTTTGTCAGTACCACCATCTCCAAACCATACATTATAGCGGGTCTCACTACCATTTTGTATACCTTCTTATCACTCTCACTCTCAACAGCATCCATGGGACGAATGAAGTTAGGTGAATCTGAATCATTTGCTATTATCTTTCTGTCACAAATCCCCCTAACACTCATCTCCAACCTGCCTGCACCGACTTCATCACTTTTCTTGTGCACTGTACATTGCTATGGATATTTGACTCCAGGTAATTAAACTCATCTACCTTCACTATCTCTATGCTCACTTTCCCACCTTCCTCACCTGTCATTCTCGCACATATTCTGTCTCCAGAGAATACCCCCACCTCTCCAGGCTCGCTTCCACTTTCTCCCTACTCTCAGTACACATACTTCTCTTCTCTTGGCACCCATCATATACTTTCTCTAGATCCACGAAGACACAGTGCAATTAACTTCCCCTTGGTCATCAATACCAAACTATTAAATCTAATAATTATATCCGACAAAGTTTTTGCAGAGATCAGTTTGGTTTGGATAAAAGTCTGTATTGTTTCTTGTTACAAAGCATTGCTTGAACAGGACTTTGGTTACTGTTTTATTCACCGTTCACTTTCTACGGACCTGCTTTCTCCACTATGGTCCGCAGCCGCATTACAAACAGCCGAATAGCTGCTTCGTTTAACAGCCTGTAACCAAACATTCTGTAGAAGTGATCTAAGGAACTTACCGTCAGCGGTATAAGACGAAGTTCGGAGAGTCTCCGTCACAGCGCACCGTAGGCTGAATAGTTCAAGACGCACTGGAAAGTAAACATCTGCCGTTTCTTGAAAATTAAGCTTTCAAAAACAACGGCTAAGCTTCAGGGAGAAAGCGAAAGTGCGCAGAACATGCAGAAGAGAACAAACGCGCAGTCCGTCATGACATTATATGGCCGGTTTCTTATGGAGGAGTGTCGAGCTGGGAGCGGTCGGTGGGTAATAGTGCCAGAGGCAAGGTACACCTTGGGCAAGCTGCTTGTTTCATGACCCAAACAATTATTCACATTCACATTCACATCTATGGGCAATTGAAAATTTTGGGTCCAATTGTAATTGATTAACGCCACATTTGATTGAATGTTTAAGGATATGTTTATTTAATTCATTATGGGACTCGTAGACCTCCATATTTTCCTACTGTACTTTCATTTTTATATGACCTCTGTGAGGTAAAAGTGACTGTCATACACTATGATGAGCTGGAGCAGACTAATTCTGAGAGTCTTAATGAACTTTAAATGAGCTTTAACTCTTTAAAATCTCTTCACAGAGCAAACAGATGCTTTTCTCATATATATTGGTACTCTTAGAAATGAAAACATTTAGTATAGATGAAGAAAAACAGAAGTCTGTCGGGTTGCGTAATTCTGAACTCTTGTCTTTCAGTTTCACTTTGTTTTGCTCAGTGTAAACATCTCTAATGGCAGAATACACCTTACTATTACCTTACTACTAATAAACCTTACTATTCATTTCTGAACAGTGATCAGCCCATAATGGAAAGCTTGTGTGCCTAAATGTAACTCCATGACGTACAGAAACATTACACACACTGATGTCAGTTGCTTTTTTAATGTAATAACAAGTTCCTTAAACTGATGTGACTTTAGCTGTATTGTGAATGACATGAATCAGCTTTGTGCTCCAAAATAAGAGGAAATAAACTGTATAATATAAAAATGAACTTTTATTGCGCAGAATTACATAAATAAAATATTAAAAAAGTCTTTTCTTCAGCTTCTTTAGATTGTGGTATGATCTTTTGCTGTCACTCAAAAAGCTCAGTCACAGCAGCATCACACCGAAACAGTGCACATGAATTCAAATGTATGGGATGAAGCTCCTGTTACTAATGCACTATATCACCTTCATCTGATTTTAGCTGTTATCTGGAAAAAACCTATCCATTTTCTATCATCCACACTGAAATATACTTTGACCCAATAAAATATCATTTATTTGCCTTTCTTTGGTATGTTTTTGGTATGATACTTGAGTATGTTTTTACTTTCTGCTTTCACACCACTGAACAGACTGAAGAGGACTAGAAGCTTTCCTAGCTGACATGTATAAATGCAGCCTTTTCCATTTACTGCTGCTTTATACAGTACTTTTATTCCTCTACATTGCGCCATCCATTATCAGAGAGGCCTCAGTTTCTATTGATGTTAGGCACAATGTGTGATGTGGTGGTTAGTAATACTTGGGCACCACAGGGACGGTCCAGTCTCCATTCATGTTCACTTTGTACACCTCAGATTTTCAGTGCAACAGTGAATCATGCCACCTGCAGAAGTTCTCTGATGTCACTATAGTGAATGGGCGGGTTAAGGGTGAGCAGGAGTCGGAGTCTAGGGAGCTGTCGGGGAACTTTGTGGAGTGGTCGGGTAAAAATCACCTCCTTAATGTCAGCAAGACAAAAAGAGCTGGTGGTTGACTACTGGAGGAAAAAACTGCGACTAGGTGGATCAAGCAGGTGGGGTCTCTTCTGTTAATCTTCATATAGTTTCACACTGAGGAGAGAAAGATATTCAGTTAAATAGCAAACCTCTTGTACGTTTGCAGAGACATCAGGCAGTGCAGGTTTGAGTGGATAACTCATGGCCATCTTACCTGGTTTCTCATTCAGTATTTTCAGTTCTATTTCTGTTTCTTTTTCTTCATTCTTAGTAAAAAACAAAAAAACGAAGACATAATTACTTTGATAAATCAGGTGTTGCCATCCGTTACAGTCCACACTCCTGTGATATTCAAACATACCTTCCTCAAGTTGATTAGGTGTACAATTATTTTTTCGCCTTTGCAAAAAGAAAAACAATTTAAAAATTAGTGTAAAAATATTATTTTCTATATAGATCATGATAAGATTTTCATTGTTCTGTTACTCTCACCTCGTTTTAGACATCCAATCTCCTTTCTACAGAGACACAAAGCTATAAGTATCACAATTAATAAAATCAGTAACAGGCAGCCAGTGATGATCCAAGAAAGAACCACATTCTCATCTTGTTCTTCACACTGAGCATCAGTTGTAGCATTTCCTGGTCTTATCAGCTTAAGGTTTAGTGACTCACATCTGGAAGGACAGAGAGACACTTTACAGGAAAATGTACAGATGTGCCACAATCACTGGTGCTGGAGGAAATCAGACGTGTCTGTATCTGCTGTGAAGCTTCACTTACGGTCTGTGTGGCCGGCAAAACTTTAAAGTTCCATCTGAAAATGTCCCATAGCTGCACACAGAGCACTCAGTGTCTCTGAAGGCTGTTCCTGCATCAACACGAATATGCACCATTTTCAGCATGTACATCATGAAGGATCAGTGAGTGACTGTGACATCAGAGTAATTATATGTGTCTAATGACAACCAGTTTAAAATACATCTAAAAACATTTCCTTGTTTCAGTTTCTAAATTTGATCTTTCTGAGTTCATTCATGTGGTGGAGTGATGGAGAGCAGCTTTACTACAAAGTAATAACACCATATTGAGAAACCACTGCAAGTATGCAACAGAAATATTATTCCATCCAGTTTATTTACACGTAAGCACAAGAATACAACCTGCTTGGCTGATGTATTCTCCTGGGTTACAGGGTTTGTGTTCTTGTGCTTCCACACAGTGAACACCGTCATAGTCAACACAGTAGAATCCATCCCGTGGTTCACAAATTGTATCTGATGTTGTTGTGCATGCCCTCTTTTTCTTCACATTTAAATCTGTGAGCACGTAGAGAGGACGCATGTTAGACAGGATGCTAGGGATTGGGAAAGAACGAGGCAGAGAGGTCACTGCTGTGGTGATATTATGATGTCATTCATCAAAAGTGACTTATGGTGTTTTTCCTGCTTAAAATTAGACACTATAACAGTGATCAACATTTAATCAATTATTTTAAAATTACTGATATATTAAAAGTTTGTAATAATTGTCAGATTGAACAATTGAACATTTTAATTCAGAAAAAAATATTTATAGAAAACATCAATGAAATTGATGCTTCCTTTTACTTTGATGTAAATCTAAAGTACGGTATATTATCTGTAGGCAACATCATATCGTAGAGGGTAAGAATGTCAAATCAAAGCAATAGGACCCTTATAACAATCTTTACTGAATTTCCCGGAGGAACCTAAAGAGCACGAGGAAATAAAATAAAATGTTCTGTCTGTCTGTCTATCTAACACTTTTAATTCTTATACAGCAGTAACAGCTTCACTAGTTTCATAAATAAGAAATATGAATAAAAACCTACTTAGGTCACAGATTGTGCAGTGAGTGCATTGTTTGAGTCCACTGGGCTTATCCATGTGGGTTCCATCCTCGCAGGCCACACAGGAAGTGTGTGCAGTCTCTGTGCAATCTGTCTTGACTCGATTTCCTGTTATAATAGAAAAAAGCAGACTATTTTCAATACATGTCGCTGTTACTCATCTAAACTGTGAAACATTTAGAGTTATAAAGGTATGAAGTTGAACTTTCACATATAGAGAGACAGTAAAGAGCAGGAGGGAAATCAGCCTCTAACATTCAGCTGGCTCTTACCTGCAGGACACTTTGAACAGCACAGGTCTTGTGCTTGATACATTGTTGAAAGACATGATTGAGTGAGGACACTGAAGACTTTCATCATGATTATCTGAAAACAAAGAAGAAGAACAAAGAATACATTTAAAAGTAGAACTAGGCTTCAAACTGAGAATGGCTCGACTAACAGAGAGCAGCAGGAGGTGGAAAAGAAGAAAGATATGAAATGAAATGTGCAACAACCTGAAAATGAGAGCTGATGAGTGAAGAAGGAAGATAGTGATGACAGCATCAATTTAAATGAAAAATAGACAGTACAGGAGGAAATTCTAGCATGTAATTCACACAGTGATGCAGATGTGAGTCAGAAAATGTTGACGGGGTTACAAAATAGTTACATAGAAGGAAAAACAATAGTTTTAATTTTTCTTTAAAAAGCTTCTTGTAAGTTTATATGATAAATATTTTACCAGCAACACTGCAGCTGTCAAAGAATTTCCTCCTGAAGTCATTTTATATGGCAGAATGAAGACTTTCCTGAACTGAAGACCGTCTCACTGAGATTTGCAAGGAGATGAGCTGTATGATCTAAAACAGCAGGAGAACATCTGAAAAAAAAATGTAAGTGAGCAGCAGGAAACCTGGTTCATGTGGATAAAAAGTTAAATGTTTATGATTCAGGGTAAAAAATTGACTTGCTTTTTGTTTTTTGTTTGATTGTTTTTTTTAATTGTTTTTTTTATAATGAAAGAAAAAAGTATTTAAAGGAATAACCTGGTGGTTTGCTTACAGTGCTTAACAAATATATTAGAACAGAGATATATTAGAGATCTGTCAAAAAAAACTAAAACTAAAACTTATATTCTTTATTATCAAACAAATAACAAACTAAATTCACGATTTTACACCCACATTTGAGCTGACACGCTTTACTTCACTGATATTATTCATAAATATTATCCAACCACTAAAACCAGCTATTCTGTAAGTAAACAACTATAATTTGGATTCTAACGTAAAACAGTATACTTTAAAATTCATGGAAAACAACAATATGTGGATTTCAGCATTAAAATGTGACTTTTGCTTAAAGAGGTTGTACATACTGATGTAGTAACCATGAGAGAAAATTAAAATAATTATCATTAGTGTTAATTTAGGGCAGATGTGGCACAAACGTTAGAGCACACGAGGAAATAAAATAAAATGTTAACATTTTTTAAATGTAGATCAAGGCTTGAAAATATGTATTTCCCTCACAAGCTCCATGCTATTGTAAAGATATAACAACATTTAAAAGGAACTTTTTCTTGAGGAAGTCAAAATGTAGTTAATTTATAATCAGTTCAGAATTTAAAGTTAGAGTTTGTTAAACGTGCCCTCTGGAACATGGCCCTAGTGTTTGTTTTGTATATTATGCAGAGTTCATATAGAAATTATAGATGGCAGCCGTGCCTACATATCAGCCTAAGTCCTAATCACCAAAGAATTTCACACAGTACCACTCCAATGAAAAATGTGTGACAATTATTTCACTGAATTATCAATAAAGATCATTAAAACAGTAAAAACTGTCATATATTATTCTGATTTTTTCTGGATTGTTAAATAATATCGAGTTTGTGGAGACAAATGATCAAACGTGAGGGCAGCTTTGGGCCTTGCCTGCTTTGAAGCTGCTTCAGCCTTTGTCTAACTTTCCTTTAGTCAACTGTAACGATTGTAACTTCAAAGTTTTTGAGTAACTGGCTGGATTTAGATACAAGTAAGTATTGTTTCTTGTTACAAACCACTGCTTCATTTACTTCTCTAAAAAACTCTTTTCTTCACTAATGTCTGCAGCTGCATTAGCAACAATTTAATAACTGCATCGATGCTGCGAACACCTTCTGTATCAGATCCTATAAACAAACATCATGCAGAACTGATTCAAGAGTCTTACCCTCAGCGGTATAAGATGAAGTCTTTAGGTTTCCATCGCAGTAAATCTTTGCTGTTCGTGAAAATTAAACGATTAAAACGAAAAGCAGCTTCTCTGTGAAAGTGAAGGTAAAGAAAAAATGTTACAGAGCATGAAGGGGAAGTCCGTGTGAACTATGGAAGTGAAGGTACTGCCTATCACAGCACAGTTTCTCTGTGAGCTTTCTCTCTGTTTTAGATTATCTGTGTTACTTAGGCCACAGGTGGCTGTTGAGTTATGTGAGTGTCTTGAGTTATGATTCGGAGTGGACGACTTAAAACCTGACTAAAGTCTCTTTAGAGCTCTTTAGGGCAACAGAGTAAACACAGAACACAGAGCTTTAAATCCAACCTGGCACCTTTCCCGTACCAGTTTTGGGACTCTTTAAGAGATGAAAACTTTCAGTGTAGATGAAGAAACGCTGAGGTCTTCTGAGAAGACAAAAGAGCTGGCAAGATTCTGGGGAAATTCCATTATCTTTTCTTTCGGTTTCACTTTGTGCTCAGTTTAAACGCAGCACAATACACAATGAACTTACTGTTCATTAACTTTTTGTAGCAAGACAGTGTATGCAAACACTTTTTGGCTGCAATATGCTGTTTGACACAACACAGCCACAAAGTTACCTCTCAAATGTCTCCTGAATGCAAAAATCCTCTCTTTCTCTCTTCAGCACATACAGGGAACAATAGTTGCTCATTGTAGGAGTCATACAGATTTTAGGTACAGACAGCAAACCTTTTACAGTGAGCAAAGTGCATTTGTGTGTCTAATAGTGTGTGTCTAAAACACAGAAGCAACAGACTCACTGATTTCAGCTGTCTTTTATATAATAACAAGTCCCTTAAACAGCTGTGACCTCAGCTGGATGGTTACAGAAATGCAATAAACTGGGGATGGTAATGGGGTTGCCTAGCAGTAGCAGCACTCTTTGTGCTGGTTTGGTGAGTTGCGTCTCCATCCCCATCCCCCTCACCCCTCAAGTGGGTTCATGTAGCAGGGTCTACCAGGCATTAGACCTCGACGCCATCAGCAGTAAGATGTGGGAAACGTTTCCCACTGGACAGCAAATTATTTGCTAAGGCAGCTATCCAGCCATCAGGTTGAGCCTTCAGGTCTTTGGAAAGTGCTGATCCCAGTGCTGCACTCTTAGCACACCATTAATGAAAATGTTTGCACCAACCTGTCTTCATAGCCCAAGAAAAACATTCCAGACAAAAAGACCAAACCAAAGCTGACAATAAACGGCTGATCCAAACAATACAATTCCACAAATAGTCCACATTAACGCTCCTTAACGGCAATTTAAACTCCAGTCTTTAAAGTTTAAACTCACAACAAGTAAATATCCTCCAGGCACAGACCTCATCGTCTAAGTGGCACCATGCTTTTGGCCACTCCATGTGATCAAAAATTACAGAATTAAAATAAATAAATTCTAAATACTTCCAGAGTCAAACATTTAAATTCACACAGAGGCACAGCTCGGCACCTGAGCTGCTGCTGTGACCAAACTAGCATCCCTAAATTTTTAAATCCTCAGTAAATAAAAAACTTAATAGAAGCTTGAAAAAACATACGCTGCAACTTGGCACACATGTGCTGGGGACACACGCACACATTCAACCATATGCGTGCACTCTCACAAACTTTACTACTACTATAGGTAGCTATGAGACCTTAGCTCTGCATTCAATACCACGCCTGATATCCTAATCAGCTTGCTATGAGACTTTGGCCTCCTCATCTTCATCTGCACCTGGATCAAAGACTTCCTCACTGACCGCCCACAGAGAGTCAAAATAGGCCCCTCACCTCTCTTCCTCCATTACACTAAACGCTGGTACAGCTCAAGACTGTGTGCTGATTCCAGTCCTCCACTCCGTCTGTGCTTACAGCTGCATACTAGTCCACCCATCCAACACCATAATTAAATTTGTTGACTGTTGTTGCGTTCATCACAGGAGGAGATGAGTCAGCATACAGGGATGAATGCTCAGTGAATAATCAGACGCTGAAGACCACAAAGATAAATGAATTGGTACGTGACACCGATCCAACCCTTCGGTGCATAAATGGTTTAGATATTTAAACCAAATATTTATGTTGCTGTTTTAGTAGTAACTCAATTCAAAACACTTAAATCTTACCTGCACTGCTTACTGTCCAGTGACCTTGTGGTATAGTGTCCCGCACTTGTATTCTACAAAACTGCACTGGGCTACTTATTAGCTCAATGCTAAGATTTTGGATGTACCCAACTTTGGATGCACTTTTTTAGCATGACTATCTTTTCAGACAGCCATGTAATGCTTTACAACATGCATTAAACCCCCAAACCAAGACATGAGACCACTTCTGATAACAATGACCTTAACAGCTGACACTGCAGCAATAGACCCCTTCTAAAGATGGGTGTAACACACACAGACATGTACAGAGATTTCTTGATATATTAAAGAGTATTTGTTTCACTCCCACCAAAATTGAATATTTGTTAAAATGCTCACTGAAGGCTCAAACTGTAAGTCTTGAATCTGGCACCGGAGCTTCTGCTGCGTTTAGGTCTCATTGTTACGAGACATAAATCGTTCATTATCTCTTGAAGGACATTTCTCCTGTCATACACTGTGGGTAGATTATTACAGATGACCTGCCTGCCTTTTCATGCTTCCCTGATTTTATTCATAATATAATGAATGAAGGGCAGGAACATGTCTTCTCTGTAGTTGCTGTGAGGAGGTCACTCAGTGGGTCCTGATGATTGAAACTCTATGCTTCATTTAACTTAAGTGTGTAAATGCAAGTGTAGATGTGCTATGGCAAAAATGTTATGAGAGACACTTACAGACCCTGGAGTGTATAACCGCACTGCGCTTGACCAAGGACTCCCACCATTAAGATTAATCAGTTACAACTCCATACTGAGAGGCTGGAGCTGATATGGAAAAAGAGCTTGTTACTGACATTATCCATCGGACTGGAGCCCAGCTACCATAGCTACACCTTGAACAGATCACCAGCCTGTCACAGGGCTAACACATAGAGACAGGACACCATTCGCACTCAAGTTCACACCTATGTGCAGTTTAGAATTACCAGTTAACTTAACCCTACTAAATGCATGTCTTTATGTAAGAATATTTTATATAAGAACACTTTATAAGATATTATACAGATTGTTATACGATCCAAATTGGTTCCTTCATCATATACATGACCTTGGGTGATGCTACTCAAATTGGAAGGTCTTGGATATCTATTGTGGCTAAAAAGGCTAACTCCTTTGTGTAAGAACAAAACTAAAAGAAGATCTTGACATGGCATGAAAAAGGCTCACTGAAATTTTCTGAGAAGGCTCTCATCTTTCCCAGTTCATCCGTCACCAAGCAGCACTGTTAAAAATGGGAAAACTGGGAATACTGCACTTTGAGACCAGACATTTAGAGGCATGATGCGTCCTAGTTTTGGAAATGTCTTTTAATCAGGTCGCACGCTGTAGACTGACACTGTGACTACAAGCGGGGATGCTTCAGTGGACGGCTATCGGCGTTCAAAGACAGCAAGCTCAGGAAATCTCTCATCAGGGACTCAATTAGAGAAGTGCAGGGATACTAGCATTGACCCACCGTGCAGAAGTGCTGCTGCTGTTTTTAAAGCAGCTGTGTGTGTATGAGGGTGGGGGTGCATTTCCAAAGGGATGCTGAGTGAGCAAGTGAGCGATTAAGAGAGAGGCAGGCAATCTGAGAGTCTTTCTCCTGGGAAACATTTTTTTTTTAAACCACTGCTGCATCTAGATGAATGTTTATAGAAGAACAGCTGAACATTATGAGAAGGGAAACAGGCATTAGAGACTAAACACAGACTAAGAAACAGCCAAATTAAACATATTGTGTACCTATGAACACTGCACTGTTTTTCACTAAATTTTATGTTTACTTAATTGATACCAATAAATACCAGTCAGGATGGCTTTACTTTTTTTCAGAAAAAAAAAAGATATTTTGCATTTTCAGTTCATGACATAATCAGGCTTTGTGATCCATCCACTGGTGTGGTATTTTGAAATACTAAATAAAGTAATAATGTGAAATATTGCTCACAATCTCATTGGTCGTGACCTTGGAGACCTGGTCCTGCTGGTTGACTCACAGATTAGGAGGGTGCGGTTGTAGCCTTCCCATCACCACCCTGCTAACATCAGCAATATGACCAATGCTATGGCATGCAGATATATTCACGTATTTTCATGGTTTCATGGTTTTCTGAGGATGTAACAGCGCACGATCATCCTTGAAGCTAAACACAATGACACCATTTGTGGGATTTATCAGCATGGACAGAGTATATATCCTACAGTTAAAATACATGTAGATATGTAGACATAGGCAAGACGGCCTGTTCAAACAAAGTTCAAACAAAGGTGATTTAATGACATGGCTGATGTTGGCTGCTCTGAGTATTTCAGAAACTGCTGATCTATTGGAATATTTCCACGCAACCATCTCCAGGGTTTACAGGGAATGCTTCAAAAAAAGAGAAAATATCCAGTGAGCAGCAGTTCTCTGAGTGAAAATGCCGTGTTAATGCCAGAGGTCGAGGAGAATGGCCAGATTGTTTCAAGCTGATAGGAAGGAAACGGTAAATCAAACAACCACTTTTTAGAACCAAAGCATAGAAGATTTTAAAAACGTTACCTGGTCCGATGAGTTTTGATTTCTGCTGCAACATTCTGTTGGTACGGTCAGAATTTGTCATAAAACAACATAAAAGCATGAATCCATCCTGCCTTGTATCAGCTGTTTAGACAGGTGGTGTAATGGTGTAGGAGATGTTTTCTTGGCACACTTTGGACTCATTAGCACAGCCTACCAGAGTATAGTTGCTGACCAAGAGCACCAGACAAATCTGTCAATATAGGCCATGTGGCTGTATGCCACAAAGAATTAAGACAGTTATGAAAACGAAAGGGCTTCATCCCAGTACCAGCAAGGTGCACCTAATGTCTGGTGAGTGTAAATTTCCATCTTACCTGTGTACCTCTCCCTGTTAGCTGCATTTCCAAAGACTTCTTTTAAATGTCCTCCTTGACCATCAAATCATTTTCAGAAAGTTAAAACCTCGGAAACACTTTAATTGAAGGACATGATTAAAATGACTTTTCTTTTAACTTAAAAGACAACAGTGGTTTTTGGTGTGGATATTATGTGTGCTGTATATGTGCTTTTTAACTTCATTTAAGCTTCAAGTTATCAAACTTCCCGTGGTTAAGTGTTGAGCTTGAATAAATTATGCCTTTAATATTTTCAAAATCCCAGCAATGCCATTCAGAGACTGCAAAGTCTACTATATTAAAGCTATGGATATGTCATTTAACTCTTAAAGTCTAGTGAGATTCTATAAGGAGAAAGCAGTTGTTCTGTGGAAGGGATTACATCCTGAGTCATCAGCACTAGTGAGTTCAGAAACTGTGTAGCGTGATCACAACACGTGTTACAGCCGACAGCGCTGATTGCGTCACACACGTCAATGCTGAAGGTTCAAATCTCTGCCCATAAATCATATTTTGCCACTTTGGTAAAAACATCACACTGGATGTTCAGTAAAAGGCTCTACAAGTCGTCAGAAGCAGTCTGCCCATTAGCCGCCGAGAGGGGAACGCATGTCACTGCTAATCTTTCCTATTGCAAGATGATGATTTCTGACAAGTAAAGTACAGAACGGCTTTCATCTTTTCAATTGGTTCCACTCTTGTAAAAGTCTATTTAAACATAATGGAAGATTGAAGATAAAGCAATAATCTTTTTATGTGTGTGTGTTTTTTAACATAGTTAAAGTGCATGGCCCTGGAGTAGTATTTCTGACATTTCACAGTAACTATCCTCGGTGTGACTCTCAGCTCTTGGTTTCCTGTTTGGAGTTTCTTCCTTTGTGTGCAAGTGTGCTCTGAACTATAACTATAAATTGACTATATGTCTGAGGTTTTTTTTCTGAAAATCTCTCAGCAAATGCCTTATCAGCCTCCACCAGCCTCTAAATCTGAACACGAATAAGCCGACGGAGGACAGGTGTAAAGCGTATCATTGCATTGAAAAACAAGAAGAATGTGTCTAGAACTGTGAAAGCTGCTCTCCTGCAATTTGTTGCTGACCGCTGCTGCTTCTAGGGCTTCCCAATAATACCCATCATTTCATCTCACCTGACAAAAAGAAAAACCCAGCTATTCAAAATGCTTCTTTTCATTTTCAGGATCAGAAGAAGTTGCAGTGAATGCAGGGCTTTCTTCCCGAGTGATTCAGACTTCAGACAACTCGCATGAATAGCACATTAGCTGTATGCAATTTATTCAGTTTCAAAAGGTTCATAGGACGCCGAACCTTTGCAAGTGCACCAGAATATGTTTTTAAACACCTACAGTCTGCAAAAATAGTTCTGGGTCAGTGTTCTGGAAATGAACATCATCACCAACCAGAAGAACAGCAGCCCTGCTGATATTTCGCACCTTCAAGTCTCCTCAAATAGCACAAGTACTGGGGGCTTTCAAATTGGATTGAAAATCTGATAGATGCAGCATAATTGAGTTTTTCACGATTTCAGCAGTTCAGCCTTAGTTTCAGTTTGGACTCATTTGTAGCATACAAATAGCAAAATGCAATTATGTGTACTGGGAAAGCAGTGTGCAGGGTATACAGGGACTATTGAAACCCGAGAACCATAATGGAAAAGGGGCTTGAAGCAACCTCGCAAGTGTTTTGCATGTTTAAGGAGATGCACTTAAGAGCAGAGATATTTATACTGAAAACAATCCATTAAAATTAAGTGAGATGACCCCGAAGCAAATATATGAAATGAATTTAAATATGCAGCACCATTTTATATCTAAAGAATATTTTTTTAAAATCCTATGCATCTGGTTGTTTTTTTCCCCTTGTGTCATATCAAAGCTAGGTCTGCGCATCTGTGAATTCAAAGAGACAAGGTGTGAAGAGAACGGAGACGAGCAGAATCACGGTGAACTCTGTGCAACCTCCCAGCTCCTTGCAAGTGGTTTCTATACAGCCGCTCCCACCCATTGATATCAGCGCTTCACGGCTTAAATAATTCAGCAGAAAATCACGACGCTACCTGATTCTCTGCATATACTGTACTCCTGTATTTAATTACGAGGAGGGGATGGTGAAACAGCAGATCCAGCACAGTAGAGGTTAATTGATAAAAATACGAAAGGCTAAAGAGGAAGCAGAAAGTTGAGTTTGTGAAGATGCAAATATCAAAGCAAACAGGGATATATATTGATATGGCAGGTTTAAATTATGGCACTGATTCCCTGCAAAGACTTGCAAGAACAGAGTGCTTGACATTAAGCACCAGCATCATTTAAATATCTTTTCGATTTGATGCGCTTTAAAGCTAATGGCGTGATTTAATGTAAATCATGTTGGAAAATGCTGAAAGGCACCAGAGGCAGAGCTCCTGAGAAATGCTTCACACTATGATCTGCTTTCGGGTTTTGCTTCTAATGGATAAAATTAGCATCCATTTTTAAAAAATTGTTGTTTTCATCCAAATCAGAAATTGTGCAATAAAGCACAGCGTCTTCACTGTGTAGTATCTCGTGGTCTTGTGTCTTTCCTTGTGGGGGGGGGGGGGGAATGTTCCCTTCCCAACCTCCATCACCCCCTGCTATGAAGATGTTTTTAACAGTGTTTCTCCCCTCCTACAACATGATTTAGCATTGCCCCCTGAGATAAAAACTGATCTTTCATGGACATGAAACAAGACCTGGAAAGAAATATCAAAGAGCACATCAGAATCCGAGAGCCAGGAGACGGAGGAAATTACCGGCTTTGTGAGCCGAATGTGAGCCTGAATGTGGGCCTAATGGACTGTAAGTGACACCACTGCTTTGTAGCAGAAACGCGTTTCTGTGAATACAGACACTGGCTGAAGCAATTAAACAAACTAGCTGGTGACTTCCTTTAAAAGAGATTTCTTCTATTGTTCAGCCACAAGCCCCCATTTTATGCATCCTGGCAAACTATGCTGCAAAAAATAGCCTTCCTGCAATCAACAAAAATCACATTGAAAGTGACAGACGAAATGCCCATCAAAGACATTACTAAGAAAAAAAGCTGTTTTTGTTTTCTTAAAAAAAAAAGCCCCAAAATCCATCAAGCCTTCTTTGATGTAGTGGGGGGGAAAACCCTGAAAAAATGTTTACAAATGGTTTTAGGCAACTTGTTTACTGCACTACATCTTGCCTGTGATTTACATCAGGCCACATAGCGATGTGCACATCACACCTACTGTAATATTACTGTAATATTCTCTCTGATCACACAACATGGACGAAGAAGTCTAAATTCAACACTAGCATCTCTCTGTAGTGTTACAAACATGACGGTTTATGACATAAGTAGGTTAGACCTGCATATGAGATTTAGAAATGTGATTCCCTCACTTTTATGACTGTTGCAGATCACGCAGAATACATATGATATTCTTAAAACACTGACTAAGCTGCTGCGCGGCATGTTATGAAGTCTCAGTCTATGTGTTGTTCCTAAACAGACTATAGATCAAAACTTTTGCTTTTCTAAATTGGTTAAATGTGATCTTAGTGTGATGTATGGAAGAAAAGGACACCATGGAGTGATGTACCGATTCCTTTTGAACTACTCCATATCTGAATTTGAGTACTTTAAGATTTGGATGCAGATCTAAACATTCAAAATATTTTCTTTGGTTAAATAAAATCTAAATTCAATCTGCAGTCACAGTAGGGAAACCAGTGTAGGAGCCTTTGAAAAGCTTGCTTCAAAGATGAGGACCAGGTCTGTGGCTGCTCACAGACAGTTGCATCTTTGGAGCAACCAGACAGTGAAATAAAAGTGATGAAATGGCAAGAAGACAGAGTCAGTGTGCAAAGGTTGGTAATTACATGCATACTCTTTGTGATAATACAGCAACTAACTGTGACAAATCAGTGAAAATCATAAAATGTGGTGTTGGTTTAATTTACAGATCGAGCAAGTGACCATGTCCTGCAAGGCTATCCTGAGGTCCTTTGCTGCACGTCTTCCTCTACTCTCGCTCCTTGCTTCACTGTACTATCTAGTAAAGGAAAAAATCACACTCAAAACAACAAAAAAGTAAAATTACAAATCTGTTGTTGTCTACAAAGAAAATCACATTAACTACTTATATTCAGAGCCCTGCTAGAATCTCACAGATCTGAAACTAAGAAATTCCTCTACAAATAGTCAGATAATTGCAAATGCAGTTGGTCCGAGCTGAACTGCAATTGTTTGGAGACAAGTTGCCACAAGTGTCCACCAGGAAACCTGTGCAATCACCCACATTTAGCCTGGTGGACAACTGTGCACAGAGTTTGAGGGTGTTGCACGCTTAACCTCTGGTTTCCACAACTGGTTGCAATAGGTCACTGAATGTGAATGGCATTCACTGGGCAACCACCTCATCACAAGGTAGGTTGGTGTCCTATTTTGACTCATGAGCAATACAGACCTACATGTGGAAGATGATTGCAGAGTGTACAGCATACTCAAAAACCCACCCACTGTGAACACACTACCCGTTAACTTTCTTTTTCTTTTGGTTGCTGCTGTTTTGGAGATGCTTGACAGGTTGCCAATAAGAAATTATAGCTGCTGTTAAGAAAAAAGTATAAAAACCACAGTACGTGGTTTCCCTACAGATTAACAATTCAAGCACATATTTTTGAACGTATCTGTCAAAATAACCATTTTCCAACCGATTCTGCAAATCAAACAACTTTGACTTTTATTCAATCAATGTAAGGACATCAGAGATGCATTTTCAAACAAACAAGATTGTGTTGATATTAATCCAGTGCAGTTAAGACAGGATCTTTTCTTCAGCTGTCAGCTGGTTCAAAAATCTCTCCCCTTCGTGTGAGATAAGGCCTCAACTGACTCTTCAGACTGTAGTAACCCTCATGACCAGCTCTCTTGTGCTATTGCTGGGTTGGCTGCGGGCCTCCGGCTGCCTCAGGTGGCTGAGCAGGTGGAGGATGTTGTATGGACAGTGTTGGTCTGGCACTGCGCTGCCGCTGTTGGGGTCCACGTGTGTTCCCACTCCTCCGGCGGCCGTCACCACGGTCGTGGAGGTGGAGCCGGCGGCAGTGGAGGCCACCACCATCAGCGAGGAGGTGGAGGTGGATACTCCTATCCCAGTCTGGTAGCCCTGGGTGGGCTGAGATAGAGTCCTGTCTACAGTAGTGTCCTTCAGGTCGTCGCTGTCCATCGATTTATCATAGTTCAGAACCTTCCACTGCTGGTTCACGGCCTGCCAGCGGTGGAAGATGCGAAACACAGAAGGTCCCTCGTGGACAATTAGTGCTGTGGAGATCAGAGCACCAGTTAGACAATGTCACAGTCGGGCTGCAGTCTTGAGATACACTACATCCCAGAACACTGGTAGACACACTGTGGTAAAGCGTGAAGAAAGTATTAGCTTTGGCAGTAACAGAACAAAACAACTCATCTTTAAAGTACTGCGCCACAAACCAGACATCAAATCTTTATTTCTTAGAAAAAGCAGGGACTGGATTTGGATTTAGGTTAAAAAAAAATAATGCATCCGTTCTGCAGCCTCGTTCGATAGCAGCTTATCTCAGATTCAAAATTGCTTATTGATTCATGTTCACTGAACTCAGCATCTGGAAAATTGAAATCCATCTGTAGCAAAGTTGTTTGGACCCCAATATTTTACTGCATGTTTTCCATTTTAAAGGCATGTAAAGGGAAATTCATCATGTATGGATCAGTCCACATTTAGCACTTATAACCATGTTTTTTAACACTACAATATAGTTTGCATCATGGAACATTACATGCAAAGTCCTTTTTTAGTGTTCAAGGTATTTGTTAACAACTTAAACATGATGATTTTATATAACTAATTCTAGTAACAAAATAATACATATTTTAAATAAAATATATCTAAATAGGAGGTATTGTAATAATTAAAAATACTGTGCACTCAAACACTTGAATGCTTTTAAATCTCCTTGTAACGGCATTAAATGCATTTTAATGGCATTACTTGCTTAAATGCTGCTTATAAAAAGGAGAAAGTAGGAGATTATTAAGTGTTACCACTACATATTGATCTTCAAGGAGTCTGCTAGTTGCTCGCCAACTACTTTATTACAGCAGTAATGTAATATTGCTGTTTAACAAGCCAATGACTACAGTTGCAGCAGCTGGAGTTTACTTATAAAATCCTGCCAGCTTTCCTCAACTCTGCTCCTCTCCCTCTCTAACTTTGTGGATAAGTGAAAGTCAGGTCTTTGCTCTTTAACATCCACCAGGTGACAAGTTAATCTCTGTAAAGTGCACCGTTAATGACTCCACAGTCAATCCTCCACAGCACCAAACCGGAGACAATCAATCACCTCTTCCTTACACCCTGCTGTCTACTGCAGTGGCACTTAGAGTCTCCTTAATGCGAGATGCCATCACACAGTTGTCCAAAACATGTGGGCCTCTGAGCGCCACAGGAGGACAGCAGGCTTAAATGCTATACATTTCAATCTGGACGCCCACGCACCAATGCAGGGAACTGTTAGAAATCCTTTGGTGCACCTATCTTTATATATATATATATATATATATATATATATATATATATATATATATATATATATATATATATATATATATATGAAGAACAAAATCCCTCTTGTGTTATGACAGCACATAATGGTCTTTAACGTTTGGCTGAATTTGGCTCCGTAGCTTTTTATTATAGACTGAAATGCATTTTAATGTATGCAGTGAAAGCCACTTTAGCTGAATTTTGAACACTCAGCGTTCATGTTTAATTTATGATGTGAGCTTTGGTGCAGCATCTCAGCCTTGTGAATATAGAAACAGCGATAAAGACAACAACAAATAATCGTAGAGATTGACCAAACAATGCAATCAAATATTGATATGAAGCAGCTGACTTTGTGGTATGGATTAATTGCACTGAAACTGCCCGTGGCATTTACAGTTATTTGTAGGCAGCTGTTATGTATAATTACCCACTCTCCTGAGCACTTTTGACATTTACTTTTGCCTGTTGAATGCTCATGAATTAATGTGACCAGAGTGAAAAACACTCAATATAATTTTCAGTAGTAAAATGCTCAAACCCATTCAAAGAAGACGTAGAAATATTACATTCAGTTTGAAAAGTGATAAATCGCAACTGCTTAGCGCCTCACCGATGCAGACGACATCCATGAAGCCATACATGCCGTAGCAGATCTGGAAAAGCAGATCTTGACGCTGCCAGCGGGCTGACGGGCTAAAAGACGACCACACCAGCCAAGAGATGCTGGCCATCAGGAAGAGGGAGCCCAAGATAGCTGCTGCTATCTGCACCTTCTCTATCACTGTCAGAGAGATAGCCTGCCACTGCAAGAAGCAGAAGAAGTAGAAGGATTAGCGGTAGAGCTTAGGAGAAAATTGAGAAGCTAATCATAAACCAATTAATGTAAACATTCAGATTATAAGTTAATCGGGCTGAACTCAACAAAAAGACGAAGTCACACAGCGCTCTCACCCTCGAAAACAGAAATCTGTGGCCTCTCATAACCCCATCAAATCACAGAAAAAGAAACTGCTTCTGCAATCCTTCTGTTCTAAACATCAGAGGGGAAAGGCCTGTTTAATTCAGATGCTTTCATTTTTTTCCACCCTGAATTTCTCAGTTTAGATTCTCCTTCTTTGGGTTGCTCTCTTTAGAGGTAGCCACAGCGGATCATCTGTCTCCATCACACCCTATCCCTAGCATCTTCTTCTGTCACACCAGTCCCCCCTGCATGTCCTCCCTCTTTTCCTCCTGCTTGGCAGCTCCATATTTAACATCCTTTGTCCACCCCAAACATCCTCTGAACATGACTGCCTTCCTTCCTCATTTCTCCCTCCCCAACCTCCTGCAACAATGGCACAGTTTCCACCCGCACCCTGCTGTTCAACAGCACCGGTGGCGGTCGTTAACCTGGATCTCGACCAATCTTATTGAAGAGCTGCATGTCTGATTTGGCAAAGATGCCCTTCCTGATGCAACCCTCCCCAACCCTTTATCTAGCCTTGGGACTGGTACTAGAAATATACTGGCTGGTCATCAGAGACCAGCTGGAGCTGCGGTTAATGCGTGTTTTCTTAATAAAAAACAAAACAAAACAAACAAAATATGACATGAAAACAAGTAACTCCATATAAGTGGTGTCATGCTCCTAATTACATAACAAAGGTTCTATGATTTGAGATTTTGCAGTGTTCAGTTAGACACAGTGATATTTCTGAATTGGTGAACTTAACACCCACAGCTCACCTGTAGGGGGTTCTTGGTGCTGATGGCAATGACCTGATATTTGTAGTAGCAGAGTTCACAGGCCCACGAGCCTCTCTCACTGATCCATTTGATGAGGCAGGGCTGGTGAGTGCAGCGCACTGACCCGCTGCACCGGCATGGGCTCAGGAGCTCCCCCTGCAGGAAACAGGCAGAATAAGTTAGTCCCTGCTAACCATGACAAGAGCTTCTCATAATTCAGCCAAAGTAAATGCATAAATGTTCTGCTCTGGTTTGAATATAACTTGATTTAATGGGCTGGTTAACATTGTTTAGATGACCATTTTATGGCCTTATACTACCTTCGTTGAGTACACTCTAAGAAGTGATTTATGATTCAGAAAAAATACCAGCTGACGGACCCTTTCTCTCCATCTTATTTACCTCTTGACGTAACCCCTTTACATACAATAATAAGTGCGTTACACTGTGTTTATATTTCTTGCACTTCTTTGTGTTGGCTTATTGATTTTCTGAGCGCTCTTTGTGCACTGCTAGGCACACACACACGCAGAGCACTTTGCATGCCTGTTACAGCAGAACAACAGATCAGGTGTGAAATGAAAGCTTTGCCTTACACCTAGTTGACAGGCAAAATGCTTGATTACTAGTACCGCTGAAAGTGGAGGATTAGTCACCGAAGCACCTGTGAAAGAGCAAACCCTAACAAAGCTGCAGCATACAGCACAAAGGGAGCAGACAAACCACAGCTCTTGACATCAGTAGAGCTGCTATAGACATTAACTATTTTATACTTACAGAAATGCAAAAGAAGCTCAAAATACTCGTTCTGGTCGACCTACATTTCTCTACAATTCACATAACAGTTCAGAGCTAGATCCAGTATCTGGTCTAGTTATCAGAGGATGGTTTCTTGACATCCTGTCCATCATAAAGTGACATTTTTGAAGGCACTGTTAGTCACTGAGGTTGTTAAAGGGCATTTCAAATCCCTTCTGTCAGCACGATGACAGCCACATACTGTATGATTAATGTGACCGGACAGCCGAATAAATGTTTGTGTTGCGGGTTTATTAAACTCTAGGTGGCACTGAACTATATCTTAAAGAGGTGGCTCTTATATCCTTTTTTAAAAATGACCTTCACTTTACCACCTTAAAGCAGCTGAAGTAAAGGTCTGCCTTCGCTCCCTGAACGGCTGCTCGGTGGTCAGACGTGTGAACCACATGAAAACATCACTGGTGTCAGGTGAGGGAGCAGAGATCAAGCTGCCTTATTTTTAGCCGTTTCCATCATGTTTTCAATCCAGCTGGATGTGACAAGATTTCAGAAAACCAAAGCATTTACTTTTTTTTTTCTTCCCCTCTCTCTGTCATATAGAAGGCTCGTAAATACTTAAAATGCAGCAAAACCATGAAGTTCACTAAATTTGACACCTCTCAGGGTTTTTTTTTCCATTTTGTACCAAGATGTGCTCAGCTATATTCTTCACTAGACATTCCTCTTAAGCCGTATTTAGCCTGAGGAACAGATGAGTTTTCTAATCTCTCACCCCAGGCTCTGAGCTCATTAAAATATATTACTAATCTTGTCATATTGGATATTGATGATGACCCATAAGATGTAGGCATGCCACCTTTTTAAGGTTCTGACCTGCACTTAAGAAACTTGGCTCTATAAAATTCATAGCAAGACCTTCTTGTACAGATATTTTAATCTTAATGAGAATGAACAAAGAGCCTGTAGTGAATGAACAAAAAGAAATTAGCCGGCTGTCTGCTGAAAGAAATCCCCAACACCCCTCCCCTTCCTTACTCTCTGAACTGAGCCACTGCATTTCTAAGGTATTTTTAATTCAGTGTTTTCTCTCCATGTCTACCCTGAGTGCAAAAATTGTACGAAGCAGTGAACAGAGTAAAAAATGCAGCAAGTTTCCAAATGATTTCTCCACGTTGTTATTTAGCTGACACCTCTGACAGACGGAGCAGCACCCTGGTTGAAGAGAAGAGAGGAAAAAGCAGGGAGTTAGGGGAGAAAAGGCCCATCTACAGATGGCCAGGGTGGGAGTGTATTGGCAGGAGGACCAGAACACTTCTGTCGTGTCCAGAGGGACTCGGGCCACTCACTGTGACTGGCCTGATGGCAGCCAAGAGCCAAAACCTAGATCACTCCAATACAACCGAGGCTGGAGGGAGCGCAAGAGAGACCGATAACAAACGTGGCACCAAAGCCCACGCATGGAGAAAGTGATAACTAAATGTCCTTTTGTTGATCAAACAGCAATAATCAGTGAAAAGAAGCCCAACACAATGGAGCAACATATTAAAAAGATATGGCTGTGTTATTTCACATCTCTGTGCTGCATTTTCCCAAAACACCTCCCTACAAGTCATTTTCTCCTTAGAAAATTGGATTCCCTCGCAATGTATATAATGGCATAAAAATAAATTAGAGGTGGCTATTCACATTTTCTTAAGGGTCTCGAATCAATGCAAGTGAACTCCATTAACTCTGAGCAAGGAAAAGCTGTGCTATGATAATCTGGCTCGCACAGAAGCAGAATGAAGGAGGATTTGTACAATGATGCCCAATAACAATCAGTCTGCGGGCTTTTCTTCTTTAAGAACCTGCAAAACTGCCGGGAAAAATTTTCATCTATAAACGTAACCATATTAAACCAATTACAAGGAAAATAAGAGCAATAAGTGAAAAATGAGGCAGAAGGCCAATAATATTTAAGTTTATTTAGTTATGATGACTGATCGTAAAATATATGCAGAGGGATGTTCCACTGAGTGCTGATTTTATGGGAACCATCGGGCCTACAGTGGCGGTTAATGACTCTTTAAAAGGTAATTGAATAAAAAGAGAAACTAGGGTTTCTAATTTATGTTCATGAATTTACAGCCTCTGAAAACAGACTTTAGCAATGCCAAAAAAATAAATGAATAAATAAAATCTAACATTTTGGCAACTTGTTTATATCCCATTTCCAACGAACGGGCAAGCAACATATGATGGAACAGAGCAAACTTCAGCACTGTGGGGTCATACAGAAAGAATGATGCTGACGTGACCCCTGGAGGCTTCTTGTTGTGCCTCAGACACAACACACTCTGCAAGTGCATTATCTGTGCTCAGGAGAAAAAGCAAACACATATTTCTACCCAAGCAACAGGCACCCGCACAGTTTCAACATCCAACTGACGTGAAGACAACAGTAGGAGGATTGCCTCAAAGAGCACTTCGGTAACCTTCGTACGTGGAAAATATTCCACAATTTTTCCTTTGCATTACTTAAAAAAAACAATAAACTTCTTTTTTGAAGTATGTGCATAACACGAATGTATCGTGGGAAAATCTATGACCTGAAAACTGCACATTCTTTGAGTGATGAGGTCGAGATTAAGTCTGAAAGCAGGAGCCTGAATAAAGCAAGCTACCGAGAGCGCTCTGTAAAGCTTCTCAGTGACCTTTAGCTAAAAGGAAGCAATAGTGGGTTGAAATACAGTATGTATGTCTCAAGTTAGCTGTTTAGAAAAAAAGAAGAAGAAAAAGATGAATAACCCGAGGTGCAGAGGTGAAAGACATGAATTCATGCAGTTTCATCTGATATTGGCTTCGTTTTTCATTATATTGTTCGCAGTATGTGTCTTACAGAGTGGATTATATTTTCCAGTCAATTCTGATAAAATAGGCTGATATATAAATTTATATGTCAGCTGAAAGAGTTATTCTTTGGTTCTTCCTTACCAAACTGGCCATAAAATTCAAGAGAGGAAAAACAACTCTACAAAACAGTCCACAGTCTGTAAATTGTGCTATCGAGACTATGTGTTCAGTGTTTCTTGTTACTGCAGAGAGGAGGTAATATCAGAGAGATTTTTTTTAAAAGGCATTGTCTCATGGCATACCTTAAAAGTTACCATTACAATCACCAGTACCTCTTAAAATCCACATTTTTGGAAATTCCCTATAGAACTCCCTGAATTTAAAAGGAAAATGTGAAATCCTTAAAACCAGAAGTACTTCTGGTTGTGAATCTCACCTCAAGGAAAACGGCACTTATAACTCTGACAGGTATCCGATTACATGGACTTATTACATTGTTTGGTGTCATATTAAATCACAGTGCAATCATTTTTCAATGGCTGCCTCTCCTAGGCACTCAAGACTCTTTTCTAGTGGGATGCTTGAGGAAAGCGATGTCTTTCACTCCCTTCTTTACTCTGTCTTGCCTATCTCAGCCTTGGGGATGGAAGTGTTTTGGAGGTGGGTTGTCAGATCAGATACTGGCTGCTTTGGTCTATGTGACATCCTGAAGGCTAAGGAAGAATAGAGGATAACTAATGTCCCCACTGCCTGTATCACAGAGCGATACACAGAAAGTCCACTCATCCCTCTTTTTTTAAATGGAGCCTCATTCTCCTTGTACCCATTTACACCTCAGCAGATCCATATCTGGACTTCACCCAAGCCAACAACTCAGACAACAAGAAGAGGAAAGCTGGCAAAAGATAAAAACTTGCATAATGATAAGACAGCATGAAATCAAGTGCTATTGACTTGCTGCAATGTCTCAAGGAAGCATTAATGAGATGTGTTGGAGGAGGCCATGGGAAATACTGCAAATTTTCAAGGCAGTGTTTTGTATGCAGTGCAGCATGTGCTGACTATCCATGGAGTTTGGGGAGAAAAAAACAAAAAAAAAACCAAGGATGAAGCCTTGTCTTCCAATCTCATAACTAGACCCCATGTCAGTAATAATTACAAAGTCTGAGCTCAGAGGTGGAATGATGCACAAAATTGCTCTTGGAGTAATTAGTTGATGAAATACAGAAAGATCATAGGCTATACACTGTGCAATGACCATGAAATGATGCAGTAAATCTTCCGCTTAAAGGAAAAGCAACTGTGAGTGCAGACTGTCGGATAAAAAAATGATGTTCTACACCTCGGTTATCTTGCTTCTTGATTTTTTTTTTTATAACCTCTCTACCTCCACTACCAACAGGCGAGGTGTGACATATTTGTCAACGTGCTCTCAAAAGCTCTGTCAAACAGTGTAACTAATGTGCCTGCAAATTGCTAAGTGTCTGCCTCTCTGATATAATTTAATGTTATTTCTTCGTGGCCATCTTTTCACATTTTCCTCTTCTGATTGATGTACTGTGACATTATCATCAATATGGCCCCAAAGGCGGAGGCAAGCGGTGTGATTAACTTGAAGGCTCTCTTCCATCTGCTTTGTGCACGTTATTATTATGTTGCCGTTTCCAGGTGGTGTGCGTGAGAGGCAGACTGAGAGGTATTTTTTATTTATTTTTTTATTTTCCATGCATATAATGCCTCGATGTGAATTCAGTGTTTGGCTATAATGAGTTGTTACGGCATCCCTGCATATCCTCCACACTTGTCAGCCACTGGGACAAGGTCTTTCATTATCCTCCCACTGCTAGCTTTAGCTGTCTTTTCAAGCCATGCAATGGGATGAGTGCAAGATGCAGTGGGGCCCTATGCTCAGAGAGCTCTCTAGCCCTGCAGCTGCCAGTATTGGGGTCGTTCCTTAAATAATTTTGAAAGTAAGATTACACTATTCTCGATTTTCCACACAAAAAAGCACCTAAGTGTCATGTAATTATAGTTAATAGCATTAAACCTTAAATATTGGCATAATCATGCGAGGTCTCTTTTATACTCTTTACCACAAAGTTGGCAATAAAAACAGACCAAAGAACACCTTTCAGGAAAATCTTGTAGCTAGAACAAGGCTCAATTGTGCTGCACCAGCCAAACTGCAACTGATGAGTTACTGTAATGCGACTCATGCTGAGTTGTAGACCACCAACACTGCTGGCTGCCCTAACAAGACACTACTAGTGTTTTTCTTCTTCACTGTATAAATAAAACCTGAGCAGTGCACCCTCATCTAATGAAAAGTCTGCAAAATGTGCAACATTTCCAACACCTGATCCGGCCACTCGGCGGAAGGACTTGTTGCTACAGTTAACCTATGCTCCTCCGAGAGCAGCAGCACCAGATTGCATTGTGTTACAAACCCCAGGAGAGCAGGTGTGGGTGAGTTATTATTAATTGATGGATGAGGCTGACATTGCATGGCATTAATCTAATTTAAACATGCAGGTGGACATTTTTCCTTCACTTACATGCTCTGGTCCCTGGAAGCAGATCCTGCACACAGGCGTCCTGAAGCCACTTTCCGTGTAGCTTGTGAGAGAGAACCTCTCCTCCAGTTTGCCCTTTGAGCAGTCATCGGAGGAGCTGCTGCAGCCGCGCAGGGCCGCCGACAGCTCTGCAGCATCGACCCAGCCCGCCACCGGCCGCTCTGCACCCGGTGGCTCGGTGGCTCCCGCAGCAGGCTGGGCAGTTCGGTCCCCGGGGTGCTGGTGGCTCCGCGTTAACGTGTTGTTGTTCTCGGGGACGGTGACGCTTGTTTCATGGCTTTCCGAAGCCTGGCCGCTCATGGGGGTCAGCGGAGGAAGCGTTGTCGGCGGCGCCGGTGGCCCGAGCAGGAGCACCCTCAGGTCACCAAGCAGGACGCAACAGCGGCTCTTCAGCATGCCCTGTCTGCGCAGCATCAGGCTGTCTCCGGCCAGAAACTCACAGTACCATCCAAAGGTGCTGGAAGAAAACAGTATGTACTCTATGCGTCCCCGTCATAAGCAAACACTTCTTCATATGTGGTGGGATGGGATAGTGGGGGCTGAGGTGCGTCTTCCAGCGCTTGTTTGGTTTCAAAGCAGCCTTTTAAGATTTTTTCTTTTCTTTTTAAATCCACTTTATTTAGGTTGGGTGCTTTTTATTGTCTTCCCACGAGGGTGTGGATATAAAATGCAAAAAAATCCCTCCTATGCAAACAAGTGTCTGAAGCCATTAGCCTAAGTTCAATGAATGAAACGGCTATTAGAGGAAAGTCAAATATGAGACTGATAGGAATATGCATTCAAGTAATAAGGTTATGGCCCGCTCACTCAGTGTCCACTGTCATTTCATGGCCTTAATAGTCTGCCTGTTCTCTACAACATAAACTATCTCGACGGGCTTCTCCCTCCGGATTCGCGACGTGTGCAGAGACCAAGATTTAAATCTGCCTTTGGTTCAAAGAACTGAGATAGAGAACAAAATGTCAGCGCTCAATCTTAAAATTAGAAATTAAAAATAAAATCCAGCCACAACAACGAAAGCCACGCTTTAAAACCGGTGGAGCTGTCGACGTCCTGTAAGCTTTTCACACCACGTTAAGTCGATCGATGGCGTGCCATGTTAGGGAAGCGAAAAAATCTGTCTTACCTGGCGAGCTACACCGATTTCTACACGACTCACAGTCTCGTTTTTTTCCCCCCCCCCATAGATTTTCAGCCAGACTGCAGGTCGCTGGCAAGTCTCAGTGAGGTTTACATCCCTAATTATCGAATTTCCAAGCAAGCAGGAGGGTTTAAATCCGTCCGTTTAAATCCAACGCGATGGTCGGACTGTCCTGCTCCGGGTGAAAGCATCCGTAGCCCCGGATTCTCCTGTGATCATTGGCTGCTGAACTGGTGCTGCAGCTTCAGCACCATGATTGCTGGGACAGCTCCCAGACGCCACACGTCACCACCGCACAGTGATGCAAGCAGCCAACTCATTACTACAACTGTGGACGGAGACAAATATGCTTCCTTATTTGTTTCAGGGATACAAGGAGACGTTAAGTTAAAGGTGACACCGGTGTTTGTTTTATCTTATTTTAAGGGGGTAGGTGTTTTCTGCCTTTACACCTGGCAAAAAGAGGCGAAACTAAAGTTGTGGATTCCCTTTAATTATTAAAAGAATCCAGTTATCACACAGCACAAATTTAGCAGAAATATCACACAGCACAAATAATTTAGCAGAAATGATTAGTAATATCTCAGGTAAATGGTGTAGTTGTGTGGCATGGATAAATAGGGTGAAAGAGGATACAATATTGCAAATCATCAAGTATGAACAAGGAAAAGGGGGAGGTGCAGGGTTAGATGACAAATTTAAAAATGCGTCTGATTTTAAGCAGTATAGCAATAAAAAGATGCATAAAACAAATGTTCAAACCAAGTTGTGAAAGACAAATTATAATGAGAATCTTAAGAAAAAGTAGCACGACTGTCTTAATCTGTTTTCTTTAAAAAAAAAAATCAATTATTCATTTGGTTCCCAAGTGGAAGAAAAAAAACCCCCAATCCATCAACCACTTCCATCACAAATCCCAGAGCACACGATGATTTATTAATATTTGTAATAATTAAACAAAATAACATACAGATGTTATTCAGAGTGAGCCAAAGATTTTCCTGGTAGTTTGACATTAAAGATGACACATTCGAATTACACTATACTACTGGGTAGTTTCTTTTTCTTCTTCTTTAAGCTGCTCCCTTTAGGGAGATCAGCTGATCGTCCGCTTACATCTCACCCTATCTGATAGGGTGAGATGTAAGCGGTGGGAGATGTAAGATGGGATAGGGCCTATCCCACCTTCCTCTGTCACACAAACCCTCTGCGTGTCCTCCTACACTACATCCATGATTCTCTGCTGTGCTCTTCCTCTTCTCCTCCTTTCTGGCATCTTTTTCTAATATATCAACTTTCCCTACCCTGCACATGTCCAAGCCATCTCAACATTTTCTCCCTCTAACTTTGCCTTCAAACCGCTCGACCTGGCCTGTCCCTCTGATAAACTCACTTCTAATTCTGTCTATCTTGGTCACTCCCAATGAAAATTTAACATCTTCAGCTCCGACACGTCTTTTTGGCACTGGCACCACATCCAAGCCATTCATCAGTCTTGCTTCTACTTCCTCATCACTTCAGTGCATACCTCCACCTCTCCAGGCTCTCCTTTTCCTCACTCCTACCACACACCTCACCACTATCTCGCTGTTAGATGTCCTGCACCACCCTCACATACAAAGTTCCTCTCTCATTACTTTCTTTAATGCAGCTCCTTCGGACCTTTATACTTTTTATTCTACTGGGTAGTAATTTAAATCTAAGAAAAAGCAGTCACTAACTACCAACAAATGCAGCAGAATAAAAAGTATAATACGTTTAGCTGTAATGCGGTGGAGTAGAAATAGCATCAAAAATACTCAAAGTATTTTAAAGTTGCTACTTCAGAAAATTCCCTTGGTTTATTTTTTTTTTGACAAATAGAACAACTCCAGGGAAGCTGGGTAGACAAAGGGTGAGCAATTATCCGGCTTGTCAGGGCAACTGTGCAGCTTGATTGAACAATTGAAATGAACACACCTGTGACTGGACCCTGTCAGCCAACTGAAATGTGTTTTTTAGGGGGGGTTGTCAGAATTTGTATGACTGTGGTCAAGCTGGTGGCCATGGGGTGAGCATTTAATGGATTGCCAACAGTAAACTGACACATTAAACTGGCACCTCTCACTCCTGCTGCTTTTCTATTCTGGCAGATAATTGCCAGTGATTGCTCTTACATCGCATCTCAGGTGCAAAGTAGTGCCTGATTAAAGTGCTGTTGAAAATAAGCCAACCGTCATTTTGGACTTTTTGAGAAAAACAGCAGACACAAACTAAGATTATATAACAGCAGAGGTGGAGTAAGTAATTAGGCCTTTTCTTAAAAGTCCCACTTTACTTGGAAAAAAAATGTTTGTATGTTTGATTCTCTCTGGGAACAATTCAGTTTTACACCTCTGCTGAAAAGTTTCCCCTGAGCTCGACACCTCCAGGCAGGATTTGTGGCATCACATCTGGTTTGGGAGTCAGTTTTTGTCTTATAGATAGCTAAGAGCTGACTTTCACTGATGTAGGAGATATCCCTTAGTTAATGGTTAAACTTTTGAGACAAACTTTTTTTTTTTTTTGCCTGTCCCGTTTGGCTCTTTTGCCATCAGAATTATTGTCTAAAGGCGAAGAAAGATGCCCAACGGATTTATTTTACCAAATTGACCATCCCAGCCTTGCCGTAATGGTCCATTTGATTCACCTTTTATTGTTTATTTTATTTTCACTTGCTGAATACGGGACAGACTTAACTGGGGGAAAGAAGGGGAGAAAGAAAGAGGGAAAGAAAAAGAGCTGAGAAGAGGGACGGGGGAGAAGGGCAAAAGACAAAAACCAACAGAATAAGCAGAGAAAAAAAATGCATATATCGATCACCTGGATCACCTGTTGAGAAAGAAAAAAGAAAACAAGCAGAAGAAAACAAGAGTAATAGAATAAACAACATCACAATGATATATGGGAATATGACAGTAAATACTAAATATTAAACATTATTGTGCAGCACATAAGATGAACAGAACACAGTGTGCTTTGAGGTAGGAGCCAAAAAGGGTGTAGTTTGTGTGTGTGATCACCCGTGTGTACACCTGTGAGCATGGACGCGCTTGTTTTTTTAAAAGGTTCCTTCATGTAATGATCTGCTAGAGGGTGTGGGGGGGCCACAGCCCCGTCCTCCAGGGCATGAAGCAGGTATGGAGGAGATCAAAACTCCAGACATCCAGAGGCCCCCAGAACACAAGAGACCAAGGAAGACCAACAGAGGGGCAGCCGCGCCACTGTCCCAGAAAGAGCTGAGGAGAGTCCCAGATGAGGGCTCACTCAGCAGCCGCAGAGCAGAAGCCAGGGGGGGTTGCAGTGACACGCCCGTGAGCTCCGCCGGCAGCCAGCTGCGCCTGAGTGACCGAGCCCCAGGCCGAGAGGCCGGGGGCACCCCACCTCCGAAGTGGCCCGAGCGAGCCCCAGGCTCCAGGCCCCGATAAGCGGCCGCCAAGGAGTGAGCCGGTGTGTACCTGGACGCCCATCCCCAGACACAAAGAACCACCAACGCACCGATGTCTGAGGGAGTCCGCCACCGGCAGGGGAAGTGGTGGTAGGGGGAGATAGGCCTCCAAACCTTGGAGGGCCTGAGATGTCCCCAGAGAGGTGGCGCCTGACACCCAACCTGACATATAGACACAGACATACAGGCACACACAGATACAAACATCCATTCCCACCCTCATGCTCTCATATGCACTTACTCCACACTCAACCAACGTGGAGACAGACATGAAGAGACGCTGTACACACGATCACACTCCCCAAGCGTACTCTACGAACCGGGTCTAGGTACCCTTGCCCCTGGAGGGGGGAACTGCACCCAGACCCAGGTGGTGTTACCCTTTTCCCTGCGGTGGGGAGAGGCAGACCGCCCCGACTCCGCAGCAGCAGGGAGGCCCCACACTCCAGACCCCAGTCGGACGGCCAACTCCTCCTCCCAGCCCCCCCGCTCCAGCAGGCCGCAGAGAACGGGGGTGAGAGAAGACTCCAAACCTCCCTCCACCCGCTCATTGTAGTGTTGATGCATGTGTGTTCTAAGGTGCATTTAAAACCCAGGAGGGCATGGAGCTACCTGCCAGAGAGCAGCAGGTAAGTTGAGACAAACTTTAAAGCGCTGATCAAACATAGCTAAGGAAGAAGAGGCTGACATTATCTTCAAAAGACATGAAGTTAAATAAGAAATTTCTTCAGTACTTGAAATAAAACTTTTTTTTCTCTCTTTTTTTTTAACAGTTTCAAACATAACCATGAAGAAAAAGAGCCAGAAACAAAACTTTGGGGAACGTGCATGGCCAGTGCTTTGTGACACCACCTCTGACAAGTACCATATGCTTGTAAATGCAGCTCGTAGTCAGCTAAGAGGCTTTTAGTTCATGTGTGGGGGGTTTTTCCACCCATTCTTCCCTCAAAATTCTTCGAGCTCTGTAGATTTTAGGGCTGTCTTGCATGAACTACACTTCTGAGGTGAATTTTTTGATGGTGTTTCAGCTGGAGGACTGTGATGGCCATGGCTTGGCCCTTTTGAAGCACTCCATTGTAGAATTTTAGATGTGTTTGGGGTTATTATCCTGTTGCAGGAGTTATCCTCTTTTCATCTTCAGCTGTTTTTTTTTTTTTTGAACAGACAGTATGATGTGTTGGCTTGCTGAATTTGCTGCTATTCACTGGGATCCATTCTACCTTTTACCAGGAAATGTTATAGCTACAAAATTCTGGTGCTGAATTTTGTTAGGAGACCTCAGAAATTTGTTTTCTGATGGTTTTTCTGGGAAAAAACTCATATTTGTACACATGTATCTGTATACCCATCACCCAGCACTTGAGACTCAGACAAAGCTTCTTTAAATCTTTAAAGTGGACTTATTATGCTCTTTACAATATTTTGTCACGCAGATCCTGTGCAGTGCCATGTATAAAATATAGGCAACGTTACTAAATGAAACCCTTTTTGGTTTGTTAGAGGTAACCAATCAGAAGGAAAAAATGCCTTAAAGGAAGATGATGAACTGACGGACGCTGGTGCAAGCTGAACCACGCTTGGAATAAAACAAATGGGTCATTCTATGTCAAATTACTGTTGTGCTTCTACTTGATTTGCCAAAAAATGTTATAACATATACAATGATTGCTAATATATCAAAATACTCCATCAGGTACTTCCAGCATGTTCTTTCATATCGAGGTATTTTCTGAACATGAATACACCAAAAGCGATTAAAGATCAAAGCCTGAAAATTTGACTGGTCATTCTCTGCATAAAATCAAATCAGGATCTGTAATTTGGGACACGACACACATATCAAAAAATGTCTGAATACTGGCTGATTAAATAAACCCATTTTGTGTGCACAGACATTGCCAAAAGACTCTAATAATTCAAGTACAAGTACCAATGCAATTTTGTACATAAATATGGCAAAACAATTAAGAGTAATGGGAAAAAGGATTTAGGTGTTCACTTCATGTGAGTAGTCCTGCAAGGCAAGGTTTCCTTGTCTACTTGGTGTGATATCCAGTCATCCACCCATTCACACACTGGTGATGGCAAGCTACATTGTAGCCACAGCCACCCTGGGGTGCACTGACAGAGGCGAGGCTGCCGGACACTGGCGCCACCGGGCTAACCCTAACCCTAACTCCCAACTCTTGAGCCACAATCGCCCTTGTGACCATATATGAAGGTAAGATTGTGAATGACTGCTCCTCCACTGGCTGGAGAAGAAATCATTTTATACGTCTAAACTTTCGACCATAAAATGTTTAGGCAAATTAGAGATGGTCCAGCAGAAAATGATTAAGTTAAACTATAGAAATACTGAGCTAAAGTCAGCATAACAGCATAACCCCCCTCCAAACCTCTCCATTTTCTCTTTAACTAGATGTCTTACGTAAGAAGTATTAACAAAATGTGCGTACTAGAGCAGAAAAATACTCACATTAACTGATAATTAGAGACAAATGTAAATGTTTTACGTAAACTTCGGTAGCAATAGTGTCACCTTCATAGTGGAGAATCACAAATTGCAAAATAAATAAATATTTTCCTGTTTTTTTAAGATAACATATTCGCGGTTTTTATCAGTACAAAATGATTTTTTTTAAAGCCGTGGTTAATGGCAATAAAAACGTCCCTGTAGTCGTTGTAGTTTCTCAAGAGTAGATTATTTTTGCCTTTACTACCTGCACGTGCCGACTTGTTTTCCTACGTCACTTCCTGCGCGCCAGATCCTGAACCAAGAAGTTGTAAACTAGCGTTAAAAGTTTCTGCTGACGACATTCTTGCAGACTTCGCTGTTTTTAGATTGTATTTTGGGGTCATCCGCTTCAGACGGCTTAAAGTTCAAGTATCTTTAATGCTACTGTGGTTGTTCCGATAATATTATGTTGCTAAGTTTGACTGTTAGCAGCCAGATTAGGGTCGCTAGCTGCTACCATTAGCAACAGAAGCAGCAGTGCAGATAACGTTAAACAAAACGAAGTTAGTAGCTCTAAAAGGCAACATGGATCTACACAGATCACCTTTTTGCAGACGTAGGGTGTCTTAGATTGTAGCCGATGTCTGCTAGATAGCTCTAGCTGTCAACATGTCTAATCAGCTGACTGCAGAGCAACAGCGAATGATTGAGGAGAACAGGCGGAAGGCTTTAGAAAGACGAGCCCAAAGACTTGGACAGGCTAACAGCACCAATGTTAAGCCCTCAGTAGGCTCCAAAAGTACTTCAGTGCAAACACAGCTCCCCAAACAGAGTCCGGATCCTGTTGCCTCAGTTCAGCACAGAGAAACCTCAGTCTCGGGACCAAAATGCTTCCCCCCTCCCTTAAAAAGGGAACCACAGAGCCAAAGTCAGCAGCAGCTGCCTGGCACTAGCAGCCACTTCAACCAAAGCACTGTGTGTAATTCTGCATCTTCAAACCAGGTGGGGTTTATGCTTAAATGTGCAGTCATTTACTGTCGGTGAGGATAGTTTTATAATGCTTCGTATTATATGTCTCTGCAGACTCTTACTAACTCAATTCCTCTGGTAAGTCAACATTTGAGGAGCTCCGTCTTGTCTCCTGAAGGAAGCATCCCCGTGGGGCCAGCTCAGGGCAAACATCAACTCTCATCCAGCAGCTCCGGAGGTGCAGTTGGCTCATTTTACAAGCAGCCCAGTAAACCTGCTCAGAGTCAAGTGGCACAGCTTTCCTCTAACCCCACCTCTACAAATGTCGTACCTGCAAAAAAGCCTGCCATCTCTGTAAGGGGAAGATGTGTACCTCACACAGAAGACCGTTTCAGGGTAGAAGTGAGCTACCATGCAGGGCTTATTGCTGTTTTCAAGTCCATCCCCTCAAAAAACTATGGTAAGTGTTTGAGATGCTTACTGTGCTGTTTTGCAGCTGATATGTTACTCCGTGAATTTTGCAGTGAATTTTCAGTGCTTGTTACTCTTGAAGACCACCAAAAGCCATTGGTATACAGTCATATCAACCATGTGACTAGACATTTACAATGTGACACCTACCTCCTAAAAGTGTTATTGACTTGGTTAGATGCTGTCAAGTTGTTTTCTTGAGTTTTTCTTATGATCATGCACTTGGCCTCCCTCACTGCACTGAGATCTCATTGGATGTCATATTTAAAATTACAGCACAAATTCAACACTTTGGATCAGCTTTAGATATTATGTCAGTTTCTTTTGTCATAAAAGGGAACAGGCCTCACCTGGCCATAAAACTGCTTACCAGTCAATTATTCTCTGCTTGAAATAGTCTCTGAAAATATATATAAAATTTTTGTAATTCCTAAACAGTTAATGCAAAAACTGTAAAAACTGTTATCTTCTTTTATGAACATAAATCTCTAATCCTATATAGGATGATTAGCAATTTTAAAATAGTTATTTTGTATTATATACTGATTTTGCTGGCTTTTGGAATTAAAAATGCAATTTTCTGCCTTAGATCCTGCCACCAAGATGTGGAACTTTAGTCTAGAAGACTACCGACAGCTAAGTACGGAAGTATTCACAGGATCTTCCATATTCAGGAGCTCAACTCATGCACGCTGCTGTTTTTAAACAAACTCTGTCTTAAATCATTACTTTTTTTCTTGACCCCGTATTGCAGTGGAGGAAGCAGCTGCCATTCCTTCGGTGTCTTTGAGACCTTTGGAGGGAATGGAAGCGGTGGACGTGACGGAGGCCACCAGCCGAGCTCGGGACGGCACGGCCCTGGCAGCGCTGCTCAAGTTATGTAATGGCTGGCAGAAGCCCGGAGCCACTTTGCAGGGCCAGTGCATTCTGGTGTCCCAGACAAAGTTTGAGGTGGACATTGGCTACCATGTTGATGTCATTGCAGCATTCAAGCAAATGCCAACAAAGAACTACGGTAACAGTGGCTTTATTTGATTATGTTTGTTTTTTTGACAGTCTCTTTGCTTTTGTGGTTTCTGATCTCAGATTTTTTTTTTGTCTGTGGCAGACATGAAAACAAGAAAGTGGAATTTTTCACTCGAGGACTATAAGAGACTCAGTGAGTAATGACACTGGCTTTATTTAGCAGGTCTACCAATGTCCCTGTTACATTTGCCATCTTGTCTTACCGCGCTGTGTTCCATACCCAGTGGATCTCCTCAGTGGGATAGCAGCAGTGGAGGTGGAGCCTCTTCCCAGGGCAATAATCCAGGCTTTCTCTGCCAGGTTTGATGGGACTGAAGCCAGGATTTTAAACGTCCCTGAGGCAGACCTCTCTAGCATCGACCCCTCTCTCACCCGAAGCCTCATGCCCTTCCAGAGGGAGGGAGTCAAGTAGGTCTCTTTGGGTAGTCATTATTGCTCTTTCTAAGCAGTGTAGCCAATAATAACAATAAACAGTTATTTATTTGTAATTTCTTCTATGTGTGCACATTAAAAGCCACTGTTTGTGAGACATTCCAGTAATGACCTTTTATCTTAAATATTTCCTTCTGTCTCTGCAGCTTTGCAGTGTCTAAACAGGGCCGCCTCCTCCTGGCTGATGACATGGGCCTGGGAAAGACTATTCAGGCCATCTGTATAGCAGCTTATTACAAAAAGGAGTGGCCTTTGTTGGTGGCGACTCCGTCCTCTGTACGATTCACCTGGGCTGAGGTAAAAACTGTGCCTAAAGAAAAATAAGCTCATTACTTAGGAGGTGCTAGAGTTCATCGCTTTGTTTCCATTTAATAGCGTCACGTTCGGTCAGCACGCGCCGTCTTAAGGATATCCTTCTACTGTCCTTTGACTCAAACTCTGTTCTCCACATTATAATCCTGGTTTCTGCTTAACTCTCTCTGCATTTGAAGAATGTTAATGTGGTTCCCTGTGGACTTCTTGCTCTTTGTTAGGTGCTTTATCTTAGCAGCGAAGATGGCAGCCTTGAATTTAATGCTTCCATTTCTTTGTCTCATGGGTGCGTTTGATAATTAGAACTGTGAAGCACTGATTTATGGTGGAGGTGTTAATACATGGTGTATTTATTTGACTCCTTTCCTTTGACTGTTTTTATCCTGAAATCAAATATTTAAATGCACTGTTAATTAGTTCTTTTCAAGTTAAATGATTACTTGTTTCATCTTGAACTTTTCAAAACAGAGAAAAACATCAGTTATTTGTTACCAGATCCACAGGAAACATATTCACATGGCTTGCTTTTTATCTACTTAAAAATAAAACTGATATTAAGTTTTCTGTTTCTTTGTGACAAAGAAAAGTAGACTGGGAAATTGTAATCTTAGGTACAGTGCTGTGCAAAAGTCTTGAGTCACCCCTCATTTCTTTATATTTTGCATCCAAGTAGACAGTCTTTGATGTCATTTTTAAAATGGCTTTCTGAAGGTCTTGCCAAGTTTTTATTTGGGTATCAACTGCTTCATTTTCAGCCCAGTCCTTGTACCTGACCAGAGGATTTCTTTTTTGTGACGCTACACAACACTGGGGTGAAACATTGTTGTCTCTACAAAGACCATATTCACAAAAAATCATAATTTATTCCAATCTCTTTAGTTCAGTCTGCAAAAATTGCCAATGTTAACACAATTTGACAAAGGGGAAAAAATAGTATTGTTGCACCAACAAGGTGGTTCAAAGAGCTATTAGCCTCTAAAGAATAGAAGAAACTGGAGAAAAAAGAAATCTCAGGCTCCGACAGTCTCGGTCGTTGTGTCCTCAGGCCTTGGGGCGATCGTGGCTCAAGAGTTGGGCATTCGTCTTGTAATCGCAAGGTTGCCGGTTCGAGCCCCGGCTTGGACAGTCTCGGTTGTTGTGTCCTTGGGCAAGACACTTCACCCGTTGCCTGCTGGTGGTCAGATGGCCCGGTGGCGCCAGTGTCCGGCAGCCTCGCCTTTGTCAGTGCGCCCCAGGGCGGCTGTGGCTACAATGTAGCTTGCCATCACCAGTGTGTGAATGTGTGTGTGAATGGGTGGATGATTGTGTATAGTGTAAAGCGCTTTGGGGTCCTTAGGACCAAGTAAAGCGCTATACAAATACAGACCATTTAGCATAAAAAAACTATCTATAGCAGATGAACAGCAACTGACGCAGAACGTGAGCGTGATCCATATTAATGAAGGGAAGCAGGCCAAAAAGGTAACACTGAAAACCAGTGGCAACTGGTCTGCTAGCCAAAAATGGTTGACTTTGAAATATTAACATCTCTTTGTCCCTGTCTTTCAGTACTTTCTAGTGTCAGTGACCATCCGTGTCTTATGTTCTGTAGCATCTATTTTTTTTGTTTAACTTGCAGCAGCAGTGCATTTTCAAAACCAATTTCACTCACTTTCACAGCCCCCCCTCCCGCCCCAAAATAGGACGAAACGCAGTCCTCTTATCAGAGGTTGAAATCCCAGTCACCGGATGTCGTCCCATTAAAGGACACTTCCTCTGTCTGTTAGTCTTGTGCTTTGGGCCAAATGTACAGCACAGCACAGGAGCTATAATTTAATGAGTTTAAACTGGGCTGACAAGCGAATGGCAAGAGAGTAAGCGAATTGTCAGTGGGCAGTTTTTCTAAACTGCATGATTGATTGTTTTTCAATGGGAGCACTCTTGCAGTGGTTACCATGAATTATTTGTGGTGGAAAAACATAAATTGGCTGTTATTCACAAAGTAATGTTGGCTATAAATTTAAGAAACTGGTGGGATCCCAGTGCTAGTTAGACCAATCCTGATGCTTTGAGAGTGTTTTTTCAGTCTGTCTCTCTCACACGAACCTTTATCTGTGCCTGCAGGCCTTCAGACGCTGGCTTCCCTCCTTGACTCCTGACAGCATCAACGTAGTGGTGAAGGCCAAAGACAGTCTGCGGTCTGGTTTGATCAACATCATCAGCTATGACCTACTGAGCAGGATGGACAAGCAGCAGCCAGGAAATCCCTTCAATGTTCTCATCATGGTGAGCTTATTATTTAAACATGGCTGTTTTCAGTTCACATTCATGTTCAGGTTAAGGTTCCTAAATCCTCGCTGACGTGTCGTTCTGTGTAGGATGAGTCTCACTTTCTGAAAAACATGAAGACTGCTCGTTGTAAAGCAGCATTGCCTCTGCTGAAGGTACTTTTTTTTTTCTCTCTCTCTCTCACTTTTATTTAATGTTTTACTGGGATTAATAATTTTGTTAGATACACCATAGGGATTGTTTGTTTTTTCCTCCTTCCTTTGCATGGGTCACAAATTAGATTTGTTATTAGATTATATTTGAACGGTTTCCCCTCATAATTCATTAAAATTCAGGTAAGGCCCAGATTTCAGTAAATCTGTGTGTCAGATAGCCCATAGGCTGGCTGAACAATTGATTTAATTTTGAAGGCAAACAGATCTGGGATTTCTGCCATCAGACAATTATCTGTTTCTCTGCAATTTACAATTTAAGCGAAATCCACAGTCCATGCGACTATTAATATCATGGTTATTTTTCCACCAAGATTAAAAACATGTACCGTAATTGTCGGGCTATAAGCCGCTACTTTTTGCACAAGCTTTGAACCCTGCGGCTTTTAGTCAGGTGTATTTAGTATTTTAGTATTTATTTATTTATTGTCATTGTCAAGAACAATGAAATTGCGTTTGGGGCTTCCATACAACCCCAAAAAAAGAAGAAAATAATAAATACCCCTTAAAACCCAAGTGTACATATTTAACCCAGTGTGACTCCAATGCAATAAGACAATCCTTAGCAATAATGTTCGTAGAAATTCAGACAAAGACCTGAGAAACATGACAAAATACAACAATGCAACCCATTCAATATTATTGTACTGTGAGATATGATATCAGATATGATAGTTATCTATTTAAGAAAGAGGGGAGGGGGGGGGCAGGAGGGGGAAGTGAATAAAGATATGATGCACCAATGCAGACCAGTTCATTGCTATTAAGAAGTTGGATATGGTTATTGTCCGTGAGAGGGGGGCAGAGAGTTCAGGAGCCTCACAGCCTGTGGATACAGGCTGTTGGCCAGTCTGGATGTTCTGGCCTGTATAGACCTGTACCTTCTCCCTGAGGGCAGCAGATGGAAAAGGTGGCGCGCAGGGTGATGTTGGTCCCGCAGGATACTGTGCACCCTCCTCAGACAGCGAGTGGGGAAGATATTACTGATCTCTGGCAGACTTGTTCCAATAATTCTGCCAGCTTCTTTCACCACCCGCTGGAGTGCTTGCTGATCGGCCTTGGTGCAGCTGGGGAACCACACTAGAAATCCATACGTCAGAACGCTGCTGATGGCACAGTTGTAGAAGTTCAACATCAGAGATCTGGGAATGTGTGCGCTCCGCAGTCTCCTCAGGTAGTAGAGGCGCTGTTGGGCCTTCCGTACAACTGAGGTGATATGGTTGCCCCAGGACAGGTCCTCGGTCACAGTTACCCCCAAGAATTTAAAACTGCTCACCCTCTCCACCGCCTCACTGCCAATGAAGAGAGGCAGATGGTTGTTATGGCCCCTCTTCCGGAAATCTACAATGATCTCCTTGGTCTTTTTGGTGTTTAAGACCAAGTTATTGTCGTGGCACCATGACTCTAGTTGTTGCACCTCTGTCCTATAGTTTGTCTCATCATTGTTGGATATAAGTCCGAGCACTGTAGTGTCATCTGCAAACTTAACAATGAGATTGGACGCGCAGGAGGAAATACAGTCATGGGTGAAGAGAGTGTATAGCAGAGGGCTCAGAACACACCCCTGAGGGGCACCGGTGTTGACCACAAGGGTGGAAGAGGTGTTCTTACCCACTCTGACACTCTGTCTACGGTTAGTGAGGAAGTCCACAATCCAGTTGCACAGAGAGGAGTTAAGTCCCAGTTGGTGGAGTTTGGGACGGAGTTTGTATGGCCGGATGGTATTAAAAGCCGAGCTGTAGTCTACAAAGAGGAGCCGTGCATAGGTGTTCCTGTGTTCCAAGTGCTTCAGTAATGTGTGCAGCACTGTGGCGATCGCATCCTCGGTTGACCGGTTCTCCCTGTATGCAAACTGGTGCGAGTCCAGGGATGGTGGAAAAGCAGCTCTGATGTGTTTAATGACCAGTCTCTCCAGGCATTTGGCGGGAATGGGGGTGAGTGCCACAGGTCTGAAATCGTTCAGACATGTGACATTTGACTGTTTTGGGATGGGAACGATGGTTGCTGCTTTGAAACAGGATGGTACCAGTGAACAGGACGAGGTGTTATATATAGAGGTGAAGACGTCCGCCAGGTCCGCAGCACAGTCTTTTAGCACCCGGCCCAGCACTCCATCCGGCCCGGCCGCCTTCCTGGTGTTAATGCTCCGGAACACACGCCTCAGCTCATGAGTGCTCAGGACCGGGTCGGTTGAGGGGAGAGGGGACAGGACAGGGTCGGTGTTCTCCCTGTCAAAACGGGCATAAAAGAGATTTAGATCCTCAGCCAGAGTAGAACTGTCGGCTGAGGGTGATGGTGTTCTTCTTTTGTAGTCCGTGATAGCCCTGATGCCCTCCCAGACCTGCCTTGGGTTTGTGTTGTTCTCAAACCTGGCCTCGATACGCCTCCTGTGCTGCTGCTTGGCAGTCTTGATGCCTCTTCTCAGGTTGGCCCTGGCAGCACTGTATGCCTCCTGGTCCCCGGATTTGAAAGCGTTGTTCCTTGTTCGAATAAGTTGTTGAACTCCGTGTGTCATCCAGGGTGGATTATTAGGGAACACACGGAATCGTTTCCAAGTTGTTACATTGTCCACACAGAAACAGATGTAGTCCAAGACAGTGGAGGTGTAACTGTCCAATGCGACACGATTGTCAGTGTCCTGCACCTTGAATACATCCCAGTCTGTGCAGTGGAAACAGTCCTGAAGCATCGGAATAGCGTCCTGCGGCCATGTTCTCACGGTTTTGGTTGTAATCCCAGTGCTCTTGATCTTTTGTGTGTATATTGGGTGTAGCAGAAGGGAGAGATGGTCTGACAGACCCAGGTGGGGATAAGCCTGGGCTCTGTACGCATTCGCCATGTTGGTGTACATCTGGTCCAACGTTCTATCTCCTCTGGTAGCACACTTCACATTACGGTGGAAATTGTGAAGTACAGATTTCAGGTCCGCGTGGTTAAAATCCCCAGCCGCAATAAAGACACTGTCCGGGTGTGCTACCAGGCTGTTATTGATGCTGCTGCTCAATTGTGCTAACGCTAGCTTAGCATTAGCATCTGGTGGAATGTAAACAGCGCAGATGTAAACGGCAGAAAATTCCCGAGGGAGATAGAATGGACGGCACTTTAACACCAACAGTTCTACCTCTGTACTGCACAGTTTTTCCGTTACCGTGACGTTCGTGCACCAAAGGTTGTTAATATATATATATATATATATATATATATTTATTATTATTTTTTTTTTCTTTTTTGGCCTGTCCCGTTTGGCTCTTTTGCCATCAGAATTGTTGTCTAAAGGCAAAGAAAGATGCCCAACGGATTTACTTTACCAAACTGACCATCCCAGCCTTGCCGTAATGGTCCATTTGATTCACCTTTTATTGTTTATTTTATTTTCACTTACTGAATACGGGACAGACTTGACTGGGGGAAAGAAGGGGAGAAAAAAAGAGGGAAAGAGAAACAGCTGAGAAGAGGGACGGGGGAGAAGGGCAAAAGACAAAAACCAACAGAACGGGCAGAGAAAAAAAATGCATATATCAATCACCTGGATCACCTGCTGAGAAAGAAAAAAGAAAGCAAGCAGAAGAGAACAAGAGTAATAGAATAAACAACATCACAATGATATATGGGAATATGACAGTAAATACTAAATGTTAAACATTATTGTGCAGCACATAAGATCAACAGAACACAGTGTGCTTTGAGGTAGGAGCCAAAAAGGGTGTAGTTTGTGGGTGTGATCACCCGTGTGTACACCTGTGAGCATGGACGCGCTTGTTTTTTGTTTTTTTAAAAGGTTCCTTCATGTAATAATCTGCTAGAGGGTGTGGGGGGGCCACAGCCCCGTCCTCCAGGGCGTGAAGCAGGTGTGGAGGAGATCAAAACTCCAGACATCCAGAGGCCCCCAGAACACAAGAGACCAAGGAAGACCAACAGAGGGGCAGCTGCGCCACTGTCCCGGAAAGAGCTGAGGAGAGTCCCAGATGAGGGCTCACTCAGCAGCCGCGGAGCAGAAGCCAGGGGGAGTTGCAGTGACGCGCCCGTGAGCTCCGCCGGCAGCCAGCTGCGCCTGAGTGACCGAGCCCCAGGCCGAGAGGCCGGGGGCACCCCACCTCCGAAGTGGCCCGAGCGAGCCCTAGGCTCCAGGCCCCGATAAGCGGCCGCCAAGGAGTGAGCCGGTGTGTACCTGGACGCCCATCCCCGGACACAAAGAACCACCAACGCACCGATGTCTGAGGGGGTCCGCCACCGGCAGGGGAAGTGGTGGTAGGGGGAGATAGGCCTCCAAACCTTGGAGGGCCTGAGATGTCCCCAGAGAGGTGGCGCCTGACACCCAACCTGACATATAGACACAGACATACAGGCACACACAGATACAAACATCCATTCCCACCCTCATGCTCTCATATGCACTTACTCCACACTCAACCAACGTGGAGACAGACATGAAGAGACGCTGTACACACGATCACACTCCCCAAGCGTACTCTACAAACCGGGTCTAGGTGCCCCCGCCCCTGGAGGGGGGAACTGCACCCAGACCCAGGTGGTGTTTCCCTTTTCCCTGCGGTGGGGGGAGGCAGACCGCCCCGACTCCGCAGCAGCAGGAAGGCCCCACACTCCAGACCCCAGTCGGACGGCCAACTCCTCCTCCTAGTCCTAGCCCCCCTGCTCCAGCAGGTCGCAGAGAACGGGGGTGAGAGAAGACTCCGAACCTCCCTCCACCCGTTCATTGTAATGTTGATGCATGTGTGTTCTAAGGTGCATTTAAAACCCAGGAGGGCTTGGAGCTACCTGCCAGAGAGCAGCAGGTAAGCGCATGGTCCCTCCTGCTGGCCCTCAATGTCTACGTGTATTTAAAATTGAGAGGTGGGCAACGATGCCAGGGGTGGGGTGTACACCCTGATGGTACTTTGGACTCCGTGTATCGTGCCCATCCCCAAGATCCTATATGTATGTGTAATGAGAGTGTGAGTAATGTGAATGTCTAAGTTGTGGGATAAAATTGAGGCAGAGGCAGCCAGAAGGGGACAGGGGGGGGGTAGCCTCCTCTGCACCCTGGTGACATACCCCTACTCCAAGGCCCTGCATGTGTGGGTGGTTGTGGTGGAGCGGGAAGAGGGAGGCAGCTGGAGATGGGGAGGGAAGGAAGGGAGGGGCAAGTGACCCCTCCCTGGGGCCAGCTCCCCCGCTGACCCCAGTAGGCACCCCCATACTCCGCGACCCGCCAGGGAAAGGGGGCCCAGGCCCATCCAGACCGGGCCCAGTGCAGCAGCGCCGCCCGGCCCCACAGATCCCGGGACAGGTTGTTAATATAGATGCACAGCCCCCCACCAGTCTTCTTACCCGAGTCCGCAGACCTGTCGGCTCGATAGGCGGTGCGGCCTGCTAGATCGATAGCCGCATCGGGAATGGCGCTGTCCAGCCAGGTTTCAGTGAAAATCATGCACGAACAGTTATTAAAAGTCCGTCGAGTGGCGATCTGCAGTCGTATTTCATCCAGTTTGTAACGGATTGAACGGGCGTTGGAGAGGAATATGATCGGGAGTGGTGGTTTAAACGGACTAGTCTTTAGCCGTGCCTACAGGCCTCCCCGCTTGCCTCTCTTCTGCCTCCGCTCGCAACGTCTCCTCCTGCGGCTTGCTGTTGCGGGTAGCCCCGGGGGTTGCTTAACGATCTCCGGGGGGATGAGATACTCGGATGTTAGTTGAAGATCTCCACGGCTTAGTTGTAGTAGATCATCTCTGTTGTATTGAAGTAACCCCAGACTGTGTGAAATAATACACAGTACCACCAAAAGTGCAAAAGTGTAGGAGCTCCGGGCCGCTGCGTCTGTGCGCGCCGCCATCTTAAATCTTTAGTCCGGTGCGGCTTTTCTATGGATTGTCCAAGATTTTTGTCATATCGTAAGAGGATTTATTTTGTTTGTTCCGCTGTTGTACGGCACTACGTTGACTGGCAGGAGGGCATGTGATCAGACACACAGTATCGGGGTTCAAGAGTGGTATGTTGGTCACGTGTCCATCCGCCAGGCAACATAGTGCTGTACAAATAGCGCGAAAAACAAACTTCAAATTAACGCTACGCGTTCAGCGGGAGTCGTGGATGACGAGCGGCGATAAACTTGCGAAAAGCAAGTTATGCTCAACTCCACCGGTGGAACCTGACAGCGTGGAAAAGTGTGAAAACATCCACGATCACCAACGGATTTCAAAGGGCTGGACTGCTGCATTATGGAGAGGAAGACACTGCCACGGCCCTTCTGAGGGTGTTCGACTCTGACACTGACAACGAGGATTTCTTTGGTTTTGTAAGTGACAACGAATGAAAGAAGCTGAGAGTGGATGACGTAGCCATCCTGAGCCTGTTCGTTTCCGACACTGGAGGAGAGGACTTTGGTGGTTTTAGTGCGCAGGAAGATGGTGGTGAATGACTGACTTTTCTTCTTGTTAAAGCCGTGTCGCTGCACCTGAGCCTAAAAGGTAGTCCGAATCTATTTTTCTGGTGTGCTGTAGGTTATTGTTATGTACTACATTTGTTACTCATTTATGAAGCACAGCACATGTTTCGTACTTGTAATTACCGCTACTTGCACATATACCTAAAAAGTTATGCAAATATGTACCCATAACTTGTTTTTCAAAATATTAATAAAAGTGATGTCTCCAAACAGCCATCTCTTTCCTGACAATTCCCTTTGTGCATATTCTCTTACATATGATAAGTCAACATTGAAACACCTGCGGCTTTTGGTCAGGTGCGGCTAATGTATGTACAAAACAGGATTTTCCACTGATTTTAGCTTGTGCGGCTAATATTCAGGTGCGCTTTGTAGTCCGGGAAATACGGTAATCAAATCAAAATATATAATTTGCTCCCATGGACTAGACTGAGTAAACAGTTCTCTGTGATCAGAGTTGTCCGTCTTTCCATCCTCAGGTAGCGAAGAGAGTGATTCTCCTGTCGGGGACCCCCGCCATGTCCAGACCGGCTGAGCTGTACACTCAGATTTTGGCCGTCAGACCGACACTCTTTCCACGCTTCCATGAGTTTGGGATCCGCTATTGTGATGCCAGACAGGTAGTCTGTTAACTATAAAGAATTTTTGCTACACTAATTGATGTTTAGTGCTGTTTACTTGTATGTGACTGTGACTCCAGGACACATGAGACTATTAGAAGACTAGCCAGCAGATATATCTGTGCCTCGCCTACTTTGTAAAGTGTCCAGTTCTTGATCGGAGATGTCTAGCATTTGCAAAATGGGTTAAATAATTCATAGGACTGCTGACAAGTACACAACAGGTTTATGAGGTTACAGTTAGTGCATGCTGTAAAACCAGTGTAAGCTTATGACTGGTGTATTGGTGTTTAAACACATGTTTGACTTTTATTAAAGCAAATTTTTGTAGAAGAAAGAAAAAATCTTAAAGTTTACATTCAACTCTTTCTAAGTATAACATTTGAACTTTTACATGCCACATTTTATTTTCCACCAGTCATTCCCACTATCACCTGTTCTTTTATTTTTTTGCCTTTCACTGCACCTACAGATGACCTGGGGCTGGGACTACACAGGCTCTTCTAATCTTGGAGAGCTGAAGCTGTTGTTGGAGGAGTGTCTGATGCTGCGCCGTCTCAAGTCTGAGGTCCTTTCCCAGCTTCCCGCTAAACAGCGCAAGGTGGTCACGGTGACCATCGATGGGATCAACACCCGCACGAAAGCTGCTCTGTCAGCTGCAGCCAAGCAGCTGGCCAAAGGACATCGCAATGTAAGTCATAGGTGTTGAAACCTTTGAAACCCGGGAAGGTAATAGAATTTGAATACTGTGTTTTCTAATCATTTCTACATAATCAGGAAATCATAGAACTGATGGATATACTTTCAATGGACACTTTATTGAGTGTACCTTTTCAACTTCTCATCTAATTAGCCAATCACATGGCAGCAGCTCAATACATTTATAGTCATGGTCAAGATGAGCTGGCCTGGTCTTAGTATTCCCAAAACTCCTGATTTTCCCGCACATCCATCTCTACAGTTTTCGGAGGATGGTCTGAGAAGGAGAAAGTGATTATTTATTATTAAGTGAGTGGCAGTTCTCTGAAAATGCCTTGTTGATGTCAGAGGTCAGTGGGGAATGACCAGACTGGGTAGGAAGCCACTCATATAACCACTCCTGCAGAAGAGCATCTCTGAACACACAACACGTTGAAGCAGATAGGCTACAGCAGCACTGGGCTAAAGTTCACAGGTGCAGCAAAATAGGACAACAGAAGGGTCATAATTTGGTGTAAACAGCATGAAAACGTGGATCCATCCTACTTTGAATCATTGGTTCGGGCTGCTGGTGGTGCAATAGTGTCAGGGATATTTTCTTGGAACCCTTTTGGTTCCTTAGTACCAACTGAGCATCCTTTAAAAACCAGACACTACCTGAGTATTGTTGCTGACCATGTAATTTATGGTTGTACAGCCAAAAAATCTGCATCAATATGGACCAAAAACCTCTGAGGAATGTTTCCAGCTCTTTGTTGAATGTGCCACAAAGAGTGAAGACAAAAGCAGGTCAAAATCAAAGTGCCTGAGTGTATATTTCAGTAGTTATAAAATATCACAATATCTGCAAAAGTAGGATTTGTTTTATGTCTTCACTTGTATTGCTTGTACGCTCCTAAAATACAAAATTCATAACAAAGACTGTGACTAAAAAGACAAATCTGTTAAGAAGAGGCTGAGGAAGCTTTTAGTTAGCCCAAGGTAATCAGATGTGTTGGCTCAGTCCTCGAGCCTCAAGCGCACACAAATGCTTTTAAACGACCCAGAATTCTCCGGCCCAGCCTCATTGGAGTGTTTATACGGCCCGATGGGAGTGAGTCGCTGAGCTTGATTGTGCATAATCACAGTACTCCTCCGAGTAATGGCAGTCTTATCAAATCATCAAACAGAATCTCCTGTCAGTTCTTATCTTGTGATGTTCCTTATCTCTTTTTCAGAAAATGGAAGAGAAGGAAGCCCTCCTCGTCTTTTATAACCACACAGCCGAAGCCAAGCTACAAGCCATTATGTAAGTACAGACTCTCTAATGGTGGGGATCAGTGAGTCGAATCAGCTTATATTTGATGAGCGCTGAGATTAAAATGTAAAATGAAAGAGAATCTTTTGTCAGAGCATTATGATTGCACCGCACTGGAGATAACCAAGACTTCAGATAAAGACTGAATATTTCAATGTTTTTTTGAAATGGTTCAGCTCTGCAGTATGTTGTTCTGTCCCTCTCAGGGAGTACATCATAGACATGCTGGAGTGTGGGAGGGAGAAGTTTCTGGTGTTTGCCCATCATAAATTAGTCCTGGATCATATCACGACCGAGCTGGGGAAAAAAGTAAGGAAGACACATACTGATGATACCCCACACAAAGGGCTAGTAGTGGAAAGTGATGCAGCTGTGACGTAGAAGAATGAAGTTGAACTTTTTTGTTTGTTTGTTTGTTTGTTTTAAACCGGTTACTCAGATGAGATCTTTTGTGGGAGTAAACGTCAAACGGGTCAAGTCCTTCAGTAGCTGTGGAGAACAAGTGTGGGCGGCTCTGAGCACATTTGAGCTTTAGCACTACTACTATGACTTATTGTTCTTTCAAGTTTAATAAGGATGGGATTATTTAATTAATTTGGTGATTTATCTTGGTCTGCTGCAATAAGTCATTATTTTTGAGCGATTGTTTTCAGAAAATAACAAAGGTTTACTTCCTCCTCAGAATGTCGGTTTTATCCGCATTGATGGGAGCACTCCATCAGCGGAGCGACAGCAACTGTGCGAAAGGTTTCAGTACTCAGCCAAGACCTGTGTGGCGGTACTGTCCATCACTGCAGCTAATATGGGCCTAACCCTGCACTCTGCAGACCTGGTGATCTTCGCTGAGCTTTTCTGGAACCCCGGGGTGAGACATGGAAAGCTGTCCCTGCAAAACACTCCGCTGTCACTGAAAGGACACTGTCAGTAACACCATTCTTTAATATTTTGGAATCCCGCTGTTTAAAAAGCTCCGGTTTGCTTCTCGGCCCACACATCAAATATAGAACAAGAAGTGTTCTAATGCTACCAAGCTGAATCCGAAAATTAGAGGGCTACTGTATTAATACTGGTTGTCAGCATTTAACTTTTAAATAGGGAAAGGAAATTGAAAATATAAGATATGAAAGCACTTTTGTTATGAAAAGATAAATTAGTTACCGAGAAGAAAAAATAAATAATAATCTGCTCTTTACAAGACAATAAATGTGTTAATTTAATCTCTAAAGCAGAGTAATTTTAATATGGGAGTCTGTGGGGATTGACTCACGTTTTAAGCTACCCTCAAGTGGCCTTTAGAGGAACTGCGCTTTCATGAACACCACAGTTTTTCTGGTAACAGAGAACACAAAATTACATTATGACATTAGATTATATGTTATAATCCAGCCATAGTGTGTGTTTTAGTAATCATCCATGTGTTTAGGTTATTTTTTCCTGGTAGCCTTCGAAACATTATGTCGCTCTGTTTCTTATACCCACAATGTGATAAATTCCCCCAAAACCTGAAAGGAGACATTTCCCAGAAGCACACATCTTATGCGGGTTAGATTTTTTTTTTTTTTTTTTTTAAAGGAGTCGAATGCAGAAAAAATGTGACTCATTATAAGCACATATTCAGCCACAGCTTCAGTTCCAGGTGGAAACTAGTGCTTTAATTTCAGCTGTCGGCAGATAAATTAAAAGCTTGAATAATGTCTTTTCATCGATTTTTCTTCTTGAGGAGTCTTTGGCCTTTTGGGGTCACTGCAGCTAAATGAAAAGCCAGAATCATTCTCTAAAGCTGTGAAACTCCTTTGCTCTTTTTTGCTATAAAGGAAAAAGCTTTTTTCCTCCACTGCAGGTTCTCATTCAGGCAGAGGATAGAGTTCATCGTATTGGACAAACCAGCAGTGTGAACATTCACTACCTGGTTGCCAAGGGAACTGCTGATGATCACCTATGGTATGTGTCAATCAGGAGGAAATACTGTATGACCCAACTACAGGCATTTATGTGGCTATTCAGACTGTTTCCTGCAACATTCATTAGTCTTGGTCTGTAACAGCAGAGGGAGGAGGAGGGGTTAATGTGGGCTGACTGGTGTGCATATTGTGACAAACAGTGAGTGAAGGGCTGGACTGATATTTATTTATGTATCATTCCAGGCCCATGATCCAGGAAAAGATGAATGTCCTGGAGCAAGTGGGTCTTTCTGAGGCAAACCTCTCGGAAACTGCAGAAAACACCAGCTTCCACTCCAAGGTAAACTGTGTATTTGTATGTAAATTAATAATGTATAGTGTTGTTAAGAGTTTTTACATATACATTTATGTTTTAAAACACACTGATTATTTCTGTTTGTCTAGGATCCTGCCCAGAGGAGCATCATGGAGATGTTCCAGAGATCATTCTCTGCAGATGACGACATGGATGAGGCCATCTTGTTGGAGGCCGCAAATGACTGGGAGGACACTCCGCCCGAAACCACGTCTGCTCAGCACCACGGCACCAGTACGGGCAAGCAGTGGAGCTACAAAGACCGATGATTGACCAATTTTATTGCCATCATTTTTTGGGTTTGCCCATGGAGCAAAGCCTAGTCCTACATCTCAGCTACATCATGCCTGCACTGAGTTGAAAGTTATTTTAATGGGTGAAAACTACAATAAATCTTTTTGTTTTGCTAATACAGGAAAATGTGAAGATTTTTTTCTACCATCCTTTTGACATCCTTTAAGTTGCATGGTGGCCAGATTACATGTTTAAACTCCTTCAAGATACTTCAGATTAACTTGGATTATAGTCATTTATAGGTTTTAAATTTATAGACTGTATGTAAAAGAAGGATGTTACCACCTGTGATGTAACTGTTAGTTTATGAATTTTTGATTTGAAGCCAGAAATGACCAAATTTACATGAATGTGGCGTGCTAAATTATCAGCAAATGATAAGTCTTTTTTTTTTTTTTTTTTTAACAAGATAAGCCATAAACTAATACACAGTACAGACAATTCCAAATACAAAACACAACCAAAGTTTAACTTTGAAACTCAAAACTAAGATGGGCAAGAAGTCCAGTTCATTGACTCAGATTAGATTAGAGCAGCATCTATAAACTATTTAGAGCTAAGAAGGAGACTGATAAAATATTTGTTTCACTCACCAAAACTGAGCAAAACCTTTGTGGATCTTTTAATTTTACCACATACTAAGCTGTCTTATGAGTCACATATTTCCACTAGAGACGCTCCATTAGGCACCTTCACTACAAACTGGAAGCAGCATATGTTGGCCTGTCTGTTAGTAAAAGTAGCCATGCCCCTAATTTTAAGCTTTAACAGTCCCCAAATGGGTGAGTTTAACCTTAGCTTCTCACTGCCCTTGTGCATTTACTATGAACAGGGACATTAGTTCCTTATTCATTTTCTTAACAGATCATCCCACTCAGGGTTGTGGGTGGGCTGAAGCCTATCCAGGTTGTCATATGGTGAGTGACACCAGACACCAATTTTTCATACCAGGCTGAAAACATGTTATTTAATTGGCTGAAATCAGCAATTTTAACATGAGAGGCTATGGGGATTGATTTACTTTTGGAGCCACCCTTAAGAGGGAGGACAAGTCTCGAGAGGAACTGCAGTTTTTTTTCCTTTTCCATGTTGCCTTCATTTTTCAGTCCTGGAGGTTGCAAGGTGGTTGAATTCTGAAATCCTTTTTCAAATGATCTGCAAGAAATACCTAATACTAACAATTATGTAGCTTTTTAGAGCTGTTAGATATTTTCTTTATTCATGCACCTCATTAAGGTAGTTTCAGTGTGTAATTTATGTCCCATTGTTATAGCAATATCCCGCAATAATTACGGTAAAAGGAAAAAACTCGAGCCTAATTGCTCTGTTACGGTCCCCTCTACTCACCCCTTGAATAAACAGGAGTAACACTCTTTATACTACCTTCATATTGTTCATATTATCACAGCACTGTGGTAGTAAATTACAGGAGACAACCTAAGGTACTGATAGTGGCACAGTGTACTCACTAAAGGATTCTGTGAACACTGAAATTGTCAGTCGCTTTTTGGTGATTGTACTATCCTGGTTTTAGTCACGTAGCCCGCGGCTGCTGATGTGAGCTGAGAGAGCCATCAAACTGTCGACGGCGGTATTAAGCGAACACGTCTACAGTGTTTCTTGAATGTGCCGTCTTGATACGCCACCTACAAAAGGTGTAAAAAGTATGATATATATTTGTCTTGTTTATTTCATGATTCATAGAATGGCAGGCGCTCTGTTGTTCCCACGATTTTACACATTAAGCTTATAATAGAAGAGAAAACACAAGGTGTGATGATTCAGTTTGAGTGCTCTGGATCGATGCTTCCTCCTGTTTGTGGGTCATCTGCAAAATAAAGAGGGATGCTGAAGATAACTCTTCTAAATATCACTGCTGATAAGTAATAACGGCTTTGCTGAACAACACTGTTGCAGTGTTCATAATTTATCAAACATGGGCTGCACACAGATTCAAGATTCTGTCCCCTGATCCTAATTATGCATTAAAAAAACATGGCAACAGAAAAAAGATACAGCACACTGGAGGTGCAATTTTCCTCCGCAGGTATGAGATGGTATGATTCAATCAAGATTTACTTCATTCCCTACACACGGAGAGGCTGTAGCGCCAGTTTGCATCGCAATTCCAGCAGCTGTTTGTGACATTATGGAGATGAGTGGCATTAGTTTTCTCTCAGTCAGGAGAGACGCCTCTTCTTGTGCAAGTAATCTTGATTGTCATTGTAAAGAGATGTATCTACTCAGTGTTCACAGTAAACAGTAATTGTGGTGTCCCAATTTCAGTCTCTCTTTAGCTACATTGTTGACTAACACACAGAAAAATGGCCATTAATAAAGTCAGTAGACATACAGATACCAATACCTCATCCCTGTCTTTGTAAAGTGATGAAAATACTCTATGGCTTTCTCATCAATGCGAAAGCAACTTAAATTCTGCAAAAGTGCAGACTCTAAAGGGTCAAGTCCCTTCAGTTGAAGATTGTATAATTTCTGGTTTTCTCTGCAGCCTTTACTTCCTCTTTAGCCAAAGATGAACAAAAAAAAGATTTATTTCAGTATGATAAGAAAAATTTAGTTAACACCAAGAAAATCGATGTAAAAAATCAGCTGCAAATTGTTATTTAGAGGAAACCAGATGGTGTGACAGATGGTAAAGACTTTCACACTCATTATATGGTCACCTGAAATGGGATCGTCACTGGTGAGCTCCGCATCTGTGCTGATGTCACCGAAGATAAAACGGATCTTTTCCTCCGCGTGCTGCTCGTTGGAAGAACCATGAACTGAGTTATGGAGGATGTCTGCAGCAAAGCGAGCCCTCAGAGACTCCGGGGACGCTTCCTTTGCCTTGTTCGGGTCTGTGGGACCCATCATGGCCCTCCACTCCTCCACCGCATTTTCCTTAGTGAGGACAAGCATCATACAGGGTCCCCTGAAACAAACATTTGTGGGATGTTTACACGCTGTAATGAAAATGCCACAGTGAGTGAAAGGATTGTCTAACTGTAAAGCTATCATGTTTGGCAATATGATTGCAAACATGCAAAGACAGAGGAATGCATCTGGTTGTTGGAAAGTTTGGATAACCAAATATACGAGGCCAGCTTTTCAGTCTGGCCTCGTATGCTGCCTTTGATATAACCTTGAAATATAATAACAAACATGACAAAATACTATTTTAATACTGAAATAACACACAAAATAATGCAGTTAAATTGTCTAGGGCAACAATGGGAGACTTCCTATTGTTACAACAAGCACCATTTGACTGTAAGGATGAATATGGTGCACTGCAGGTAAAAAACGATGTGCAGGTGTCTCTGTTAAAACTGGGCCAGAACAGGTATCTAGGTTAAATGATGCTACTTCTTTAGGCTTTAAATAACTATATTTTAAAATGTAGCTAGAACTACTTTACACTGAAATGTGGCCGGCAAGATTATATCGTAAAAATGTGTATCCGTTAATAGCTGTTACTGACGCTCTGGAGCTCTATAAAAGCTATTCAAGGAGGAGCTCTAGATTCATGTGATAGCCATCCTTATTGCATATATTAATACTATTAATCCATAATTAAGGCTAAAATTGAGCTAATATTGAGGCACTGAAGACATTTTTTCAGGCTGCTGTGACCAGCTGCACTCAACTCTCTCATTTTGTCCAAAAAGTTGTGTAACAGCCAAGTGAAGGAGCTAATCGGAGCGGAAGATAGCTCTAAAATCTCGATGTGCGATGTGGGACAAAGAATGAAACTGAGATGCACTTCGCAGCCACTCGCCTGAGGCTGCCTTGATTCTTAGCTGCTAAGATTACTGTTAAAAGTGCCATTAGAAATTGGAGTGGCAGCAGGAATTAGGGCGGGTATGCTGTCACTTTGCACTGCTCTGGTGGCTGTATTCGAGAGCAGACTAACCGACACATGAACTCCACCAGCTGGTTAAAGAAAGGCTTCTCTCTGTGCTCTTTGTAAAACTCCTCAGCCATCTCCCTTGACAGCACGGTCTCCTTTAGCCTTGTTACAGAGAAACCTCGGCCACGAATCTCCTCCAAAATAGCCTCTGTCAGAATGAGGAGCAAAAATATATGAAAAATATGTCAAAACAAAAGTAATGTCAAGCATTTCTGTGTCATAAAAAGACCTTTGTGTTCCTCCATTGCATCTGGCTTGATCACTGCCACAGTCTGTTGTTTAGGGAAGAAGAAGCTGATCTCTCGCTCTGCCTCTTCGCGGCTTCCACTGCCGTGGAGCTGGTTGATAGGCTTATTTTCCACTGCAAACTGGGCCCTTAGACTGAGTACGAGGGAAACAAAGAAGAAAATTACAAGTGTGATTGTACTGTCTGGCACTATCCACGTCGAAAAGAAAGTATTGATGGTTTCCAGAAATTATTTTCAAAGGAAAGGATGTAATTTAATGAGTAATTTTTGTGTAATTTAACTGTCATTTTCTTCACTTCTGTTCAGACTGCCTTGTTTGATTCCACTCCAGTTAGAAAGCACAGAAACATATGGCGCATTGCAGACAGAGAAAGACAACAGACAATATTTAATTGTGTCAAAGCACTGCTGTTTGAAAATAAATACAGATAGTTCATGCGTCTGCAAAAGAAAATGTTCATCCTTTAACAATGTCTTGGAGCAGATATATATGGGTCAGGGAATGGACAATTTATCTAAGCTTATATAAAACAAAGATCTTTGTCACTGAGGCTACCACAATCCCAAAACAGATTTAGCTTTGCTAAAGTAGCATAAAGACACTGTAATGTCTGTATGGAGCCAAAGAGAGAAGCTCATAAGCCACAGGTCTTCACAGACTGGACGGGTTCACCGCACCAAACATGCAGTTGAAATGTCGGTAGTGAATCCATCAAAGTACAGATGTATATGAATGTTAGATAGGAAGCACTTAGGCATAAAAAAGTGTTTGTATGGATGCTTGAATGAGGCATGTTGTATAAAGCGCTTTGAGTGCTCCAGTAGAGTAGAAAAGCACTATGTAAGAACCAGTCAATTTACTCATTTATATAATTCCTCATTCAAACACAAACTACTCAGAACTAAACAGAAAACACTACTCAGATCCAAAGTATACTCATCCTGCTCTCTTCCCTCTTTAGAGTCATTTCTTTTCTTTGACTTTTAAAACATAATTTAAAATGTTGCTTTTCCAAGGATCTACTCTATAAAAATATAAAGAAAAAAAGTTGTTTTTAGTTAGTCATAGTGGATGTCAACAAGTCGTATACACATTTTGCACAAATTAAAGCAAAGTCAGAAAGTACGAGTGATATATTTCCCAGTATGCCCCTCTACCATCAACTTTTCAGAAAAATTGTTTATTTATAATCAGTGGAGTGTAAAATGACTGACTACATATTTGCAGAGCTAAAATTCAATTCCATCCATCTATCTGTTTTCTTCTGCTTATCCAGGGCCAAGTCACAGGAGCAGCAGCCTAGGCAGAGAAGACCAAAACACCAAGGCTTTCCCAGGCCAGCCGAGAGATATAATCTCTTCAGTGTGTCCTGGGTCTGCCTCGGGGCCTGCACCCGGTGGGACATGCCTGAAATACCTCACCCAAGAGTGTGAGTGTGATCAGGGTCCAAAAACATACTTACATTTAATAAGTGATTCTAAACTGGTCATGGTTGTGAGGTGGATGAAAGTGTATGAGAGAAAATGTGTTTAAATCTCTGTAAATGTGTGGTTAGATTTGGCTTGCAGTCTGGAGCGCTTTAAGTGGACAGCAGGACTAGAAAGTGCTTTATAAATGCCCGTCCCTTTCCATTTTCAATGACTGCAATGGAATCAGACAGAATCAGACTCAAAGACACCCAGGGAGTCCCTGCACCCAACTTTAAGAACCACTTATCTAGCTGATTTTGTGTTGTTTGGCTCTTTTTGTAATTTTTCTTGACAAGGATAAAAAGAGAGGTGAAAAGAGTGCCGAGTTCTCTCTAACAAGCTGTTAGAATCTGTGACAGACAGTAGATTAGCTTTTTAAACTTCACTGCTTTTCTACTGGTAGTTTTCCTCACTGTGGTGCACATTACTCACCAGTCTGGACTCTCCTCTTTGGCTTTATTGATGTCAGAAGGACCGAGGATGGTTTTCCAATGACTTACAGCCCCTTTTCTGGCAAGAGCCAAAGCCAGCACCGGCCCACTGTAAAAATACACTTGTTGTATAATCATCTGGAGTATAAAAACAAAACAAGAAAATCTCTGGATTAATTATACAGTTTGTTGAAAGTTACCTGGTCATGGTTTGGAGCAGTGCAGGGAAGTAGTCCTCCTCAACATGTTGACAGTAAAACTGTCTGACCTGCTCCTCTGACAGCATCACCTCTTTTTGAAGCGCTATTATAAAGCCAGACTTGTGGATGTGATCTAAGATCTCTTCTGCAAAATCAGGGATATGAAATAAAAAAGAAAACATAGCAGTCTACCTAAAATAAGCATGTGCATTTTCACTGCATTGTACAGTGTCATTCAACACCTTTGGTGAAGGAGTCAAGGAGCAGTCTCGCTGTTAATATGAGCTGTTATTGAAGGTGTATCTGTGCTTGCCCACGTGTGTACTTGTGCATTTGGCATGAGCCCCACCTCTGTTCTCCCTGGCAACGTCGGGGCGGATGAGAGCCAGTGTCCTCTCCACATGCTCTTCCTCCCCATCCTGCTCCATTACCGAGGCCGTCCGAAAGTTGGGGAAGAAGAAGGCGAGTTCCCTGCTGGCCTGGTCGCTGTCCTCACTACCGTGCACTGCGTTGAACAGTGTCTCTGTGCCGTATTGTGCCCGCAAGCTGCAGGAAGCCAGGGGGGAGAAAGGAGAGGAGACCAGATGGTTGCTCAGCTGGTGCTCAACCAGAGAGAAGCATAATGTTTGGGTGTGTCTGATGGAGCAGGCGACAATGTGCTTTTTGTTCCTTTTTCCAGACTCCAGATTGTTTCGCACTGTTGCAATCAGCAGTGCAGAGATAAATGTCGATGCTGCAAACAAATGTTGTACTTCCCAGAAATTATAATTTACTTAATGACACTGGATCATATGCATAATTTCCAGTAACTAACCTTTCTGGATTTTCTCTCTTGGCTTCTTCTATGTCTGCTGGGCCAATAAACTCACGCCATGCCGGTACAACGGCTGCAGATCCCTCTACCTGAGAGAGTACTAGAATATGGAAGGGACCACTGGACATAAACTGCACCAAATCCTCAAAGCACGCCTACAAACCACCAACACATACAAAGAGCAGGCGAGACACAGACACATATGTTAATGCACTGAATACAAAACCTGCAAAAACAAATACATATACAACTCATGCCCATTTATTATTTTCTCAGCAGTAGTATTTCCCAGGCTTTTCTCACATATTTAAAATTTCTGTATCTATAACAATTTGGTCTCGTCAAAAACAGCACCATAAGCAAAATAGAAAAAAAAGCTGCTTACACAGCAACTCTATTTTGAGCCCCGTGCTAAAATGCAGATGGATGTGTCATGTGTAGCAAAGTAACTGAATGATTTTTGCACTGGTCGTGACTGCTCTGCTACCGGTATGTTGACTCAGAATATTAATGGCCCTGGCTAACATCACAAACATTCACTGCATCATCATCAGTTTTCCTCACTTTGACTTGAATGTCAATCTATGCAATAAGCCTCTGTCTGTGAGAAGAATTGTCTTTTTGTTATTCTATACCATTCCCCTCTATTTCGCTATACCGCACCTCTGCTGCTTTGTGTTGGTAAAAATCTCGAGCTTCAGCCTCCGTTAGCGTGCGTTCCTCATGCGCCAGGATCTCAAAGCCAGCATCCTGAATCTATCCAGGAGAATATCAGCATCAACATAATGAATTAATATCAGCAGGAAAGCTTGAGACAATCTTTCCTTCTCCCAATGTGAGCAGTGATCTTCTTTATGTACCTTCATAATAATCTCATTTGCCTTGCCGTGAGCAACGGCGTCTGGTTTAATGATGGCAACTGTGTAGGATTTACTGGCAGGGACTGCAAGAGAAGAGAGGAGCTTGAGTGATGATCTGTAATTCTGACAGAATGCAAAATATTCCACAGAATCAACAGGAAACACCAATGATAAGTAACATCAGCACTGAAAATACTGCCAATTATATTTTTCCACAGTACCAATTACACTTTCTTCATTTTCCAAATGTTGTGGCAACTCCTCCTCTTCTTTGTTCTCCTCATCTGTCAGACCATTATCTTTCACCTAACAAAGACACAACAAAGGAAATAAAAATAATGAATCCCTAAACATGACTGTCTTTACATATGTGTGTATAAACTACAGCTATGGCTAATGGTGGCTTTAGTATTATTTAACGTGGCTTTATAACTTTTATTTTCCACCCAAGAGTCACATAAGATATAGAAAAAAACCCCAGTAAAGCATTAGGTTCTAACCGGGAAATGTTTGTTATTTTTGCTCCAAATGTCATTAAAACAAAATCTTTACTTAGCTGGATACAATTTAATATATATTCGACTTCATTACACGTCTGTTTTCAGGAAAACCAACTGCTCTCTGAAGTCCAGAAATTATTAGTAAATGCCAATTTTGCCCTAGGGCCCTGTACAGGTTATTTTAACTCGCCAAGCGACTAATAAATTCTAATAAAAATAACCTACAAATAAATAAATGTAATACATTCAACTGGTAGCCTTTTAAACCATACTTATTGGAAATGACAGTGCAAAGAGTGCAGGCTGTCTGTTTTGCCCTGAGATGCAGCAAAAGACTAATTCATACACAACTATTAGTGTCAGACTGACAGGATTTTGACATGAACTTGGTGGTTATTAGGCTTTATTTTTACTCTAAATGTCGAAAAATAAATAAGAAACACCTAAAAAAAAGCTGCTGATATATTTTCTGCTGCTTGACTTAAGTGGCTAAAAGCCATCATCCACAGAAGCAATTCTGAAATACTACTGTAGGAAAACGAAACGGGTAAATAATAAAATAAACACAGACTGATTTGATTTTAGTCACATTGCTTTCAGCACTGGTAACATACACGCTGGCTTACTGTCACGTTGTTATGGACTACTTTACTTAGAACAGAAAAATTAATTAATATTAATGCTTTAACAAGCCGTGACAAGGCAGCATGTCTGCAGAGAAACACTCTATTGTTCTGGCAGAAATATGTGTGAATTCATGTGTATAATGAGCTCCTCACCACTTTGCGTTCACCACCTTGCTCCAGGACCAGCTTCTCTTTGGCTAGCTCCTCCACAATCATCCTCTGAAGCATGGGAGCGTTTGGCCCACGCAGTACAGCCACCAGCTCCCCACCCTGTTCATTCAACACAAGCCTAGTAATAAGTTAACTTTTTTTTTTTACATTTAATTTAGCATTTATAAAATGGTGAGATACAAAAAGGCTTTAGAGGCCTATGTAAGCGATCCACAAAAATATTTAAAAATTTAAAAAGAGCAACAAGCTTAGAGACAAGTGTAATTTCGATCAGACAAATAAATATTTCAACAGAATATATTTAATTTACAGAATATTTTTTCACCGCAAGGGGGGCATGGCTCTAAAGCCATTTTCACACACAAACTACAGGCCTGAAATTTTAGCTGCATCTGAGATATTCAACTTTAACCAGCCAGATTGCAAGTACAAAATCTATATGCTGGTCCCATGTGAGAACAGTCTAGGTACATTAATTATTCACTTAATATACATCAAGTGAGTGGTGTCATGTTTCCTGGCTGCGCTGACCAGGCACCACCCTCAATTAAACCAAGCACATTGCTAGTAGTGAGAATGTACCTGAAGATGGTTATGTGATGCAAACGATCACCCATAACAAGACTGAATGCTGGTAAGGGAATGCCTGCATATGCTCCTAATATGGAAAGGCCTGCATGGCTCTGGCAGTGTGGGTTTGGGCATTTTCCTGCTGAAAGAGATGCTGCTGGTGTACTGCTGCAAGAATGGGACAAGTAAAGACTGGAGCGCCTCATCTCGATACTGCCATCTAGTCAGATTTCCACCAAGAACACTCGATCAGACATGGTGCTCTCGTGAACAAGACTGCAGCAACACATGCCAGCATCCAGCATGCGAATAGCCTGGCCTTGGTCAGTCAGTCAGTTGCAGCATGGTGGGACACATGACAATATTGTACATACAAAGGGTTTTTTGCATTCTGTGATCACTTGGCTTGAGACTGCACTAAATTGAGCCAATTCATAGGACTTCAAATGACTTATTTGTGTTTGATAAACAAATCACCAATCTCATTTGAACTGAGAATATGTTTGGGCTTTCTAAGACATGCTGAGAAAGGGGATTTAAAGCAAATATTGAGTCAATATTTTACGGCACAAAACATTTCTTTCTTTGACTAGCATACTTGCTTATACTTAAATGTAGATACAGAATAATGCAACAAATTTAATTTAATAATTGTAATAACCATTACAGGCTACAGGTATCATAAACTGAAATAGACTGAAATAACTAGAGACAGAAGTTGTGTATAAAAAAACAGCAAAACACACAAACCTGTCTGGCACAGTATAATAGTATGCTAACACTCTGTGTTTACTAAGCCATTTTTGCGACATTAAAATCCTATATTCAGCCACTGTGATGACATCTGATATTTGATTTGTATACTTTTAATAAGGCATTTTTATTTGTTTGATATTGTTTATGTTGAAACTGAAACTGAGACACACACATATATCACTTTGTTAATCAGCTTTTATTTAATTAAATAATTCATATAATTATTAACAATCATTTAATATTTAATTTATAGGTTTACTTCTCTTTGTTTTATTGCATTTTTTATTTTTATTTTAAAGTTAGTTTTCATCTTTATTGAAAGGTGTTTTGTCATATTATATTGGATACTATTTAACTATATACAATTCTACATATTTAAGCTAATACATTTGAGATTATGCTTAATTTAATAAAGAAATTTCGCAACCTTTGGGATAAGAAAAGTATACTGAATCTTATCTTAGTAATAAAGCACTGAACACACATTTTGTCGTTGAACTATACAGTCAACTATATAGCATATAGCCAACTAGCCACATTATTAGGCATATACGACCTTACTAGTACTGGGTTTGAGCCCTTTTTGCCTTAAGATCTGCCTTTATTCTTCATGGCATACATTCAGTAACTTGCTGGAAACATTCCTTAGAGTTTTTTGGCCATATTTACATGATAGCATCACACAGTTGCTGCAGATTTCGAGTTGACTGCACTGCAAATCATTCATTCCACCACATTCCAAAGGTGCTCTATTGGATTCAGATCTGGTGATTGGAGGCCATTTGAGTACAGAGAACTCATTGTCATATTCAGGAAACCAATTTGAGATGACTGAGCTTTGCAATATGATATGTTATCCTTCTGGAAGCAACCACCAGAAGATGGATGCACTGTGGTCATAAAAGGATTGACACGGTCAGCAACAATACTCTAGTAGGCTGTGGCATTTAAACAGTTAGTAGTTGGCGCAAAGTGTGCCAAATAAATATCTCCCACACCATTATACCACCAGCAGAATGAACAGTTGGTACAAAGGATGAATGGATGCATGTTTTCATGTTGTTTATGCCAAATTCTGACCCTACCCTCACATCACCAGCTAACATTTTTCCAGTTTTCCATCGTGAGCCATGCCACATTCAAAGTCACTTAAATTACATTTCTCCCCCATTTTGAAGCTCTGTTTGAACTTCAGCATGTCATTCTGACCACGTCTACTTGCCTAACAGCATTAAGTTGCTCCTGTGTTGAGCACATTGGGTTGGCTGATTACATAGTTGTGTTACTGAGCAGTTGAATAAGTATACCTAATAGAGTGGCCAGCGACACACACAGACACACACTCACCCCATAGAAGAGGAAGGTGGGTTCACATTTCCCTCGATACCTCTCCAAAACATCAATGCTGTCTGCTTCAGCCTGCACCAAAACACACTCACACACACAATTTCAAAGGTCCTTCTCTAAAAATTTTAAATTCTTCATATTTTTTATTGACTCTTCTTACTGTGGCAAAATGAAGCAAGTCATCACCCAGTTCATTCTTTATTTTTCGCAGGAGACTAACCACAGCACGACAGGGACCACACCATTGCTGATACACATCTACGACTGCAATGAGAGAGTCAGCAACTGATTGTGTGCGTGTGTGTGTACAAGACAGGAGGACAGAAAGGAGGTGTGGTAGGCTGGTACAATTATCACACTGAGCACAGGGGGGCAGCAGAACACAGCAAATAAGTAATGACGATGCCAGCAGTCCTTCACATCACGCTGTAACATCTTTATAACAGTTCTCGTGGAGCGTTCATTTTTATTAGGACAACAGCTCTTTTACTGATGAAAATCTTACCTGTTAAACCCTTGGTTGCAAGAATCTCTTCCCATTGCTCTTGGTTTGTGACGGAAGCCTGGATATGAAAAGACAAACTGTTATCCCCAGAGATGATAAAAGTAGCTTTAAAAAAAACCCCACAAAATCACAAAAACACAACCTGCAGCGTTGCCTCCTTTTTCTTGCCTGCCATTTGTTGGTCAACTTAAACAATATATTTAAACTAAAAATATAAAACTACTGAGCGCAGAGTAATATGCTAAAAAGAAAAGGATAAAGTTTAATTAGCTAAAATGCTAACACGCCGAAATGGTGCTCGCGCTTGTTTGGCCCCTTGGTTGCTAAGCAACGCTGCCTTCCGCTTCCCGGAGTCATCCCAGGCTCCGACTGTTGCTTGTGCTATCTTCAATAATTAATGCTAAGGCAGGCCACATTTTCCTCCTGCCAGGTTAATGTATTACGGCAGTAAAAAGAAGGCATCTCTGATCGGAGGCACACAAACCTGTTTAACTTTTGGATCCAGTTTTTACATGGAGAACTGCAGAAAAACCTCTCTATCAGCGGACCCTGCGGGCTCATTAGGAAAAAAAACAAAAGCACAGGAGCTTAGCTACCGCTGTGTTACACGTGAGCACATAGCTTTTATTTATTCATGTGTATTATATTCTATATCAATAATTAATAATCTGTTTTCTTGTTGATTTGTTTACAAAGGTTCATACAAGATATAAAACGTCCTCTAAGGGGAATTCAGGGGTTCAATGTTATTACACTTATAAAAATAGCAGAAAAGCTAAATCAAAGTGAAAAACACTGTGAGCTTACCACTGTCTAAATCAATGACTGTATATAAAATATATTTTATACAGTCTTCAGTTCTTTGTGCCGTTTTTTGTTTTGTTTTTTTAATTTGTCAAGCCACTTAACACTGACCTATGAATCATTCAAGCTTAAAAAGGAAACCTAGCTCAGGGGATAAACCAGTCTTGTGTCTACACATAACAGAGAACTAAGAACCAATTTTAAATGATATCTTTAGGCATTTCTTTTACCGACATCTTGTTGTTAAAAAAACACATTTGTTACAATTTCTTCAGTCGAATCTATGAATACTGGCAAAGATAACACAGTTTTACAGGCATAAAATAGTATTTTTGCACCTACAAGGTGATTACCAAAAACTTGACATATCTCAGCATGGTGTGTACGGTGTGTCTTTAAAGGAAAGTGGGCAAGTAGAGGAACAAAGAAGAAATGCCAGACCTAAACCACTATCTACAGCAGACGAACAGTATACTTGTGTCCTTTAAAACTGGGGAAAAGTCCAGCAAATACCTGACACAGGACATGAGAGATCCATCTGAACCTCAAGTTGATCCATCTATTGTGTTTTTAAGGAACTGAAACAGGGAGAAAAGGCTGGGGTATTTAGGCCAAATTACACAACAACTGGACTGAAAATCGGTGGCAAAAGGTCTAAAGTCAAACATCGAAATTGGGAAATTTTTGGTGAAAATCACCAATAGTCTTTATGGAGAAAGAAAATATTAAGAAATAAGGGTGGTTAAAGATTTTTGCACAATACTGTACTTTGACCTCCTAAGACCTGGCGTCCACATATGTGGACATCACATTTTGGGATGTCTAGACCAAAATACCTAATTTTTCTCTACAAGGGCCTGATATCCACTTACGAGGACATTATACTGCCACTGTTCTATGAACATTTAAAACGAATGTCCTCATATGTTGATCTCATTTTTCTCAGAAACCAAAATTAGGTAAAAAAAAAAAAAGAAAAGAAAAAGAAAAAAAGGAACAGGTAATTCTTTGTTTTTACATTCATCAGGTCCCAATCAACCCAAATAGCAAAGAAAAATTAAATATGCATGCCATGAAAGAGTTCGGGTCTTAGGAGGTTAAAATATGTGTATGTTGATACTAAAGACCTTTAAACCAATAAGATAAGAAAAACTATACAGTATATTCTCTAATTATTTGGCTGTGAAGGCTGCACGGTATGGTATATAGAGACTTTGCAGTCTGTTTTCAAAATAGCAATTAGTTTTCTAAGGTGAATTTAATTTATGTGGTGTAAGAAAGCAGGCTCAGTAAGTAAGTTAGCAAATCACCAGTGTATTCATGTCTGCATTAGGAAAAGTTAAATGCAAACTGTACATCTGGTCCTTTGTATTCCTGGATAAACATGTAGTTAGCAGATTAAGGTGCACAAGCAAAGTGACTATAGCTACATTTTAATGAATATGTTTAGTGGATTTAATCGATTCTTATGTACAGAGTTAGATTGTGTCTTCACCATCTGTAATTACCAGAAAATAACATTTTGTCAAGATTTAATTTTGGGGTTTTTTTGTGGTTCTGGGTAATCCTTATCTGCCACGCAAACAAACCATTAGTCAAACCAAAGTTGTGCTTGCTGTTATTGTAGGGAGCTGTAAGCATATATCAAGAGTTTAACATTGACAACCTGTGTGGGTTGCGTTTGATCGCAGTAGATTGATAATGGTAGAGAAACATAAGCAGATGGCAAAACCAGAAATTATTTACCAGTTTAATACCAGAAAATGCACAGAAAAGTCCTTCGTATCGGTTTAGTCTGTTGACATGTAATAGATGATTTTGCGCTACATTTGTCATGTAAATAAATGATCTTCCCACTGTATGGTATGTGGGTGTGGAACAGATGTCGCTTCTCTGGGACTGCATATGAAGCCCAGGTATACACAGGCCCTGTGAATTGTTTTGTTAATTGCTATGCTGCAAATAAAATTAAACAACAAAAAAATTAAATAAAAAATACCTTTGTGCACATTTACCAGCCATTACCAGTGATTGAGTTGGGCAGAACAAAGAAAAACAATACTTGGATTCTTTATTAAATTTTTTAATGAATATTTAAATGAACATTTAATAGTATTCCCCCAGCCTTTCATGGCAGGTGGCCACAATCCTGGTTCTGGCAGGGTTTCTTCCTCTTAAAAAGGAGTTTTTTCTTCCCACTGTTGCCAAGTGCTTGCTTAAAGGATTTTCACTGTATTATTTTAAGGTCTCAACTTTACAATATAAAGGGTCTTGAGCCAGCTGCTGTTGCAATTTGGTGTTAAATAAATAAAATTGAATTGAAATGGTGTTTAATTGCCTTTTGCATTGAATTTTGTGGAATCACGTGTTTTGTTTTGTTGTGTTGTGTTTTTTTTGTTTTGTTTTGTTTTGTTTTAACTAAGTCCTTTGCTTTACACGACTCTCTCATGAAACATAACCAAAATAACTGAAACTGTGCTCTGCAGTGATGTGGATTAACATGACCTTGACTCTGCAAACACAGCCTATAAACATCTGTTGTGAGTCATGATCATGAGTTGGAGAAAGTCTGTAACCTCAGTTCATCCCACTCTGTGTAAGGTGTGTTTGTTCCTTGAGTGTGAAAAGGGACACGGTCTGCTGGCTGCCTGTTGTGATTATACCTGTTTTTGTTGTGTTTTATGTGCTGGACATTCTAGTAGAATGTGAGTCTTATATAACAAAGTCATTATTATCATTATTGTTGTTGGAATAATTAATAGTTTCCCTAGTATTTATTTTCTCTGCCCTTTGTCTCACTTAGACTTTTGTTCCTTAGTCCCACTGTGTTTCTTTGTTCATTGTTGGTGTTGACTGTGTTTGTTTCTTTGGGTCTTTTCATGTTTTACTTTGAAGGTTAGTTTTCCTGCATGGTCCGTTTCTTGATCATTTTCACCTGTCATTGATTGCATGTTCGCATCTCACCCTCTTCTGTGTCTAATCTGTAATCACATCATTAGATACACGCAAGTACCTGGTTGGGCCTTTTTTGCCTTCAGAACTCCCTCAATTCTTCAAGGCATAGATTCAACAAGGTACTGGAAACATTCCTCTGAGATTTTAGTCCATATTGACATGATAACATCACACAGCCATCAGAAGTTGGGTAGGTTTACTGTGGTCATAATACTGTGGTTTGCTGGGCTTGGTCGGCAATAATATTCAGGTAGGCTATGTGTAAATGATACTCACTTAATTAAGGGGTCCAAAGAGTGCAGAGAAAACATACCTGACAACATCACACCGCCATCATTAGCCTGAAACTTTGATGCCAGGCAGGATGGATCCATGCATTCATCTTGTTTATGCCAAATTCTGACCTATTAGCTGATAGGAGTGGCAACTGGTGTGGTCTTCTGCTGATTCGGTTTGCTGTGTGGTCAGCAATGCTCTTCTGCACACCTTGGTGTAACTTGGGATTATTTGAATTACTGTTTACTTATCAGTTCAAAGCAATCAGACCATTCTTCTCTGACTTTAAGATAGCGTTTTCACTCAGAAAAATGCCAATCGCTGGATATTTTCTCTCTTTTCGATCATTCTCACTTGAGATGGTTGTGTGAGAAAATGATATACTCAACGTCTTGGCAACAGCAACACCACATTCAAGATGACTTGAATTAACGATGTTCTTTGGATTTATTCTCTATCTCACCTGTGTTTTGAATTCCTGTTTACTTTATGGGCTTTGGGTTTTTTTGGGTTTTTTTTTTTTAGGTCTTTGGTTACTTACCGGTTGGTTTACTAAGCCAAATCCTCTATGCCATATCATATCACATACACTGTAGTCCAGTAGTATTGTAGACTCCAGATGACAGCTTACAGAACGTTTGGACTGAACCCAAACCACCAACCTTTTTATTACATTCAGCACTTCCAGTAATGATTTTGTTGTTTCTGCAGTACCACATTCACTTGGTATTTGAGTATTGGTTGGACAGGATGAGGCATCTAAAGACATCAACTTGGACTTGATGACTTGCATTCTTGCAGTGTATTTGCAGCAATAGACACTAAAACCCTCTTTATTGTTGCATCAATTCTCACTTTATGAAAGAGGAATACTGATGAACTTAGGTGCCATTTTTAAGCAGACTGATCTATTCCTGTTTCCCTCCAGGCCTATTACACAAATGAAATTAAAATGATTAGCTTTTGAAACATTATCCACTGGCCCTCATTTTTGGTATTTCATTCACGCTCTTTGTGTACTACAAAATTTCCCACCATCCCACTTTTAACTCTTTAAACTCAGACTGGCACTCAGGTTTGTGTTCAGTGTTGATTTAGGCTGAAACTGCTTCTTATGCACTTTTGAGGTAAAGACCAAAGGGGCATTGGTGTTGGAGCTATCCATACTTTCTTACTTTGCGCTCTCCTGACGCCTTTAAGCGGCTGCCCTTCAACTGTAACATTTTATTTGAAAGTGAAATAGGTCCTCTAAAGAGATCAGACCACTTCTGCATGCTCTTCCCACATGAATTTCAATGAACTGCTGCACTTAAGCGGTTCAGCTCCACAGCCTCCTCCCTCACAAACTAAGTGAGCCCAGGAAAAACAAGCCTTGCAATTGGAGTAATTTTGTAAAAGGACGAATCGCATCACACTGTGACAGTAAGTGAGAAAGAGAATTATAAAATGAGACGCTCAAAATGAAATGCCAGCTTCCTTTTATTTTAGCGAAAACAGCTGTACAGTTTGTTGTTTTGCTCCCACTGTGCTGTATGTGGCGTATGACAGATTTCTATTAGTAACCCTGTGTCTCGCTCTGAGCTCATTACGTGGCCAGATGGGAACAACAATCACCTCCTTCCATCCCCACAGCTGTGACAAGGTCCTGACACGTCCACAGAAATAAGATTCACACAGTGGGTAGCATGCAGTCCTGTGTTTCTGTGCTGCGTTTCATCATGAAGGAGGGTGATTGCTTATGTTCTATCAAGTTGATGAGAAACATTGATTTGATGGTTTAGTCTCATATGTCCAATTGAAATTTTGACCTTTGTACCATCAAATGCCATCAGTAAGGTCTGCTGCTGGCTGAATGATGAACAGATATGCGTCTGCCCTATACTCACTCAACACGGTAACGATGTACTGATCCCTAAATCAATATGCCACATGGTTGTTTGTGTAAGATGGACCTACTTTGGCTTGAAGGATTCACTGTTTATATCTAGATACACTCAACAAAAATATAAACGCAACACCTTTGTTACTGCTCCCATTCCCCATGGGATGGACATAGAGACCTAAAATTCATTCCAGATACACAATATAACCATCCCTCCCAAACAGTGGTCACAAATCAGTCCAAATGTGTGGTAGTGGGTACATCTGCTATATTGAGATAATCCATCCCACGTCACAGGTGTGCCACATCAGGATGCTGATCTGACATCATGAGTAGTGCACAGGTGTACCTCAGACTGCCCACAACAAAAGGCCACCCTGGAATGTGCAGTTTTTTGCGCTATTGGGGGTCTGGGGACCCAGAACCGGTCAGTATCTGGTGTGACCACCATTTGCCTCATGCAGTGCAACACATCATCGCATGGAGTCTATCAGATTGTCAATTGTGGCCTGTGGAATGTTGGTCCGCTCCACTTCAATGGCTGTGCGAGGTTGTTGGATATTCGTGGGAACTGGTACACGCTGTCGTATACGCCGGTCAAGCACATCCCGAACATGCTCAATGGGTGACATGTCCGGTGAGTATGCTGGCCATGCAAGAACTGGGACATTCTCAGCTGCCATCTGCCCTGAACAATGTGAACCATGATTCATCCGTGAAGTGCACACCTCTCCAACGTGCCAGACGCCATCGAATGTGAGCATTTGCCCACACAAGTCTGTTACGGCGACGAGCTGGAGTCAGGTGAAGACCCCGATGAGGACGACGGGCATGCAGTTGAGCGTCCCTGAGACGGTTTCTGACAGTTTGTGCAGAAATTGTTTGGTTGTGCAAACCAATTGTTCCAGCAGCTGTCTGGGTGGCTGGTCTCAGACGATCTTGGAGGTGAACCTGCTGGATGTGGAGGTCCTGGGCTGGTGTGGTTACACGAGGTCTGCGGTTGTGAGGCCGGTTGGATGTGCTGCCATATTCTCTGAAACGCCTGTGGAGACGGCTTATGGTTGAGAAATGAACATTCAATGCACGGGCGACAGATCTGGTTGACATTCCTGCTGTCAGCATGCCAATTGCACGCTCCCTCATTGCTTGTGGCATCTGTGGCATTTTGCTGTGAGACAAAACTGCACATTCCAGGGTGGCCTTTTGTTGTGGGCAGTCTGAAGTACACCTGTGCACTACTCATGATGTCAGATCAGCATCCTGATGTTGCACACCTGTGAGGTGGGATGGATTATCTCAATATAGCAGATGTGCCCACTACCACACATTTGGACTGATTTGTGACCACTGTTTGGGAGGGATGGTTATATTGCGTATCTGGAATGAATTTTAGGTCTCTACGTCCATCCCATGGGGAATGGGAGCAAAAACAAAAGTGTTGCGTTTATATTTTTGTTCAGTGTATGTAGCACCCTGGGATTTTCCTCCTTATGTTGCGAGTATTCCTACAAATCTGTTTGCATTAACCTAACTTGGAAGAAAATTGTCTGACTCATTTAGGTTTCTCAAGCAGTCCCAGAGAAACTCCTGAGTATTTGTCCACTTAAATTTCATCTTAAAGTAAAGGCTTTTTATATCTCGGCCTGAAAACTTCACTGACCCTTGACTGAATTCTGAGAACTTCTTCCTGCAGGGCATAAGAGTCTCTGCCACGAACAATTTCTTTGACAGACTTTGAAGGTCCTTGCTTGAAGCTGGTTACCATACTAATGCTAAGGGCTTCTCTGGTACAATACAGGTCATTTCAGCGTCTCAGCAGACCCTCAGTCCCTGTGTGAGCTGGAAAAAGGAAAGAAAAAACCCACTTATCATCCTCCCTGGCAGATTTCTGTTAATCTCTCCTCTTCCATGAGAGACGCAGTGGATTTGAAGCCACTGCATGCTGAAGATTAATCTCCATTAGGACATCTTAAGCGTAGAAGTCATATTTAAGCCTCATTAAAGAAGAATTCCATTTATTTTGTTTGTTTCTTTCTTTTTTTTTTTTTTTTACCAAAGGCTTACCAACCTCAAAGCTGAGGCCCAAATCACTTTGGTCTAATTATTGAGCAACAAACGTATGAAATCCCAGTTTATCTTTGTCTTTGTGCCTTTAAGACATTTTTTCAAAAATGACAAATATCTTTATTTACTTTGCTTTTCTCTTTTTTTTCCCACCTCTTTTTGGTTGCTTAATGCATGGCTGTAGCTAATTATTGATAGATCTACAAATAATTGTTTGATCAATTGCCAGAGCTGAAGGCAACATCTTAAAATGTCTGGGGTTTTTATTTGTATTTTTTTCATCAAAAGAGACGCCATTTGTTCCACGAAGTGCTTGAAAAACGATTTAAAACGATTAATTTTGAACAAAAAAGAAAAACCGCTCTTCTGAAGAAATAAATGTCAGCTGTTCAGATATCCGATGTATTTGCAGTGATAAATCGCCATAGTAAATATTTCTTAAGACGCTGTATCGAGAAACATTTGATAATGTGGATATTTTCACACACAAACTGAAGCTTGTGAGTATAAAACACATTAATATCCAACACCCAACAGCAGAGGCTGGTGCTCTGAGTTTTTTCAATAGTAGGAAAGCTCTATGTCTTCAGTATGCTGGTTGAATGCTTATCAGCTCTCCCAGGCCTAAAACTTTCCCGTAAGCAATACAGCAATTGAATACAGAATAGGACAATTTTTGCTGGCATATTTGTTATGGCCTATAATATCAAGTGCTGTTATGAGCAAGAATTAGAAAAACAATTTATCTCACTCTTTCGGCAGACTGTGGTTATGGGTGGCAGCTCTGCTTTTGAGTGACACAGTTTCAATCAACCTTCTCCCATTCTGCTTTATGACAGTCATAACTATCTGTCTTCATACTGTATGCTGTATGTGCAGCAGTCTAGCTGAGAGATAGTTGGCTCTCAATAAAGATTTAACAGAATAAATTGAAAATAATGTAAGCCAGAAGAGAGTTTTAGGGAGCGTGTCAACAGTCAGTCTCGTACGTAGACAGACAGCATTGGTGATTAACTGTCAGTCTATTTAAAAAAAAACAAACAAACAAAGAAACAGGAGGGAGCAGCTTTCTCTTTTCTCATGGCAGGCGTCTGCAACAGTCAGAGGAAGCCAGTATGCAGGAAGTCATCTGCATCTAAATAAAGACCGCCAATGGCTTTGTCAGAGTCCATTAAGCAAATTGCCATATTTGATGAATGCATCTACCATCTCTTTTTGTACCACCCATTCGTACCAATCAGCCAGAAGCAAAAATGACTTTTGTTTGCTTTCCTAAACAGGGAGGAGACCCCGTGAAAAAAGAGTCGCCTGAAATATCATTTTGATGCAAATTATGATAGATTTGTACGTTGTATGACGCGTGAGATGAGTTGCCTCATATCAGGTGTGCAATGAAATTCACTCACTCAAGGCTACTGAGACCTATCGTGATTAAAAATTGGAAATTGATGATCACTTTTTGCATGGATGCTAAATGAGACAATTATTACTTTCCCTTATTTAATTATTTATCCTCTGTGTCAGTTTGCACAAACAGCAAATTTTCCTCTGAGTGCTTAACGTCGTAACTTGAATGCAGCTATTTGGGTTTTTTTTTTTTTCTCGTTCTCCTCACGATTAAGGTGCTTGATTGTTCTTGCGACTCTGTGGCATCATTAGCACCAGGTCTGGGTTATCAGTCAAAGCTGAAACAGCTTCGGGTTAATAGCTGCACTCACTCAGTCTACTTATTCATCTCTGCTGCTTCCAGAAAGCCTCATTTCCTCGATCTGCAGCTCACTTTCCTACTTTCTGTCTTTTTCCAGCACTGAAAACAGTAATGAGAATCCTTTACATGAATCAGGGGTTTCTAATAGTCTTTTTACTTTCAGTTATATAATTTTTACCAAAATAAGGAAAAAAATAATAGTCCCTCTGTACCTTATAATCTCTGATATTGTGAAATATATGTTAATAGTTATTGCACTGTGACAAAACATCGCACAGCAATAGTAGGGCTGAAATGACTAGTTGATTATCAGCAGCTGATAGTATATTGAATTATAGTAAATTGAATGCCTTTTGACCGCTGGTCAGAAAAACATTGCATTTGACGACATCATTAAAGAAAATTATTTGGTAAATAGGAGAATAAAGAAGCATTAAAAATCATATGTTTGCACGATAAAATATATGGACGAAACCACTGAGCCACACCTCTGTCTTGGAATTTGAGTGTTTTCAGTCCCATTGCCACAGGAGTATGAAATATGAAATCAAGTGTCTAGCCATGCAGTCTGCCTTCACAAACATTTGCAAAAGAATGGGTAGCTATATAGAGCTTGTTTTATTCATTGAATAAAATTCAATGAATTCAAAGTCATTTTATGAAATGTCTACGCTCCTAGATCTTCCACAATCAACTACAGGTGGTATTTTTGCAAAGTGGGCGTGTTTAGGGACTGCAGCAACTCGGTCACCAAGTGCCACTCGTCAAGTGCCGAGGCACATAAAAGTTACAGACTTTCTGCTAACTCAATAACTGGAGATGTACAAACCTCCTCTGGCATTAAAATCAGCACTAAATGTGTGCAGCAGGAGCTTCATAGCAAGAGTTTCCAGCTTCATGATAGAATAATAACAAGCACCAGATGGATAGGTGTAAGCATGCTGCCACCGGCCCTGGAGCAGTGAGATCATGTTCTGTGGAGTGATAAGTCTCACTTCTCTATTTGGCAGTTTCATGGATGAGTCTGCATTTGGCAAATGCTAGGAGAGCATTACCTGCATGACTGTTGTGTCAACTGTAATGTTTGGCACAGGTGGGATAATGCCATGGGGTTGTTTTCCGGGGCTGGCAGAAAAAGAAGTTTGGTGCAGGAGGACTTGACTGGCAGAGCTCTGATCTCACCTCTGAGGTGAATTAGAATGGAAACATCAGTATCCGTCCTCACAAATGCTCTTCTGGATGAAGGGCAAAAATTCCCACAGGCGCACTCTAAAATCTTGCCTGTAGATTTTGAATGGGATGTCATAAAAGCTCCTGTAGGTTTAATGTCTCCATGTGTATGAAAAAAACACACAAAAGTGTCTGAATATGTTTCTTGCAAATCTGAGGTCAAGCTTAAAGCTATGCACAGCATCATCAAGGAAAAACACAAGAAGCACAGAGTTGTGAAATTTAAATCCAAGTGTTACATCCTGAAGCTACAGATTAATCTTTGCTCATCTCACCTCCAAAGGTGCCATCAACATCCCAATACACAGACACACAAGAGACTATCAGGACCTCCAGGAGTCTGGCCAACATTATATCTCACATGTGCCTTCAATACTGATAATTCAATGTGATACCTTCTCCTGGTTGGAGGACAAAAAGCCCTACGGCGGCAGCAGAGGAAGAGAATAAGTCGTCAAATCAGGCCAATTAAGTGGATTACGAGTTATCTGCAGCACGGCGTGTAATTGGTTTTGTGTTATCGTTGTAATGTCAGATAGGTACTAATTGAAAAGCCAGTTTATTAGTGGGCTGACAGTCTGCAGAGGGTTGGGCTGTGGTTTTAAAGGTCTTGTTTCAGATAGCCTCCCAAATGATTATAGATAATAGGCTGCTTCTACTGAAGCTTGTGGTGCTCTGAGATCCAATCCCCATTCCTGTTTTCTGCTGACGTCATTCTCCTTTCGCTCCAAGTCTCGTGAGCATATAATTTAATTTTGTGGTAATAACGTGTTTTATTCCGATGTTAAGATTTTATTTGCAGTATCATGCACTTCTGGGTTTTTATTGCGCTCTTACAGCAGTGTGCTTACAGTACTGTACTTGGCAAAAGCAATATGTCTGACGCTACTGTGAGTCATGAAGCAAAACACCAGAGTCTCTGCAGTCTTATTTTGTGGGATTTCTGTACAAGCTAGAGGGTAGTGTCTTGATGCAACCACAGCATCCGAAAAACAAATGTGTTCGTTCATACAGACAGTGCAGACTTCAAACACTATAATGTGGTTGCCAAGGATTCAGATTTTTGGCATACAGGTCTAACATGGCAGCAACTGATTTACGACTGCCAGACCTATTTGGCAATGACCAGGGCAGGAGAATAAAAGATGAAAAATGCCTCTGTCTAAACTCAAATCACATAATCCTAAAATCTCAGATAGGGCAGCAACAATTGTGAGCTGGGACTGAAAAAAGCCTCTGCGGAGGCTGAAGATAAAGAGTACCTGCACAACTCTTTGTCAAACCACAGAAACGTCTTTTTTGTAAAGAATGACTGGATGTGGTTGGACACACTTACAGGGATTTCTCAGAAGTTGTGAAACCTAATAGTGAAGGTTCTCCATCGAGTCCTACGATTCTGCAAATGGCACAAAATGAGCTGTGAAAACGGAGCATGAAGCTAGGATCTTTGGCATTCAAATGGAGAGAGAGCTGAGGTGTTCAAACTCCAGCTATGCTCCATCTTTCATGTCTCGTATCTGCAAACCTCTGAGTGCTGTTGCAGGAACTGAGTGTATAGTGACCAAAGAAAATGATATACCCCGACAATCATCTGCGGTCGACACAGTCTGACAAAAAACAGGACTGTTTGGATGGTAGTGCCCACTTTAAGCAAGCAGGCTGCTGAGCACTGTAGCACTCCTGCTGCTGGCTCAGTTTTCAGCGTTGATGGGTGCAGATGGGCTGCTTGCAATTTGGCTGTAAGGACAAGAAATGCCATGGAGGCTGCTGATGCATGCAGCTAGCAAGCATGCATTATTCAAAGACTGAATGCAGAAAAAGAAAAAAAAAAGTGATGTCTGTCTCATAGTTGGCGGATGGACTGCCACAACGAGTTCTCATAGTCAGCCGTTTCCTCAACAGTGCTCAATCAGCAAAAAGAAAGCTTTCGTTGAAATGGTATCCTTAAAAAACAAACACTAGGCTGGGATAGTGATGCAGCCAGTTTCTGTTCACCTCAGAGCAGAGAGCATCTATTCAAAACATCAGCAGTAAGTGTCAACTACCATTTAGGGTGTATATGTGGAAAAGGAAGGTTATTGAATTAGCCTTGTCTGTAAAGTGAATTGGAATTGATTGTCACATTCACTTTGATTCTGCCGGGCATGCTTTTATCACCAAACAGTGCTCGCAGCAAACCAAGCATCTGTAGGCTGAGCTAATCTTCTTTGCTTCAGTGCTGAAAGCGACCCTCCACTCCATAGTGCCACAATCACAATAAGACTGGTTTCAATAGTGACATCCGAAGATGAAGGGATATGGCTGAATCCATTTAAGAGCCCACGGGGCCTTGTGATTTCAGCTTTCTGCTTCTAATAGATTCAGTTTCAGTCTGAATTGATTCAAGATGCTAAAGAAGCTTTCTGGCAGGTGATGCTAATCCAGAGCATAAAATGCATCAAGCACAACCCAGCTTGCCTCTGTGTTATTTCATGTATCTGCTGGTGGAGAAATGAAACACCCCATGCAGATAAAGAGGAGCAGTGAATAGCCAGACATCCAGTATATTAATTTCAACAATGTAGGGTTTCATATTTAGGAAGATTTCACTTTTCTAGCATCTCCAAATGCATCTGCATATCACTTTAATGCATACCACCTGGTATTTGCTATGTGATTATTAGGACCAAAGGGGTTACTATTGGCAGTCAGGGGACTGAAATGTCAAAACCACAGGTAGATAAAAAGAGGAGGACAGTCAAGCCCCTCAGATGCTGAATGTCTTCACTAGCTTTTTTGTAATTCCATCTGTCTGCCATTTACTGCTGGGCAGGTAGTGCACATCAGGTTTAATTAAGCTTTTTTTTTTTCCTGTGACACAGCTGTCTGCTTTGGGAAACGAGGTGGTGCTGTGACAATGAGCCACAACAGCAAAGTTGCAGGCTGTAAAACTCTGAGAGAGCTACAGGGAACTGCAGAGTCGGATGATAATTCTCAGTGGAATCGTCACTTCCAGTGAAATCCTTCACATTACATACAATGCAATCATTTCACCCACTGTTAATATAGAATATCTATCAGAGCAGCTTTAAGGCTGTGTTAGATTATATAAGGTGTTGCCAGAACAATGACTCCACTAAACACTGCGTAACCCTACATCAAGGTTGCACATTTATAAAGAATATGGACTTTTATCAGGCAGTATAATGTCTAGCAGACAGTTTTAGGGCATCACAGGTTAATATAGAGCTCATTTGTTCTGAAATAGGTCTTGTTTAACGGTCTATCTCACAGAGCAAAGAGCTTTTATCCTGGCAATGAAACATAGTATTAAAGGTTTAGTCAGGTATCGCTGCAGCAGATGCTGAACTAAAAATGCTGCGTAGCTTTATGATGTAACAGATTTTTGAACCTTGTTGTTTCTCAGTGTACCAACATTTTGCTTTTGTGTATGCTTGTGCCTCTGTTTCTGTCTCACAAATAACATAAAATAACAAAGAAATCTGACAAAATTCTGCAAAATCCTAATCCATGAGTTTCAACAGGTTATTAGAGTAGATTTATTTAATTTATTAATAACAAATATAATCTTAATCAATAAGGAATTAATCTTATCGATTGTAACCTACAACTGAGAATACAAAATATTAGGAAAACGTTTAAGGGCAATCCAGTCTAGTTAAGTAAAATCACTTAAGCTTTATGAACTCACCAACACAAACTGAGGATACAGATGCTTAAGAAGAATTTAGGGTAGAGCTGTTGCATTTCTTTGCTTTAGATTTTACATGTGTACCTAATAACTATTATTTTCTCTGGCAATAATGTATAGCAAGTGTGACATATAAATTTCCTGTAGTTATTACTATTACATTTATGCCCTCAACACCTTTTTCAAATTGTTTATTTGACCTGCTTGTTTGAGCACTCTGGGACTTGTGAGATTAATACCTCAGTGTTAAATCTATGCTGTATTGTAGCTGCAAACCCTTCTGAAACCCTATGTCGTAACTGTGGACAGTGTAAAAGATGGACGTAGCTTCTGGGTCTGAAAACTAAATCCAGTGTGTAAGTGCTTTAAACTTGGATTCTTTTTAAAGGGGCAACACATGGTGGAACCTGTGGTTGCAAAAAAAAAAAACCTCCGGTCCTACAGAAGTGGGGGGGAAAAGTCCTCTGCTGAGCTGGGATCTATGTAAAAAATTTCCTGCTGAGTTTACAGTCTTATACATTCATTTTCAGCCATAATGTGTAAAACACGAGGAGCGTTTTTGTACATTTTGGTCACTCTAAGTGTCAGAAAGGAGGTGGTTCACAGTTATATCTGTCCCCATCGTCACATCAAGTCTCCATACACCCAGATGCTGATGGTGAAAATGTTCTCATGGTGTCACAAAATAGGGGGAGGTGTCTGGATAACTACATCCACCATTAATTGTATTGAATCATTTAAAAGTTTAATATTCTTTCTTGATCTCTTCTTGTTGTTAACTGTCTGCCCAGCTTTTGCTCCTGTAGTGGTGTTGTGCATTGTGGGTTTCAGAGCTTTTTTGTCTGCAAACAGCTTCCTACTGCAGCCAAGTATTGAACCAAACAGTAAAGTTGGGACATCCAATTAAGCTGAAACTCTTTATCAAGCTTCGCCAGGTAATAATTCTCTGTACAAACAACCCTGTTCACACTTTAACAAGGCTGATTATTGTCGCTCTTAAGTAGACATGGCCTCTCCTGTGTCTCTGTCTCAGTGAGGAAAAAAACCCACAGACTTTCTCTTAGTGAAAAAGTTAGATTGTTCATTAGTTTAGTGGCTCCATAGCAGGTGGTACCATCACCTTGGGGGTTGTGTCATGATCAAAATCCAACAAATCAAACCTGCTGTGTTGAACCTCTTGCAAATAAGGGAGTAAATGAAAGCAGCTCTATATTGTTCATTAGTTTCTATTAGTGGGTAAAAGTAAAATAACCACATCACATCAGTGTTTAACAGCCTGTCCATCAGCAGTGTAGCATGAAACTAAGAATAAGTGTTGCAGTGGCTGTGGGTTGGGTTTGATGCTCTTCCTGAACAACCTCCCCACATTTGATGCAAATGTAAGCATTTTTGTGCCTAACAATTATTATTTTAATGATTAAATAGACACAGTAGACATCCAACTTGTGTTAAAGTTGTCTCATTTCACATCCTGCTTCAACAAAACACCCCGTGTTTATTCAAAACGCTCTGAAAGCACCAATTCAATGAGGATTTAATGTTAATGTGTATTTGTGCTCTCTGAGGCTACAAGCTCTGTTTGGAAGATTACCGACTTACTATTTATTATCACACAGAATGACAATCAAGCCTTTTCAAAAAACATCTCTAGCTGATTGTCTGAATATCGCTGAATATGGTCTGTCTAAAGAGCTTGTCCCTCTTGAGCCCAGCATGCTTCCTGCCTGCCCTTCCTCCTCTCCCCTCCTCCACTCCCACCATCACATCCGCCTCCAGCGCTCTGAACTCTACATCCCTGAAAGTTCAAGGGAAAATCAGCCGCCATCAATCACTAATGCAAATGAGGAGATCAAGCTCTCTGGAGCAGCTTAGCCTGTTGAACATCACACAGCAACAATTAAAACCCCTGAAAGCAAATCATCTTCAGTAGACCACTAAATGAAAAGAGCCTTCCTTTCAAGAGTGCTCAATAGTGGCAGGATTTTCAAAGGCTCTTGCCCATGTGTGCAGTTTAATGATGAAAGTCAGGATGGGGGGCTGTGACGGAGGGAGACTGCACTCTGTTCGGCAAGGTTGTTACCATGACATTTGGTGCAACATCAGACTCAAGAGGATCCTATAACATGCTATTACAAAGGGTCATTCTTATTTAGATATTCACATGCTTTCCTGCTCCTCCTGGATCCTACCAAACTGTTTCAGTGTGCCACACATAACCCAAAACTTTACTAATTAAGAGAAGTACCTGTAAGGACAATTAGATTTCAGTGTTTTAAGTCTGGTAATTTCTTTAAGTGTTTGACCTTTCTGCCTTTGCAGGGAAGTTTGAGAGCAAGGTAAAACACTCCTCACAGGACTCTGGCCGTAACTAAGTAATTAAAAAGTGCTCCACTAGGCTCTAACCTTATTATTCCAGCCTTTGAGAAATATCTTCAGATGTTCTTAAGCACTCCTCAATGGATCTCGGTGAGAAAGCCTATTGCAAAGGAGGGGTCTGAATATATTTTACCTTGTACTCTGTGACATTTTGAAATCTAAAAGTCATTCTTATTAAGAAGAGCTTTGCTTTGCATCCTGAATAGCGGCTTTGTTCTCCCTAGCTCCAGGGAGCAGCATGTTTTTCATGCTGACTTCCACTCACTGAACCACACATGATGCACAACACATAATTACCATACACAACATGTTGACTGTGTTGTCTGGGGGGGAAAACAACGCTCTAAAACTGCGTCCAGACAGCGAGCAATTAGCTTGTCAAGCACCTCTTTGAAGCTGACATTTGGTCAGTGGACTCCAGGCTCCAGTTGCCTAGGTAACTCTAAAATGTGTTTACTACCATGTCACAAGTCAATCAGCAGTATCATGCGGTCTCATTGGTAGTTGCTTCAATCACTGGCTTAGAAGTTGAGAACAATTTGCACTGCTAGCATTTTTTTTTTCCCCCGCCCAAGTTACTTGAAGTCACTTGACTTTCAATGAAATAATGATACAGTCACTCATAGACACAACAATACAATAAAAACTGCAGTTCATTTTGAAGCAGGTGAAGGTTCTAGCTTCATGGTGCCCCTTGAAGCATGCCTCAAAAGCAATTCCGCCCTCATAAACGCCTATGCTAAAATTTCCAACTTTCCAGCGTTACAAAACATGTTTACAGCCTGGTACAAAAACTGTTTTTAGCCTATCCAGTCTTCAAGTGATGACGTATGAACCCTGCTTATGGGGCCAAACCACTCTACGCGTTTATTAAGGCTGTTGTGTTTTGAAAATGTTTTAATGCTTTATATCTTGTTTTATTTAATCTGAACAAGCTGTCATGAAAGCTTTAACTGGCAGCTGAAGTCACAGAGAAGCTTGCATAGCTCTGTTTGGGAATGGCAAATATGACAGGGACACTGCATTAACTTTCTAAAACCACGATCGACTGTTTCAGACTGACAGCGTGAGGTGTTCCGCAGTAAATTGACTCACCGCCACACTTTTTCGGTAAGTCAAATGTTTGTTTGTTACGTGTCTGCAGGCGGCATGATTTCTTTCCCTCTCCTTTTGTTTGCTATTTCCTCAGGTACACAGACTGCAGGCTGGTGTCAATTTGTGGATCTCCAGCTAATTAGAGGAAGGGGGCTTTGATTGAACAAACTATGAGTGCACACCTTGATAAGGAGACTCACCTGTGGTTAGGGTGGCTCTCTCTTCCTTGCGTAGAATTGTTTGGCACATGTGTAGAGTGCCTCTGGTGTATTTTTTTTGTTTGAAGGTTGTGGTGGGAGTAAAGAGGACTAGGTAAGTCTGGGGAACCCATACACTTACTCACATAGAATCTTTTCTTTTAGAAACACTAGGTAAGTAGGTTGGTGCCACCCATGTAATTTTGAGCTTGTTTTGAGTTGAGGATTAGGGTCCCCCCCCCTTTTTTTTTTTTTTTTTGGCACAACCTAACTGTCCCTTTCTCCCCCACATTTGTTGTATGAATTTGGGTTATTGTTTTTGTGAGAAAGCTGCCATTTAACTTCTTTCTGTTTATAAACAGAAGAAAGAAGAAGAGAAATAACAAGTTAACACAAACCAGTGACACACTCCAGGGCCTGATCAACCCTGGCAGGGCCTCCTTGGATGAGGGTGTCTAGTGATAATGGTCGAAACACCCGATGAATCCAAGGTCCACTACTAACTATGTGTCCCAAACTGGTAAAGTGTCTTGTCTGCTTTTCCTCATAACAGCCATCCTTCAAGATTTTCTCCATTTAAAGCAATGCATTATTAGGGACTGTAACATCTAGTCCTTTTTACTGAATCGTTTATAACACTTGTACCAGGTTTCTGGAGTTGTTGTGTTACCCCCTCCTGCCCTCGAGGAGGCATAACAGTGTTTGTAAGCTAATCAGTAACCGATGTTTTTAGCTAGCTAGTTTAGATGAGCTGTTGGGGAAAGCTGTGTTTGTTAGCTAATCTGTACACATGAATGAATTTACCCCAAATTTAAAAAATAAATAAATAAAGTATTCTGAGCTGTTGATTAAAATCAGTCCTATAGTTCAGACATTAGCTCTGCTGCTTCGACTGAATGTGCATTACTCCATATAGCTTACATCCTTTGAGAGAAATACTATGAAGCATACATATATGGTGTCCAGTACTGAGGCAGCAGTTTAAACCTTTATACGCTTCTGTTTTCCTGCAGATGACCACTGTGCAGTAGCACAACTGAACCAGGACTGGAAACCTGCCCTATCATCTCATCTCAAAGGTAAATATTCTACTAGATAATCTCTTAGTATATCAGACCCCTTTTTATTTTTTTTTTGTAAAAGCTCACATCAGAACAATAGAAGTGAAAAATGTAAGGGCAAATCTTCAGAACCTGAAGTGGGTGAGGACAGGGAAGAATCAGTTTTATTTCACATTTGAAGAATAAATTTCACATTTTCAGTTTGTGATGAGTCTTTCCTTTGTGATTACAGGAGTTGCCCTCAGATTCAGACCTCAGCATCACCCAGTGACCACAGAACAAACAGCTTATATGTTCACTCTTTGTAGTAACTCCAAAATTAAACGGTGCAAAGGCTAAATTACTATATGATGTACTGTCAGTGGATGCTGCAGCTGTTTTATTGATAAAGTTAAAGATGAAAAGTTAAAGGGTTTAATCATCCACATAACTGGTGTCACTATATAGGAGCATAAACAGAACCTTGGGGATTAATAAAGCTCCTGATCTCAGACCTGCACAGCTTCTGTTTTTAACACTGAATGTAGAGTCCATTATATTTTCCATCAATAAAACCCGATGTACGGTCAAAGGTTTAAAATTAACATTGAACTAATATAATTTAATCCAGACTTCTATCACAGAGTGTTTTATTTACCATAAGATATTCAGAGTCATTCATATTTGAGTAAACTGAGAGGATAATATAACTTTTGGCAGGACTGAATATAACATCATTATGTAAAGTTCCAGGCCCTCTGTCCTTTATCTGAGGATGGTGTGACTACTTCTGACATTACACAAAGCAAAGGCCACTGTCACACTGTTCATGAAGTGCTGGGTTTGTCCATCTTCTTGGGCGGCCTTCAGTGGAGGTCTGGTAAAGACATACCTCATATGAGCTGTTCGCACTAAAGTAAAAAATACCATCAGTTATGCGGATACCCCTTTGGCGCCAGCTGCAAGGCTGGAGCTGAACAACAACACCCTGATAACTACTATGTTTAGTCTGTTCCTTCCCATTCCATGCAAGGCCACCTGGGTTGGCTGGAAGACTGTTTACTTAGCCTGGCGGGGCGAAGGACACTGTCTCAGCTGAACTCTGGACACACACACACACACACACACACACACACACACACACACACACACACTGATATGCACACACACACACTGATATGCACACACTGATCCCCCCTCCCTTTCCAAACGCCTTCGATGCTTGTGCCCTACCAGGGAAGATGGCAGTCGACTGGACCAGCACAGACATGCTGCAGGACCGGATGCGCTGTCTACACCGGCTCTCTCTTACTCTTTACCCGCCCCTGTTGCTTGTCTTGTGTGTCTATGGTGTATTGATAGTCATGTGCTTTTTGTGCTGAGGTGTTTTTTCTGCTATCAAACTGTTCTCCCACTAGGAGCTCAGTCTGAGTGGAGTTTTTTTTTCTCCTCCTCTTACCTCATGTAGTGTATTTTCGTTGTTTTTTTTCCTATCAGCCTACCTTTCTGACATGTCTCCCCAATGTGTTGTTTGTGTAAAGTTGGTCAGAAGGTTCCTTTGTAAGTGCGCATGCGCCATTAGCGTGCTGCCTGCTGTAACCCTAATTTCCTTCGGGATTAATAAAGTATTCTGATTCTGATTTGAGGGAGGTGTTGGTGAAAATTATGAGTCCTGCTTGATCTCTGTGATGAGCATCAGTCCTCATGACGTTTCTGAAATGCTGTGTCTCTCAGTGGATCAACAGAACATCTGGGAAAAGAGCGATGTGATGAAAGGAAGGGAGAAAGTTTCCCCAAAACTCTGGACCCAGTTTCCAGATAATTCTGATATTAACAGTAACTCTGGGCCTCTGTGGAGTGCGCAACTGACGCCATCTCTGCCTAAAATAGGATAAGAAAAACTAAAATGTGTTAAATCATTCAAACCATGACTACAATAACAATGCAGGTTTGTAGCATTGCTAATTAGCTAGCAACAAGCCTCTAACACAGTCCATATGCTAACAGCTAATCTAACTAACGAATTAACAGGAGCTACAGAGTGATGTCACATGCTGTAGAACTATAGAAGCTGTGTCTTTTTGAATATACAGCCCCGTGGTTGTAGTTACCTTCATTTCAGGAGAAAACTGGAGCAGTGGGTGGACTCTGGCTCCAAAAGTACAACATGGCAGCTCCAAGAAAAGAGAAATTTTAGCTTCATTTTTGTAGAATAGGAGGGAGCGGAGCCAGGTCCTCCATGTTTTTACAGTCATTGTTCAAAACCAAAAAGTGTTGTCACAGTGTCTGTGCTCCAGCTTGGGCTCTGGAATACCAGCAGATATTGGGAAAGTGGAAATGTTCCATCTCAAACATTTCCCCATCACCTTGACATAAAGATCTCAAAATCAGGGAAAACATTTGACAGCTGAATCAAACATAACATAAATAGTTAAAGTTATTATAAAATAATGCTAAGCCTTCAAATGAAACTATTCCAGTCCTTTAGTCGACGTCACATAAAGTAAGAATCTTGATATATAGTAGTGGCAGTGTTTTTGAAGCTTTTTCCATTGTCTTTCTTATTAATCACATGCATTTTCTTGACTTCAGCTTAAAAAAACGAAGCCTTGTGGACCTTAAAACAGTTAATTATCCACTGGAATATGAAAGATAAAGTAAATACCAGCAGACACTGTGAGCCACCAAGTAATGAAGTCGCCCAGTGAAATCTGGATTTTAATGAGAGTAAAGTAAAAAGTCTCCTTCACATCTCAGGACAGCTGGAAACAGATCACCCATGGATTTAGCTACTCCTGTAGAGAGCCACAGTGGGTTCCAGTATGTTTATTCATCAGATAGATCAGTGTGACTAAACTGTGTGTATTTGCATGGGAGTGTGGGGATGAACGCGTCAAATATTAATTAATAATATAAACTGGTTTCTTTGCAATTAGCGCTCTGTTTTTAGCCTTGGTTGAAAGAAACCCGCAGGCAGAATCTGAAAATGTCAGTGTCTTTAAATTACTCTTTGCTTTGTAAGAATAGTTTAAAATATGTCACAAGTCTGGATATTATTCTCCAACTCTGCCATTGGTCCTGTTTTTCTTGCCGCTGTCCAGCACTGAGCCCCACATGCCTCAGCTTGATCCGCAGCACCTGTAATCAGTACATTTACTACCTAAGAGCCAGCTTTTGATTGGCAGAGATAGGCCACACATGAGAAGTAAATCTAAAGGCACCGATCCAACTCACCATCTGCTTGTGGACAGGAAAGTCTGCATGGTAAATCATCAGAAGCCCACATCACCTTCACGATGTCCTTGTCCTTTTCTACCCTGGAGGTGAAGAGGTTTGAACTTGCGGCCTGGCAACTGTGGCAATCAATGCTGTGACAGAGGTGATTATCTTTGACTTTCATCTATTCTGGTCAGTTATTGTGAAACTGAAAGTGTTGGGAGAGACAAGGGTGCACTGTGGCTCTGGGCAACAAGCTGTAAAGGCAATTATCACCCTAAAATGTTGTTATTGCAAACAGAGCTGTCACATTTCGGGGGTTTCTGTCAATTCGCCACCTCATTCTTGTTGCTTCAAGCTCTGGGTTTGCTTGTGTTCTTACTTTTCCCCCTACCTTTTCTCTCCCTCTGTCTTTTTTCTTTGTAAACCTTGCCTCGGACAAGTTTTGTCTGTTTTCAAGTTTTGACTGTCTTCGTGTGTTTAACAGAGCATTAAACATTTATATCTTGGACTTAAGTCTGCCTCAGGTGTCGTGCATTTGGATCTTTTTTCCTGTAACTATCTCACAAAGATGTATCTTGTTGCTGGTCCAGAATATAATGTATTCCTTTTTTGGGGTTATATTTTTTTTTTTTGGCACATTTGCAATTTTAGAAAAAACTGGTAGCATAACCTTGCAAACTTTTCAATATTTATTAGTTATTTATTGAATATTTTTGTGACTTGTGTGTTATTCTTTTTTCAAGGTGCTTCAGCTACTGCTAAGTGAATGATAGAGAGAATCTGCAAAATAAAGAAATGGTATGAGCCACAGTAATATTACTGATTACCATGAGATTAAAGTATTGGGTAATTATATTTGTACAATTTATTGCAGATAACGTAATGTAAAGAACAACCCAAATTCCAAAAAATACGGTAAAATGTAAATAAAAACACTGCAGTGATTTACAAATTTCATAAACTCATATTTTATAGAAAACGTGAAATGTTTAAAGTGAAACAACATTTCAGCACTTGGACTCTTGTACTGAAGTATGCAGTGTAGCGTTGTCATCCTGAAGTATGAAAAGGCAAAAAAAAGGCATCATCAGGATGGAAGCATATGTTGCTCTAAACCAATATATACCGTTATATACTGAATGCTGATAAAAGCTGGATGGTCCTTCTTCTCTTTAGTCTTGAGGACACAGTATCAATGTTTTCCTAAAAGAAAACCAATTGGGATTTTTCTGAACTGTGTTCACAGACAGCGATTTCTGAAAGTGTTTTAATGTAGTTCCACCCAGGGTCCTGAAGATCACGGGCATCCACTACTGATTTTTTTTGCCTTGTCCCCCTGTGCAAAAAGATTTGTCCAGATTCTTGGAATCTTTTGATGATGTTATGTACTGTAGATGAGCCTTGGCTATTTTATGTTGAGAAACATTATTCTGAAATTCCACAATTTGGGGTGGGGGGGAATCATTTCGTCTGTGAAACTGCATCTCTAAGATTCTCTTTTTTCCCCTATGAAGCTAAATAATTGCTAAATATTCCTCCAATTATTTCGTTTTAATACCACTTCCTTTTCCAGGCTTCTGTTGTGCCTGTCCCAACTTTTGCAAAACTTTTTGAGATGTGTTGCTGCCATTAAATTCAAAATGAGCTTAACTTTTTTCTTAAAATGGTGCATTTACAGTTTTGTTTTGTTTTTTATAATTTCCTATGTTCTACTGTGGACAAAATATGGGAGAGTTGTATCAGAAAAATTGCAATTAGTTGCAAGTTCAAGTTCAAGGTTCTTTATTTGTCACATGCATAGTTATACAAGTATAACACACAGTGAAATGTAGCCTGACACGCTCCTCGACATGTGCAAAAAAATTGGCGGGGGGGGCGTAGAGGAAAAACATTATATATATATATATATATATATATATATATATACATTGGGTGAATGTGCAGTAGTAGCAGCAAGCAGGTGAATTCTGTACATTAATATGAATAGACATCTGACTATTTTACAGGATAGACAATATAAACATATTTAAAATTAAAGGAATTGAAATGTACATTGTGCCTTGGTTTAGTGAGATTTGCATATCATTGCATCCTTTTTTTGTTCACGTTTTACACAGCAGCCTAATTTTTTTTTGGAATTAGAATAAAATAAAACAGCCCTTTATTCTCATTGCACATGCACAACAAAATTGTGGGATATCCATCTGGGCACATTTTATGCTGGGATGCCCTTCCTAATCTCAACGCTCCCATTTGTCCAGGCTTTGCACCGGCACCAGGTTAACACTAACCCATTAACCCCTGAGGCTGGGTTTGTGGCTCCTTCCGGGCATCACATGTTGACCACTACATGGACGTGCTAACTGTCGTGAGAAGTGGATTTATTCTGGGAGAGACCAAATCTGAAATTGTGTGGGTTTTTAGCATTATATTATCTTAATGTATTGTAGATGCATTAGTTATATGTTGTGTTGATGGCAGTTTTTTTTTTTTATTATAGTTTATAATCTGGGAGATGGTCACATGACTTTATTGCCTTTTTATGAAATATGGAAAAGCCCGTGGCGTGATATGAGCAAAGTGGCTCAGCAGCAGCAGCTTATAAAAGGCTGCCTGTTGCTCAATTAGTGGCTGCTAGTGATGGAGCCCGCAAGTGCTCTTTAGCCCCGCCATGTTTGAGCTCTGTATAATACTCAATACATGAAAATAACAAATTTTGGTCTGCACCAAATTCTCCTTTTAACGGTTTTAGCCAAGCTGCTCATAAAATCCAAACAATTATCAAAAATAAAGCTCAATTATTTTAATAGCTTTTAATGCACTGAACATCAAATTCATCCCACATGTGTCACCAGAAGCATTTAATCCCATCCTATCAGCTTCCCTGACACATTTCAGTGCAACTTAAATCTTGTTTCTATATCTAAAGACATTTTATCTCAGCTCTGTTGGCAGCCTGTTTTTGTTTTTTTAGTTGGTTTTTTTTTTGTTTTTTTTTATCGTCCCTGAAGCTTTCCCTCTGCTTTCATGCAGCCAGTTAGTCCCACCTGAGGTAGCGGCGACACTGGGCTTTGTGTGAGATGTTGATAAATGGGACAGGCGCTCAAACTGTCGAGGGAAGCAGCGTGATTCAAGCAAGTACAATAATGTGGCTGTTCACCTTTTTATTACTTCAGGGCGCAGGGACGAGCTCGTGTGGAAGGCTGCTGCAATGATATTACATTGATGACACTGGATTATTATTACTATAACATTTCTGCTTGTCAGACGCACAGGAGATGGTTAATCAAATCTATTCCTAAACATAATTTGCAGAAAGCTGTAAGCTGTCCTTTAATGTTATGTGAAGCATTGTGCTGTATATTTTAGTAGTATGACAGCCTTTAATGTGTGGCACATATGCTTCTTATTTATAACATTTTGCCTCTTTGTGCTGATGCTGCACTTGTCGCCAAAGGCAGTTAAAATGTAACTTCTTTCTTTTTAGCATAGGTGAGCTATCCACAGTTGTGAAATCATCCATTAATGAGTGGAACACTCATTACATTCTTCCAGAGAAGGATCCACTTATGCAAGTTCTAATTTTATTGCAGCATGAAGCACTCACATTTGCTCCAACAAATGAAATAAACCTTACTGTAATTTATTCAGACTGAATAATTTGTGTCTTCTGTGGCTGACATGTGAATAGAAGTAGTAATTACTAGCACAAAATTAAAGGGCAGATGTTGTCGCACTGTCGAGCCCACAGCCTTTGCTGTCACTGGATCTACTCCGTTACCTTCTTCTGTGCTTTTACCATTTTTATTGCATGCAAACACATTTACCCATGATTGTTGCATTCATGAAGGTTTCTGCAAAAAGCTGCCAAATGCATGCACATAGTAACAGCCCAACCCCTGTGACTAATCTTAATTTTGAAAGGCATCATAAGAATAGGAGAGGCAGTGATCTTGCACTGCCTCTAACAGCCATTACTCTCACTGAGGAAGAAAATTCACTCTGTAAAATGACTCTCCCTCCCACCCGAGATCAGATATGTTGATTTTTTTTCTTTTTTTTTCTGGGGGAAATAAACACTCTGGCAGCTCACTCTCACTCCCACACAGCCAAATTAGCTGTCACCAAGGACATTAAGCTGTCATCTTCTGAGGTCCCTCTCTCAAATGTGTTTGCTGCATATAAATATATATATATGCTCTGCGAGTGTCACTGCCCAAGATGCTTTTTTGGAAATGGATGCAGCAAGGTTAGTGAGGTTCTGCTCAAACAACTGACTGCACGGAGAGATAAATACGCATATAAGATGATATGTGTTCGCAGTTTATGGTCCAGCTGCCCCTAGCTGAGCATGGAACCAACAGTGTGGAAAAAAAACAACCCCTACCCTTCCAGTCCATATTACAAAACACCATCACAGTGGCATTGCTTGAAGTTAATTTGCTCCCTGCATGCAGTGATGAAGTGCACCTCATTGTGCATACTAATGGCCCACGTGAGGCTCACAAAATGATAGAACAGCTCTGTTTTGGAGATGAATATTGAAAGTTAAAATTAGTTTCAGCTTATAGAGATCTCTCTCCCATCAGTGCTGATAATTACGTTGATGCATTTGTTCAAAATGGTAAACAGCCAATTTGCTTTCAGGTCTCGCTGATGCCGGAGAATGATGCTTTTTGGCAAGGGATGTTTATGTTTACTGTAAAGGTTCTGGCTCTGCAGCAGCTGAAAAAGGGGATGTTTCATCCCTCATAATCTGAATCTCAGTGAGCACTGTGGCACTGAGATGCTTACTGTTGTCTCAGGACTGGAGGTAAAACAGATGTGTTACGGCCGGGACCGTTTCAGACGAGTGACAGGACTCAAACGCAAGACGCCGAACAGCTCGTAAATATATTTTAAGAATAATGTTTAATGTGCACACAAAATATTCATAAACAAAAGGTGAGCGTAGACGTTAACTAAATAATGATCTGGTCCGGGTCCGGGGATTGGACTGGAAAGCAAGTCACAAAAGGTCCAGGAAAAGGTCGGGGTCACTGTAACAGAATACAAATGTTCAAAACATAGATAAGGAGGCATATGAATATGTTGTTTGGCTCAAAATCCTCCTTCGTACTGTGTACTTGCCAACGGAGGTCGGAGATGACATAGAGGGGGAGTAATCCGGGTGTGTAAATCCAAAAACTCCTGGCGTGGAGGCAGAGAGGCAGGTAGGTAGTTTTGGTGGTAGCCTGAGGGACTGCCAGAAGGTCCAGCATCCAAGTAGAAGCTCTTCGCCAGGGGTTTAACAGTTAGGTGTAGCTGAAAAAGGGAGGCGCACAAAAAACAAACATACAGTGAAGCAAAGGTGATTCACAAAAAAACACGTAAGGAAATTATGGTGGTGGCCTGCACTGACTGATGTTTAGCAGAGAATCTGGCGAAGAGCGATTGAGAACGCTGGCCTTATGAGTCCCCCGGCTAATTACCCACAGATGTCAACGATCAGCAAAAACGCTGAGGCCCCTCCCAGGGGTGGAGACGCCGGCTCGGAGGGAGACACACTGGCACACACCCGGACCATGACAAGATGGCTCTCTGCTGTTGCTTGGCCGTCATGTTGTAACTTTGGCCTGTCAACCAAATGTTCAGTAGTGCGTACGTAGCAATCACAGGTAGTTTTCACACTTGGTTTGAACCCCACTGAAGTTCAGAGACTTCTAAAGGTGGCGCTGACATCTTAAAGCCTTCTGTGAAGATGAGTGTATGACAGTGTGATCGCTGTTGCCATTTTCTCTGCAGCTGCTGCATGTTTGCCAAAGTGTCTCTGCCAGTGAATGAGTTCATTTTTAAAAAAGTAGCAGCGTTTGTTTAATCACTTCACACTCTGTGTCATATTAACACTTTTAAATCAAACAAATGAATCGTTGATAAACAATTTTAGCCACTGATCAGCATGTTTTAGTAGTGGTTGGTCTGTTGGTCCACCAATTTATATATCAAATTAATTAGTGATGAATTACCTTAAACGTTTCTACAGAAGCTAAAGTATCAGGTCCATGAACTGACTTTTTCTGTTGTGACACCAGCAGGCTGGCATCTTTTATTTTTAATGCACTGTCTCACTGCCGACTTCATAGGGTACACCTGTTCAACTAATTGTTAAAGCAGACCAGCCAATCACGTGGTAGGAACTCAATACAATTAGACTTTTAGACATGATCAAAACAACCTGCTGAAGTTTAAACTGAGCAGCAGAATGGGGAAGAAAGGTGATGCAAGTGGCTCTGAATGTGGCATGTTTTTGTTGTTGCCTGTTGTGTTGGTCTGAGTATTTTAGAAGCTGCTGATCTGCTGGGATTTTCCAGATTGGGAGAATGGTCGGAACATGAGAAAATATCCAGTGATCGGCAATTCTCTGAGTGAAAATGCCTTGTTGATACCAGAGATCAGAGGAGAATAACCAGACTGCTTCAGGCTGATAGAAAGGCAACAGCAACTGAAATAACCGCTCTTTCAATGAAAGTATGCAGGAGAGCATCTCTGAACCTTGAAGGAGATGGTCTACAGCTGCAGCAGAAGATCGCATTCCTGCAGCAAAAGACAGGAAACTAAGAATATTTGTCCAGGCTAATCAAAAGTGGATGATAGAAAATGGCAAAATGTTTCCTGCTCCGATGAGTCTTGATTTCTGCTGCAACATTTGGCTGTAAATAACATGAAAGCATGCCTCCATTGTTTTAATGTCACAGCCTACCTGACTATTGTTGCTGTATTGTATTGTATTGTAGTTTCCACCACCTTGCAAAATGTGAGTTATGAAGGTAAAGAGGAGGCCAACCCTAAACAACAACATGTAATAAAAATGGCTGTTGAAATTATTTAAATGTATCCATGTCAACCACAGGATGAATCGTAATCTCTGACTTTCCCTTCAGTCCTTTCTTTCAGCTTAAAATTTCAATTTAAAACCAGTAAAATTAGCATCATTACCATCAGCCTTTTAGCACTAATACAGGCTAAAAAAGATTTATATGTGGTGTAATTAATGATAATTAAAACAAGCCACATTTATAAACTGCTTCAAAATTTCTGTTGAATCCACACATTAAAAAAAGCTCCAAGCACAGCTGTATAAGGTTGGCTGTCATCTTAAATTTGAGTTTCAAAGTTTCATTCTTGACCTTGGAAACAGCTGCGAACAAACTAATCTCCCTTGAAGCTCCATTAAGAAGCTGTTGTGAGGTTAACTTATTACATGACCTTCATCAGCAGATGGCATTTGCACTCGTTCATACGAATTTTTCTCCATTTTTCAACTCATCACTGAGTTAGCGAGACAGAGATGCTGTGAGATGGCGTGAAAAATGTCAAATCTACATGTAATATTCAAAGAATGCATTAATGAAGGCAGACGTCGTTCCTAAATAATTGCTCTCATACTGTATTCTGACCAAACAAAATTCAGCAATAAGTCACAAATCATATTGGCTTCATTCATCATCCGTGAAGTTATTCACTTGCTTGAAATAATACACAATATGACCTCCCATCTCCTGTGACTATATTGCGTGAAGCTGTTGGTCGTTCATCTTGAGAGCAGGTGCGAAAAGGTTGAATAAGTGTGCTGGCGGCTAGGTTTGTGTCAGGCTGAAGACACTGATCTGATAATGTCCTCATTAGCCGACCTAAGCCCAACAGAAACCGCAGCCAGGAGCAGGAGGTCTGCTCTGCTGGTGACAGCTGCCGCCTCAGGGCCGTCATGGGCCAGATGAGCCCTGGATGGCAGCTCACAGATCTCTGAGCTCCATCAGTCACAACCGATAAAGAGAGAGAAAAGCAGAAAGTTAAGGGGGTGCTGGAGAGAATGACCTTGATTTTTCCTCTAACCGACGTGATAGGTCATTTTATATATAGCACCCAGTACGTTGTATGACACGAAACAGCTGCTGCATTTCTTCCTCACATATGAAATCCTTTTTTACACAAATATGACAACCACCTTTTTTCTCTTTTTCGCCTTCCGCTGAAGCATCAAAAGAAGTCAAACAAGAAATCACACCAGCACAGCTGGTGTTTCAGCATGAAGTACAGAAAGTACAATATTGAAATAGAAAACTCCACTGTGGCAATAATCCTGCGCCTGTATGCTGCAGCTGCATGTGTACTGTCTGGTTAAGGCTGCTTTGTTCTGTTCCTGTGACAGAGCTCCGTTTATAGCCTCAGTGTGAAACTGTGGAGGAAGAAAGTTCACTCCTACCTCTTTGACTGATGGGCCTCTGAATTTATTTCTGCTATCAGCAAAGTCAGCATGAAGAGGTGCCCCCCGAGTGTGTATACAGACATGTTTGATGCTCCAGGATAATGCTGCCACTCTTCAGCTAAAGAGAAAAAGCAAGAAAAGAAGCATATAGCAGAAGTCTTTTTAAAAAATAAACAGAACTGGAGGAAAGCAGAGTGCACAAATATACACAGACCTGCCCGTCTATTCACCAGGAATGAGTGTCATTCAGTCTTTAGCGCTGTTCAAAGTGAATTAGCGTTTCAATTATCGAGGGTAAATGCCAAACATTCACTCCTTCAGTCTTTTCAGATATGAAGATTTATTTTACTTTGTGTCATCTCAAACTAAATAGCTCCGAGTTATGAATTATTATTTTTGGACAAAATAAGACATTTCAAGCTGTCACCTTGGGCTCAATAATGGAGACATTATTATTTTCACTTCTTTCAAAGATTTAACCATAAAAAATTATGACTCACTGATAACAGAAATCACTCGCAGCCTTAACTTAAGATGAACAAAAAATACTACAATTACACAATATGTATAAGGCCTCCCATTTAGCAGCATTCTGTAGTATTTTAAATGTTTATTAGTCAGATGATGTGGCACAAATGATGGAAAATGCTGAAACATGCACATGCCTCTATTTTTACTCTTCGTTTCACTTCAAATCATACTTTACAGTGCAGCCAGGTGAGTTTGTAACATTGTTTCTAAAAGGAGAAAATAAAGACTTTCTCGGTAGCTGTGGACCACAGGTGAACTCAAAGTCATTTTCATCTGTGGCCCACATCCAGCTCAATTTGATCTCAAGTGGGCCGGACCAGTGAAGCTATTGCATAATAACCCCCTAAAAATGACCTCCAAAGTTTTGTTTTTTCCTAGAGACATGCACTCTGAGAGAACTCACATTTAGCAATTTGTTTATAAAACAGAAGAGCACTCTGAGATGTCTTAAGGGTAAAAAAATGTGAATATTATGTCTCAGTTTTTCCACATTTTGGCAGTTTACTGTCATTTTAAAAGAAACACTGCCGTCGTAAATTAGAGAAAAGCATAAGCAAGGCTCCTTGACTTAACTATTTTTCTTCATGGTGGTGACGCAGGATTTAGAAAAAGGCAACATATCTCTGGCATAAATCAGTTCAGGCAAAAACTCATGCTGTCCAAGTTAGTCAATTTGAGGCCAAAAACCCCCTCTGTGGTTTTGTAAGATGTGACCAAAAGATAAAAATCTGTTTTCCAATGCTTGAAAACAGTTCAAAGGATGATTTTTTTATTTATTTATTTATTTATTTTGATGTAGACTTGTAGAGTGCCGAGAACATGAATCGCCTTACTGAGAGAATGTGAAATTAGAAGGTGAAAAGAGGGTAACTGTAATGTTTTCAGAGTTGCCTGTGCTACTGAATATGTGGAAATTTGTTTGACCTCTTTCGTGCCCTTACTGCTGCCTGATCTGAGGGTTTTGTTCCTCCTCACCCACAACTGGCTCATTGCGACAGTCATTCACTGTTGTGCCTCTTCTGGGTTATCCCAGCATATGGGAAGGATTAACAGCAGAGAGCCTATATTTCTGCTGATCGGCCATCCTGATCATTTTTCAAGCCTCTGCCTCTAAAGATTACGTCGTACAGTAAAAGCCAAGTGAGACGATAGATAGCCAGTTCCTGAACGCCCATCTGTCATTTCCGGCTGCCGTCAGCGCCGAGCAATCTGAACTCGTAGTGAATATAGAAGCATTTTTTACAGTAATTTCTCTGACTCTGACTGTCATAATGTTTTCAGGCAAACACTTGGAAAGGCCAAACAGCCTTTGTTGTGTATTTTCCATCACTTCAAGTATTATTCTGGAAAAGGAAGCAGCAGAGCTGAGAAACCATGTCATGACTCATCCAGTAGGTATGATACCCTAAGTGTGCTCTGCTCAGCCTGCTACCTTTAAAGGCATAAAATATTTCATGACCTATGGATCCTTTATTTCCTTTATTTCCTTTTGTTTTGTTGTTGTTTTTAATCCAACAGCAGGGAAATGTGTTTACACATGATATTTTTGTCTATCCTGGTCTTGGCATCAGTATAACATAGTGTAAGCGAGTCCATATGTCGACAGTGTAGCTTAAATGCAGGTGTTATTGCTTATGCTTTTGCTCTAACACCATTAAGAGATTGCACACTCCATCCCTGGAGCTTATCACACCAGTAGTCTGGCAAGTTTTTGAAAGCCTGTAATTGCAGGTGAGGATCAGCTAAAGGGAATAATGCTGAGCTGTGTTATGAAAATTACAGCAGGCTGTTTATGGTTGACTTTAGCGTATACCACTAAGGTCACTGGAACAGAGACTTGATATGAAGTTTCACTTTCTGCTTGTTCCCCATGGTTTTTGTTATTTCACATTTTGTTATTTCACAGGGTTTTTTGCAAAAATCTGTTGACATAATCTCAAATCTCATATTCAAGTTAAGATGAACTGTTGTGCAAAACATTGACAGTTTTGGGTGGCCACAGTAATTATGGAAATCAGGAATAAACTGTCATTAATGGCCCAATGGTCAAAAAAGAGGGCCTGTGATTGTCTCAATTGTCTGTCTCCACTTCTATGATTACCCTTTGTGTATAAATAGTCCTGCCCCCCCCCCCCCCCACCACCACCCTTATCACAGTGTATGTTGTTGCTTACCTTTCTGTATTTTGTAATTTTTCAGGCTTTTACAAAGTTTTCAAGATACTAACAAAGCACCAAAACCAACAATGATTCGAAAGTATTGTGTAGCCTGATATAACAGATTATTGTCTAAAAAGCAATTTAAAGCAGTTAAATGACCCACAGTACTTTAATTTATTCTGACTCAAACGACTACACACACCATCTGGTATGTCATGCAGCCTTCGCAGACGGCAGCGTGGTGTTACGTCTACCCTTGAAACCGTGATACCCATTAAACCGCGCTACCAGTTAAACCGCGGTTAAGTGTGATGGGTGTGACAGGCATTGGACAGCAGTGCGTTTCTAATCCAATTTCATTGTGAAGTTTGCGGACGATACAACAGTGGTGTGTCTTATCACCAAAGGTGAAACCCAGGTGTGACCAGTGTGATGGCAGCTCGGTGTGACCTGTGTATTCGATGCGACTGATGTGACGTTACACAGCTTTTGCAGACGGCAGTGTGGTGTTACATCTGGGGTGTATATTGAACTCTAATGTCTTATCACCAGTGGCGGAGCGGGAGGGGGGGTGGCTTACTGGGCTTAAGCCCGGGTTGTTTTTTCAGAAGCCCGGGGTCTTTTGGAGTGTAATTTTTTCATAGTTAGATGCCTGGCTGACAACTGTATAAAGCAAAAAACTACACACAATATTCGATGCACATAGTGCACACTGTGGGAATTTACGACTGTGTAAATCCCCCCTAATATTGGTATGATCCGAGCTCAGGCACTAAGCGGGGCGGGGCAGCTGCTGCCTACGAGTGCGCTGTTGGAGAAACGGAGCTAGGCAGACAGAGGAGAACTGAAGACCAGGTACCAAAGCAAAGCATTCATACTGTACAATATGACGGTGTATCACGAAAGATTGATATCAAACTGATCACTTGACCCATATTACGTTACTTGCTCTTCAAGTGAATCAAGAAATGGCGAAATGAAAAGCCGAACAACAACAATGCTGTTTCTTTAGAGAGTCTTAGCTTACATGTGTGTTTATTTCATATTTTCAGTTGTTACCCTCCACGGCTAAATAAATCGGTTTCAGTAATGCACTGATATACAAGAATGGACATAAGGGGCTTCTTTCAAAGAAAAAACTCTGGTAGTATTTTATATATTATGCTTTGTATGTTGTTCAGTATATTTCTATGCAAAACAAGAGGAACTTCAATACACAGCAGTATATTCACAGTTGAAACCAGATATTTACATACACTTTATGGAAAACACAAGAACATTTTTTTACTGTACAACATCAATTTAGAGTAAACTTGTTTTGTTTTGGATAAATAAATATTGAAATATCTTTTGAATTAGTTAAATGTCAGAATAAAGAGAGACAGAGCTGTCTATTTTTTATCACTTTCATCAAATTTAGGAGTACATATACACTAAGTTTATTGTTAATTAATAAAAAAACTCCAGACGATTCCATTCTGAGCTGAAGAAGCTTCTGATAGGTTAGTAGAGTCCATGTGAGTAAATTGGTGGCACACCTGTGGATGCATATAAGGCAAAACACAGAGCCTGTTTCTTTGAAAAGGGAAAATCCAGAGATGTCAACCAAAACACCAGAAAAAGAACTGTGGAGCTCCATAAGTGTGGCTCAATTTTGAATACAATTTGGTGCCATTTACAATTAAGAAATACAGATAGTTTCTCTCTTTACTCTTAAAGTTAACAAATATGTTTTTATATTTATCAATCTAAAAAAATAAACATTTAGTCTGATTTGACGTTACAATTAAAAAAGTGTTTGTGTTTTGATCTGAAGAGTGTGTAAATATCTGGTTTCAACTGTATATTTGATGATTGTCAGCACAAAGAGGGAGAGAGAGGAACAGAGAGGGAGATGGAGAATGAGGACAGAACAGAGGTGGAACAAGAGCAGGTGAGACACACATGTTAGTCAAATGGTCGTTTACAAAAAGTATCACCGTATCATAGGTACTCATGTATCTCGTACCTAGTGTTTCTTTTTAGGTTTACTATTTTTCAAATTCTACATTTATTAAGTTATGCAGGCTTGTTTGCACAACAAGGCTAAATAATTATATAAACTTTTCTCAATCTAAATAGTGTACTTTGGTAGAATTAAAAAATAAGTGTAGTGCAGGTCTATGATGATTTTTAGTGCTACTATCATCTAGTTCTGATTTTTGTTCTGTTTTGGTTAAGTCCTCAGTAGTCCTGATTTTGAACTGTTGTAGTCCTGTTTTAATTCCGGATCAGTTCTGGGTCTGGTTGATTTGGGGTTTAGTCCTCGTGTCTTGATACAGCCCCGACTGTGTTCTGCCTTGCTGCTTAATTAAAAAACTAGTTTAAGGTGTCCTGTATATGTGATATATATTTTTCCCTATATGAAGTCATTCTTTTTTGAACAAAACTGAAAACAGAGTCAATTAATCTTTCAGTCATTTCTAATCCCCCCCCCCCCCCCCCCCCCCCCAAAAAAAAAAAAAAAAATCCCACATGCATACTACCCTTTAGGGCTAAGCCCCGGGTGTTTCAAATGTCTGGCTCCGCCACATCTGGCGGAGGATCTCAAATGGTCTGTTCACACGAACAACATACCCCTTCATAGACAGCGCAGCGTGACGGGAGTGACAAACCGCGCTAGCCGTGAAACTGTGGTACCCGTGAAGCCTTGCTGCCCGTTAAACCGCGTTACCCGTGAAATCGCGCTACCCATTAAACTGTGCTACCCGTTAAAGCGCGCTACCCGTGAAACCGCGCTACCCATGAAATCGCGCTACCCGTTAAACCACGCTACCCATTAAACTGCGCTACCTGTTAAACCGCGATACCCGTTAAACCGCGCTGCCTGTGAAACCGCGCTACCCGTGAAACCGCGGTGTGACCTGTGTGACCGGTATGGCGTGGTGTAACATCGTGCAACCTTTGCAGTCGGCAGCGTGGTGTGACTGGTGTGATGGGTGTGACGGCAGCGAGGTGTGACTTGTGTGACTGGTGTGGCCAGTGTGGCGTGGTGTAACATCATGCAGCCTTCGCAGACGGCAGCGTGGCGTTACGTCAGGGGTGTATATTGAACTCTAATGTACTCACTCTACACCTACGACTGCACGGCCACTAGTATCTGCTATTTAATCTTGAAGTTTGTGCATGAGACAATAGTGGTGGGCAGTGTTGAGCAAGTTACTTTGAAAAAGTAATTTATTTTAGTTACTAGTTACTTCTTCAAAAAAGTAACTGAATTAGTAACTGAGTTACAAGATTCTAAAAGTAATTAATTAAGATAAGATAAGATAGAACTTTATTAATCCCTCGGGTGGGTTCCTCTGGGAAATTCGACTTCCAAAAAGCACAGCAACGACCGAAGTTACAGTTACAGAATTGTTATATATATATATATACACACACACACACACACATATATAAATACAGAGACAAATATAAATAAAATATACAAAGGGGATAAATAGAATAAATAGGAATAAAAAATAAAAATACAAGTGAATTGCACATTTCAAGTATTGAGTCTATTGCACTGTTGACTATTTACAAAAAGTATTGCACAAGGTATTGTACAGTGAGGTGAAGAGGCACTACAGCTTAGTTGTTCCCCCCTCCTTTGTCCTCCTGTTTCCCCTCCCTCTCCCCTCCAGAGAGGAGTTAAACAGTTTGATGGCGTGTGGGACAAAGGAGTTTTTAAGTCTGTTAGTTCTTGTCTTGGGGAGAAGCAACCTGTCACTGAACAGACTCTTCTGATTGTTTATGGCCGTGTGCAGAGGATGCCCAGCATTGTTCATAATGTCCAGCAGTTTCTTTAATGTCCTTTTCTCTGCCACTGTCACCAGAGTGTCCAGCTTCATGCCGACCACAGAGCCAGCCTTCCTGATCAGTTTCTCCAGCCTGGATGAGTCCCTCTTTGCTGTGCTGCTCCCCCAGCACACCACAGCATAGAAAAGTACTCCAGCAACCACCGACTGGTAAAACATCCTCAGGAGCTTCCTGCAGATGTTAAAAGACCTCAGCCTCCTGAGGAAGTACAGTCGGCTTTGGGCTTTTTTATACAGGTGCTCTGTGTTGCATGACCAGTCCAGTTTATTGTCCACCCACAGCCCGAGGTACTTGTACTTGTTGACCACCTCCACCTCCTCTCCCTCTATCTGAACCGGCAGTGGACCTTCTCTGGACCTCCCGAAGTCCACAACCAGTTCCTTAGTCTTTGAGGTGTTGAGTTGCAGGTGGTTTGTGTGACTCCATGCGACAAATTACTTACCCTGTTTGGTATCATTCTTTTCAGCACAACCTCACGTGTCTGAATTTATACTGTATTTATGTTTTCATTTTGACATACTGTATTAACACAATTGAAATAAAATCAGATTAGAAAAAGTTATATTTAACCACAAACATGTTTACTGAATCATATTTCATGACTTTAAATGCAAATATAAGACTTACTTAGACTTAGATCCTCCCGCACCGATCGGCGCATTGGGCGACAAGAGAACGCCATCGAACTCGGTGTTATGGCCCGTCTAGGCGTGGCCAGACCACAACATAAAGGGTGATCCATTCCCGTCCAACCCCAAGCAGCACGTCACACACTTAATATTTTGTGACAGTGATTTATTTACAATAAGTGCAGTTAAACAAAGGAAGGGAGCATATCATAACTTCAGGGTGAACCCAGGGCCAAAACAACAAACAAAAGGTAACCTATCTCAGGAATAAACACAACTTACCTACTCAAAAGAACTAAACCAAACGACAATCACTTTCCTCCCTACCTAACAAAAACAGGAGAAAACTGATCAAACAAAAAGGCGTTCCACCCCTACATGCTCTTACATTAACATAATATAGTGACACAGTGAATGGTCTGCCGGTTGGGTTGGGCTGAGGATGAATGAAGTGGCAGTCCCCGGCGGTCTCTTCATATCCGCTGCCTCCCGGTCCTCAGCCAATCGGTGTGAGCCATCCACCCTGGATGCACCAATCCCGGAGGAGCACCTGGACACTCAAATTTACATATGATTACGATCAGTCGTAACACTCAGTCTATCGCGGCAGTTGTTGCTTCATCCCATGACAGTTCGACTGAACGTAAATCTTCAAGGAAAGTCCTCCTCCGTGTTATTTTAGGTCTTCCTCACCGTCTCTTTCCATTCTTCGGGTTCCACAGAACCGCGACACGGGCAGGTCTCAGGTCCGGTAGCCGAAGGATGTGACCGGCAAATCTGGACCGACGCTTGGTGACTTGGACATGGAGCGGCTCTACTCCCGCACGGCGATATACTTCTTCATTGGTAACGCGATCCCGATATGTGATCTTGAGCAGCCGTCGAAGACAACGTTGTTGGAAGACGTCAAGATGGCGGTTGATCTTTGCAGTTGATTTCCAAGTCTCCGCTACATACAGTGCCGTCGGTAGTGCCGTGAAACCGCGCTACCTGTTAAACCGCGCTACCTGTGAAACGGCGCTGCCTGTGAAAACGCGCTACCCATGAAACCATGCTGCTCGTGAAACTGCGCTACCTGTGAAACTGCACTGCCTGTGAAAATGTGCTACCCGTGGAAGCGCGCTGCCAGTTAAGCCGCGCAGGCAGCACGGTCTGATGGGTATGACGGGCAGTGTGACAGCAGCGCGTTTCTAATCTGTGTGACTGATGTGACGTCATACAAAGTTCGCAGGCAGCAGCGAAGTGCGACTGGTGTGACGGCAGCGCGGTGTGACCAGTGTGACCAGTGTGGCGTGGTGTAACGTCAAGCAGCCTTCGCAGACGGCAGCGTGGTGTTACGTCAGAGGTGTATATTGTACTCTAATGTACTCACTCTACACCTGCGACTGCATGGCAACTAGTATCTCCAATTTCATTGTGAAGTTTGCAGACGATAAAACAGTGGTGGGTTTAATACCCCGGTGTGACCGATGTGACGGCAGCGCGATGTGACCTGTGTAACAGGTGTGGCGCAGTGTGACGTCATGCAGCCTTCGCAGATGGCAGCGTGGTGTTACGTCAGGGTTGTATACTGAACCCTCATGTGCTCACTCTACACCTGCGACTGCACAGCCACTAGTATCTCCAAATTCATTGTGAAGTTTGCGGACGATACAACAGTGGTGTGTCTTGTCACCAAAGGTGAAACCCAGGTGTGACCGGTGTGATGGCAGCGCAGTGCGACCTGTGTCGCTAGCCGTGAAACTGTGGTATCCGTGAAACCGCGCTACCCGTTAAACCGCGCTACTCGTGAAACCGCGCTACCCGTTAAACCGCGCTACCCGTTAAACCGCGCTACTCGTGAAACCGCGCTACCCGTGAAACCGCGCTACCCGTGAAACCGCGCTACCCGTGAAATCGCGCTACCCGTTAAACCGCGCTACCCGTTAAACTGCGCTGCCCGTTAAACCGCGCTGCCTGTGAAAACGCGCTAACCGTGAAAATGCGCTACCCGTGAAACCGCGGTGTGACCTGTGTGACCGGTGTGGCGTGGTGTAACGTCATGCAACCTTCGCAGTCGGCAGCGTGGTGCGACTGGTGTGATGGGTGTGACGGCAGCGAGGTGTGACTTGTGTGACTGGTGTGGCCAGTGTGGCGTGGTGTAACATCATGCAGCCGGCAGCGTGGCGTTACGTCAGGGGTGTATATCGAACTCTAATGTCCTCACTCTACACCTACGACTGCACGGCCACTAGTATCTCCAATTTCAATGTGAAGTTGGCGGACGATACAACAGTGGTGGGTTTAATACCCCGGTGTGACCGATGTGACGGCAGCAAGATGTGACCTGTGTATCCGATGTCACTGGTGTGACGTTACGCAGCCTTTGCAGACGGAAGTGTGGTGTTACGTCAGAGGTGTATACTTTCATGTACTCACACTACACCTACGACTGCACGGCCACTAGTATCTCCGATTTCATTGTGAACTTTGCAGACGATACAACAGTGGGGGATCTTATCACCAAAGGTGAAACCTGGGTGTGACCGGTGTATCCGATGTGACTGATGTGACGTTACACAGCCTTTGACAATGGCACATGTTACATCATGCAGCATTCGCAGATGGCAGCGTGGTGTTACATCAGTGATGTATATTAGAATAGAACAGAATAGAATAGAATAGAATAGAATAGAATTCAACTTTATTGTCATTGCACATGCCACAGGTACAGGGCAACAGTTTGCATCCATCCAGAAGTGCTTTAGCCATGATATAGATATATTACAATATATATTAGCAATAATATAGATATGTAAGTATATTAGGGTACAGTTGTCCATTGTGTGTGTGTGTGTGTGTGTGTGTGTGTGTGTGTGTGTGTGTGTGTGTGTGTGTGTGTAGGTGGTTGTGGGTGTGTGTATGTTCAGTCCACGAGTTTAATGTGGGTCAGATGTCAGGAGGCAGAGTTCAGGAGTCTGACAGCTGTGGGGAAGAAGCTGTTCCGGTACCTGGTGGTCCTAGTCCGGAGGCTCCTGTAGCGCCTCCCAGAGAGCAGGAGGGTGAAGAGTCCATGTGATGGGTGACTGGGGTCTTTGATGATTTTCCCAGCCCTTTTCAGACACCGCTTCCTGTAGATGTCCTTTATGGCAGGAAGTGGTGCTCCGGCGATGCACTGGGCAGTTTTCACGACCCTCTGCAACGCCTTCCGGTCTGAGGCAGAGCAGTTCCCGTACCAGACTGCTCTAGATGGTGCAACGATAGAAGTTCACCAGGATGTCTGAGGACAGGTGGTTCTTCCTCAGAGTCCTCAAGAAGAAGAGGCGCTGGTGAGCCTTCTTGACCAGCTTGGAGCAGTTGGTCGTCCAGATGAGATCCTTGAAGATGTGGACTCCCAGGAACTTGAAGCTGCTCACACGCTCCACAGCCGTCCCCTTAATGTGGATGGGTGGATGTGGGTCAGCATTCCTCCTGTAGTCCACGATGACCTCCTTAGTCTTCTTGGTGTTAAGCAGCAGGTTGTTTGTGTCGCACCACTCAACCAGATGATCCACCTCCTTCCTGTAGGCGGCCTCATCGTTGTCACTGATGAGGCCAATCACCGTGGTGTCATCTGCAAACTTAATGATGGTGTTGGAACCATCAGCAGGTCTGCAGTCATGGGTGAAGAGGGAGTAGAGGAAAGGGCTCATCACACAGCCTTGTGGTACACCGGTGTTCTCCAAATTCATTGTGAAGTTTGCGGACGATACAACAGTGGTGTGTCTTATCACCAAAGGTGAAACCCAGGTGTGACCGGTGTGATGGCAGCGCAGTGCGACCTGTGTATTCGATGTGACTGATGTGACGTTACACAGCTTTTGCAGACGGCAGTGTGGTGTTACATCTGGGGTGTATATTGAACTCTAATGTCTTATCACCAGTGGCGGAGCGGGGGATGGCTTACTGGGCTTAAGCCCGGGTTGTTTTTTCAGAAGCCCGGGGTCTTTTGGAGTGTAATTTTTTCATAGTTAGATGCCTGGCTGACAACTGTATAAAGCAAAAAACTACACACAATATTCGATGCACATAGTGCACACTGGAAATTTACGACTGTGTAAATCCCCCCTAATATTGGTATGATCCGAGCTCAGGCACTAAGCGGGGCGGGGCAGCTGCTGCCTACGAGTGCGCTGTTGGAGAAACGGAGCTAGGCAGACAGAGGAGAACTGAAGACCAGGTACCAAAGCAAAGCATTCGTACTGTACAATATGACGGTGTATCACGAAAGATTGATATCAAACTGATCACTTGACCCATATTACGTTACTTGCTCTTCAAGTGAATCAACAAATGGCGAAATGAAAAGAGAGTCTTAGCGGAGGATTTCAAATGATCTGTTCACACGAACAACATACCCCTTCATAGACAGCGCAGCGTGACGGGAGTGACAAACCGCGCTAGCCGTGAAACTGTGGTATCCGTGAAACCTTGCTGCCCGTTAAACTGCGCTACCCATGAAACCGCGCTACCCGTTAAACCGCGCTACCCGTGAAATCGCGCTACCCATTAAACTGCGCTACCCGTGAAACCGCGCTACCCGTGAAATCGCGCTACCCATTAAACCGCGCTACCCGTGAAACCGCGCTACCCGTGAAACCGCGCTACCCGTTAAACCGCGCTACCCGTGAATACGCGCTACCCATTAAACTGCGCTACCCGTTAAACCGCGCTACCCGTTAAACCGCGCTACCCGTGAAATCGCGCTACCCATTAAACTGCGCTACCCATTAAACTGCGCTACCCGTTAAACCGCGCTACCCGTGAAATCGCGCTACCCATTAAACTGCGCTACCGTTAAACCGCGCTACCCGTGAAATCGCGCTACCCATTAAACCGCGCTACCCGTGAAACCGCGCTAACCGTTAAACCGCGCTACCCATTAAACTGCGCTACCCGTTAAACCGCGCTACCCGTGTGACTGGTGTGGCGTGGTGTAACGTCATGCAACCTTCGCAGTCGGCAGCGTGATGTGACTGGTGTGATGGGTGTGACGGCAGCGAGGTGTGACTGGTGTGGCCAGTGTGGCGTGGTGTAACATCATGCAGCCGGCAGCGTGGCGTTACGTCAGGGGTGTATATTGAACTCTAATGTCCTCACTCTACACCTACGACTGCACGGTCACTAGTATCTCCAATTTCAATGTGAAGTTGGCGGACGATACAACAGTGGTGGGTTTAATACCCCGGTGTGACCGATGTGACGGCAGCAAGATGTGACCTGTGTATCCGATGTCACAGGTGTGACATTACGCAGCCTTTGCAGACGGCAGAGCGTTGTTACGTCATGCAGCCTTTGAAGACCGCAGTGTGGTGTTACATCAGTGATGTATATTAGAATAGAACAGAATAGAATAGAATAGAATTCAACTTTATTGTCATTGCACATGCCACAGGTACAGGGCAACAGTTTGCATCCATCCAGAAGTGCTTTAGCCATGATATAGATATATTACAATATATATTAGCAATAATATAGATATGTGAGTATATTACAGAAATGGGTATATTATGGTATGTTATAGTCTACACGGTATGAAGTATGTTATGAATATGCTATAACTATAAGTATGTACAGGCTGTAGTGAGTACAAGCTATGTACAGGCTATGAACAGGATATAAAAAAAACTATACAGAAAATGAAATAGTTATACAGAAATGTGAACTATGCAAGTTACAAACAGTTGTAGGATTAAAAATGATCGTATGTACAGAATGATTATTTACTCAGAACTATACAGTAGTGCAGTTAAGATAAGTGAGGTATGTGGATCATTTCCACAGAGGCTATATAAAGTGCTAGTGGTTGTGAGTGGTGGTTCAGTCCATGTTATTATTGTGTGTTTGAGGGTACAGTTGTCCATTGTGTGTGTGTGTGTAGGTGGTTATGGGTGTGTGTATGTTCAGTCCATGAGTTTAATGTGGGTCAGATGTCAGGAGGCAGAGTTCAGGAGTCTGACAGCTGTGGGGAAGAAGCTGTTCCGGTACCTGGTGGTCTTAGTCCGGAGGCTCCTGTAGCGCCTCCCAGAGAGCAGGAGGGTGAAGAGTCCATGTGATGGGTGACTGGGGTCTTTGATGATTTTCCCAGCCCTTTTCAGACACCGCTTCCTGTAGATGTCCTTTATGGCAGGAAGTGGTGCTCTGGCGATGCACTGGGCAGTTTTCACGACCCTCTGCAACGCCTTCCGGTCTGAGGCAGAGCAGTTCCCGTACCAGACTGCTCTAGATGGTGCAACGATAGAAGTTCACCAGGATGTCTGAGGACAGGTGGTTCTTCCTCAGAGTCCTCAAGAAGAAGAGGCGCTGGTGAGCCTTCTTGACCAGCTTGGAGCAGTTGGTCGTCCAGATGAGATCCTTGAAGATGTGGACTCCCAGGAACTTGAAGCTGCTCACACGCTCCACAGCCGTCCCCTTAATGTGAATGGGTGGATGTGGGTCAGCATTCCTCCTGTAGTCCACGATGAGCTCCTTAGTCTTCTCGGTGTTAAGCAGCAGGTTGTTTGTGTCGCACCACTCAACCAGATGATCCACCTCCTCCCTGTAGGCGGCCTCATCGTTGTCACTGATGACACAATGTTCATTGTGATTGTAGATGAGCAGCGGTTATCCAGCCGGACATGTTGGAGGCGGTTGGTCAGGAAGTCCAGTAACCATTTGCAGATGAGGGAACTGATGCCCAGGTCTGTCAGTTTCCTGATGAGTTGTGAGGGGTGTATTGTATTGAATGCTGAACTGAAGTCTATAAACAGCATTCTGGCGTATGTGTTGTTGTATATTGAACTGTAATGTACTCAATCTACACCTACAACTGCACGGCAACTAGTATCTCCAATTTCATTGTGAAGTTTGCAGACGATACAACAGTAGTGGGTCTTATCACCAAAGGCGAAACCTGGATGTGACGGCAGCATGGTGCAAATGGTGTGACAGGCAGTGTGACGGCAGCGCGATGTGACCTGTGTAACCGGTGTGGCGCAGTGTGACGTCATGCAGCCTTCGCAGATGGCAGCGTGGTGTTACGTCAGGGTTGTATACTGAACCCTCATGTGCTCACTCTACACCTGCGACTGCACAGCCACTAGTATCTCCAATTTCATTGTGAAGTTTGCGGACGATACAACAGTGGTGTGTCTTATCACCAAAGGTGAAACCCAGGTGTATTCGATGTGACTGATGTGACGTTACACAGCTTTTGCAGACGGCAGTGTGGTGTTACATCTGGGGTGTATATTGAACTCTAATGTCTTATCACCAGTGGCGGAGCGGGGGATGGCTTACTGGGCTTAAGCCCGGGTTGTTTTTTCAGAAGCCCGGGGTCTTTTGGAGTGTAATTTTTTCATAGTTAGATGCCTGGCTGACAACTGTATAAAGCAAAAAACTACACACAATATTCGATGCACATAGTGCACACTGTGGAAATTTACGACTGTGTAAATCCCCCCTAATATTGGTATGATCCGAGCTCAGGCACTAAGCGGGGTGGGGCAGCTGCTGCCTACGAGTGCGCTGTTGGAGAAACGGAGCTAGGCAGACAGAGGAGAACTGAAGACCAGGTACCAAAGCAAAGCATTCGTACTGTACAAATAATGTAAATATGACTGTGTATCATGAAAGATTGATAACTGATCACTTGACCCATATTACGTTACTTGCTCTTCAAGTGAATCAACAAATGGCGAAATGAAAAGAGAGTCTTAGCGGAAGATCTCAAATGATCTGTTCACACGAACAACATACCCCTTCGTAGACAGCGCAGCGTGACGGGAGTGACAAACCGCGCTAGCCGTGAAACTGTGGTATCCGTGAAACCTTGCTGCCCGTTAAACTGCGCTACCCGTGAAACCGCGCTACCCGTGAAACCGCGCTACCCATTAAACCGCGCTACCCGTGAAACCGCGCTACCCGTTAAACCGCGCTACCCGTGAAACCGCGCTACCCGTTAAACCGCGCTACCCGTGAACACGCGCTACCCGTTAAACCGCGCTACCCGTGAAACCGCGCTACCTGTGAAACCGCGCTGCCTGTGAAAACGCGCTACCCGTGAAGCCGCGGTGTGACCTGTGTGACCAGTGTGGCGTGGTGTAACGTCATGCAACCTTCGCAGTCGGCAGCGTGATGTGACTGGTGTGATGGGTGTGACGGCAGCGAGGTGTGACTTGTGTGACTGGTGTGGCCAGTGTGGCGTGGTGTAACATCATGCAGCCGGCAGCGTGGCGTTATGTCAGGGGTGTATATTGAACTCACTCTACACCTACGACTGCACGGTCACTAGTATCTCCAATTTCAATGTGAAGTTGGCGGACGATATAACAGTCTTATCACCAAAGGTGAAACCCGGATGTGACGGCAGCACGGTGCGACCTGTGTGACCGGTGTGGTGCGGTGTAACGTCATGCAGCCTTCGCAGACGGCAGCGTGGTGTTACGTCAGGGGTGTACACTGAACTCTCATGTACTCACTCTACACCTTTGACTTCACGGCCACTAGTATCTCCAATTTCATTTTGATGTTTGCGGATGACACAATAGTGGGAGTGATGGTTACAAGAAGGTTCTCAGTGCCTTTAAACTTTGAGGGTGAGATGGTTCGCATTAATGTCAGAAAAACAGAAGAGATGACGGTGGACTTCTGGAGGTGTAGTAAAGCACATACCCCGATCACCATCAACGGCGCTGCTGTGGAAAGAGTGAATGGCTTCCGTTTCCTAGCCGTACATCTGGCGGAGGATCTCAAATGGTCAGTTCACACGAACAACATACTTCCATACCCTTCATAGACAGCGCAGTGTGATGGGAGTGACAAACCACGCTACCTGTGAAACTGCGGTACCCATGAAATCTTGCTGCTTGTGAAACTGCTCTACCTGTGAAACCGCTCTACCTGTGAAACTGCGCTTGCTGTGAAACCGCTCTACCTGTGAAACCGCTCTACCTGTGAAACCGTGCTTGCTGTGAAACCGCTCTACCTGTGAAACCGCTCTACCTGTGAAACTGCTCTACCTGTGAAACTGCTCTACCTGTGAAACCGCGCTTGCTGTGAAACCGCTCTACCTGTGAAACCGCTCTACCTGTGAAACTGCTCTACCTGTGAAACTGCTCTACCTGTGAAACCGCTCTACCTGTGAAACCGCGCTTGCTGTGTAACCGCTCTACCTGTGAAACCGCTCTACCTGTGAAACTGCTCTACCTGTGAAACCGCTCTACCTGTGAAACCGCGCTTGCTGTGAAACCGCGCTACCCGTGAAACCGTGCTACCCGTGAAACCGCGGTGCCTGTAAAACCGTGCTACCCGTGAAACCGCTCTACCCGTGAAACCGCGCTGCCTGTTAAACCATGCTGCCCGTTAAACCATGCTAGCCGTTAAATCGCGCTACCAGTTAAACCGCACAGGCAGCACAGTGTGACGGGCAGCGTGACGGCAGCGCATTTCTAATCTGTGTGACTGATGTGACGTCATACAACCTTCGTAGACAGCAGCAAGGTGCGACTGGTGTGACGGCAGCGTGGTGTGACCTGTGTGACTGGTGTGGCTGTAAAATTTAGTACAGCACTAAATGTGCTTTCATCTGCACCTGAAAATATTTCATAACAGAAGTACTAGTTTCTGTTTTTGTTCATATATTATTTAGAAAAACTTGGAACTGCCTACATATTTTAATAAAAAAACACGGAAAAACATTAATACACTTTTGACACTGCTATCTTTAGATACATGATCAAAGCAGTCTAGGCTTCCCACAAATTGGGCTATGTTTCACCAGAATATCATTGAGAAGGTGACACACTCTGTAAAGGTTTGATGGTTAATCAAATGAATGGGTACCCTGAGTTTGTGCCTTCTGAATTATGCTTTGTATAAAACAGTGCTGAAAACAACTGATCCTGAACATGAAATCCTCAAAGCAATAAGTCTGAAATCTTTTCCGAGGGGAGGAGCGAGCTTTCTAATTCTATTTTGTTGCATTTTTGTAAAACGGATAAAACTATTACTGCCACTATCTTTCGGCTTTTCTAGTACATTTCTGTCAAATGCCTCATGGACTCATTCTTCATAGCTTTCTCCCTGCAATGAAATTACTTCTCTAATGAGGTAAATGGAGGAAATGTAGCCAGACAATATTACAGATATTTCTGTATATGTTTTTGCACTATACACATTTTTATGTGTAAGGGCTTTGCCAGAGAAGCTGCGGTAGTGTGCACTTCTTAGTTTCCCCTGGGTTACCCTGCACAGCGTTGGCATGGCTCGTAGTTATTCCTGCTCGCTCATTCATGCAAACACTTGTCTCCTCTCCCTCTCTCTAACCTTACATATCTCACAATATTTCCCTCTCTGCCTTCCTCACTTGCTTCCCATTCCCCTCTCTTGCAGAACCATTCATCCATGGCTGCTACACCAGTGGCTAGCCTGTGTGCTGTGCCTGATGCTCATAGGCTGCTTTCAGATTTCTGTCTCACCCCTAAGCAACAGCACAAATTAAATACTTAACTTTATTCATTTTTTTCCTCTTCCTGCCTCTCTCTCTCTGGTCTGGCATTAAAAATTCATCCACTCTGTGTTGTGTTAAAAGCACATTACGCAAGAGTCTAAATATACCCCCTCCCAGGCACGATGTCCCCTGATGCTTTTACATGTGTGTGCTGCCTCTGTGTATGCATGCATTGTGTATATATGTGTGTGTGCATGTGAGTGAGAGCAGGGTAAAGCTACATCTGTTACATCTGTCATATCCCAGGAGGAAGGCAGCTTGGAAACGTCCCCCAGGTGGCAACAGGGTGATAGAGCAGCTTAGCAAACAGGTTGGGTTTTCAAGGAAACACGCATGGATTTACTTTCTGATCACTGTCCAGGTTTGCAACAAAAGAAAACAGTCTTCGGTCTAGTTTAGTGTTTTCAGCTCATTCACCTGTAAGAGGTCCTGATTTTTCCCAAGCTTTAGAGTGTTTTATCATGTAGTGATGGACATTCAGAAGAGAAGAAAGTTCTGCTGTGTGCATCAGTCTCTCCCTAGGCTGCCTGCATGCCCACAGCAACAAAGGCTGACAGTTGAACCGTTTCATGCTGCCTTCTGGATGAAAGGCCCCTGTAATTGGTTGCCATTACAAACTGTACACCATCTTTGACAATGGCAGTGAAAAGAAGCATGTCCCCACCATCTTTTGAAACCAGTGTCTGCCATAAAGTAAAATAACAAGTTCTTTTTTATTTTTAATGCAGTCATTTTGCTCTCAGTATGCTGCTCTCTCTAATTGCTTTTTAATTTATTTATTTATTTACTTATATATCACAATTAACAAAAATAGTTGCCTCAAGGCACTTTGTATTGTGGTGTAAAGATCCTACAATATTAGAGAGAAACCCCCCAACAATCAGATGACAGTGGGGAGGAAAAACTCCTTTTAGCTGGACGAAACCTCCGGCAGAACCAGAGGGGAATCCGGCAGGGAGGGGCAGCCATCTGCCATGATCAGTTGGGGGTGAGAGGCAAGAGCAGAGAGCAGAGGAAACAGAGACAGAGATTAATAATAACTAATGATTAAATATAGAGTGGTTTCAAATCGAAAAGAGTGAAGAGAGATGAGTGAAGACGCCAGCAGCCTAACACTACTGCAGTATGACTATAGCCCTAACTATAAGCTTTATCAAATTGGAAACTTTTAGACATAATCTTACAAGTAGTGAGGCCCCATATATTAACTTAATATGCACAATAATATGACATTTACATACATTTAATATGCACAACCTGGTCAAAAAGTGTTTCTCACAGTGTTGTTCAGACCGGGGAATGTCATTCAGAGTAAGCATCTGGCTAGAACCTTTTGTCTGAATTTAGAAAAAGAGCACTAACTAATTTATTTTTATCGTACTTCACAGATAAATAAACTTTGGTAACATCTGCATAGAAATGAAAATTTATGCTGCGTTTTCTAATAATATTATTTAAGAGAAACGTGTATAATGTAAAAACTATTGGTCCTGACACAGAGCCCTGTGGAACTTCATGACTAACTTTTGTGTGTGCAGAAGACTCAAAATTTACATGATCTATTTATTATATAGTCTATCACAGCGGTCCCCAACCTTTTTTGAGCCACGGACCGGTTTATGCCCGACAATATTTTCATGGACCGGCCTTTAAGGTGTCGCGGATAAATACAACAAAATAAAACTAGTACTGGTACCGAAAAAAAGAAAATTTATTCATAACACACGTGAAAAGACCCAGGAAAACCGAGTAAACGATAAAAACGATAACAAAATAACGCTGAAAACCGATAAAAACCCTGAAAACTATACATTTCACACCTTAGCCTCAACTCTCGCGGCCCGGTACCAAACGACTCACGGACCGGTACCGGTCCGAGGCCCGTGGATTGGGGACCGCTGGTCTATCAGATGGATATGATTCAGCCACTGCAGTGTAGTTCCTTTAATACCAACAGCATGTTCTAATCTCTGTAGTAATAAGTTTATGCTCATCAGAATTGAAAACTTCACCGAGGTCTAGCAGGACAAACACAGAGATAAGTCCACTGTAAAAGGCCATAAGATCATCATTCATAACCTTCACTAGTGCTGTTTCTGTGCTGTAATGCAGTCTAAATCTTGACTTTTCAAATAACTCGTTTCTCAGCAGATGATCACCCAGCTCTTTCATGAATCTTAGAAATAAGACGAATGTTGGAGATTGGTTAATAATTAGCTAAAACAGCTGGGTGAGGGAAAGGATTTTTAAGTAATGATTTAATTACAGCCTCTTTCAAAGTGGTACGTAGCCTGCTACTAAAGATAGATTCATCATATTTAAGATCATAGCCTTAATTAATGGTCGGACTTTCTTGAATAGTCTTGTGGGAACGGGGTCTAACAGACATATTGAGATTTAGAAGAAGTAATTATTGAAGTTAACTCAAAAAGACTGATAGAAGAGTGTCTAAAAAAATAACAGCAGCTGTCAACATTCCTGTGATCAGTGATATGTTCATGGGATGGCTGTGAATAATTTTTCTCTAATGCTTAACAGTTTATTTGCAAAGAAATTCATGAAGTCTAGTTAAGTTTAAATGAATACTCGGTTCAACAGAGCTCTGACTCTTTGTTAGCCTGGCAACAGTATGATAAGGGATGAATAGTAAGATGTCTTTATGGGGGAGATATAGTAGGGAGTCAAAACTCTCTGACGCTTTTATTTTCAGAGTAGCCACAGTATTCAGGGACATCCACAATGATGATGGATGACTGTGGTTTTCTAACCGGAAAGAGATCCATGTACATGAATTATTTTTGAACTGTTTGAGGCAATAAATGAGTGAAAACCTGGATTGGGACTGAAACCCTCTTTTACCTCAGATAAAAAGAACACGCAACACTGCTCTGCATTGTGTTGGCACATATCGCAATTTCAGAAAGACATCTACTGTGATGATATTTATTTTCTAGTGCTGTGTAATCCATTATAGCCAACTTAAATGTTATGAAACAAAATAGTGTTAAATATTGAGTCTGCGTGCCATATGTCAGAACAAGGTGGAATAAAGTGATGTGTTGGCTCGTTTACATTTTGAGAGTAGCCAATCAAATCTAATTGTGAATTAAATGTGGTGTGGAGGCTGTCTGAGAAATCACATAAAATGTCTGATTAAGGGCCAGAAAGACAATTTTTAGAATTGAAAGCTGCACCATACAAAGTGGGATGGATGTCATCTCTATTGAATAGACCAGGTTTTCCCTGGAAAGTTTTCCAGTCATCTAAAGCCCACATTGTGATTTTCATTTGCAATTAATTGATCAGTCAATAGCATGGTTACTGAATTGTTGTTGGGTGTGTGTGTGTTTATTTATGTTTATTTATGTACTTCACAGTCGCTGCATAATGTTTAGTTTGCTGCTCAAGTATTAAATATGTTTAATTCCCTTTATTGGATAAACTGTAATGTGTAACTAATAACCGTGGAGAATCCAGTTTAAGCAGTGGCATGCTGAATCACCACACTGCATAGATACATACAAAAGTATGCGCGCACGCACACACACACACATAATCCTCATCTAGCAGGCTGCACTTTTTTCTGTAGATTTTCGGGTGTGTGATTTGAGTAGATCTAACAATGATGAATATCACAAGCTGGATGATGATACACTAAGGGTTTCTTCTGTTTCTTCGATCCTCTCCACATGTGACACCTTGATTCTGCCCGTGCATCTCCCCACAGACAACACCTGCCAGCTCACCCTGCCAGCCTGCACTGATGTGTGGCATCCCTAACTCGATCATGATTGTGAGCACAACACCTGCGATCTACAAAGTTGAGAAAGCTGCCAAGTTCCTCCCATGGTGAAAGGTGTTTCTCTATCTGTCTGGCTTTCTTTCTTCCTTTCTAATTTCTGTCACCTCTCGTCACCATCTATACCAGGTGCGTGTGCACAGCTTGACACAGAGAGGAGCTGTAACATTTGCCTTTTGGGGCTGCACGAATCTAAAAAGAATGAGTCAATATGATTCCTGCAAATGAATAGTTTGCTCAGTATTAAATAAGACTACCATGCCTTGGAATGAATGAAGACTCAAGCAAGAAAAGTTAGCTGCTATGCTGCACTGCAGTAGCAAGTGCTTTTATTAGTGAGAGGAAGCAACACAGAAGAGGAACATCTGGTCCCTTGTGGCTAATTCGTCTGCTTGGGCACCCAGCGTATCCAGTGTCCCCTCTCTCCTCAGCAGAAACCGTTCTGAGTGACAGTAGTTTGCTGTACATTGGTCTGTTCTCTCTCCCCATGGGTCTAATTTGTGCAAGCTGCTTTTGAATTGTTGCAAAGAAGATGCAGGAACAAAGCCAGCTGAGGGGGCTGGGGCATGTGGGACCTGCTGTTCCTCAGTGCCGTTAGTTCTGTTGCCAATTCATCTTCACTCTTGTGTTCTTCCTCTGCACTTCTTCCTCTTTCACCCCAAAGAGTCAGCGTTGTGTTGGTGATATAATGAAAGAAAGGTGTAAGGGTGAAGAGGTTAGTAGGGTAAATCTAAGTGCATGAGTTATGTGCTTTGAAAAGGGACACGAGGAGGAACAGAATTTTAAATGAGCCACCTGCTGAGTGTAGTTCAGATATAGACCTCAGCTGCACACTGGCATAAGATAGTAAAAAAGAACTTTAATAAAAATGACCAGAGATGATCAAAAGGTGCTGAAGGGACCATGCAAGTCAGGGTCAGCATGATTCCACAAACGCAACAGCCTGGTTCACTTATGGAGCCAGCTTCAAGTGTCTATTGGACAAACTGCAGTTTTTGGCACTCACACTTTGCCTATTTTTCAGCCTCTTTGTGTTTAGCGGGAGCCTAAAGAGGCCAGGACTCGTATCGGTCCTGTTCATTTCAGACACAAGAACAGGACTGGCATCAACCCATTGGCCGAGCCCGGGGGCTAGAGGAGGGGTGAGCAAGGGGCCACATGAGAAATTGTGAGCTGAATTCAGTTCTGCTTCATACTACTTTTGATGTGAGCCTTCACAGCGGTTTGATTTGTTGCCCCGCATGAAAATGATTTGAGAGCCGCAATGTCGGCAGGAGTATGACGGTGTCTGCATAACTGGATCAGGCAGTTCAGCGAGCCAACTGGGCAACTGTAGTCTGGTTAGTCGCTAGCAGTGTAGAAATGGTTTGGGGCAGGCTGGATACTACTGAAATGTTCATGTGCCTCTGTAGCAGACCAGTGGTTCACTAATGAGCCTGCAGGAAAAACAAGGATAAGAGTGGAATCAGACTGGGAGCTAACCACTTACTAACAAACCTCAAGGAAATTTTTAATAAAAACCCAATACTGAAACCACCAAAAGCACACCAGTCACTGTCAAAACTTTAATTATTTTGCAGTGATATGAAGCTCAGTACTGTAATTACTATTTACAAAGCTTCACACTACACAACAGTGGTGCAGCTACCACCCTCGTCTTTTTTTATAATGTCAATTTTCATTGCCATTAGCATGGCATTTGGTGCTGCAGCTAATGATATCCTTCAAAGGCTTGTACTAAGCCATGACTCAGAGGCTTTGTTCCTTGAGGCAGGCCCCTACTTTGCAAGTACAAGTATCATACTGAACTCTGCAGGAAAAAGTCAGGGGAAAGAGCTGAGACCTTCAAAGTGTCACTTTAAAAAAAGACAACCTGTCTGTTTGACAAGCGAAGATTACTTACCTGCAACTTTAAAAGTGTCAGCGTGCAGTAAGTGTGTCATCCCTCTGCCCAAGGAAAACTCAGTTTGCCTTTATATGTAGCCTTTTACATCTGAATCCCCACAGCAAAAAAGAGGAACTCTTTCCCTGACACCTAAGTCGTGATGACATGCCAATTTACAACTCCCCATGAGAGAAATTAGAAAGGGTGAAGCTTACGAGCTGTCATCTTTAGAGAGGAATATGGGCTGATCAAACGTTAAATGCACCAAAACTAGAGTCTAGAAGTAGCTTCCCATTAACTTCTACACCTATTATAAGCTAAAATGTTGACATAATTGCTTCAAGCACAAGACTGATCGAATCATTACCTAATATTTCCAATTTTCTTTTAACTTAGAGGCTACTTACAGGTTCCAAGATTCAGGCATTAATAGGCAGAAAGGTTTTTATAGTTGTATCTTTATAAAACACCTCGTTAAACCTTTATTTGAGGAATAGTAGCATATTATTTGCAAAAATAATGGTGAATTGCTACCTTAGTCTTGTTACCTTAATGCCTGTGTGATCATACAATCATGCAGACATACAGAAACCCACGAGACTAAAGAAATTTATATACAACCCTATTCTCCACAGTCCTGGCCTGTGGTTTAAGGAAAGGCACCAGCATTGTGCTTTGTAAGCGCTAATGCATTTTATTTTATTTCTTTATTTTATTTTTATGGTTGTGTAGACTGGAGAATATCTATGAACTGGAAAGAGCTTCAGTGTTATAAACATTAACTTTATCACGAAAATAAAAATAAACTGTATTTTTTCCATGAAATTAAATGTTCAGCTTAGAGCAGTTCTCTATAATCGCATTAACACAGGATTTTAAATTGAATTCAATAAATTTTATGTATTTTATTCTTAGTGTTATAGGGCCAAATCACACCAGCAGGCATTTGTCTTTATGTTGTAAGGTGAGGACCCTACGATACAGAGAAAACTCCAACAATTTGCTTAAACTTCCCGACAGTATCATTTTCCTGTATTAGGAGTGGTTGCCTCCAGAGAAAGTTCAGCAGCTGTCATTGCATCAAACAGGGTTCACTCGCAAGGAAATTGCTGCCAAGGAAATTGCACCTGAAATAACCGTTTACCAGATGATCAAAAACTTCAAGGAGAGTGGTTCAACTGCAGTTAAGAAGGCCTCATGCTGTCCTGGAGTGTCCAGCAAGTGCTGGGATCGTCTCCTCCTGGAGTAGGCAGGTGTGAGTCCATCTCCACACGCTCTGAGGCACTGAATTTCTGGAGAAGCGCTTACTATTGAGAAGGCAACAAAGAAGCCACTTCTCTCCAAGGGAGACATCAGGGACAGACAGCAGATGATTTGTGCAAAGTCTCTGATGGAGCACAATCAAGAGTCCAAAGGAGATCTGTGCCATGTCAACAGTGAAACATCCCAAGACTACGTGTGGGGTTTCTTCTTATCCATGGGAATGGCCTCTCATAATTCTCCCACAAATCTCTGCCATGAATAAAAAATAGCATAAAAACATCCTCCAGGACCAATTTAGTGACAATAATATGCTCTTATACCGTCTGTGCTCCTCGGTATTGTGTCTAGTGTGAATCTTAGTGTCTGCCGTGTCTTATTTTGGCTTTTATTTCCTGTCTGTCTGATTTTACATGTCTCATTCCGAAACCATTTTCTTATTATATTGTGTTATTGTCCTGCCTTTCCTTGTCTATGTCAAAGCATCTGTATAGCTACCTGACTTTCTTGATTTCTTACGGTCTGCTTTTCCTTTTACTTTCATGGTTTTCTCTGCTGTCATGCTTTGGTTTTGCCTTCCTCTTTGTCTGATTGATCGGTTGAACTCCTTTCACTCTTGTGTCTCCTCCCCAGTCAGTCCCTAGTATATTTGGTCCTGTCCGTATCATCTGTGTTTCTCCTCTGCTGTCATCTGTTTTTCTTGGTGCCCTGGGATGATTTGGATTTTTCTGTTTGTTCCCTTTTTTGATTTTGTTATCGGAATACATGCAATGAACTAAATAAAAGGTTCACTTTTTATTTTTGCCTGCTGGATTTGGGAGCTTTTATCTGTAGACACTCTGACAACTAAAACGCCAATAAACAGCCATTACACCATTGACCTCCTGCGTGGTTTATAACTGACCTCCTGTAGTCACCACAGATATGCACTGGCATAGTTTTCCTCTCACGGTGTGGGATTATTACTTCCATTAAGGGTCGGCTCACTCTACGGCTTTACTCCCTAAATACAGCGGCTCAGATAATCTGATAATCTGGCTTATTTAAAGACTCCTCACATTTCTTGTCACATAAGACCTTTAACTTAGCAAAGTAGATGCTGTACAAGAAATCACAGAAACTGTGACTTTTAAAATGAAAACATGCATGAAAAGGGAATTTATCCCTTTTTGGAAAGTGAGTTATGTCATAAAACCAGCTTGAATATATAGTGAAGGAGTGTTTACCAATGGCCAGAGACAAAAGGTGCTATTCCTACAGCTACAGCTCAAAAGGGACAGACTGCCATTATGGTGTAAGTTGGAAATAGTTTGACGTAGAGGAAGATTCTTCCAGAACAAGTTATTTTGGTGAGTTTAGCAGTTAAATATGCAGGACAGCATGGAAACTGTCACCTTACAGCAAGAGGGTCCTGGGTTTTAATCTCCCACCTGGCTGATCGTGGCTCAAGAGTTGGGAGTTCGCCTTGTAATCGGAAGGTTGCCGGTTCGAGCCCCGGCTTGGACAGTCTCGGTGGTTGTGTCCTTGGGCAAGACACTTCACCCGTTGCCTACTGGTGGTGGTCAGAGGGCCCGGTGGCGCCAGTGTCCGGCAGCCTCGCCTCTGTCAGTGCGCCCCAGGGTGGCTGTGGCTACAATGTAGCTTGCCATCACCAGTGTGTGAATGGGTGGATGACTGGATATGTAAAGCGCTTTGGGGTCCTTAGGGACTAGTAAAGCGCTATATAAATACAGGCCATTTTCCATGTGGCATTTGCATGTTGTCCCTGTGCCTGAGGTTTCTTTCCCCCAGAATACTCAAAGACATGCATGCTAGTTGGTGACTTTGAGTGTGAATGGTTGTCTGTCTCTCTCTGTTGGCTCTGTGATGGACTGGCGACCGATGTAGGGTGTACCCCGCCTCTTGCCCTGTGACAGCTGGGATAGACTCCAGCAACCTTCAATTGGAAGGATGGAGGGAAGGAAGGAAATACTTCCACGTCTGTTAAACATAAGTCAGTTGAACATTGGTGCCAAAAAATGCTGGCTTGGAGCCAGATGTTTTTCACTGTGGTTAAAATATAGTATAGACTGGAGCAGACCAAAAAGCCTAATCGTAATGAGTTATAGTATTCAAAGATGCCCACACATACGCAGCTGCCAGGCTTACAGAGACTGAATCTTTCCCATTTATTAACTATTGGACTTTTCCTTTCATTAGGATGGATTCAAAACATTTCTGGGTGGCAGAGAAAAGAAGGAATAAAACAGCTGGAGTCTAATAGTTTGTTGTTGTTGTTGTTTTTTAAGTAATGTGCCCTTTTTCGCCAGAAATGCCAGCAGCAGAACATAAAAAATAAGCCTATTTTAACAAGATACAAGTGAAACAGAGCATATGCAAGCTAAAAAGTGCTGGGGGGCTTATTAGAACACCTATAATGATCTATGATGCTGCAGAATGGAACATAAATCAGAAGACACATCCCGTTACAGACAATTACAAATTAAGCTGGGTAATGGAGTGTGAGAATAAACTGTGAAAAAATGCATTGGATTTCACCGTGCAGACAGAACTATTGACAACAGCAGTGGAGGGAAATCCTGCTGTGAGCCTGAAATGTTTGCTTCTGAGCCTCCTGCCTTTTCTCTAGATTAAAAAAGAACAGCACTGGATATAAAGGATGGAGTGTGATTACTCAGTTTTTAATAAAATTTGTAAAACATTTGGTGCATTTGTCTTTTCCCTACATAAACTGAATGTTTGTCACATAAGGCGCTTCTTATTTTTATTCATCAGATAGAAACGAGGTACGTCTAGTCTGTTTCTATAGGTGTCAGAGGTGTTTCAGACTCTACACACTTTACTCTTCCACGTACTTCCAGTTGAGATTGTTTTGCATGTGTGTTTCTTTTTTTTTTTTACTTGCTTGCAGCCCCATCCTGCTTTTAATGACTTCACTGACAAAATGAGACAGCCGCTAACAATGGTCCCATTTTCTATTCTCCACAATGAGCGGAGGCGATGCATGATGTCATCTAGAAAACAAAATGAAACAGACATCTTTGTACAAAAAAACAGCCTCGGTGCTGTCCCTGGTTAATATGATGGGTTATGTAAGGGTTAAAACATATCACTGGAAGCAAATCTTGGTGAATAAAAGGAGACTAATTAAAACATGTAGATAAAAAAAGGAAGGTTTTTTTTCCCTCTCTCTCTGTCGCTCTCTGGCAGGTTTCCTTCCCAGTGCAGCTGTGTTGTAGGCCATGTGAGGAAGCAGAGAGGGATGAGAAAATACTCTCTGCATTCTGGAGACATCCTAAAGACACAGACGGTGACAGTTTAGTCTTCATTAAGTCTTCTTTCAGCCGGAGGCAATTCTGAGTGAATATCTGCTGCTCAACAATATTGTTTCTCAGCAACCTTTTGCAGCATGCATGCATGCAGCCTGAGGTGCCGAGCTTTTGAATGGGGACTGAAATACAGATGGATGACAGGGTGCATTGAGACTAAGGGAGAGAGATGATGGGTGATGATTTTTTGCAAGGTGAGGAGGATAACAGCAGACACCGACGGTCACCAGACTTCTCCTGACTTTGTCAGCTTGAAAGGACAAGCTGTCATCATTTTTTGTGTCACTGTGCATGCATGTGGAAATGCGGTGGCGTGGAAAAGAGCTGTTATTTCACATTTACATCTAATTGCGCAATTTTAATTCAAGTGGTTTTCGTTCGTGTGTGGTTTTACAAGAGTTGAGCGAGTACAGACAAACCTCCCAAGATGGAACCTTTTGTTGCTTTAACAAACCGTGAAACAGAAACAGGCGTATGAACCTGGGAGGGTTTTGGCTATGGAGGACCAAAAGGTCCTGGAAGCAGTAATGAAGCATTCCTTTCATTGTTAAATAGCTATTAATAAGTAAATGTAGCATGCAAATCAATTTGTTAAAATATTAATTAAACCTTAAATTTATAAACAAATTAAGGCGACACTTGATCCCATCACAGCATAAAGCCAAGTCAGTTAAACTTCATGGATGTTAATCTACTCAGCTAGGAAACATAAACCACTGCCAATCCATTCCTTCCTTTGTGGCAGATGAAAGTGACAACAGGTGCAGTGGAGAGGTAACACATAAAACAAACCCCCCACCCCAAAAAAAGGAATGGCAAGGGACCAAGCTGATTAGACATAAGGACATAGGAGTAATTTTGGAAAAAGTGGGTTTTATTTACTCCCCAGAATGCAAAAATATATTACACAAAAGTCAAATAATAATGGAAGGCTCTTAAAATAGACCAAATAACTGCAGGTTAACACAACAAAATCCTAATAAGCTAACTTCATGAACTAAACTAACAGCCAAAGTGAACTAGCACACAAGAGACAATGGAGGCTTAAATACCACCTGAATAAATCAGTCTGACGCACTCAGGGCGCACAAATCTGCATGAAGGGCAAATTTTACACTAAAACTTTGATGTTTTACTGTGTTTTTATTAGAATGTGATGCCATTAGTTATGCTGTCACTGTGATGTTGTGGGGTATCATACTGAAAAAATAAGAGTTTTATTATTATATTATTCAATATGGTTTCTTGAAAATTTTCGAAGGTCAGTTTTGACCTTGGGTGTTAACAGTGAAGGTCAATAAAGTGAGGGAAGATAAAATAAAATATTTAAAATAACATAAAATAAATTACTTAATTCCCCAATTACATTAAAAATCTATTTTTTTTCATGATGCCAGCAGAACTCACATGGAGCTCCCAGCAGTGGTTGGATAAGAGAAAGAAATGAACCAAAGATTTCTCTAATTTCTCAAAGCTAACTACAAACAGAACTAATGTCTTTCAACTGTGCCAAATATGAGGATGAGAAAGTGAGGAAATGTGTCCTTTATATATTTGTCTCCAGTGTATATGAAACTAAAATAACTCAAATGTGTAAAAGTGTTGGTGCACCTGCTTTATAGTAACACTTAAATAAATGGTTTAGGAGGAGTCAGCCAAATGCCATTCCTCTCTTCTTATCCCTACTGACTGATTTGTCTCTAGTTTTGCTTTTTGCCACTGTTCTCCTCACTCCTGGCATCATGAGATGGCACCTGCACTCCATTAAGGTTGCACAGGTAGTGCAGCTACTCCAGGATGGCACATCCATACGTGCTGTGGCAAGAACCAGTAAGGACTGGTCTGCTCCTTTGAATAAGGAGGAGAACTGCCAGAGGCCTGCAAAATTATCTCTATCAGGGTATTGAAGTGCATGTGTGTGACTCCATGAGCATAGCATCAGGGCCAGTGCTCACAGCCCAGCACCATGCAGCTTGATTGGCATTCACCCAACAAAACCACAGCTGCCAGGTCCACCACTGGCATCCTGCTCTCTTAATGGATGAGAGCAGTTTCAGACCTAAGCACATGTGACACACATGAAAGAGCCCAGAGATGCCTGGTAATTGTTATGCTGCCTGCAACAGCAGGCATTTGCCTCCAATCCTTGGAGAATTTGTTCTAGGTGAGAGAATCCTTGGACGGATGCACAGACCTCTACTTAATCGTCAACAGTAACCTGACTTTTAGGCACTGTTAGGTACCAGGATCAGAACTTGTGCTGGTGCAGTGGGCCCTGGGTTCCTCCTGGTGCAGGGCAATGTGGTTAGAGCACCTAGGCAGTCCTTGGATGACAAAGGCATTTGTCACCTGAATTCAACTTAGACCCTCAGAGACGTTATGAATCGGTGCAATTGAGCTCAGTGACGCTCTGATCCAGTTCTGGGATGTGGGGGCCATAGACACTTACAAGTAGGGATGGGTATCGTTTAGGTTTTATCCGATACCGGTGCCAAATCGGTACTTTTGAAACGGTGCCGGTGCTCAAACGGTGCTCAAACCAGTGCTTAAAGAATGGAGAACACAAAATTGGTCCAAAAACCTCTCATGTTCAGCTGGTTTTTTGTAAAAAGATAACAATGTTAGCCTTTTCTGCAGCTATGGGGCATATATGGTATCACTCTTGGCTGGAAGCAAGGAAGCAGTGGAAGCAGTGCTTAAACAATGGAAAAAACATAAACTTTGTCCAAAAACCTCTCATGTTTAACTGTTTTCCACTTTTTCTTTGGTCATTTTAGCCTTTTTGGCCAGGGTGAAGGGAGTATCTGCCATCAAACAAGAGGACAGCCGCATGTAGCTATGATGATGTTTGCTAGTTCACCTTACATGCATTAATGTAATAACGTGGTTAGCCTACTCAACGTAAATTACACACGAACAACATTAAGCTACTCACGCAGAGAAGAACGGCTGCTGCTGCATCATCATCCTCATCATTTCTGCTACACTGGCAGGGCTAGGGGCCAGGACTCTCCTCTTCGTGTTTTTGGGGGATGTTGCTAACTCCGGTCCGATAACAGGCAACCCACCCGCAGTAGATGTACTCGGTGTGAGGTCTCGCAGCAAGCTATCAAATACGGCGCATTTCTGGGCTTTTAAAAAAAACTCTATGCGTCGCCAGGTGTTTCATCGGATTTGAGGTGTTACCTCCTTTGACAGTATCACAGTATCAGCTTAAAGCACTTGTTGCAGGCTGCTGAGTTTGCATATTTTGCTGTGAAGTACAGCCAGGCTTTTGACCGCTTCGCCTTGGACATTTTTAATCTGTAGCTCTGCTCTAAAAGAACGTACGTACCTGGCCCCGCCTACTATCCTCGGAAACGTAAAATGATTGGCTAGAAGTGTATCACAGCTCAGGGAAAAAAAGCACCGAAATAAAGCACCGAAATGTGCGCTGCTTTTCGGTCTGGTTACTACCGTTTATGTCAGAACCGGTGCCATCATGGCACCGGACACCGGTACCCATCCCTACTTACAAGCACTCAGTTTTTAACTCTTTTGGTGTGATTTTAAATCCAGCCCACAAAGGGTTTCCTCTCACTGCTGTTACATTATGTCAGAGTATCTCAGCAAAGAGTTTCGGTCTAAATGCTTCATTCATCAAGCTCCAATGTGTTTAAATCTTTCCTTCATTTTTTTAAAATATAATTTTATTTCATTTCATTTCTTTGGCTGACTGCCCCAGCAGTAATGTTCCAGTTTGTGAACATGCTCTGAAGAGGCTACTTCAAGTAATTATGAAACAGCTGGCGTTTAGAGACTGCTGATGGTATTACCTAGACAATCAACTGGGATGCTGCCGAGAGGTAGTTTAGTTTAATCCCCACCGGCCAATCCCGTGATAGCATTTCCTCTCACATGACATGCCAGGAAATAGCCCATCAGAGATGTAGTTACACTCTCCTCAGGTCGGTTTTGGAGAATTTCTTGCAGAGCAGGTCCCTCTCCTGAGTGCTGACTCAAACCATTGAGCTGAGACTCATCAGAAAAGAAAATGAGCCATAAAACACCTGAAAGAGAAAATGCCTGAGGAAATGGTAACTGTCTTTCCTGCAAGATTCACATTTATGTTTTGTCTAATTAAAGTCCAAAAGTATAACACAAGACAACTCAACACACCTACAAGATAGCCTTAAACCGTATAACCGTGTTCTGCGGTGATTTAGAACCACATACAGACACATGTATGCCTGTATGTGCAAATGTTGTTGGGGAAGGGAGGGGTAAATGTGTGGATGTATCCTGTAAAGGGTGGGTAGAAGGAGAAGAGAGTGTGGGAGGTCAGAGGGAGGCTGGGGTGGGGTTTTCATTAGCAATGATGCTTTATGCAAATTTTCTTTTTTCTCAGAGTCTCCTTCACTTTATCCTTTCTTTTTATTTTACATTTATTTTCCCTTTCTCCCTCTCCTCTTCCTCTTGCTTTTTCTTTCTCTCGTGTCTTTTGAAATGTCCTCTCCCCCCAACTCCTTTGGCTTGCAAGCTCATGGAAAGGCAAAGAATGTATTTTATATTATACTAAACCATGAAGCAGTCTGGAATGAGCTGTTAGGATCTAACGAGCCATTATTGTGAAATATATCACCAAAACAATCAGCTGAGGCAGCGCACCTAAAGCTGGCAGTATGTGGAGACGAGGAAGCTGATTATCACATCTGCCCCACTTGCCTTTTTTCTTCCTCACCTACTTTTCCTTTTCGACTTTCTCCACGCAAGGCTCGATGCACACTGTCTTTTTCCACAGTTTTTCTCTCCTCTTTGAGTCTCGTCTCTAGAGCATTGCAAGTAGTCTTCTCTCCTCTTCAGCTCCTTGTCCTTTTGAGCAAGGAGGTCCAAGAACTCCATGAGTTTTAATACTAACCCTCTGTTTTCCTGTGGATCTACTTGGAGCTGACTCACCTCCTGTGTCTGTCTATCTTCCAGGAGGCTCGTGTGCACCTGTAGAAATTTGCTGGCCTCCTTATAACAGTCTTTATCTCCTTGATGGCAGAGCAGAGGGCATTTCTCAGTGTTTGTACAGCTTTTATGCTGCTTTTTCACTGCTGCCAGTCAGTACTGGTTTGGGCCAAAAAAGGCATGACCAAACTGTACTGGCACAAAAACCTGAAAGATAAAAGCGTGCATGTACTTTTTTTTGCCTAAAAAACATCCAATCCTATCTCAACACTAGATACAGAAACTGGTGTATTCTAAAAACAGAACTCTCCGGAGAGATGCTCAACAAGGAGCAAGAACTCAGATTTGTACATATTTAATTAAAAAAGAGAGAGAAAAACAAACATCCAGCTCTATTAGCTTTTAATTAAGTTTCATTTGAATTTGTTTGAGGTTAAGTTGCAGAAAGTTATTAAAGTTGTGACACCCACATTTATAACTGTGAAATTCAGCATCTTAAAATGAAATGAAGTTCTGAAAACACAACAAGAGAAAACAACGCTGAATAAAGTTTGGCTCATTAAATCTCTTACTGGGCTTCTTCGCTTGAATCTTTTGTCCATGTAAAGTGCATGAAGATTTAAGAGAAGCTGTACTGAGAGGGGCACTCGAGTTGTATTGTGTTGTATAGGTAGAAGCACTCACTGGTCATTTCATTAGGCACACCTGTTCATGATCTTGGAGAACGGCCAGACTGTTTTGAGCTGGCACTTCGAGGCAGCAGTAATTCAAATAACTACGAGATATCCAGGCGATCGTGAATGTCTGGATACGCAGCATTTCAAAGCAGATGGATTACAGCAGCACTGATAGAAGACTGAAAAATGTTGTCTGGTTTGATGAGTCTCAAGCTATTCAGATGGTAGGGTCAAAATCCACCGTGCTATGTATCAGTACTTCAGACTGGTGGTGGCAGTGTAAAGATGTCTTAGAGATTATCTTTGGCACACTTTGGGCCCCTTTAGTTGCTGACTGTGTTCATGCCTTTACGACCACAGTGTGCCCCTTTTTTTATTGGCTCCTTCCAGCATGTTACTGTACTCAAATGGCCTCATAGGTCACCAGATCTTAATCCAACTGAGCACCTTTGGGATGTGGCGAAAAAGGAGATTTGTATCATGGATTAAAACACCTGAAGAATATTTCCAGCACCTTCTTGAAGAATTAAGGCAGTACCGAAGGCAAGAGGAGGTCCTAGACAGCACTAGCAAGGTGTAACTAATGAAGTGGCTGTTGAGTGTATTTCTAATTTGCAATACTTGAGTGTCCGATGTGGTTGGATACATGCACGTAAGTGTGAATGTTATAAGCATTCTTACAGTGCTTCTGTAAAGAATGTGATCAAAGACTTCATATTTGCAGTGCTTTAACTCAATTACTGAAGTCAAAGCATAAAAATAATTTCTTCTCATGTGGAGTCCATAAAACACAAACTAGAACGTAGCCATTCACTGCAGTGAACTGTTCAGAGCCTTTGTTGCCTCTTAACAAATAGAAAATTGTTTTTAGTGTGTAAGTAGAAAACATTATAGCCCGTAGAGCAATTCTTTTATTTGAAAACAACTAGTGTATTAATGCATGTTTGTATTTAACAATGAGTTAAAATGCTTTGTTACTATTTCCAGCTATTTGGTCCCCCATATTCAGCTGGCTGTTAATGGAAAGGTGGCAGCAGAATGCACTGAATCTATTGATCACTGTGCAGCAGCATAACTACGCTTTTGTCTACATGTGTGTGGGTGAGAGTTTACCAGTCTGAACCACAAATATATGTCCAGTGTTTCCTTGGGTAGGTAAAAAGACACACACACACACACACACACACACACACACACAAAAAGACTGTATGGCTCTGCACACATCAATGTGCAGGCTGATAAGTGTATATAGAATTTTTAAAAAGTTTTGAACTGGTCAGGTGCTGGAAGCAGGAGTGAGAGGAGCCTGTGGTCTTCCATCAGACTTCTCAGGGTTGACCGGTCATGCCACTCAGAGGGAAAGATGGACTGTCACTTTTCACGGAGGAGAGATCTCAGTGTGGGTAAGAGGGGTCACTGCCTGGAAGTGAAAAAGCACCAAAGGTTAAAACAGGACTGTGTCTCTTTTGTTCTGACTTGACTGCATCCACCAGTGAAATGCTCTTTAGGAAGAAAGAAAAGGGCTTTGTTCCTGCTTGGCAGCTGCATGTGTGCTTGAAAACCTTGACACTGTCACAGGCTTCCTTTCTGGCTGACTCTAAACTCGATATATTAAAGCCACTATACAGACAAATTTCTCTGCCGTGTTATTTCCAGCAGCGGTGCCCCAGCTACCCGTCTGACTCGTCTTAGGCTCATGGGATCCATAGGAGAGTCTGCTGGGCTTCCTCGGAGATGACTGCTTTTCCCTAAATAATTTAGTGCAGCCACAGAAAGCTCAGAGAAGTGAAGGACAGAGGCACTTAGCAAGCAAAAGTGGAGGTACTGTATCTGCCAGCTATGTGAACCTACTGACCTTCTGTCTTTCCCTGCAGCTCTGTGTGGTTATTGGAAGTGCAAGGTATGTGTGTACAAGGATAAATAAGCGACACTGTAAATTGCAGGTATTACATAAAGGGCCAGCAGCTCTCAGGTGAAATATACTTTGGTTACTCAAATAACTTCATATCTTTATGTAGAGCAGAGCACTGAGAGGGCAAAAACACTCTAATCAGGAGGATAATAAATGAGATTTCAGTTTACTCATTTTGGGTTTAGCACAGAAACATTTTGCTCGGAATAAATTGCAGCAAATCAAGGTCTCTTCCTTATTTGACTTATGCCATCTGATGATTAAGCACTGCAAATGTACATGCAAGAAATGTGAGTGAAGGTGAGCTGCAGTCGGGGTGCATCTATCGGACTCTCTGTAGTCAGGATGAGAGCGTAAAAGGAGGAGGATGATCAAAGGAAACAGAATCAAGTTGGAAGATGAAAAAAAAATACTTTGGACTTAAAAGGAAGATTGAGCTAAGGTTCTGCAGTAGTTGAGATATTCTCCAGTTCTAAGCATGTTTGTGAGTGTTTATGGAGTGTCTTTTATGTGCGTTTGGATATGCCGTGCCTTTTAATTTGGTTAAGAGAGCATTTCAGCCTTTGGCTAAAAATACCAGCCTAACAGTTCGCAATTAATCTAATTTGTGGTAATTGTGCTCGCAAGGCTCGATGCACAAAAGCGAAGAGCGAGCACAGAAACAGAGCCAGGAAACGGAGCAGGAAACAAAGACAAACTAGCAGCACTGAGAGCAGGGGAATTAACAATCGGCTGCTGTTGCAGGATGTATACGGCTGCGGAGTAATATGAATTATGTTTACAATAAAAACCTACTCATTAACCTTGCTGAAGTATGTACAGTGTTTGTGGAAAACAAGAAATGTGACAATTTATTACAACCTGGGGTGCCTGCATTGATTGTATCACAAAGCCAAATGGACTCTGGAGTTGCATGTTGATTTATTTGCCATTCAGATTGCAGCTTAATGGACTGTTTGACATTTTGGGAATTACTGTTATTTGCCTTCTTGGTAAGAGACGGCTGTAAAGACAGGATCACTTTCATTGCTGGTAAATGTGGAGCTACAGGCAGCAGCTAGCTAGCTTAGCATGAGGACTGGGAACAGAAGCAATGAGAAAAGAGTCCTGGAAGTTCCTGGTGGAAGTAAAACAGTAAAATGAGATTTGAATTTTTTAAAAATGAATTAAGAAATCAAACATGTTATTTTGACAGCCTTAGAGGTGCTGAGAAAGACTTCGGACAGAGACCTGTCCCTATCGTACTCTTGCTAAAACTTACATGAGTCACATTTGTAAACCTCTCTTCAAGAACATTTTCTTTTAATTTTTTTTGTTTTGGCATGAGCTATGTATATTTAGATGAGAGGGTATAGTGTTATAGTATAGGGTGGTGTTAAGTTATAAGCTAATACACCCTTGATATTTTCTTTCAACCTTAAAGTACCTTAATCACTTCACTTTCCTGGACTGTGTCTGTGTAATTCCAGTTTTGAAATTCAGTCCACATTCTTGCTTGTCTGATTTTGTGCTGGACAGAATATTAATGGATGTTTCAATAATTATTACAAAAAAATTTCCTGTCTTTGCTTTTTAAGTTTGATTCAAGCATCGGAAGAATGAAGAAATATTATAAGCTGCTACTTATATACTTAAATAAAAAAGCAGAGAAGGAACTGCAGGCGTTAACTGTGTGTCTCCAAACCTCTAAATGCCCCAAAGCTAACTTTCTCTCCTTCGCTTCTGCCTTTATATCCATTAGAACTGGTGTCAGTCTCAACAACATACCACCTTTGACATTAGTACCAAGAGAAAAACTAGCTCCACTTCTCCCCATCCACCCTCCCACCGCCTAATCCCACAACAATAAAGAAAATCACACTAATGCACCGAGAAGCTGGAGGTCTGGTGCAGCCTATGACAGCTGAGGTGTAGGGGGTGTTCAGCCAGTATTTGCATGCTAATAGCGTTCGTGGGCATGATGGGAAAAAGGCTGGGGCGGGGGGGTGGTTGTGCCGGTGTCGCCGGTTGAAGAGCTTTTTGGAGGGCTGTGGTGGACACGGTGCAACAGATCCAACCCTGTGATGCGGAAAACCATCTGCTGGTCCTCATCTGGTCCAGTCAGCAGGTCCATTTACACACTGCTTAATCAGATGTGTCTGTTTGATGCTCCTCCTCCTCCTCTCCTCTAGCACACACACACCAAGATTTCTTTTCAAACCCAAATTAGCCGGTCTTATTTCCTCCTGCTGAGCTGCTGGTATCATGCACCTGGTTTTGGTCGACATCAAATATTTTATCTGATGATGCTGCTTGTCTGTTTCTGCTGTACAAGGTTCAGCTGCCGCTATTGTTTGCAGACATCTCTGTGTGTTTTAAGCTGAAATATTCGAAGAATATATGCGTTTTAATGTGAACTCACAAAACACCTCGGCCTTAAGTAGCATGCAGGATTCAAGGCTACAATAAAAGCAGCCTTTATTTCTCTTCCTCACTCTAACTTTGTGGTGTAGGTGTAATGTCCTCTATTTAGATGAAATTCAAAGGTTGGTGTGGGTGTACTGTAACTTAGCTATCCAGTAGAAAAATAAGAAAGAGCCCAGAAATAGCCTCACAGAGCCTTGATTGAAGCATACCAGTAATGACACCAATCACCTGTGAAACCACCAATTATGGTGCGGTAGGAAGAACCATAAACTCTGTGACATTTCAGAGCCTCTCACCAAGGAACTTTTTTTTTTAAAACACAGAAGAAGTTTGAAAGTTTTAATGTTGCTTTTTGTACTTCAGTTCAAGGATTATGTGCTTTTGAGGATAACATTTTCCTTCAAGATCTCTACTCACGTTAATGGAGCCACAAAGCTCGTCCTCGGGTGCCATAACGGCCAAAATCTCATAATGCAATCATTCCCCTGAAACCAATGTTTTTTATGGTTGACAGGCTGCGGGCGTTTAGATTTAGAAAGCTTACGTCCCATATTTTTTCAGTCCTATCTGCTGGAAGCAGTCTGGGTCCGGCGCTGGCCTAGTTCAATCACTATTTCAGGCAACCCTTTAGAAAATATTAAACAGAGGAGAACAATACAATGTTTGAGTGGCGGCATTATGAAATGCTTTCACAGATGGGGGCCACATCTGTCCAAAGTGTTGTGAAGCAGCATCAATCGAGTGATAAGAATCAGCTCATGACTGGTTCACAAAGAGAGGTGCTGCAGTTTGGGGATGTTCAATTCTCTGAATGTTGCAGCTGTAACTCCATCATGAGGATGTGTACCTTACATGATTGGAAACATCGGCGTGCGCTGTCATCAGGGTTTACATGATTGCAAACCCTCCCCCGTACACTCAGGGTGCCTGCTGTTGATGAAATCCTCAAGCCGTTTGCTTTGTTTTCAGCACCATTTGGGCTTGAAAATAACAAAATGATTCTCTTTTCCCATTTAATATTATAATAAAATGTTCAGTACATAAAGTAATAACACAAAAAACATGTCTCTTTGACTTGAAACTCAAATTACACTACAACAGAGAACTAAAACATTAACCTTGTTCTCACGCAAACCCCAAAACTAAATAAATCTGCCTGCTCCTAATAACTGTAGTTCATGCTTCAATCGCCCACGAATGAAATAAATTACAAGGCAAAAAAATATTTAAGGTGCCCGAATTGACTTGCCTGGCTTTCAGGTTTGAAAGCCAGAACAGGCTTCTCCAACATCCTCTGTCTCTTTGATGTGATTAAGATGGATTCAAACATTTCTTCAGCGCACAAAAACCCACACTGGCTCTGTTAATGGCCACCATCCAGGGCCTTAAACCCATCAGCAGTGGTTATATAGGGTGAATGTAAAATAGTTTATTTCATTCATCTTAATGACTGGTTTTATGTATTTATTTATTTTATCAGTGAAGTATCCTCTCTCTGGGAAGGGAAGGTAGAGTCTTATAATTTAAACAAGAAGAAGTGTTTTCGAATTTTATGTGCAAAACAATAAATCATCCATTGCTGTGCAGCCCCAGACTAATCCATCAATGCAGACTATTTTACTACAACAAAGACAACTAATCACATTAAAACATGTCAGTGTGAGTCATTCTGCTATGACAAAGAAACCCCACGAGTTTTTCAAAAGGAATATTGGACGGTGAATCACCAGCTTTAAGCAACACAAAAGAGAACACTTTCAAAAACAGCCCTGTCTATCGACACCAAAGCTTAAAGCTGCTGTCTGCGGTTAGCAGAAGGAAAAGTCGTGCTCTGTGTCTAAAAAGTGCCTGAAATCCATTTCAAAGACAAGGGCAGATGCTGACGAAAAATGTAATGAATATTTCAAAGGCAGGGAATGCAGAGCTGCACTCCAGGTGACACTCGTGTTTATAGAGCTTATCAGACACCCATCACCCACAGAGCACGGCTCGGGCAAAGCCATGTGTCCGACTGATTATTAGCAGGGTGCTGGTGGGTTTTCCCATTACGTGCATGCCAATTGCATCAGGCCAGTGATAGGGACAGAATGTTGAAGCATAAATGGTCCCTTTGAGTGCCGCTGTTGAAGTTTAGCTCTGAATATGTAGCTATAGGGGGAGAAGGTATACTTCAAATATGGTGCTGGTTGTCTGTGAGGAACTGATATGGATTTCTAGGATGTGCGCTGTCAAATTGTAAATAATGGTAACACTTTAACTTCCAGATTTTAGTCATAAATGTTCCCATAAGCAGTTTTAGGTTTTGAAAAGTATCTCACTGTACTCTGTCTGACAGGTGGATGATGTTTGCTTTTTTAACCTGTCTGCCTGCCCATGATTAATGCACATGAATCTAAAACTCTGAAGTTTTAAATTTACTTCAGCTATACGCTGTGCAGCACGACCTGCATCCCTATGACTAACCTGAGGGCATTGCTACTTCGAGTGATGGGTGGGTGCTGATTTGTCTCATTGAGCATGCTGTACTCCAAGGAGTCAGCTGTTCAGTTTTCCTGTTAATTGCATTTTGCTTTAAGGAGACAAAATTAGCAACCTTTTTATTATCACATTGAGCTGCAGTTGTGGTCAAAGGTTTACGTTCTTTGCTCTCATGGAGTCCACGAATTTCGTGGTAAATTTGAGCTGTTAATGATTTCTTTGAACTGTTGCCAAGATGATCAACAATCAATTTAAATGACTTTTAAAAACCAAAAACTGGGTGAGCATGTTTTAAATTATTTTGGAATTTCCACACAAGTCAAATGATTACATACAAGCTCAAAACTATACATACCTCCACTAATATTTGTTTAAATATCTCCTGGCAAAATGCAACTCGACCATATGCTCTTGAAAGCCATCAACAAGCTTCTGGAACAACTCTGGCTGGATTTTTGACCTCTCTTATTGGCAGAATTTGTAGAGTTCATTTAAATTCATTTGCTTGTTGGCAGAAGTAGGCTTGAGGAAATCTATTCCAGAAGCTTAATTGGCTCTTTCTAAACAACTGCAGGATCATCATTTTAAACTAGTGCACATACAGTAGGTACAAGCTATTTAGATGTGTCACCACTTTCCCAGAGTACTCAGATGCAAGGAAATTGGTCAAAATATTCAGGACAAACCCAGGGATCACCAAGCCTGCCAAGAAGTGAAAACTGCTGGAGGACCAGTGCCACTGTCCACAGAGAGGCAAACTTGTATATCACCATTGACAGAGATGGTCCCACCAAGAAAGAAGACCCTGCTCCAGAATTGACACTGTACCAGCTGCCAAGCATAGTGGTAATAGCATCATGCTCTGGGGCTGTTTTGCTGCCAGTGCTACTGGTACATTGCACAAAATAAGTGGAATAATGAAGGAAGAGGACTACCTCCAAATTCTTGAAATTTGAACAGTTATCTAAACACAGATCAAAACGGGCTTTTTGGACGGATAAAGTGCGCTAACAGCAAGCTTCTGGACCGGCCGTCCCAAAGCTACGACCGCAACCCAACTGAAACTTTGTGAAATATCCTTAAAATCCTGGTCCATGCCAGGAAACTAAACAATTTCAATGAACTCTACTAATTCTGCCAACAATAATATCCAGCCAGAATTTTTCCAGAAGCTTGTTGATGTCCACTTGAGGTCCAACTTGCTATGGGACATTCAGCTGATTATAAGTGGGGATGTGTGTATGCAATTAAGCCTGTGCACATACTTTTGACCCAGTGGATTAGAGAACCCCCCCCCCAAAAAAGAAACTTGTACACTCAATTCTTGCTTTTTAAAGTCATTAAACATGTATGAAGTTCAATCATTCAACCCTGGAAAAAGAATAGTTCAAAGAAAATACCAGACCTTTTATCCCTTTGGCAGTTCTTTGGATTTTGTGTTTATTTGAAATACAAATATGTGATTTAGAGACATGGAGTTCTCATTTAAGTAAATATAATGTAATATAGGAGATTATAAACAGAGGTATCTGGGAGTGATGCTTCTAATTTGCTTGCAGTTACACACACAAAAAGGTTAGCATCTATTTTAAAGAAACATTTTTAATAAGTTTCTGAGGATTCCCCATGAGAGCAGATGTATTTGATGTATTTCTAAAATCCTTCTCCTACTACTCAGGTGTGTCCCTGCTGGTACTTCATGTTTTCATTTTGTAACTTGAAACCTCTTTTAAGTATTGGGGATCTGCTTGTTTTGTTTTGCCCCATGTAGAGGAAATTGAGTTGTATGAAATTAAAAGGACGTCTCCTTAGGAAGGTAATGTGGTTGTGCAAACATCAGAATGGAAAGAGTGAAACTGACATCCCTCTACAGCTTGTGTGACTCAAGCTGTGCCAACCTGGCCTGTGAAGCAGTCCTTGAACAAGGGCATATTTTCATTTGGTGTGTGACTTGGTGTGTGACTTTGTGTGTGTGTGTGTGTGTGTGTGTGTGTGTGTGTGTGTGTGTGTGTTAGCATGCTGTCACTGCTCAATGGTTCCTGCCAATCGAATGACTTTGCTGTGAGGGATTAACAGTAACAGTGATCTCTTCATGCAATCGCTCTGTACCATTTGAAAAAAACGGGAACTATTTCATAACGCCGTAAAAATGTGTGTGCGTCTGCACAGACCGGAGCGCGCGCGCACACACACACACACACACACACACACACACACACACACACACTCGTATGCACACATGAAGTCCATCCTACGACTTTACATGTGCTTGCATCATCATCATCCCGCTAATTGAGCTTCCACATCTCCTGCCTGTTGCTGTACTCCCTCCACAAATTCTCTCTCAGGTTTTCCTCTTCTTCTCCCACTCTATGTCATCTGCTCTCCAGCATTCAATTCCACTCCTCTCCTCTTCATCTTTGGGCAGAATAGTGGATGTACATTTATATAAACTGATTAGCATTTCATCCAAGCCTTGGTTTTCTCTCTCTGCACAAAGGATCGATAGACACAATGCAAGGGGGAAAAGAAGCGTGGAGAAATCAATCTCAGTTTGCAGTCAAGGTGAGAAAGAAGCTTGCATGGTCTCTCATAAAATCTGCTGCTAGACGAAGTGTGGAGAAGACAGAAGCCCAGAGGAAACCGGGAGGGGGTCTCTGTCTCCATCGAACAAGCTCAGTGTTTTCTGTCTTACATAAAGCTGAAGCAAAGAATGTGTCCAATCTTAAATCTTCCACTACAACCTACTCCCGATGTTTTTCCTGCCCCTTTAAAATGTTTAAAATGTGCAGCACAAAGTAATTAAAGCTTTCAAAGGCAGTAAGATACATACCTCAACACAGTTTAGATCAGACATCCACAGCTGAAATAGTGACTCAGTTCGAGTGTATCTCTCACTTTACTTTACTTTGTTTTTTTCTTGTTACCCACTCCAGCTCTGGAGAGCATTAGTCATCATCAGTGTGTCGTGTGGAGGACGTTTGAGTGCATTTTCTTTTTACAGAGGGTGTTCGCGCTGTCCACAATAGATGAACCAGGAGAGAGGGAAAAAAGGTGAGTTTCATTAAGATTTATTCATATGAAAATAATAATATAACAAGAATAAGAACAAAATGCATTTTTCTTCGACTGCATTATAAGGGACTGTGCTCAGTGTAATGTCCAGGGCTGTCCCTGAATAAAAACACCTTGTTTTAATAACTATTACAGGGTTTCTTTGTTCTTTGATAGCATGTTTTTAATTGGAGTTTGACATGAGGGAATCCTGCAAGTGAATGCAGTCATGCAAAATGATTTTTTTCTTCTTCATCTTTTTTTTTTAAACATCTAGTGCTTATAACATTGCAGCCATAAATATTTGTGATAACTGTGGTGATTTTTGCTGATAGCTCTCTGGAAAATAATGTTTTTAAACATTAAAATAAAAGACGCCGCCCAGCTTCATTTTACTATCTGACTAATAAGCTACTTGTTTCTTATGCCAATCACAACATCACAACAGGTATTCAGGCATCCTATCTCACACTCTAATATCTTTTAAGATGTAACCTACTACTCTAAAATGAATGACCTCCCCAGACCCCCCTTTTGGTCATCACGAAAAAGGCATTTCATTCTCAAAAGTCCCCAAACTAGTTAACAATGTAGGTTTATTATTATTATTGTTATTATTATTATGAGATTATAAATTAGATATGTTCCCTCAGCGATATTTGTCTCACTTGTGTCTACTGTGACAACTTCCCTCCCTGTCACTGCAGCTGTACCGGAGACGCGTCCGTGCTATTCAATTTCTCGGCTGCTAATAGAGGTCAGTGCAAGTCATGTTTTGCTTAACGGGACTGTCGTTCAGTTCAGCTTGACCAGAAAAGGTGGTCAGAAAAATTTTCTGTAAAGTCTGAGACATTTTTTAGAAGGTATAAGAGTATCCTTGGTCCTCACTGGCAGGTTCAGTATGGGAATGTGCTTCTCTGTAATTCTTGATTGTCAAACACTGACCTACCTACCCTACTGCCCGTGATGGTGTCAGTAAAGTGCAGACAAACTGTGGGCCACAAATCTTTTTAATAATGCAATAAAAGCAGGTGCGCCTGCTCTGAGCAGCTCAGAGCTGAGTAATTAAGGAGTTAAAAGGCCGGTGTGCTTTAGGCCCACGAGAGGTAGCTGGCCTTGTGGTTATTACGCTGAAGAGTCAGAATTACTAATATGTGTGGGTGGAGTCACTGACCGGAGAACAAGGGACGGCATGCTTATCTGCCACTCGAATGCTGAATTGCAGCGAAGTCTGACAGACTGACTGACTGGAGAACACAATAATTACCTAACTGCTCATTATCATCATGAAACATACTCATACCACCTTGGTTCATACATAATTTAGCTCCAGTAATATATACCTAAAGAGAAGTGTCACAAAAAAAGTGTCCCCCTTTTCTTGTTTTCCTATTTCCTCTGATGTGCACCTACTCTAGATTTTTTTTTGTATTTTTGATTTTTCTCCACACGACCATGAGGAGGTCTTTTTGGTAAACTGTGCATGTTCTTGATATTCTTGTGCTTCTGTCTTTATTGTAATAAGTTCAGCAAATTCAATCCGTGCAGAGGATGCGGGCAGAGGAGAGGCTGTTTCAGATTGTAGGTGCGCTGTCCTCAGCCACCTGCAGGAAAACAAATTGATCCCAAAACAACCGGGCGAAGCCCTGCTGAAGCGTTAGGGAGGGGTTTGTTTCCTACTGGTCCATATGTCATAAATCCTTGAGAGTTATTCTCAATAATAAGCTTCTGCTCCGTAGATGTTCCTTATAGATCAATTCCACCTTGATGCCATGTCAGTTACACAGTTGTTTCAATCTTTTCGATGATTTCTATCATAGACTTGGAGGGAGAGAGCAGAGAACAGTCATCCTGATCCCAGAGGCTCCCAGGGCTGGAGTTTCCATCTGTGCTCAACTCGTCATCCTCCTCCTCCTCCTCCTCGCTCTCCTCCTCACAGGACTCCAAATAGTGGAGACCGAGGGCGTTGATGCCGGAGTCCTCGGAGCTTGACGGAGAAGAACAGTGGTCCATTTTGGGACCTTTTACCTTATCCAGTGGGGAGGGGTGTTTGTGTTCACCGTATACCTGCTGCACTGGCTGCACAGGTGCAGGTGCGTTTTGAGTTGACGGTGTCGGTTTGGGCGGTTGCTGAGCCTGGCTGGGATTTTCGGGAACCGTAGGTGTAGCTGGAGCAGGTGGTGGGGGGGTAGGAGGATGAGGCGGCTCTGGCAAAGGAGGCGGGGGACGCTGCACGTAGCACATCTTCCCATTGATACGTTTGACGATGTAGTCGTCCACAAACAGGTCTGCGATCACGCAGTACTTCGGGGACTCCAGGTGAGGCGGGGACTTGAAGCAAGGGGCGAGTTTCAGGAAGCGCTCGGCCAGAGAGACGGACAGGTCGATGGTGCTGCTGTACTCTGAGCCAACAGGCGGCACGGTCGTGCTGGGCAGCTGGCACACATTGGTCATGGGCTGGTACACGTACTTGCCTAAAGAAAAACAAAACAAAACAAAACATGCAGTTACATTCATTTGTATTTTAACAATGACACCACTGCCTACTTGTATGGCAGAGCTGTTGCACATAGTGACAAACCCACACAAAATTATCCCCTAAACCACTTGTAGCATTTTTCAGCTAATCGTTTTGGTCTCCAGACCCACACCTTCACCATTTACTCCCACCTCTGGCATCTGCATATGTCATCAGTATGCAGCTGCTTTCAGAAAAAAAAGAAAGGAAAAACTCTTCAAACCCACTAAACTACCTGCCAAACACCAAACAACACAAAGAAAAATTCTGCAGCTAAATGTTGTGAAGGGTTTACCAGCTGATGGCTCAAGTGCTTTCCCATGCAAATGTTTAAAAGGAGGGAAAATAGCAAGGATTTATTATGTTCATCTGAAAGTGAGAAACACAGCTCCCAAAAAGGCAAGAAAATGTCAGTATATAGTTAAAAAGAACACTAAGAGAAGAGGAGTGTGTTTGAGTGACACAATGTGCATCAACAAGCATCAATGATATGACAAGAATTTCCTTGGAAAAATCAAATTTGGGTTTTTGAGTAGGTTCTCAGTCATCCATGTCATTGTATTCTAAGGAGCTTGGAAGGAAAGCGACTGGACTTTAAATTTCTTGAAGAAATTTCGGAGTCCAATCGCTTTCTTCCCAAGCTTCTTGGACTACAGCGACCTGGATGACTGAAAACCTACACACCGTATATCAACAGCAAGCAATCTCAGTCACAACAGCAATGCTGGAGACAGCATGAGTACGTGAACGTCAACCACTCCCACACATTCCAGTACATGCCCAAATCTAAGAAAGATGCTAGCTTAACAAATCCCTGTTGATGTCACAGTAAAGTCATGCAAAGTCTTGCAATGCCCTTTGTTTATATTTTGTGACTTGTGGGGTTTTTGTTGTTGTTGTTTTTTTATCCAGCCATGCTTTTACTGTTTTGGCGGTGTGTTTGCGATTATTGTCACACTGAAAAATTTAACCACTGCCAATTAGATGCTTTCCAGATGGTATTGCATGGTCGAGCAAAATATGATTGTTCTTTCCTGCATTCATTTAAGTAGTTTTGACAAAGACAAAGTCCCCACACTGCATCTATCTATCTATCTATCTATCTATCTATCTATCTATCTATCTATCTATCTATCTAAAATCAGATGATCACCTATTTAATCTTATGAGTAATTTTGAGATAATAAAGCATTTTCTGCTGCCAAATTAAAGACGCCTTTCTTCTTTCCAACATCTGTAATGAAACAGCAGCCAGACTGAAACAGTGTAAACTTTAGGCCAGCTGGAGCGGAGCAACAATCATTTCTGACCCTTCAATACTGATGCAAGACTCATTCTTCAAATATAAAAAAAATAAATAACAGGGTTTGTGTGTACAATATTTACAGCCGATGTTTTCATGATTAACACTAGAATTACTGACATAATATAAATACAAAGCTCTAATATATGAGGCAGCCTGCATTCTCAATCCAATAAATAGCATTTTTTCTGCACAGTGACTGTGTTTCTATAGTTTTTCTTTTTGGAAGACTCTAAGCCATGCCACATTAAGTTCTGCTGGTGATAGTTCAAAATAACAGCTCCCAGATGTTACTCATTGTTTGCAGCCCACCACCTCCAACTCTGTGCTGCCTGAATATTGCAGTTCAGATGTGTGTTTAACTGGCTCCCAGGAGACAGAGAGAAACTACAGAAGACGACAAGCCAACGCATCACTTCTCTTCCTCTCGTGGTGTGTCCTTGTCCTTTGTTTTAGTGGCTGCCTTGTTCCATTCAAACTCTTCTCCTAGGCTACACTGACAATATCAAACTGCTTCAAATTAGGGAGGAGGCCATCTTTTTTTTGATGAATGAACAAAGTGAGTTTTCAATGCTGAAGAACATTTTTTTTAAAGCAAGCACAAGCCTTACAGATGAGCTGCAGTGTTGTGGAATAACTCACGCGACCACCTCACTATTAAATTATACAAGACTGCGTTAGCCACGTGGCGTGCGAGGCGTTTAAGAGGATGTGGCTGGATCTTCAGACTTTGTAAATATTTTTAATATCAAACACAAGAGCTAATATTGATGCAGACAAAAAGGGAGGTAGAGTAGCTGTTCTGCTTAATGAGAGAAACTCAATGGTCCATGTTCAGACTGAGATGAGCCCATTCAGGCAGGCTTGAAAGCGGCAACAAATGAGAGCTAAAGCTGTAGAAGGAGATGTGTTGACATTTAGTTGCCTTTTTTTTTAGCATATTACATCTAATTGCATTCATCCATCTGGAGTTTCAAATAACATGAGCAATACTAGGAGACAGACAGATGCACAGTCAGACAACAAAACAGACAGGCATATGGAGCTAACGCTACACCAACACTGCTTGTCCTCAGCAGCCCTGCAGAAGGAGTGCAGCTCGTCTGTAAATTTACAAGGTGTCTGCACTTTCTTAGAAATATCACTGTTTCTGTGAGCCCCGAGGACAGTACGGTATGTGTGATAAATCTCACTTACAATAATCTGAGAAAAAAAATGAGAAGAGAGAATCTTTATATGTTGGGGGAAAAAAAACAAGCTTCTGTTTTTTAATACTGGGACTATGTGCCGTATCCAATAAACATAAAAAAGACTGCAAGCCGGAAAACAATCATAATGCAAAAACAGAACCTTTTGTTCTCATATTATTTGTTCTTTAATTGCCAACGTGTGGAGAATCTGCAAGTGAAAAATACGACGTCATCTGAAGTTCTCGGTTCCTTATAACAGGTTGCGTGCTTGAAATAAATGAAGGCGTTGGACCAGATTTTTGTGAAACCCCCCAAAGGCCTCTGTATGGAAGGAAGAGTTCAAGGGTGACATTTGCTTAGAAATGAAGTCAGTCATGTCAACAACACAGAAAGAGAAACTCAAATATGTCACGGTCTGGCTGGGGCAGACCGTATGTGTTGCAGAGGAGGACTCAAACGCAGACCAAAACGTAGTGTGGATAAACAAAACAAGCCGTTTATTGAGGCTAGCAATGAGGGTAAAAATAATCGGGCATCGGTGAAAACTAAACAATAACCTAAACTGGGTGAACTAATAACAAAACATGAAAAAGCTTAACCATAGTGAACTGACATGGGTACCTGGGGATGAGACATGGATGAGCAGACGACCTGACAACAAATGACTGAAAGCACACAGACTAAATACACACAGGATGATGAGGGAAGTGGGAACACATGGGGAAACAGCTGGCACACATGAACATAATGACGTCACCGTGGGAGAGTAAAACTGAACACGATGAACACAGAAACACCAGACCTCTTCACAATAAAACAGGAAACATAAAGAGACATAGACATGACAACCCGAACTTGACAACGTAAGACACAGACATGAAACGCATGAAGAGCAGGGGAGATTTAACATAGTTGGAAACACGAGGGGGAAATAATAAGAACTAGAAACACCTAGGCATGATAACAAATGAACTTAGGAAACCTGACGGGCTTACATAAACTAAAACTCAAAACGCTGGGTCAACAGACCCAGGATCATGACAAAATAAGGTTTAAAAGAAACTACACCAGCTGGGTTTTTGTTTCATTGAGCGACCTTGGTTTCTACATCAATTAAACGCTTATTGAATTGTTTATTAAAGTCCTGTAGCCAAGGCTCGAGTCAGCTTAGTGTTTTTAATACCAGACATGATGAGTGGCGGGTTAATCTGAGTGAAAAACCGAGGTACACTTCATGCTCATATAGTAGCAATCACAAGGTTGGCCAGCCCTAAAGCATACTCTGCTTTTAATGGGGACCGTAACATAAAAATAAATATAATGTTGTTTTCAGTAAGACTTAACACCATCAGTTTAAACCATAAACACATCAGGAAAACTGTTTTCTGAGACCACAGATCAAGAGAGCCGAAGGATAGTTTTCGCATAGACTTCAGCGTAGCCAAACTTTTTTCTAAAACCCGAGGAGTCGCCTACTGTTGGCTGTTAGAAAGAATACAACTTGAAAGCACTTCCACATTGGCTCCAATGATTTTTCAGACTCAGAAGTTACATCCAAGAAACAGCTGACAATAGTAAACGTTTACAAAATTTACAGATGCTTTTAGTTTAAAATTCCTGAATAATTCTACTCTTGTGCACTTCTCTGTAGTGTGGAAATATCAGTTTGAAGTACCAATCTCTCCATAGCCAAAAACTAGAATTGAAATCCTGTTAAACTACTTTTAACTAGATTTTATAATCCAACAATATAAGTCCTCGCAAGACAATAATATGAGGTTTGGCCTTTTTTGGATGTGATACGAGCAGTCACCCCTCTACACACAAGTGTCCAGATCTGTTGTTAAGGAATTGCTTTCCATCTGCGCAGCCTGCAGCTTTGCAGTGGTCATTGGTTATCAACCCAGCATGTCCGAGACATAATAGCAGAGATATGTGGACTAAATGTTTATCCTCCTGATTCAGAAAAGCCTTTTCTACTGCTGGCAGAGAGGGGGCGGGCACTGTCCTCCTGAAATAGCCACAGTGCTACAGTAAGAACATCATAAGTACAGGTTTGAGCACCTCATCTCTGTATGTTCATCCACTCAGGTTTCCAACAGAACAATCAGATCAGTGGTGGTGCTTGGACGCACGATCTGATATCCCCATGTTGGTGTTGATCCTGCATCATCAGGCTCAACATCGCACTGACCAACGACATTGTCTAAGCATTCAAGGGCAGAGATGGGCAGTAACATGTGACTTGTAACGCGTTACTGTAATCTGATTACCTTTTAAGTAGTAAAGTAACGAGTAAAGTAAGGGATTACTATTGCATAAACCGTAATTAGATTACCGTTACTTTCCCGTAGGAACGCTGCGTTACTGCGTTACTAAAACCGTGATTTGTTTGCGAGAATGTCTCATGACAGTGACGTAAGCGAGTGCGACGTTCGTGACAGCAGCTGTGTGCAGATCAACAATGGATCATATATCGAGTACAGGAGAGAGTATGAGCGTGCAGCGTTTAAAACGTGGAAGTACTTACTTTGAGTTTGATTCCATAAAAAGTGACAAAAACATTAGTGTCCATCGTTCGTGGGAAGAAAACTTCTTTTTACACCGAAAAAAACCCCTAAACAAGCTCCGAGTACGCAACGACGTAATGGGAAATTCACAGAGAAACTCGCAGATTCTTCACCTGAGCGCTGCAGCACACCTGCACCAGAGCACACCTCCGCCTACCCCACTCCTGCTTTACAGGTGAAAATAGAGCAACAGGACCGCTAGTCTTTGATTTTATTTATTTTCTGCTGTGTTTTACTTGCATCTATTTGAAAGAGTGAGTGTAAACACAAAAAAATATTTTATATTATGTGCTGGAATGTGCAGAAAATAGGTTTAAATGTTAAACTAATTTCTTCAAGTCAGAGAATGTTGCATATAATTAAATTTTTTGCTTGATGCATAAAGTTAAAAGATTAAAACTGATAAAACAAGTTTTAAAAAGAGACTTTTCCATTTGATTACATTTTGTATGATGGATTATGTAGAAAAAGTAGAACTGGGCTGAAAGATCTATCGCTTTATCACCTCTTCAGGTTGTAAATCGTGTTTTTAATAAGTAACTAAGTAACTAAGTAATTAATTACTTTTGAAAATAAGTAATCAGTAAAGTAACGGGATTACTTTTTGGGGGAAGTAATCAGTAATTAGTTACTGATTACTTTTTTCAAGTAACTTGACCAACACTGTTCAAGGGGTTAGCTAGTGCTATTAAAGGCTGTAGCAAACCAACATAAGTAACGTAAACTTGGCTAACAACAAACCTGACTTGACAGTATATTTATTATATTGTATAAATTAATAAAGAAAACACATGAAATGTTGATGGGGGGTTTTATACAATCAAGGACCTTTTTTCCCCACACTTGAAAGCTATGACATCACAACAAGAATATAACTATTACGATGCAAGAACAAAACCAACATGTGAATATCAGCTACACTATGCTTCGACACGAATACCAGCACCCAGCATACTAAAAGCCCAGCCTGGTCGCACTGATGACAATGCTGTGCACACAATTATTATTATTTTTTGTCTTTTGAGACCACTAGCTTGAAACTGCAGTAAATTGAGCCAATTTTGAGGTGTACAAATGAGTTCATTTGCGTTGGTAAACCAATTACCAATCCCGCCCCTGTATAAAACCAATCCACCGGAACTGAAAACTACCCACAGAATATGTTTGGGCTTTCCAAGCGATTAAAATTATGTAAGATTGATAAAACTTGCATTTCTTTTCTGACTAAAATAAATATTGCACTCAGCAATAGCTTTTATAGGGTTGTATGTACGTACACTGCTCAGTGACGACTGAAACCGACACCAGCTCTGTCTGAGCAGCTTTATTGATATTGAGCTGTACTCTAACAATGTGCTGCCCGGTGCTGCAGGCCTCGCATGACAACGTCAGACGTCAGTTGTTGGGTGACCTCTGCGTGTGCTGCCCCCGCTCTGTGCATGTTTGTATTTCCGCACTAACAAAGACCACATGTCCCGACAAAGAAAGGACAGTCTGCAACATTCACCACATGCTGCACAAACTCCCGGCATGGGACATTTTTCATTCATGGACAAAGCAAAAATATTCAACGTGTTTCTTTTCGTTTTGCATTTGTGAAATGAAAAGAGCTAAATTAACTATTATAAAGCAGTGTGCGTGCAGGCGATGCTGTGACTCACTGTTTAGCAGTTTTTTGAGGGCAACAGAATGAAAAGTGGAGTAATAACAAAACAAGCTTTATCTACACAGGCGAAACTTGTTAATATAATCAGTTCCTCGCTGTTTGTTTTGGATTTTGAAGACAATAAGACAAATGTGACAGTGTTGTCCTTGAATAGTGAGGGTTTAAAGATAAATCTGCCTGAAAATGGTGGAGAGGGAAAAACATATGTTTGTCCTTTTTGTCAGAGATACCCAGACAAACAGACAAAATGATGCCACGAGAAATTTGTCCTGCTACAAATGAAGATTGGCAGCATAAAAAAACCATCAGACAGCTGCAACATCAACAGTGAATGTCAGATGGTTTCAGTCCTTCGGTGTCAAACAATGGGAGGTTCTCAACACAAACACGGGCGCTGTGTTTTTCTGCTGACGGCAGCCTCGGTCGACCGGGCGCGGGACACACTTTGCACTTCGTGAAGGGGAGGAATGACTCTCGACTGAAAAGCTTTTCATCACGTTACAATTAAAACCCAGCTGAACCCAACAAGTTCACCAGGGACCGATTAAAAGCATTTGGGATATAAATGAGGTCATTAACTAAAGGAGATGTAAATAAGCCAATGAAGAATTAACAGATTTTCATTACAAAATTCTAATTACGAAAGCAGCTTTTTCAATTTGAAAGCAGGGAATGAAAAGTATCTTCAATATATACATAAAAAACATCATCTGGATTATTTTAGTGATTATTTAGCTAGATAAAGTGTTGAAACCGGTACACAAAGAATGTTGCGTAAAGATGCAAAGTTATTTATAGTAAAACTCAAGAGTTGAAAAGGTTAATAAGGAAGTGGAAGAACAAGCAGGGAGATGCAGATTGCTCAGAGGAGGGAGTCGAGTACTCCTCTGCTACCGCACGTCTCCATCTTGCACGCCTCCTCTCTCCTGGGCCTGTAGCTGGCCGAGGGCTGCAAAGACTGTTTTAATACAGGAGGTAGATTCTCTGGAAAATGCTGCCTGCAGCCCATCAGTCCCCTGCTCCCCTTCAAAATCACACTGTAAAAAATATCAACTCTTCTACTGCCCTACCAGCTGCAGCTGGATTATTGTTGACAAGCCCAACATGTAGTCAGCATCACACACACATTATGTCATTTCGATATTGGCTCACGTCGAAGCCTCAGCAGTGAATGAGTCATTAACATCCCCCTCAGTTTGATATTTTGCATGTTTGAGCTGAAGCCAACCGGCTTTACGTAGCCCACTGAATGTGCCACATACCAGTTCAAAGCAGCATGTTGGCAAAACCCATCGAACAAAAACAATTATTTTAGCAGATTGTTATCATTCCTCATAACAGCTGCTGCGCCCAGTCGGCCAGCGGATACTACAGGCTCCAACATCCGCTGCTCTTTGTGTTTAAATCTGGCCAACAAAAAGGGGCTGCGCTAAGGGGGAAACAACACAAGTTTCAGGTTTCATGGAAGAGGACGGTCCAACCCGGCATCGTGCTTCCTGTTTCATGCCTCCGGAGGCAGCCACTTGGAAGTCCACTGTTTAGTCTGTAACCCTAATGAAACACTCCTGACTGTGTCCCTGTGCACACAAAACAGTACACCACTGAAAAGCCCTCCACTGATTTAGCACTGCACTGCTTTAACACAGTTCTTTTATTTATTCTAATTAGAGAATACTTTTTTCTGGTCAATGCAATACAAACGTGACAGTTTGGTTAGAGATTCAAGTGTGTTGTGCAGGTAGCAGATAATGTAGCCACATGCAGAGATAAGGAGCAGGTTACAGATGTCTGTCAAGCTCACTTCTTTTCAACTGCACACCTCCAGCCTACACTGACTCAAGAGGCACTGAAGGGAATTCAAAGGGATTTTTTTTACCTTTACATGAGTGCTCCTCGCAATATGTAACCACACACTGATGTGTAAAATTGACAGAATTCCCCTTTAAGACTTTTTTTGTCCATTAAAAAGAGATACTGATCACTCCTGGCGACAATGGCCAAGAATCGATCTCTTAAACAATCTGTAATTATCTTATGAAATCATTCTGTGCACGCCAAAAGTGATCTATTGATGCTCTAGTGACCAATCAGCAAAGCAAGCCTTTGTTATATCAGAGATTTTGGCCCGTCACAGAAAGAGAAACCACAGGCTGTATATAAAAAATGGCTGTAGGTGGCCACCGTGATGTCACCCCTTTGTTCGTGCCATCTCGTTCTAAAACCAGACACAAAGAACGGGGGATGTCTCTGAGAAATCAGGGGACACTGGGTGCTCATGCAGCCGTGATAGATCACCGACCTGCTTTATAATTGTTTTCAACTCTAATGGGGACTGTAATTTACAAAATAAACATAATGTTGTTTTCAGTAGGATGTGAAACTGGAGGTTGAGACCATGAAGGTGTCTACTGAGGCCATTTGAGGGTTTTTTTTTCCTGTAGGCTTTTTCACAGTCTAACCAAAGAAGTCCCCAACTGCTGGCCATTACTTGACTCTGCTTTACAGTATGAGGAGAATCCATAGGAACTAATAACAAGGCGCCGTTACACGCCAGTGTCCTGTAAGCCATTACAGAGACAATGAGCCAGCATGATCAATGCACCCGAAGCAGCTAAACAAATTTCAGCCATTGTTGATTTTATTGCTTTCTGCGACTTGTCAAAGTGTCTTGTTAATGAAACAGTCGATTGCTTTTCCCTCGGTTAATGCAAAATCCAGGAACGGAACAAAAATGAATAAACACGAATAAAGAAATAATGCGTGGAAGCATTCTGGATATCACATCATGCATAAAAACACACAAAAAGAAACAGTTAAGGCTTTTTCTTGCCCTTTTAAATCACATCACAACAAATTTGCCACCTAAATTGTGGACCTGTTAAAAGTAACTGCATGCCAGCTGCGGTGTTTTCCTCTGTAACGATGTATTCTAAAGTTCAGCTCCAAGTTTCAGCAGTCTAAAGGAAGGGCTCATGTTACTTTCCAGCAACGCACACTAATGGAAAAACCACTAGACAGAGAACTAAAAGGTGCACTCTCTCTCCTGGAGCCTCCAACAAACCCCGAGCTGCATCTGATTGGACAAACAGCTCCTGCGCTGTCTGCCCACGAATTTAAAATCAAAACCATCACAGTGGCTGCTGTGCAGACTTTCCTGTATATAACAAATAGTTCAGCAAACTGTGCTAGCACTATTTGAAGGAAGAAATGCTATGAACCTTCTTCATTTTGATCAAAACACCGATTTGAATAAAGTAGCTGAAACCTCAATTCTATGCAAAGAAGAAGAAGACAATTTGAAGCCCTCTGCATGGGCAACAACTGAGCGTGGAAATTATGAATCCTGTGGACACGTGCTTCTTATTAATTAAGTAAGGACACGACAAAGTTGGAGTCTTTTCAGAACCGACTTGGTCAGGTATTCTTGTCAGATGGCAGTAACACAAACCTGTCCATTAAAACAAAAGCGATGCTCTGCATCCATCACTGATACACCAGCATTTAAAGCGAATGAAGGGCTGCAGATCCTAAACATGAGCAATCAATCAAAAACATCCCCTCAGGCCCGTGCTGACAATATATTGATCCCTTTATAATCGGTGAAGCTTTTTATGATTTGGCAGTGCTATAAATTTTGAACCCGTCACCAAACCGGTCAATACAGCACAGGGCTATATTCAACAAATCTCTGTATTTCCCTTTAGAAATAGTTGCGAGCTTCTGCTGCGTGGTGTAACGGATGAGACTGCCCTGGGAGCCTGACAGAAAGATCCCATTTTCTTGTATCTACAAGTTCAAAATTAGTCCTGGCAGAGTACAAGCAGACTGACAAGACTGTTCAGGACTCATTACAGACTCTGTTAGGCTTTCGTAATGAGTAATTCATTGCTCTGCTTGGTAATTGTAATCAATTCTTAAAGAATAAAGTGTGAGAAGTGAGAGAAGGAGGGAAAAAAAGTGTTCAGACCAGGTGGTTTCAGCGCCGCTTTGAGCAAAAGCTCTCATCAGACATGACATATTGGCGGTGACACTAAACACAGCTAATTACTGCTAATGAGAGGCTTGGACTGATGTTGTCACCAGCTGGGAACATTGCTTCCACCTACATCTAATTCTAGTTTCCACCATCTTTTTTCCGTGGTCGTTTTTGTTTTGTTTTTTGTCAAAAGTTTCCACAACTAAATGGAAAACACTGGAAGACCATCCAACATATTTTTCCTGTGCTAGCCTGCAGACATGATTTGAGTCTGGAAAACTGGAAGAAATGCATTGTGGATGCGTTCAGTTTGCAGCAGGCACATAAAAATAGAAGAAGCCAGGCGTTAAGTCACACCTAATCATCTCACGCTGCTCTACAGGTGAGATAATGGAAAGAATTTTAGTTTGTGAATTTAAATTGCTGAGCCGAGTCTTCATATGCAGTGACCTTTTGTATTTGTTTTGCTGGGAACCTATTAAAAATGTAATTAAAAAGGCAGCCCGGCAAGACTCCCTGTGGTGAATGCACAATTATCAGCTTCAGAATAAGTTTATACTCCAGGCGGCCGTCGCAGGCACATTCAAAATGAAAACGTGACAAGATAAGGCTGTTACAACATTTCCTGCTTTTGCATCCAGTGTTATTATGGATTTCTAGAGGAGAAGGGCGTGAGCCGAGCAGGAAGGCTTTGTGAAGGCGTGCTAGTGTACTTCTCTCACTGGGTGCCCTGGTTCTGCCTGATTCAGCAGTCTTAGCTGGTTTATTTTCACCGTGGTGCGAGGGGAACCTTTGAATTGCAGTGGAAGGAGATGAGAAGGTGAGAAGCTCCATTAGGATATGCCTGGTTCTTTCTCCTATATCATAACAAGCTCTGTGTCTATTTTGTGGCACACTTTCAGTCAGAGTGATGAACATTTCAAAAACAGAAAGGAGGAGCAAGTCTAAATGTTGACAAATGATGAAACACAGAATGGGCTTTGCGTGGAGTCATAAATGCTGTATGTGGCTTGTAATAAACACTGGAAGGAATTCATCATTTTTCTGCCACATCTGATATTTCAAAAACCGCCTGGCTCATTCCGGACGGAGGCGGGCGTCTAAATCCAACGATTACACAGCAAAGATTACAATGTGACTTGTGCAGTTGCACACTATAAGCTCAGAGTGAGTGGTGCAGGGTAGATGGTGATTGTGTTTTACACTGATCTGAGGATTTTCTGGGCAGCCAGAGATGGGGATAAATTAGGGCAGCACAGAGAGAGGGGCATCCTGTCAGGTGCAGGCCCGGCTACTGGGAATCTGCGGTGGTCTCAGGGTGTCAGGTCGAGCGAGGTTCAAATGGCAAGCGTGGCGCACAAACAAAGTGGAAAGGAAAGGAAAGTGTGCGTGTGCGAGTGGAGCTGCACCCCTGCACTTCATCCCCATTACAGTCAATGCAATAGTCGATACAAATGAAATTACTACAAGGCTGCAGAGTTCAGTGTTGTGGCTCAAGAATAGCAGTTGAGTGCATGATACTTGTGTGAGCATGTGATGAGGGCTGTGGCTACAACATATTAAAGGATGGTGAAATATTCCATTTCTTGTTGTTGTCAACAAATTGCATTTTTCAGTAGGTAAAAAAAAAAAAAAGGGTTCAGCCCTTCCAACAGTCCTCCCTGTTGTCTTGAAAAAAATGGGTCACAAAGACAGCTGTGGCTCAGGAATTTTCACAGTTAAGGCATAATACTAAAAAACGGGAGTAAATAGTGGATTTAGTCTGGGACTATTTTCAGCAGTGGATTAATACATATTCTACTGCCCTAGTGAGTGTTAACGACACTCACTGCCAATCTAATAAAAGAGTGATCTGCTTTTTTTGGACAGCAGTGGCACAGAGAAGTGAATTATCAGACTGTAGGTCAATGGGGGAATAACTGTGTCTGGTCATTGTGTGCTTTTACGGGACTTTTGCTCAAAAATAAAACACGGAATCATCCTGAAAAGAGAAATGAAAGTGGTGACTCGGGTTTGTGTCATCAGACTGTGTCGACCAGTTTCACAAAGCCTGAAAAACAAGCTTAAAAAATAGCAGAGCTGTACAGTAGTAAATCTACTAGTAAATTTATGAATTGTTCAGCCTCCATTGTCTAGACGGCATAAACTATTCATACAGCAAGAGGAAGGGTAGGAAGAATTAACTTCGATCACATATAAACTGATGATGAAGTATTACAGGAGCGAGTACAGCAATAAAATGAAGAAGTTACACCAAACAAACAATCAAATAACAGGAAACGACATCAGCTTCTCCCGAGGGGAAGCCAATGCTGCCTGTAGGCGCATGTAAGAAATCAGACTGACGGACAACCTTTACATAATCTGTGAAGCGTTATAACTTGTTTAACAAATAAAGTTCATATCTGCCTCATTCTGAGCCTTTCAGTGGAGGAAGGCAACAGTGCTTGTGTGGTTTTAACTAAACACATACACATAACAACCAAATACCACGCACATTTGCCAGCAGTGCCTTCGGTGATAGTGAGAATCGATTCTTTGAAATAAATGCAGCTGATAAACTACAAACTTACAGTGACACCAGCCCAAGTGACAGCACCAGTGCAGCTTGAAGCACTTCCCGTGACTGTGCGTGGCGCATATGGAGAGTCCATCACAAGGCAGGAAATCTGGTCTCCCAGCGCAGCTCTTGGCCAAAGCCTGCGCCTCGTCCAACTTCTCGCTCTTCGGACACTTATGTGCTCCCGAGGCAGCCATGCCAACATTTCCTGTATCAAAGGGGGAAAAAAATAAAACACGCACTCAGGCTCCTCTGAGTAACCTACAACATAAAGGCCAGTGACCGAGGCGATGTTTACGGTCCGAGTCGCCCCGTAGAGCTTCTCTGCTGGAAGACAGACGCGAAACGAAACACGGTGGCTGGATGTGTGAATCCAAAGCAGCTCGGTTTACACAAAGGGTGGCGGCATATCCTGTAAAAGTCGAAGGGCGTCAGTCAAACGAGGAGGCAAGGGGTGGGTAATGTCATGTGCAAAGCCTCCCGTGATCGTGATCCACACATTTCTCCATCCACCCCTCGCGTCGGGAAGCTCCTCTGT